>NC_081436.1:63879779-64479779 GCF_949786415.1 Peromyscus eremicus
AACCTAGACTGAGTCTAGATTCTTACCGTTACCATTACCGCTGCCCAGAGTATTTATAAAAACAAACAAACAATCAGGAAGTTGGATTCTCACTTGTATAACAGTGTACAAGTCTAAACCTTTGTGCTTTCAACAGACCCCTTTGAATAAAAGGCTCTGTGAGGCAGGAAGCAGACCTCTGTTTCAAATGAGTCCCTGGGTTACTAGCAATGATAACCACATTCAAGGCTAAGACAATAAAATGGAATCGTTCTTCAATTCAAGGACAAACACAATGTCAGGCTTAGTGGTATTTGGAAGACGTATCTCTACCAAAATAGTGGCTTATCTGTGCATATGTTTTCTGCTAATGGATAGTCGTGAACCACGGCCTGAAGAATTTTGTGGCCCTGGAATGACAAGAAAATCAAATTTGTTTTCTGGCTGTTGTTTTCTTTTTCTTCTTCCTCAAGGGCCTCCAGTGGCCGAGCTGTGTGCTGTGAAGAGTGAAGGGGGTGGGCTGTGAATTCGAAAATCC
This sequence comes from Peromyscus eremicus, assembly GCF_949786415.1. Lineage (NCBI taxonomy): Eukaryota > Metazoa > Chordata > Mammalia > Rodentia > Cricetidae > Peromyscus > Peromyscus eremicus. The sequence continues at coordinate 63,880,297 of NC_081436.1, forward strand.
AGCCAAAAGTGCAGTTTGCATGACCCCCAGGGATTCATGTGCCAAGTTCATTTGTGAAGCCTGAAGTCCTTACAACTGGCAGACTGGGGCACGGGGGCCTCGATGGTGTTTCCCAAGAGTCTATTTTACTTGCTGTCCCACGGACAAGGTAGACAGAAAGTTAGATACATCGTATGAATTTATCACAGGACACTGTAACTAAAGCCTGACGTGAGTACTAGGCTGCCTGCCGGCTTGCACTGCCTGCCTGCCTTAGGCTACAGAAGAGAAGAACTCCTGGGTTGAGGATTTGAGAAATGGAATCACACCTGTGGTGTGTGTGTGTGTGTGTGTGTGTGTGTGTACACACGCACATGTGTGTACAGTCCTGGAAGAGGCCAGATGAGGATTCCCTGGCTCTGGAGTTCCAGGAGGTTGTGAGCTCCCTGCTGTGGATACTGAGAACAGAGCTTCAGCCTTCTACAAGAGCAGCAAGTGCTCTTAGCCACTGAGCTTCCTCTCCAGCCCCAGTGCTTGGTTTTCCCTTTAGCGGGTGGGGAGTGCTGGAGTTGGAGCCTAGGGTCTCACACAAGCCCCTGAGCTGCACTTCCAACCTCTCAGGAGTTCTTACAGTGTGATCTAGGGGCATCACTGGGGACCCGCTGAATCAGAGACTGTGGGGGTGCAGTTCCAGGCTGTGTTTCAATAGGCAGCTCAGGAGATTCCGACACATACTAATGTTTAATGACCACTCACCTAGATGACGGGCGATATATAACAGTGAGTGCAAATAACACTGGACTCCTTGTTGTGCCGATCTGGGAACAGTCTGCTGAGTCTTTATCTTTGAAAACAAGCCCAAGGGCACTAGTGATAAGATGAGATTTGGAATGAGCTGAGTCAACTCTGCATGTCAAAAGGTTGTCACATTTGAACTTTTCTACTTAAAAAAAGAAAAAAGAAAAAAAATTGCTCTAAAGTATAGCCCCAGGGTCGGGCAAAGAGAATTCTGGGAAATGTAGTTTATTTATTATAGGAATACCTTGCCAAGGAGAGGAGGAGATCGGATGCTGGGTACTGTCTCACTGGAGAGATATGAAGCTTTCCAGGGCACCCCAGACTTGGCTGAAGGCAGGCCATTTCTCCTGCTGCTGGCAACAGCTCTCCAGTAAGAATCCACTGCGTTTTATCTTTTCGTGTTCGTTTGTTCTGCTTGTTGAACACTGACTTTCACCGAGTCTTGCTCTGTAATTCAAACCTGGCTTTATAACTAGGTCTGCAAAGGATTGGTTCCCAGGCAATTCCCGTATGAAACTGGTAAAGACAGTTGCCTTTGGGTTGGCTTGTTTGATGTAATTTGTTGGAAAGGGCTTCAGGGTTGTGGTTTCAAGTTACAGTGGGCAGGCCTCCCTGCTCTCGGGAACTTTGGGTGGAAGCGCAGAAGATGCTGCCACACTCTCATCTTTGGAAAGTAAACTCTGAATTAGTTAATATGTTTAAGCCCACCAGGCTCAGGCTTAGCTGTCAGGCCCGAGGAAAGGGTTTAACCAGCTAAATTACAGAGGCCACAAAAGACTGCCGAGCAGGACCCAACAGAAAATGGTTACCACTGCGCTAACTCAAAGTTTCCATCTTCAGATTTTATCCAACAGAGACTAGAAACTTTCTAGTTAATATACACACAGGTAAATATTGGGGTTTATACACACAGGTAAGTATTGGGGTTTGTGCCTAATTTCCCAATACAGAGAATTTGCAAATCTCCCTTTTTTCTCTCCTTCCTTCCTTCCTTCCTTCCTTCCTTCCTCCTTCCTTCCTCCTTCCTTCCTTTCTTCCTTCCTTCCTTTCTTCTTCCTTCCTTCCTCCCTTCCTTCCTCCTTCCTCCCTTCCTTCCTCCTTCCTTCCTTCCTTCCTCCTTCCTTCCTTCCTTCCTCCTTCCTTCCCTCCTTCCTTCCTTCCTTCCTTCCTTCCTTCCTTCCTTCCTTCCTCCTTCCTTCCTTCCTTCCTCCTTCCTTCCTTCCTTCCTTCCTTCCTTCCTTCCTTCCTTCCTCCTTCCTTCCTTCCTTCCTCCTTCCTTCCCTCCTTCCTTCCTTCCTTCCTTCCTTCCTTCCTTCCTTCCTCCTTCCTTCCTTCCTTCCTCCTTCCTTCCCTCCTTCCTTCCTTCCTTCCTTCCTTCTTCCTTCCTTCCTTCCTTCCTTCCTTCCTTCCTTCCTTCCTTTCTCCTTCCTTCCTTTCTTCTTTCTTCCTTCCTTTCTTTCTTTCTTTCTTTCTTTCTTTCTTTCTTTCTTTCTTTTCTGCATTAACATCTGGGTGTGTGATCAACAGGACACCCGACCCGCGGAAATACAGGCCTCGTTTGTAGGACTACATATTCTGCCTCTCTCTGGCTGCTACTCCCTCTAGCACTTTACTTAATTTGGATTGTTTACGCTTTTGTTTTCTTTGGAGGGAAGACTCTGCTGCTCTGTAAAGTGTGACTAGAGATGTGCAGCCTTGCTGGTACCCTACAAGTCGGGTTAATTCTCCTGTCAATCCAGAGAGCCAACCCGGAAAGCCGAGGCACTGAGGACCAGGCTCAGCAGCTCAAACTTCAAAGCCCTCTAAGCCCATAGTCAGTCATTACTCTAGTTCTTCCTCAGCTCTTCTGCCCTCTTAAAAGTTTTCCATGATTCCCCTTGTCTCCAAATGCCTGGCATCTAGTCAGACCGCCAAGCGCTGCCGTTCCTTCCCTGGCTGTGTGGCCTTGAGGTCATTTGTCCAAGTGGATGTGAGCTTCCTGGTACCCTTGTCCAGGAGGGAGTCACTCTGACATCAGAGAAGCAGCTATAAACAGTATCTTGTAATATCTTGTATTCATTTGTTGTACAGTTTCTTTTCTTTTCCAGTGTAAAGACCTTCCTTCCTTCCTTCCTTCCTTCCTTCCTTTCTTCTTCCTTCCTTCCTTCCTTCCTTTCTTCTTCCTTCCTTCCTTCCTTCCTTCCTCCTTCCTTCCTTCCTTCTTCCTTCCTTCCTTCCTTCCTTCCTTTCTTTTTCCTTCCTTCCTTCCTTCCTTCCTTCCTTCCTTCCTTCCTTCCTCCTTCCTTCCTTCCTTCCTTCCTTCCTTCCTTCCTTCCTTCCTTCCTCCTTCTGTGTACCGGCAAATGTCCTGTCGCTGTGCTCCACCCCAGCCTCTAGCTTCTTGGCTTCTGTGATCACATACTGGTGTGTACGTGTTCTTTTAATGTCACACCTTTTTTTATTCCTTTGATCCTGTAAGAGGGACTTCAGAAGAAAGTGAAGGCACATGTGTGTGCTGAATCAGTTGTTTTACTAAAAATTGTATGTACTTTTTTAAAATTTTATTTTAAAGTCATTTTGCATTTATCAGAAGTTGCAAAAGTAGAGATATTTCCCAGAAGCCTCAGGGATCTCCCCTGAGGGTCGATTCTTCCTTTGTAGTATGTTGTATACATTAACTTAGGAAACTCATGAGCATAGTCAGATGTTAGTGGCTTTCAGGGGTGTGGATGAAGTTCTGTGGGGTCTGAGCATGTGTGGATTCTTGGAACCACCAGTTAGGACACAGAGCTCCTTTACAAAGGCCCCTTGTACTTCTCTTTCACTGTCATGACCATCCATCCGTCTGTCCATCTGTTGTCCCTCCCCCCTTCCCTTGCAACCTCTAGGACTCACTAATGTGCTCATTGACGCTATAACTTTGAGTTTTGAGGCCTTTACAAATGGAGTCATATACCATGTAAATATTTAACGAGGCCTTTGATTTTTCCCTCTCGACACAATTCCTTCCAGGACCACCTGTGCTGTTTTCTGTATAGGGGGTTTGTTCTTCTTGGTGGCTGAGTGGTATTCCGTGGTCATTATTAGTGTGTAAGAGCTGGTTTAACCCTTTCCCCTAAGAAGGACCATTTGAATGGTTTCCAGTTTGAGGGATTACAGGCAAATGCTTTAAATTTCTGACAGATCAAAACTTAAACAGAAAATGCAAAAAATTGCAAATGTTGATGTTGTGGAGCAATCCTTTTCTACACTGTGATTATGTATTACTCTCATTGGTTAATAAAAGGCTGACAGGCCAGTAGCTGGGCAGGAAGTTAGGGGGAAAAGCCAAACTGAGAATGATGGGAAGAAGGAGGGCGGAGTCAGGGAGACACGAGCCAGCCGCCCAGGAAACAAGGTAAAGCCATGAGCCACATGGCAGAAGGTAGATTAATAGAAATGGGTTAATTTAAGTTGTAACACCTAGTTAGTAATAGGCCTGAGCTGTCAGCCAAGCATTTATAACTCATATTCAGCCTCTGAGTTGGTTATTTGGGACCAGGTGGTCAGGACAAGTAATGTCCAATTACATGTTGAAAATGACACCTGTGTGTGTGTGTGTGTGTGTGTGTGTGTGCATTTATATCTGTGTGTGTATGTGTATGTGTGTATCTCTGCGTGTGTATGTATGTGTGTATGTATGTGTATGTGTGTATGTGTATGTGTGTATCTGTGTGCATGTGTGTGTATGTGTGTATCTGTGTGCATGTGTGTGTATGTGTGTATGTGTGTATCTGTGTGCATGTGTGTGTATGTGTGTATCTGTGTGCATGTGTGTGTATGTGTGCATGTGTGTGCATGTGTGTATGTGTATGTGTGTATCTGTGTGCTTGTGTGTGTATGTGTGTATCTGTGTGCATGTGTGTGTGTATGTGTGTATCTGTGTATGTGTGTATCTGTGTGCATGTGTGTGTATGTGTGTATCTGTGTATGTGTGTATCTGTGTGCATGTGTGTGTATGTGTGTATCTGTGTATGTGTGTATCTGTGTGCATGTGTGTGTATGTGTGGTGGTATTGTGTTCCCCAAAATATTGTGTATCCTAATAAACTTATCTGGGGTCAGAGAACAGAAAAGCCACAATATTAAACATAGAGGTTAGGCAGTGGTAGCACACGCCTTTAATCCCAGCATTCCAGAGACAGAGATACACCTGGATCTCTGTGAGTTCAAGGCTGCATTGGAAACAGCCAGGCATGGTGACTCATGCTTTTAATCCCAGAAAGCAGCCTTTAATCCCAGGGAGTGGTGGTAGAAAGCAGAAAGGTTTATAAGGCGTGAGGACCAGAAACTAGAAGCATTTGCCTGGTTAAGCATTTGGCTGGTTAAGCATTCAGGCTTCTAGCAGCAGTTCAGCTGAGAGCCACTGGGATGAGGACACAGAAGTTTCCAGTCTGAGGAAACAGGACCAGCTGAGGAATTGGCAAGGTGAGATAGCTGTGGCTTGTTCTGTCTCTCTGATCTACCAGCATTGACCCCAATAATTGGCCTCGGGTTTGATTTTATTATAAGACTCTTTAAGATTCCTGCTACATGTATGTGTGTATCTGTATGTGTGTGTGTGTGTGTGTGTGTGTGTGTGTGTGTGTGTGCAAGTGTGTGGGAGATTGAACCTATGATCTCATGCATATTAAACATTCACTCTCCCAGACACTGTCCTTTTTCTTCCAAAGAGAGGGGAACTTGGCTTCAGCGTTACTGGTCACTGGTCGTCTTGCTCGCAGCCACCTTTGCTCACCTTTAAGCATGAGCCATGACCTGAAATCAGAGCACGTGTGTGCAGGAGCAAGGCATGACCTGAAATCAGAGCACGTGTGTGCAGGAGTAAGGCATGACCTGAAATCAGAGCACGTGTGTGCAGGAGTAAAGCATGACCTGAAATCAGAGCACGTGTGTGCAGGAGTAAGGCATGGCCTGAAATCAGAGCACGTGTGTGCAGGAGCAAGGCATGACCTGAAATCAGAGCACGTGTGTGCAGGAGCAAGGCATGACCTGAAATCAGAGCACGTGTGTGCAGGAGTAAGGCATGACCTGAAATCAGAGCACGTGTGTGCAGGAGTAAAGCATGACCTGAAATCAGAGCACATGTGTGCAGGAGTAAGGCATGGCCTGAAATCAGAGCACGTGTGTGCAGGAGCAAGGCATGACCTGAAATCAGAGCACGTGTGTGCAGGAGCAAGGCATGACCTGAAATCAGAGCACGTGTGTGCAGGAGTAAGGCATGACCTGAAATCAGAGCACGTGTGTGCAGGAGTAAGGCAGCAGGTCTGGTGTTGGTTCAGTGAATTACTTAGTGATTCCACAGCCTTGGTAAGCATAAGCTTTGGTGTGCAATAAGACATTTGTTAAAGTGCTTAAGACTATTCTCCACAGAGTGTAGTCATCTACACTGGCGTTATAGGTGATTTCTCTATCACATGCTCTGTTGTTAGCAGGGTACTTTTAAATTATTTGAGATTTATTTAGTGTCTTTTACAAAGCCATGATACTTTATTACAGAGTTGAGTTTTAGGCAACAGTAACTCTTAGCAGGAGTTCCAAATGTGTGAAGGGTTTTGTTTTGTTTCAAAATTTTTACTTTTTTCAAGGTCTTTCTGTGTAGGCCTGGCTGGCCTGGAATGCACTGTGTAGACCAGGCTGGCCTCAAATTCATAGAGATCTACCTTCTCTGCCCCCCAAGTGCTGAGATTAAAGGTGTTTGCCACTTTGCCTGACTCACAAAATTATTTGAAAAGACTTATTTATTCATTGGTTTAATCAACAAACATTCTTTGAGCAAATAGTATGTGCCAGACACTATTGTTTTAGGTACTGAAAATATAAAGACTCTTTCTCTCAAGTAATGTGATTATTGATCTGAAGGAAGCTACTATAGAAACATACCCAGGACTCTACGTGGACGTACATTATACATTTCTCGGCTTTTAGTGTCACTGTGAGGAACAAAGCTGTAGACGCGGAGAACGTCAGGATTTCTGAGTAACCACCAGATTGAATCCCAGCTTGCTTTGCTCTCCCACAGCTGTGATCATTTTATGGAAACAGGACCTCCCACTTGTGTTCCCCTGCCTCAGCTTCCTGGGTGCTGGGATTGCCGGCTTATGCTCAGTCCTAGACAGTGGACGTTTCTGTCTCCACTGTTGCTCTTCCGGCATTTGGGTTGTCAGTATTTCATGTTTTAGTTGTTCCAGATGTGTGGTGGCTTCCTGTTGTTTAAATTTGTGGTTCTCTGAAGACGTATGTTGAGTATCTTCATCCATCCTCCATCTATCTACTTACCTATTATCTATCTATCTTATCTATCTATCTATCTATCTATCTATCTATCTACCTACCTACCTACTTACCTACCTACCTATCTATCTATCTACCTACCTACCTACCTACCTACCTACCTACCTACCTATCTATGTATCTAATTTTTTGGAGACAGGGTCTCAAGTATCCCAGGTTGGCCTCAGACTTGCTGTGTAGCCAAGGATGACCTTGAATGTCTGATCTCCCTGCCTTCACATCATCCAACCCCGGTTTTGTGGACAACGGACAAGCAGTTGGCCAAAGAACACGCTTCCTTGATTTCTCTCTCCACACATTTCCTTAGTAAAGTGAAATCTTTTCAGATCTTCGTCCACATCTAAGCAGGGTTGTTTGTTTTCTTATTATTGAGTTTTAAAGTTTTTTGTATATTTTGGATACAGGTCCTTTATCAGACATGCCTCTTACAATGATTTTTTTCCTTTTTGTTTTTTTTTCTCTTAATGGAGTTTCATTTTTGTTTTTATTTCTGAAGCACATATTCCCCTTGCCCCAGAAAATGAACACCAGGGTTTGAAACAAATAAATTCACCAAAGGAATACTATGCCTTTTATGGCAGTACTTGCTTTTCAACCAAAAAATTTAATAACACATCTTGTTGTCTTTCTATAAGTTAAGTATTAGAAACCCAGCAAATGTATTTGCCACCTTGATCATGTTTGAAAAGCATGCTATAGAATGGCTGTGTTGGTTGAATTATAATTAATTATATCAATTTAGTTATTTTGAGTAATTTTGTGTGGTACTTTCCTGAAAGTATTTCATAGTGACTTTTTTTTTTTTTTTCCAAGACAGGGTTTCTCTGTGTAGCTTTGCGCCTTTCCTGGATCTCGCTCTATAGACCAGGCTGGCCTCGAACTCACAAAGATCTGCCTGCCTCTGCCTCCCGAGTGCTGGAATTAAAGGCATGTGCCACCACTGCCCAGCCTCATAGTGATTTTTTAATAATGCTTTTTACCTGTGAGTTAACATGTGAATTTGAATTTTTAGATGAATTAAAGGGCTGGGGAGATAGCCCACTGGGCGAAGCATTTGCCATATAAGCATGAGGGCTTCAGTTTGGATCCATAATCCATGTAAAGTTGGACATAGTAGCAAGTGTCTGCTGTGGGATGATCCTTCTGTGTGCTGTGAATATGTCTTACTCTCATTGGTTAATAATAAAGCTGTTTGGCCAATAGCAAGACAGGATAAAGTTAGGCAAGACAATCAAACTGAGGACTGGGATGAAGAAGGGTGAAGGGGAGGGACATGCTAGCCAGCTGCCCAGGAAGCAAGACATGCCAGAGGACAGGTAAAGCCTCGAGCCACATGGCAATACATAGATAAATAGAAATGGGTTAATTTAAGTTGTAAGAACTAGTTAGTAACAAGCCTGAGCTATTGGCCGAGCATTTCCAATTAATATAAGCCCCTGTGTGGGAAGTGGCTGCTGGGTATTTGGGAACAGGGAATCAGGACAGAAACAAGTCCTGGTTACAAGTGTCTGCAAACCTAATGCTCCTATAATGAGATGGGAGGGTATCCAGGAGACTCCCTGGAGCTCCCAGTCTAGATAGCCTGGCATATGCAGCAATGAACAAGGGACCTTATCTCAAAAAGGTCAAATCCAAGGACCAAGACTCAAAGTTGTCTTACTTCCTTATGTGTGCCATGTCATCTGAGTGCCCACATCACACACTTAAACTTGCACACAAATGCACACACATCATATACTCATAGATACACACAAGAGTTTTTAAAAATGGATTAAATGGTGAAATTTAGAAAGGCTGAGGGTCTGAAAGCTGTTTAGGGTATTTGGCAGGTAATTCCCATAATTTGAATAGGCCGTGTGTTCAGATCCAAGTTTTGTCTAAAATGTATTTATAGCATGTGCTGATTAGGAACATTTTACTCAAAATTGGCAGAAATGTAATGAAATTAAGATCTATACAGTTTTCTTGATGTGTCTAAGCCCGAAGGATAAAATATGGTGCTTTTAATATGATGAATGAGAAACAAGGGTAAGGAGCGGCCGGGCGGTGGTGGCGCACGCCTTTAATCCCAGCACTCGGGAGGCAGAGCCAGGCGGATCTCTGTGAGTTCGAGGCCAGCCTGGGCTACCAAGTGAGTTCCAGGAAAGGCGCAAAGCTACACAGAGAAACCCTGTCTCGAAAAACAAAACAAAACAAAACAAAACAAAAAAAACAAAAAACAAAAAACAAAAACCAAAAAAACAAAAAACACAAAAAAAAAAAACAAAAAAAAAACCAAGAGTAAGGAGCAGCAGTTTAATGAATGACCTGGAATTTGCTATAAAGCCGGGGATGACCTTGAACTCTCGATCCTCCAGCTTCTGTTTCCCAAGTGTTGGAATTACAGGCTCATACTGCCATACCCAGCTAACAAGAGACTTTAAACAAGAAGTTAAAGAGGATGCATCTGGGAACAGGGATCAGTCAGTGAAGTGCCTGCCACTCAAGCACGAGGGCCTGAAGACCTGAGTCTGGATCCCAGTACCTGGTAAAGGTGGGCATACTGGGGCTGAGAGCCAGGAGTAGAGACATGGGCAGGTTCTTCTAACTCCTAGACAGCCATGAAGTTCCAAGTTTAGTGATAGACCATGTCTCATGAAATAGGATAAAAAGTTGTGGAGGAAAACATCTGGCCTCCTTACACACAAATGCATATTCATGCACATATGCACACCACACACACACACACACACACACACACACAGAAATAGTGACAGAGATACAGAGAGAGACACACAGAGAGAGACATACAGAGTGAGAGAGAAAGACACAGAGACAGAGAGACAGTGACAGTGACAGAGATGTAGAGAGACAGAGGGAGACAGACAGTGACAGAGTGAGACAGAGAGAGTATAATACGCAATAGGAACTGGTGATGTAGCCCAATGGTAGAGTTTTTGCCTAGCATACATGAGTTTTAATCCCCAATCTCTGTCAAATGAAAAAGAAAATACTAATATTGAATACAATTCTGTGGGAACAGAAAGACATGGAAACATGGGGCTGGAGAGATGGCTCAGCAGAAAGGTGCTCACCACCAAGGCTGACGCCCTGAGTTCCATCCTCAGGACCCACACGGCACACGTGTACACACACACACACACACACACACACACACACACACACACACAAGCAAAGTAAATAATAAAACATAAAAGGAAATATGCACATTTTCAAATATCAAAGAAAGGATAGTTTAAGTTTTAAATTTCTGTTCTAAGTAGTGATAGATAATGACAATCAGCACTGTAGAGTTTAAACATTTGCATTTGACAGGACCCTTCTATTTTAGAATGCCTATCCCCGTAGTAAAGTATGTCAGACATCATTCTTGTGTCTGTGTACATGTGACAAAGAATCTGGGGTTCCATCATTTTAGAACCTTGGCTGTCACGACTTCAGGTAACTCTGTAGACTGGATCTCAGGTTAGCTCTGTCCACTTCTGGAATGTTGTGCTTTGGCCACTCTAATTAGAGTCTTTATGTTTTTGTGTACATAAGAAGGAAGGACAGGGCATGGTACACTCCTGTAATCCCAGGACTGAGGAGATGGAGGCCAGTCTCAGGAGTATAATGAGTTTGAGGGGTGTGACTATGATAGAGTGTGTTAATACATCATGAAAATGTCATAATGAAACATGTCATTATTATTATGCCTAGCTGATATATAGAAACAATACTCAAAAACAGACCCTTAGTTCATCTTTTATGTCTTCAGCAGGTCCTGTGACAGTTGGCACAGCTGAAGTAAGAGGCCCAGACTGTAAAGACCGCCTTCTGAGAAAGTCCCTGAAGTTAACCAAAATCTGCCGGCCCAAATTCTGCACCTGTAAAATTAGAGAATGAAGTAGCTTTCTTTAGTTTCCTCAAACCCTATCCTTGTTTTCATGCTCAGTTTTGAAAGTAGAAAACATTTAAAAAATACTACCTAGTAACAATTCCGGTGTTTTTCCTTTTCTTTCAAAAACCTGGAATAGTTGTTTATTAACAGCTTCATTACCAAATTTTAAAAAGTGGGCTTCCGTAGCTAACTGAGGAGCTATTAACAGCTGGTGGCTGCTGGGGAAGGGAAGGTCAGTTAACCTTAAGGGTGTGGCGCCTGGCGGGCGACTGTGCTCCAGTGGGTCGTCCCACACCCACTAGTGCACGGGCAGCATAAACTGGACTTGGTGGGTTATTTCTAAAAGCGGGGGAGGGGCGCACAAAATTGGGAGTAGGGAGTTGATTGGAAGGAGTTAGGAGTAGCGGTGGTGGGGAGTGAATGGGATCAAAATGCATTGTATGAAAGTCTCAACTAATTAATAAAATAATATATTTAAAAAGTTATGGGAACCTGAAAAAAAAAACAGTAAAGGGGTTGTTATGACGTCTTAACTTCTAGGATTTGAAAATTGGACAGTGTGGTGTCCTGAGCTTGAGCAGAGACAATACAATGAGGAGTCAACCCTCTTATTGCTGTACATGCCAGAGCCACAGCTGATAGAACTGCTTTGTAATCATGATGCCCCCTGTACTGAGCTCCAGATAGCATGGCTTCTCCACAGCCTACATGAGCCTTCAGAGAATCAGCTCCTTCAGATTTCTACTTAGCATATACAACAGCACATGTTTCAAAACCCTTCCCGAGTAAATGCCATAACTCGAAATCACAATTACCTATCTAATCAGAGTCATTCTAGCTGGAAGGATTTACAAAATGTGTAACAAATTCTTAGATAATGGTACAAGGTTGGTGTTCTGTTAGGACAGCCAGGACCTTTTTGTTCTGGGCAGAATAAAAAGTGCCTTTATCTTTTCTGCAAGGAGTTGGCAGTTTGCTCAAGGACATTTCTCAATTTTGAAATGCACATTTAAGAGCATATTGCTTGCTTTCCAAAGCAAACACATTTTCCTCTTTGGCTCTGTGTAGTTCCCTGCAGGGGTGCTGTTGGTCATTTGTGAAGAAGCTGATGTGGAAATCCGTTCACATTTTAGAGATGACTAAAGCATGCACTTTGTTGAGCCCTGCTGAGAGGAAAGGATACCTCCTGACCTCCCAGCCCAGGGGAGGAAGCTTGGCGTCCCAGTGAGATGGCAGAGCCCGGGTCGCTCTTCCCAACACAAAGCCTGTCTCTCCATTCGCAGTCTTGTCCACTCTCTGGCTCACTAGTGTTGCTCGCAGCAGCTGGAGATAGTGGCTTCTCACTCCTGTGCGGACTTCAAAGTCTGGGCTTTAGGGGCATTGCTTTCTTGAAGATGGTACTGTCATAGATAGAGTCCTTAAGAGACTAATTTCTCTTTTGTTTCTTAGAGTAAAAAAAACATGAGGACATGTCTCTAGAACCTTCTTAGTCTTTGACATTTTAAAGCATCTAAGAGAGCCTGTGTCGTGGTCCTGCTTTTGTTTCTTAGAAAAATCAAATGCCTTTCCCTCACCCTAGGCTCCCACAGGTCCTAAGTCATGCAAACAGAGGTAGGGCTCAAAGGCTCAAGGAGGCTGAGTGGACCACCGGCTCCCGAGTAAATACCATAACTCGAAATCACAATTACCTATCTAATCAGAGTCTCTCACAACATTACCATGTTGTGCCTCTGGGAAGCCCACCAGAGATGACTACTCAGACACAGTCTATAGCCAACTGACAGTCTTTACTCCTGCTGGCCGGGACTACATTCAGATATCCAGGACCCAGGTGGTACTCGGCAGCTGCAGGGAGAGGTTTGCACAAGCAAGCAGTTGAACAGAATCTAACGTAAGCAGTTAGCTGGAGGAGGAGGTTTTGTACAAGCAGGCAGTTTAACAGAAGCTAAGTTAGCTGGGGCATCTTAACCTCGGGTTTCTAGAGTAGAGTTGGGTAATTTCCCACAGAGCTTCTCATCAAGGAATCAAATTCTAGTTCAACCTAAAATGGCCTCAGCAAGAGTATAAGATGGAGGAACCTCTGTGCTGTCATGTCCTGTCACATTCCTACTGGTTCTATAAGTATGAGTCAATTCATTGACTTGTCCTTTTGTAGGTGGGCATAGTTGGCTTAACTGAGTTTACACTCTGTTTGATTTAGTTGGCCATGCAGTTGAGGATTCAGTGTCCTACTATTAGCCCCATCAGAATAAGAATCAATGGTCTAGCTAATGCTGACAGTAAGGTGGTCAGTCACAGGGACCAGGGAAACAGAGACTGAATGTAGTTCTCTCTCAAAAGTTTGGTTGAATTGCAGAAGGGACAGTTGTGGAGACCTAACTCCAAAAATGGGCATAAAAGAACAAAGGTCTATATGGAACCAGGGTTGCTGATCTGCAGCCAGACTGACTATCACCTTCCCTGTGTCTGTAATTCTTAATTCCCAATTCCAGATAGGAGGATGGTGAGGGGTGTCGGCCCCCGCCACTTACAGAGAGGAAGGAAGAGTGAACATAGCATTCTAGGTTAATGATCTCGGGTCAGTCTTATCTTTAAGGGCCTGAAGTCTGAGCAACAGTTGATCTGTCATTGTCCTTAGTGATCTTTAATAGAGTGATGAGTCCAGGGGACAAGACCAGCCATTTTCACAGCAGTTGGGGTGGTGAGGGTAACTGGGTAGGGTCCTTTCCAGGCAGATTCCAGCATCTGGGTAGAGATCCTCTTTATCCAAACCAAGTCTCCTGGCTGGAACTGGTGGACAGGTTCAGAGGTGGGAGCTGGAGGATTCCCTTCAGAGTACCACCAGTGGCCTGGTGAGCTCCCTGCAAAGCCTGCAAGGACTTGGGAAAGGAGTGATTAGGCATTTCTGCTGGGGGAATATCTTGGAATTTGTGGAGGATGGGAAGTGGTCTCCCAAACATAACTTTTAAAAGGAGTAAGCCCCTTTGGTAAGGAGTACCTCAGGCTCTGAGCAGGATATAGGAGAGGAGATTGGTCCAGTTTTTGCCAGTTTCCAGGACCAATTTTGTCAGAGTCTCCTTAAGAGTTTATTCATCCTTTCTATCTGATCTGAGCTCTATGGCCTGTATATACAATGTAGTTTCCATTAATACTTAATGCCTCTGTCAGACTTTGAGACACTTTGGCCATAAAGGCAGCGCCATTGTATGACCTTAAAGCTAGGGACAGTCCAAACCCAAGAATTATTTCCTGAAGAAGTTTCTTAGTAACTGTTCGGGTAGGGGTGGGTTTCCACCTATTTTGAGAAGGTTTGTATAAATACCAGTAAATATTTATAGGCAAACACAGGAGGCCTGATCCAGTAAAATCCAACTCCCAATGTTCTCCAGGCTCGTTTCCTTGAGCCTAGATCCATTGTGGGATCTTCCTTCCCACTTTGAGATTTACATAAGCACATATAAAAGTAATGTCTTTAATCGGGCATTCCAAATTTGGAAAAAAAATACCTCGCTCTGAGGAATTTGGCAGTTTTCATGGCCCTGAGGTTGGTGGCTTGATGGAGATCCGTAATGAGTTGCCCTCCCAGACTCGTGGGAAGGATGGGTCTGCCACTGGCAGCATCTGCTGCTCTTATTTATCCTGTGTGGCAAGTTCCTGTTCTGCCCAGTCAGCCTCTTCCAGGCTGTATTCCAGGCAGTCCCCTGCTTACAGATTGTGCCCAGATATTCCTGTCTTGGTCACTACTGCTGCTCCTGTATGCCTGAGTCCATCTTGGAATCTGTGACTACATCATCTCTTCACACCAACAGAATCTTAGTCAGCTCAGGCCTGCTTGCCTGGTCAGTCACCTCAAATTAGTCATAATCCTCAGGAAACTGGCAGGGTTGAGGAGCGACATCGTGTAAGACTGAACGCAGCGTTGGGTCATCTGGGTGGTAGACATCCATCTCTGGTGCTCCCCTCTACAGGGCCTTGGCGGAGTGTGGTGCTGTCAGGAGCAAGCCTTCCCAAGGTTCATTTGTCAGCTACGGCCCTTCTTTATGCTGGCCATCTAGCTGCAACTCGGTCAAGTCTCTTGGACAGACATGCCACTGGCCTTTTCCAGGGTTTGTATGAGGATCCCTCGGCAACACCTCTGGCCTCATCCACAAGTGGAATGGCTTAGTCATATTGGGGAGGGTCAAGGCTGGGGTTTTTAATTAAGACTTCAAAGGTCCACTGCTCAGTTTTAGTATATTCCAAAGGGTAAGCCCCTCCAATGCTGGCATAGAGGGGCTTGGCTATCTGTGCAAGTCCCATTATCCATAGCTAGCAGTATCCAGCCACCCCCAGGAAGTCCCATACTTGTTTTTTTTCAGTGTGAGAACAGGGATTTGCAGGATGGGTGAAATACAGTCATGAGACAGCGTCTGCTCCCCTTCCTCTAGGCTGTAGCCTCGGTACGTGACCTGAGGGACACATTGGTGAGCCTCCTTGGATGAGACTCTGTACCTCAGGGCTTGGAGGGTTTCTAAAAGGCCTCTCATTGCTTGTCTACATCCTCCCCAGTGGTTGAAGCCACAAGGAGGCCATCTACATGTTGGAGCGGGGTGCTTTGTGGATTTTTTTTTCTAAGTTCCAACAGTTCTGCACTCAGGACTTCATCAAATAATGTTGGTTAGTTTTTGAACCCTTTCTCATGGCCTACTTCTCCTACTTCCTTCCTTGACTGTCTCCCCAAGGGAATCAATCACCATACGAGAGATTTTCTTTCCTGTCTGCCTTCTGCTGAATCTTGGCTGTTGTAAACTTTCTAAGCAAGTTCCAAAAGTTGAGACCTATTCATCCCTTCATATCCCTCTAGTTTCTGGAACTTTCTCCTTATGCCTGGGACTGACTGCATACAATATTAGTGGCTCACTAGTTTTCATGGCTATCTGGGTCTATAGGGGTAAGTACCCTATGTATCTCACAGAGCCGTTCCAGAGATCCAGTAGGAGATTCATCAGGTCCTTAACACTGACTTACCATGGATAAGTTGGTAGGTTTTCTGATTGCTGATTTTTATCCTCCTAATAATGTTTGGCAAAAAGGCATCCAACATCCTCTTACCTTCATTGGTATTAGGATCCCAACTGGGCTGGGTAGACGGGAAGGTTCACTCTATCCAGGCCTCTGCGTCAAGCAGTGTCTAGCCAACTTCCACTTTCCAGCAGGATTTGGTCTCTCTCCTCCACTGTAAACATGGTGGCCAGGAGCTGCTGACAGCCATCCCAAGTTGACTGGCCTGTGTAGAAAACAGTTTCCAACAGGCTGATAAGTGTCTGCAGCTTCTCTGAAGAGGGAGGGTTTGAGGTCTTCCAGTTATACAAGCCACTGGTAGAGAGGGAGATGACAACCGTGAATGAGGAAGGGGCTGAACCTCTACCCCCCTCCTCCCCAGGTGCCACTGGGAGGGGACAGGGGAGGGAGGAGAGAGAGAGCACAGCTCAGGGAACGATTCCCTTCTTCCTGTGCTCACTCTGCTTAGATGGCAGGGGCCCCTCATCAGAGGCTGGATCCCTCCCAACTTCCACACAGGGAACAGCCCAGGACCCGAGGACCGTAAGTGGGAGTCAAGTGACGAAACAAGTCAGGAAGGAGCGCCGGGCCTGAGGGGGGAAAGGTCAATCTCCTTCAGAGGGGCTGAGAGAACAGGTGTAGGTCTTGGGTTTCTCTGGGTGATCTGGCCAGGGCCAAAAGGATTTGAGTCACCAATTAAAGGGCGCAGGCCTTAAGCCGAAGGTGTGTGTCTCACACTAGAGAAAGCTGTTGGTTAGTACATGGAAACTGGCGGCTGCAGTGGTCCCCGCTGCTCAGGATAACAGCATTGGCAAAGCAACAGCGTCCACTGGCCACTGGTAACATGGCCACAGTCACCGTGGAACGTGGGTGGGTGGCCCACTGCAGCCCTTAAATCTGCGGGAAGTTGTGTGTCATTGAGTCTGGGGGAAGCAGTGGCTGGTCTAGGGACAGCCCACTCCCCCTTCCATTTTAGATCTGTTTCTCCAACCAACAGAACTGACAGAAACATACAGAGTGACACATAGTAAAGACAGTCAGGGGTAGCTACTACACATTCATACACCTGAATAGATCAGGAGAATCTAGTCCTGGACAAGATCTACGGTTGCATCCAACCTCCCCTCTTGTGTCCTAACCAGATGTGCCTCCTACCAACTAAACTTACCTCTAGAGGTGTTCAGACCAGATGGCTGTCAATTTACCTTTTTAGGGAAGGAGAGAGTGTCAGGTGCCTTTAGAGTGCTGGACAACAATCCACCAGGGAGGATTTTCTAGGGGCCCTGAAACATCTTGGGGTATGCACCCCTTAGGAGTCCTCTCCAGCCAGTGTGCTCTTCCTTGTTCCCAGGGGCCTGAGGTCCCCAAGTGTCAGGGTCCAGTCTCTGGGGAACCTCAGGTGGATCCCCAAAACAGAGAGCCCACCAGAGATGACCACTCAGACACAGTCTATACCCAACTGAAAGTCTTTATTCCAGCTGGGACTACACTCGGATATTTAGGACCCAAGCGTGGTCCTGAGCATTTAGTAAGGGGTTTTTAAAGGCAAAAACCTTTAAAACCCACATCCTAGTATTTCACTCAGCAGCTGCAGGGGGAGATTTTGTACAAGCAGACGGTTTAACAAAAGCTAGGATAAGTTAGCTGGGGCATCTTGACCTCGGGTTCCTAGAATAAAGTTGGGTAATTTTCCACAGAGCTTCCCATCAAGGAATCAAATTCTAGTTCAACCTAAAATGGCCTCAGCAAGAGTACAAGATGGAGGAACCTCTGTGCTGTCTTGTTCTGGCACAACTGGATATTTGATGGAGATGGGAGCAATTACATGGGGAGACCAGACTGAACACCTACAGTACTTGCCTCTGGTAACACCATGGAGGCTTCTGTGCCTGTAGGTAGCCCCAAAGGGAATGGAGACACTAAGGTCCTTTCCATTTGAACTGACTCCAGAAGCCTGGCCAATGAGCATCAGTTACTGTGGCAGTCCAAGGGTGAAAGTCTCGTCCTCAATTTTTTAAAAATTATGCAGGTTTATACAAGGCCATTTCCATGCAAGTAAGTAATCTGCTTTAAGCACATTCCACCATGCCTCCCTGCCCTCTACCCTCCCCACCCACCCTTTTGTGCCTCAGGTTAGTTCTACTTTGATGACATCTATACGTCCTGTAGGAGTATCCCACGGGAAAAGTCAGAGTTGTCAAGTCTATGATGGCAGCCACCACTGCCTGAGCCTAGCTCACCACTGACTGACTGAGCCTGGCTCACCACTGACTGAGCCTGGCCCACCACTCACTGACTGAGCCTGGCTCACCACTGACTGAGCCTGGCTCACCACTGACTGACTGAGCCTGGCTCACCACTGCCTGAGCCTAGCTCACCACTGACTGACTGAGCCTGGCTCACCACTGACTGAGCCTGGCTCACCACTGACTGACTGAGCCTGGCTCACCTCTGACTGAGCCTGGCTCACCACTGACTGACTGAGCCTGGCTCACCACTGACTGACTGAGCCTGGCTCACCACTGACTGACTGAGCCTGGCTCACCACTGACTGACTGAGCCTGGCTCACCACTCACTGACTGAGCCTGGCTCACCACTGACTGAGCCTGGCTCACCACTCACTGACTGAGCCTGGCTCACCACTCACTGACTGAGCCTGGCTCACCACTGACTGAGCCTGGCCCACTGCATGCTGAGCAGAATGGTTTTTAAAAACTGTTCATGTAGCAGGACAACTTGTTAACAAAAGTAGCTGTAGCTTATGTTCAAGGCTCATCAGCAAGGAATGCCCAGAATTTTCCCATATCTCTTCTAGGCACTATGTTCTGAAGCCTAGAATTATGTCTCTTAACTTCCAAGTGAAGTGAAATGACATTTATTTGTAAAATTCTAACTCACAAGGAGAAATTTAGAGGCCAAAGCATCTGTATTTTATTTGGCCTGAAAACTTTAAATGGATGCTGACATTAAAAAAAATAAAGTAGCTGGTGGTGGCGCATGTCTTTAATCCCAGCATGCAGGAGGCAGAGGCAGGCGGATCTCTGTGAGTTCAAGGCCAGCTGATCTACAGACTGAGTTCCAGAAAAGGTGCCAAAGCTACACAGAGAAACTCGGTCTTGAAAAATCAACATAAAATAAAAAGACAATTACATATAAAAATCCAAACTTCTAGTCTCTCTTGAAAAAAGTAACAAGATTTTATAACTTTCAGCCTAACTCCTGTAAGGACAACAAATGTGGATGGTTCGGAACTCCAACCTGAGGGAAGATTCCCTTTCTGTCAGCTGAGTTCCCAGTACACCTGGATATCTTCTGTGAACCCACTATGTGGAAGACTAGTTCTGCCCGGCTGCTATGCACAAGCCAGCTTTTGACCTCTAGACTGAGGTTTTTTGTTTTGTTTTTATGTATATGTGTGTACTAGATAGTTTTATGTCAACTTGACACAAGGCAGAGTCATTTGAGAGAAGGGAACTTTGATTAAGAAAATGTCTCCATAGGATCAGGTTGTAGGCCAACCTGTAGGCATTTTCTTAATTAGTGATTGATGGGGGAGGGCCCAGTCTATTATGGGTGGTGCCATACCTGAACTGGTAGTTCTGAGTTCTATAAGAAAGTAGGCTGAGCAAGTCATGGGGAGCAAGTCAGTAAGCAGCACCCCTCCATGGTCTCTACATCAGCTCCTGCCTCCAGGTTCCTGCTCTGCTTGACTTCCTGACCTGACTTCCTTTGACGCTGAACTGTGATGTGGAAGTGTAAGCAGAATAAACCCTTTCCTCCCCAAGGTGCTTTTGTCATTGTGTTTCATCAGAGCAATAGTGACCCTAAGGTAGACAATGCATGTTCTGTCTGTCTGCATGTCTGTGCACCACTTGCATGTCTGAAGTGGGTTCAGATCTCCTAGAAATGGAGTGAAGGATGATTGTGAGCTGCCACATGTGCTGGGGGTTAAACTGGGGTCCCCTGAGAGAGCGGTCAGTCTTTTAACTACTGAGCCATCTCTTTCACCCCAGCATGCATATTTTGATGGGAAAAAATTTCATTATTTTCACATATTCAGAGAGATAGCCTGCTCCTACGTATGGCCTGCTCATATCTAGTCCAGAGGATGGAACCCAGGATCTATTTACTGGTGCACACATGGACAGAAAGCCTTCTAATGATTTTAATTTGAGTATATTCAAATCATAAACATCTTGATGAATAATACAATTACATTTGTGGGTTATACAGGGAGCTATCAAACAGGATTGCATATTGTGGTGGTTTGAATAGGAATGGCCCCCCCAGACTCACGTGTTTGAATGCTTGGTCTATAGGGAGTGGCACTATTAGGAAGTATGGCCTTGTTGGAGTAGGTGTGATCTTGTTGGAGGAAGTGTGTCATTGTGGGGGTGGGCTTTGAGGTCTTATAAGCTCAAGCTTGGCCAGCATGACATAGACTCCTTCCTGTTGCCTGTGGACCAGGATGTAGAACTTTCAGCTCCTTCTCCAGCACCATGTCTGCCTGCATTTTACCATGTCCTGCCATGATGATAATGGACTAAACCTCTGAAAGTGTAAGCCAGCCTCAGTTAAATGTTTTCCTTTATAAGAGTTGTCATGGTCATGGTGTCTCTTCACAGCAATAGAACACTGACTAAGACACACATTTAGTGCATTAGTTTTGGGGGAAGGGCTTTTGTAACAAACTAGTGTAAATGTGGTGATTGAGAACAAAAGAAGTTGGAGCTTGTCATGGAATTGCATGCTTTTAATCCTAGCTCTTGGGAGCCTAAGCTAGGAGGTGAGAAGTTCAAGGCCAGCATGGGCTATCCAGTAAGACTATCATAAAACCAATCAGACAGATTTTATTTATTCATGGTTCTAGGAGCTTAATATGAAGTCTCTGTAGGGTCATGCTCACTCTGAAGACATGAAGAGAGAATTCTTCCTTGCCTGTTCACCTTCTGGTAGCTCTAGGCATTTCCTTGGTACTTCCTGTATAGTTCTAATCACTACCTTTATTTTTACATAACTTCCTTTTAAAAATAGCTTTTATTTATCCTTTGACAATTTCATACATGTATACAATGCATCTTGATCCTATCTATCCACTCCTCCTTTGCACTCCTCCCCAGACAGCCCTCAACACATCCCTTCTCAACTCCATTTTCCTCCTTAACCCACGTCTTTGGGAACCCATTGAGTCCACTTAGTGCTGTGGGAGTATTGAATGAGCTTGTCCTGAGCCTGTGCAGGTAGCCATAGCTGCAGTCAGTTCATGAGTGCATCGACCCTATTGTGTCCAGACGACGGTATTTCATAGCACTCTTTCCTCATCCTCCAACTCTTGCATTCTTTCTGTCCTCTCTCGTGTGATTTTTCCCATCCTTACTGGGATGAACGTAGAAATCATTTAGGACTGAGCACTCAACAGGCACTCATTCTCAGCACTTGGAGCAGTTATGAGTCAGTGCATCAACACTGCTGTTCACTGCAGGAAACACGTGCTCTCTCCTGCTCAGACCCCCTCGTGCCTTTCTCTTTAAGGACACCTGCTATTTTGATCAAGCCTCATCTGGATTACTCAGGATGATCTCATCTTGAGATTCATAATCTAGTTCCATCTGAAAGGACTCCATCCACATAAGGTCACACTCACAGGTGACCAATTGTGACAAGACACCATGACCCAGCCAGCTTATAAAGGAAGAGCTCATTTGGGGCTTGCCTACAGTTTCTGAGGGTTACAGTCCATGACCATTATGGTTGGGAGCATGGCACCAGAGCAGCAGCTAAGAGCTCACATCTCATCCACAAGTTGCAAGCAGAGTGGGGGAGGAGAGGAGGAAGGAAGGGAGAGGGAACAGCATGGACTTTTGAAACCTCAAAGCCTGCCCTCAGTGACACAGTTCTTCCAACAAGGCCACACTTGCTAATACTTCTCAAACAGTTCCACCAACTAGGGGCCAAGAATTCAAATATATGAGCCTATGGGAGCCATGGACAAACTGTAGGGTTTCCAAGAAAACAAGTGGGATGTCCCATGTGATGCTCAAAGTAAGGTTTCTAATGAGGCTGTAATGGGCTGTAGTGATTGTCTTCTAAGTAATGTGAAGGTGTGTACCTGGATCCTAAGGACTCCCTTGGAGAGGGGATGAGAAGGCGTGGCATCAATGACACAGACACTGGGAGTCCATTGAAGGCAAATAAGGAACTCATTTATTCAATAACAGAGAAACCCTTATATACCCTCCTCCCAGCATCCAGTCTGTGTGATCATCCCTCATTGGCTGGGTATGATTAGGAACTCTGACATTGATCAGGAACTCTGACAGTGACTGTTGCTAGGCCCTTAGGCAAACTCCAGGTTGGCTCTTAAGGAGTATGTTAAGTGTATGCCTTGGCAACTGGTCTGAGCCAATTTCCTCGACCCTATGGGTCTGTCCTACTACAAAGGTGCACTCAAGTGAAAGTGTTCAGCTGATGGCACTGGCCTGCTGATAACTTAAGATCACTATGAAATATCTTTATTGGAGACTGTCCCTGATTAATGACACATAGTGAAAATGTAGCAATCTAGCTGGACACAGTGGCTCATTCTTATAATCCTTACAATCGGTAAGCTGAGGCAGGAGGCTGAAGCCTGTCTGAACAAAAATAGCAAATGAAGTGGTGCAGAAAGACTGCTTTGGATTGCCTGTGTCGGGAACCTGCTTTGGATTGCCTGTGTCGGGAACCTGAGAGCGACGGGAAATAGCAGGCTCTGGCACAAGGTTGACCCCGTTTCACAACTTTGAGCAGTGTGCTTACTACACACATCTAATTCCGCATTGTGAATTAATTGTTCTTCAGTGTTTATTATCAAGACAGGATAAGAACATTCATCTCAAAAATCTTTGGTGTGATGTGATACCCAAGTGAAAAGTATGAACATACCTCATGCAAACAGTGACATTGAAATAGTCCTTGTAGGCATGTCTTAAGGTCTCTATTGCTGTGAAGAGACACCATGACCACAGCAACTCTTATAAAAGAAAACATTTAATTTGGGTGGCTTACATTTTCAGAGGTTCAGTCCGTTATCATCATGTTGTGACATGGCGGTGTGCAGGCAGAATGGTGCTGGACAAGCAGCTGAAAGTCTTACATCATGACTCACAGGCAACAGGAAGTAGTCTGTGACACCGGACATGGCTTGAGCATATATAAGACCTCAAATTCCACCTCCACAGTGACACACTTCCTCCTATAAGCCACACCTACTCCAGCAAAGCCATACCTCCTAATGGTACCACTCCCTTTGGGGGCCATTTTATTTCAAACAACCGAGACAGTTTTTAGATTCCCCAAATCTTCCCCATGCATCACAGAAGACACCTGTGGTTTCTGCTTCTCCTCTGGGTGACAGAGACCCCCTTTCATGTGACCGGCTTGGCAATGTCCTTCTCTCCTCTAGTGAATAAAGTATAAGCATGTAGGTGGACTTTTCTTTCTCTGCCAGTCAGTTCCTAAATAACTACACAGAGACTTACTATTAATTATATGCTCAGCTGATAGCTTAGGTTTGTCTCCAGCCAGCTCTTACAACTAAAATTAACCCATTTTTATTAATCTATGTGCTGCCCTGAGGCTCATTTACCTCATCTATGAACTTCCCATGTTGCTTCTTCCAAGTCTGGCTTGTGACTTTCATGACTCCCCGACTCGGTCCTTTCTTCTTCCCAGTGTTCTCTCTGCCTCGAAAATCCTGCCTAGCTATTGGCCAATCAGATTTTTTATTAACAATGAATATAACACATCTTCATGGTGTACAGAAGGATTATTCCACAGCAATTAACATCAATATTATATATCAATTACCAAGGAGTCCAGTGTATCATGGTGTCCCCATTTCCTCACTTGAAAATTAAAGGGGTAATATCTACTTTTCAAAAACACTTGAGAATATTAAATAATTGTGGTGATATTTTGTTTGTGATCTAACAAATAAAGCTTGCCTGAAGATCAGAGGGTGGAGCTAAGCTAATACTAGTTAGCCATAGAGGCCAGGCAGTGGTGGCACATACCTTTAATCCCAGCATTCAGAAGGCAGAAGCAGATGGCGCTCTGTGAGTTCAAGGCTACCCTGGGCTATACAAGATTGATCCAGTCTAAAAGAGAAACAGAGCCAGGCAGTGGTGGCACACATCTTTGATCCATTAGGGAGGTTGAGACAGTAAGTGATAAGGCTGGGCAGAGAGAGGAATATAAGGTGGGAGGAGACAGGAACTCAGTCCCTTCCAGGCTGAGGACTAGGTAGAGTAAGAACTCTGGTGGCCGGCTGCTCTGCTTCTCTGATCTTTCAGCATTTACCCCAATATCTGGCTCCAGGTTTTTATTAAGACCAATTAGGATTCATGCTACAGATAATAAATTCAAAGTTTCTTCTGTGGAACTCAAGAAATGTCAGTAACACTGCATTAGATGTAGTAATTCTCCACTGGGTTTTTTTTTAATTTATTTTTACATCTGATGTGGTCTTAATAACTCCTTTTTATTTATTCTTCTCTCATGTTACAACCCTATGGCAACTTCCCCTCCCTGCTTTCCTTCCAGCCTCTCCCCCGACATCCCCTCTCTCCCAGAGCCACTCCTCCTCCATGTCCTTTCAGAAAAGAGCAGGCCTCCCAGGGATGTCAACCAAACATGGCATATCAAGTTGCAATAAGACTAAGCACCTTCCTTCATATTAAGGTGGGACAAGGCAACCCAGCAGGAGAAAAGGGTCCCAAAAGCAGGCAGCAGAGTTAGAGACACTCCCACTCCCACTGTTAGGAGTCCCACAAGAACACTAAGCTACACAACCATATGCAGAGGACCTAGGTCAGACACATGTGGGCTCCTGATTGTTGGTTCAGTCTCTGTGAGCCCCTAGGAGCCCAGTTTCCATTGGGTTTATATGGCTGTTTGACTTCATATTGAGGTTTCTCACTTCAAAGAATGTATCTACTGTCATTGTTAATGCCTGGTTATCCATTGAAGAAAATTTGCTTAGTAAAAATTTTCTTGAGCAGTATCTAATAAACGGTTTCCTGCTGTATATTAACTTCTTTTGTTCATGTTCCTTTAATCCTTCTCTATCTAATGGCTGATACTTGGAATTCTAACATCAGAGAGATATAAGACATATGCAAAAAGTATGCATACCATAAATACATGTTGGCAGATGTTTCTTTCCCACCCACCAGTTCCCAAATAATTGACACGAAGACTTAATATTAATTACAAATGCTCAGCCAATAGCTCAGGCTTGTTACTAGCTAACTCTTAGATTTTAATTAGCCTATGTTAGTTATCTATGCTTTGCCACATGGCTTGGTACATTTTCTCAGTATGGCATGCCCATCTTGGTTCTCTTTGTGTCTGCTGGCAATTCCAAACTCTGCCCTTCTTCCTCCTAGCATTTTCATTTTGGCTCTCCTACCTAACCTTGTCCTGTTCAGCCATTGGCCAGTCAGCTTCTTTATTAAACCAATTACAGTGACATAGATTCACACAATGTAAAGAAATATTCCACAATTGTGTGACTAAATGACTACTCACACACTGAGTACACATATGCAGCCACCACTCAGGTTAAGAAATGAGCATAACCAGCATCCCAGAGGCCCCCAACAGGCTTGCCTTCTGGTCAGCATTCCTTCTTCCAAAATGAACCACTATCTTGATTTCCTGTAACACAGATTATTTTCCTTGTTTTTTGTTCTTGATATAAATGGGACAATGCAGGTCACATTAATTAGTGCCTGGCTTCCTCCAGTCAACATTGTAATTGTGAAATTCATCCATGCTGTAGATCTGGTTATAGCTGTCCATTCTTGGTGCTGCATAATACCTCGTTCTAGTGTTTACTTACCTACTTATCCACTCCACTAATGGATATTAGAGTTCATTTATGAGCCATTATGAGTCCAGTTTCTATGAATGTACTTTGAGCTAAACATACTTGTTCCTTTCTGTTGCACGTAAACCCGAGGGAAGAATTTGGAGGTCAGATGGTACACATTTATTCTACTTTAATAGACACTATTAATCATTTTTCAAAATGTCTCACATTTTTTTTATTTAAGACTTTCAGTTAGAAGTTATGCAGGCATGGCCAGTGTATAGCTCAGTTAGAGTGCTTACCTAACCTGTGTGAGTATGTAGGGTCAATTCCCAGTAAAACACACTCATGTGCGTGCTTGCCACGCATACACACACACACACACACACACACACACACACACACACACACACCATTGCAATCTATAGATAGGGAGCAAATTTTCAAACTCTGAGGGAAATTGATTTCAAT
The DNA here is from genome assembly GCF_949786415.1 of Peromyscus eremicus. Taxonomy (NCBI): domain Eukaryota; kingdom Metazoa; phylum Chordata; class Mammalia; order Rodentia; family Cricetidae; genus Peromyscus; species Peromyscus eremicus. The sequence goes on from NC_081436.1 coordinate 63,906,627, forward strand.
CTAGATTTTAAAATCAGATGCACATTTATATATGAATATAGAATGTCTTTTTCATCCTCTCTTGCAGCTAGATGTGCCCAGGTAACTCTACTCCAGCAAATAAGATGAGAACTGAACTGGCAGATGAAAATGCTGAGCCATCCTCCAAGAAAGGGAGCTGCCTTTTCCTTCCTGTTTCCCTCCTTTCTGATGGAGCTGAAGCACGCAATATGGACTACAACAAGTTACTCACTGAGGATAAGACAATGAGCCGGAGCTCACCATGCTGGCCTTGGGCAGTGTATCCTGAGGGTGTCGCCTGGCAGAGAAAAGTGCCTCTCCTGTTTTATCCACTGTAGTTTTGTCCTTAATACAGCAATCAAACAGTATTTTAGCTGAAAACCTAAATCTCTAAAAGTTTGCCTATTCTGTACTTTTCTCATGAACCTGTGCCATGGTCCACTGACACGGGAAACCAGCCAAGAGAGAGGAAACCAGAGCATTTAGGAAACAGAAAATTTAATCTGGGCAGAGACAATGAAAGAATGCATGGATTTAGTTTAACTATAGGAAACAAATTCTAAGTAGCTAGTAGCTCCAATGAGAGTTTTTGGTCTCATCAAATGAGAGGCCCAAAAGACAGATGTTCATGTCTGGTAACAGCTGCTTCATTATGTCCTCGGGGATGCACTGCTTTTCAACTTTTTAATTCTATCATCTCTCTGGTATGTTTTTACATTTTAGATTTGTAAGATGATTCCTGGAATTTCAACCAATGCTACCATGTTTTAACAACAGTTGAGAGTAAATTTGATGACAAAATGATGTAAAATCTAGCCTTCAGTTTAAGAAACTTTTGAGAAGCTCCATTCAACATCCATTTTATCACACTGGCCTTAATCTAATCACATGACTAAACTTATTGGCAAAGAAACCTAGAAAATGTAGTTTGTTACAATAATAAAATTATGTATGATTAATGAGGAAAAAATAACTATTTCTAACAAGAAATGGTTGTTTCTAGTCTAGATGTCTACCAGTGGGTGGATGGATAATGAAAATGTGGTACATTTACACAACGGAATATTATTACGTTGTTAAAAAGCATGAAACTATGAAGTTCACAGGTGAATGGATGGAGCTAGAAAAAAGCATCCTGAGCAAGTCAACTCAGACCCAAAATGACAAATATTGTATGTTTTCTTTTATACATGGATGTTAGTTTTTAAGCATTTAATTGGTGTGTTAAAATCCACATAATAAAAGAGGTTAGGTATAGAATAAGGGACTGGGGGCAGGGAAGATTTCCTAAGAAAGGGGAACTAAAATACATATAGTTATGGAGAGACTGGACCAGGAAGATTGAGTGGGGAGGGTCAGGACAGGGGGTAAGAGAGGAATATGGGGAGGGACAATGAATACTAAGGCCATCTGAGGGGTCATATGGAAGCTCACTATTGTAGAAGCTTCTTACAATATATATATGTATATGAAAATTTTCTTTCAGTTTTTTAAGACAGGGTTTCTCTGTGTATCCCTGACCATCCTAGAATGAGCTCTCTAGACCAGGGTGGCCATGAACTCATGGAGATCTGCCTGTCTTTGCCTTCCAAATGCTGGGACTAAAGGCATGCGCCACTACTGTCCAGCAAATGAAAGAAATTTAAATGGAGTCACCATATAACAGGGGAGACAAAACCCTAACTAGACATCTCTGGCCACCAAGTAAAACCTCCAGTGTCAGGAATGGGTTCTGTCTAATCGAGTCATTGGCCAAAGGATGTCTACAGAAACCCCAGACTTCTCAAGCTATTGTAAGGCTGCTGGTTGCTCTCTACAAACAGATGGTAAGGCCCTATTCTGAGGACAACTGTTGTGGGATATTGTACACTGTGTGAAGATATATTGTTGTGACTGGTTTAATAAAGAGCTGAATAGCTAGTAGCTAGGCTGGAGGTATGGGCAGGACTTCCGAGCAGAGAGAGAGGAAGAGGAGGAATCTAGGTGGAGAGAGAGTCAGCAGCCAGCATGGAGGAAGCAGGATGGGCAGTACGGAGAGATGAGGTATTGAGCCACGCAACTAAATGTAGATTTAAAAACATAGGTTAATTTAAGAACTAGTCAGCAATGAACCTAGGCTAAGCCCGAGCTTTCATAATTAATAAGAAGTCTCCAGGTCGCTATTTGTGAGCCAGTGGCTCAAAGAAAAATCTGTCTACAGACAACACTTATGTATCTTATTGAATACAGAGAAGTTGAGCTGGTGCCTAACCAGAGCCTTCACCCCTGCTGACCAGTGTTTATGGTGCTGGAAGGTACTCTACACGCTCCCAGAAGAGAGGGTAACCACCAACCCATCTACAGCCCTGGAGTCTACCACGGTGGCCTGCCGGAGTCATGCGCTGGTGCAATAGTGGCACAAACATTGTCAGAGTAACCAACCGTTCTCTGACTGGATTTAAGGCCCATGCCATGAGATGGAACCTACGCCTGACCCCACTCCAGTGAGCAAGAACCTTCTCTGACTGGATTTAAGGCCACTCCATGAGACCGACCCTACGCCTGACCCTGCTCCAGTGAGCAAGAACCTGACCAATAAGCTGTGGGAGAAAACCAAATACTACTGTGCGCTAAAAGAACATAGCAATGAAATGACTCCTAGCAACCTTCTGCTATACCCACAGATCAGTGCCACACTCAGCCATCATCAGAGAAGCTTCCTCCTGCAGATGGGAACTATCACACAGACCATAACTGGACAATGTGCAGAGAGTGAGATATTTTGGAACATTCAGTCTTAAATGTTATGTCTTCACCACACCCTCCCTCAAGGCTCAGGGAGCTCTGTGGAAGAGGAGACAGAGTGTGAGAGTCAGAGGGGATGGAGGACACCAGGGAAAGTGTCCTCCAGATACAACAGGACTGATATGTACATGAACTCACAGAGACTGTGGTAGCGTGCACAGGGCCTGCACAGGTTTAAGCCCGAGAGGGTCCCATCTAAGAGGGGGAGTGGAAATGAGCTCCCACGCCTTAACCAAGAAACTATCTCCAAGGGAAAATGATTTTTTTCACTGGGTATATTAACCACACTTAAGGGCAGGCTCCCTGCCCAGCAGTAGATGGGCAACACAGAATGAACTCAATGTATTTTTGTACTTTTTGTCTCATTTTGTTTTGTTTGAGCATTTTTTTGTCTTACTGGTCTTTCACTTGTGTATTATAGTTCCTGATTTTGTGGTTTATAATTTTGTGGGTTTTTTTTTTGTTTTGTGTGTGTGTTTCTTGTGTTTTTTCTTTTTCTTTCATTCTGGTTTTCTTGTTACCTTGCCTGTTTGTTTTCTAAAAAGAGAGAAAGAAGGCGTGGAGTTGGGTGGGTAGGGATAGAGAGGATCTGGGGGTTTGGGGAGGGAGGGGAAACCATGATCAAAATATATTGTATGAAAAAAGTTTTTCAATAAAAAATGAAAAAAAATAGTTCTTTCTATTGTTACCAACTTATATTTTCTACTCCATATGTTTCCATTTTGTAAAAATAGTGGGACTGTGAATAGTTCTGTGTTGCTTCCATCTTAAAAATGTTTGTATACTGGTTAATTTATGCTAAATATATATTTTGTTCTAATCACCCATGGGAAATATGATAGCTTATTATACTAGGATTGCTTTAAACAGTGTACACACACACACACACACATACACACACGTACACACACACATTGAATTCCTCATAGAAAATCTTTAAAGTAAGTACTACTGAATCTTATACATAAAATAGATATAATACATAGTATATAAACATATGAGATAAGTATAAATATAAATAATAGGGAAACCAGGCACAGGGATATAAATGACTTGTCAAATGTCACCCATTTAGTAAATATGAAAGGTAATGTTCAAACCCAGGGAAGCTAGCTGAGAGGCTACATTTTGGTTTACACTTCTCCTCAAAGGATATTAAGCAAAGAGAATAAAGAAGAGAAGTGATCAAAACATATTATATGAAAAAAATTGTCAATAGGAAGAAAATTTCTTAAAAAATGGTTGTTTCTATTACTACCAACTTATACTTCCTAGCTGATCTCACTGATAACTCCATTTTCATTATCTTCATGAAGAAACATTCTTCCTGACATGTCATCTGGCTCTGTGAGGTGAGATCTGTGATGCTCTGACACACACCACGGTAGAGGAATCACATCCCCTGAGTCAATGGTGTCCCACCCAAAGGGCGGCAGGCTTGGGTTTTCCTCACTTTTAAATACATTTGACATCTCTGGCATCCCTAGCCATCATCATTACCACTTAACATATTTCCAAGGAGTCTGGTATGCTTGGGAGTGCCTCCTCACCTCAGACTGAATTGGCCAATCCACAGATGAATGCCTGAATCTCTCCTAGGCTGGTTCAAACCTGTTTTGTGTACACAAGAATAAGAAATATTAGCCATCTGTCATTTCGTCCCATCGAGTCCCCATTTGGTTTACTAGCAGAACTGAGAGCCTTGAGCACTCACCTGACTTCCCCCGTAGCGAACTCTTGCGATGGAGTCTGCAGTCCTTCCGGACCCAGGGTCCTCCTTTCTGTCGCTGGTGTCTTTAAATGACTACACTAACACTCACCTGACTTCCCCCGTAGCGAACTCTTGCGATGGAGTCTGCAGTCCTTCCGGACCCAGGGTCCTCCTTTCTGTCATCGCTGGTGTGTAGCTTAAGTTTTCCTCCCTGGCCCACAGTCAGGATATATCTCTTTCACCTGCCAGTCCCACAGCCTCTCAGACCCGACCAAGTAAACACAGAGACTTATGTTGCTTTCAAACTGTATGGCCGTGGCAGGCTTCTTGCTAACTGTTCTTATAGCTTAAATTAATCCATTTCCTTTAATCTATACCTTGCCACATGGCTCGTGGCTTACCGGCATCTTCACAAGCTGTTTCTCATCATGGCGGCTGGCAGTGTCTCTCTGACTCAGCCTTCCACTTCCCAGCTTTATTCTCCTCCTTGCCCCGCCTACACTTCCTGCCTAGCCAACGACCAATCAGTGTTTTATTGATTAATTAGCAACACATTTGCCATACAGAACATCCCACAGCACTTCCCCCCCTTTTTTTTTTTTCAAAAAGGAAGATTTTAACCTTAACAAAGTAAAATTACATATAATTTGGGAATTTGGGCGTAGCTTCTCTTACTACTTCCTGCTGGAGGGGGGCGCTGTATCTTATGGGGAAAAAAAGAAAATTTTAGAATTATGGAATAGTCCATGAGGCTGTATCGTCTGAGCCAGATGCCTTCAAACCATTCTGGATGTTGGATCATCTGGGCCATGGTGTCATTGGAGACCTTCAGGGGGTCTTGGCTGGTCAAACCTGATGTATCTTAATCTGGAACAATTCCATAGCCTTTGGCTTTCTGTGGGAACAAAAGCAGAGACTCCTTTCCAAAGCAACATATCCTTATATCCAAATTTTGAAGTCAAGGTACCTTTAAAATATACATTTTGATTTAACTCAACATCTTTTATGATCAAATGTTTTTCTGCAGTTAAAAGTCCCAAAGACAACATAATCCAGATTCTCTGTGTAATATCCATTTTTACATGGCTTATTTTTTATACTACCTTTACTGTCTCTTTAAAGACTTTATTTTTAAAAACTATGTATTTCTTTATACAACTGTATATATTCCTTTTTCTCTCTCTTTCAAGCCTACGTACATTTTTACACACATTGTAAACTATTACACCTGAATCTGTCTTATTGTGAATCTCTTGCCTTAAACTGCAGCAGCTGTGGCTGCTGGCTCCGCCCACCTCAGCTTCCCAACATGGCTACGTTTACCACCAGCTCTGGGAGCTATCGTGGGTCTATGCTTTTATCCAAGCAGCATGTAGCCCCAAAACCTCTTTTTTTGTTTTGTACCTGCAAAGGCTAAATCCACCACGCAGCTTAATGTGCCACTTGCAGAGGCCTGATTCCCGCCATACTGCAGATCAAGCACACGGGCTAGGAACCCGCCAATAGCTCAAACCAGCAGCTGCCGCTTATTTGAGAGAGACAATTAGGAAGCTGTTTTTAGCTCCGTTTTAGAATCTTTTTTCAGGTTTTAGGTGGAAACTCTTGCCACCACGTTGGACGCCATTTGTAGCTTGAGTTTTCCTCCCTGGCCCACAGTCAGGATATATCTCTTTCACCTGCCAGTCCCACAGCCTCTCAGACCCGACCAAGTAAACACAGAGACTTATGTTGCTTTCAAACTGTATGGCCGTGGCAGGCTTCTTGCTAACTGTTCTTATAGCTTAAATTAATCCATTTCCTTTAATCTATACCTTGCCACATGGCTCGTGGCTTACCGGCATCTTCACAAGCTGTTTCTCATCATGGCGGCTGGCAGTGTCTCTCTGACTCAGCCTTCCACTTCCCAGCTTTATTCTCCTCCTTGCCCCGCCTATACTTCCTGCCTAGCCAACGGCCAATCAGTGTTTTATTGATTAATTAGCAACACATTTGCCATACATCCCACAGCACCGGTGTCTTTAAATGACTACACTAACACAGATTGTGGGAGCTGAGATTGCACGGGCCATGACTCGTGACACTTTGAGGGTTCTAATGCCTCCAAAAGGCTCTTCTCTGGCCATGTGCCACCTCCAGATAAAACGCCCATTTTCCCAGCAAGAAGTAATTGCTGTGAGTGTAGACTAACACGGCATTATAGAGGTCTATGAATTCCCATGGCTGAGGATTCTCTGCTGGAGTCCAGGCCGGGTGCTATAAAAAGTGTTTTCCCTCATTGAATATGCTGAAGATTGATTGGACTTAACTTGATTTAAATTCTGGCAACCGGGGTTGGTGGTTCCTGTGTCTGAATTTTGTTTTATCAAGATCTTGGCAATAAGTGAGTCTAACTCTATTATATTTTAACACCCTTGGATCCAGTCCTTGTGCTGCCTCCCTGCATTAAGGGAGAAAAATGCATTACCCTAGGAATCTGACCATTTTCTACTCAGAATCTTGTGGCTTTAAAGAAAAGTTCAGTTTCCTGCGTTCATTGTCTAGGAAGCAAAGGGGACCTCACTTCTTCACCCCCTTCTCTTCTGGGGGTGTGGACTCCCTGTGCTCCATGGAGACTGCCTCCTAGCCATGCCCCCTGCATGGGGGAGACAGGCCTGAGCAGGGATAGATTGAGTCTGGATGGGACTTCCACTTAAGTTACCCAATTAAATCTCTGCGGCTGATCTCTTGAGCTGACACTCTTTCAGAAACTGAGAGTTCAAGTAATTATGAGTGATCTCCAGGTCTCGCGGTGAAGTACGTCTGTGGGTTTGAGCTTGGCTCTGAAGTCCCCCTCTGTGTTTCCTTAAAGCCGTCTCTTCGCCTCTGCTGTTTGCAAGTCAGAAGAGTTTCATTACTTTCTCTTTCCTCCTGTAATCATCTGTATAAATCCACGCCAACACAGAGACTGCTACCCCCCTCCCCCTCCTCTCCAAGTTTAAAACTCTATTTGCATATTTAAACTTGTTTGCATTCCAGTAATTAATTTATTTGAACTGTTTTCAAAAAGGCCTCTCTGGAGCTAGGCATGGAGGTGCACTCCTTTAATCCTAGCATTGAGAGGTAGAAGTGGATGAATCTCTGTGAGTTCAAAGACAGCCTGGTCTACATAGTGAGCTCTAGGCAGACCAGAGCTACACTGCGAGGCTCTGTCTTAAAACACAAACAAAAACTCTCTGTGATTATACTGAATTTCAGCTTTAAGAACACAGTTTATTTGGCTCTGCAAGTAATAAGACCAAAGTTCAATACCCAGAACCCATATTTAAAAAGCCAGACATGATGGTGACATGCTGTTGTACTTAGAGTTGGGGAGGTGGAAACAGGCATATCCCTGGGGCTCACTTGTTTGCTAGCCTAGCCTACTTCGTGAGCTCCAGACCAATGAGAAATCCTGTCTCTAAATATAGTGAACAACATTCCTGAGGAATGTTACCTGAGGCTGTCATCTGGCCTTCTTATGCATGCACACACATGGGCAGTGCTCCCATCTACATATACACCTGCACACACATGGATATATGCATACATTTGTGCATTGCACACACACACACACACAGATAAGGGAAGGGTGTCTTATGATCTGAAGGACACTGAGGATAAGTTTGAGTGTCACTGTCCATTTCCCCCTCTTTTACTACCATCCTCTGCTTGCTCTTTCCTCCCTGCCAGTCAGACAGACAGACAGGAGAGAGAGGAGGATACACTTTCCAGTGTTAGTAGCTCTCCATTCTTTGATATGAAAGGGGTAACGCAGTCATTAAATCATTAGACTTGATCCAACTTCTTTGCATCTTATGAAGTCAAATAGCTAACAGGTACTTAATTGTGCCTATCTGTGTCACATACCACACAACCATTCACCTGTGGTATATACCATGCAACCACTCACCTGTGTCATATACCATGTAACCATTCACCTGTGGTATATACCATGCAACCATTCACCTGTGGTATATACCATGCAACCATTCACCTGTGGTATATACCATGCAACCATTCACCTGCTTGCTTCTCTTGTTTGACTGATTCTTTTGAAGACAGGGCTTTTCTCTTGCATTTCTGTCCTCTACAGTTTGGTGGTACTAGATATCTTGATCTTGGTCATATTGGAGTTTGTCAGACATGGTTGTCCAACACGCTGAGCCAAGTGTGTGAGTAGAGCATGGTCTGTGTGGAGTACTGACTTTCTCCTTATAAAGATTAAACACCCAAAGAAATGAGCTCTAGCCATTCACAGTGAGGTGATCAAGTGGAGTGTGTCACTGTGTCATATGAGTATTCATTAACTTACTGCTGACTGTGTGCTGGCCACTTTTCTCACGCTAGGAGAGGTCCCCATTCTCATAAAGTTAAGATAGATTTTGTTTGTTTTGTTTTGAGATAGTCTTTCTTTGTAGCCCTGACTGACCTTGAACTCTCAGAGATCTACCTGCCTCTACCACCTGAATGCTGTGGTTAAAGCCATGCACAACCATGTCCAGCCTAGATTTATTTTTTAATGAACAAGATAAACCTAACAACAGATAGAGGAATACTACAAAGTTTTGTGTTTTAGTTCAGTGAAAACTCACCACAAGAATATCTCTGAGACCCTAATGCGGTCCTCTTTCCTGATTCCTGTTGTCGGAGGTGACTTGACAGCAGACAGAAGGACAAAGGACAGGTCCTTTGATTCCTGCAGTGACTGTGGCAGCCACAGGCAGCATGGCTCCCTCACTAGCTGCTGCTTCTGCTCCCACAGGAGGGCTTCTTCTTGGTGTCCAGAGTCTGTATGTTTGGAGTGTTCTCAGACCTGTTCTTCCTCCTGGGCTTCACGCTTACAGCTCTTTCTGGAAATAGAATTCACACCTACTTTCTTCCACTTGTGTTTCCTATTGAGGATAAAAATCTCCCGTGTTCGCTTTGCATTGGAGTCTTATCAGTAACTTCTTTGGGTTCCTTGAGCTGTGGAACTGTCTTGGTCGTGGCAGGGGTGGGGGGTGAGGGGTAGTGGGAGGGTGTTTCTTTATAAGTAATTGGACTCAGGGCTTCCTGCATGCTAACTACATACATACTACATACTACATACATACTACTGAACTATACCCTTTTTCTCCCCTGACTCCTAAGTGTACAACGTTTCCTTGACTCCAGGCCTTTGTTAATGCCTCTGACTGGAGGCTAGATTTTACCTCTCTGAGAGACTTCCATCAGTGTCCAGCCAGTCCAGAACCAATTGTTTTGTTTTCTTCAAAGCACAGGTCTATCTGATATTAGGTTCACTTTGGTCGTTAGCTCCGTGAGAATACAAACCGTGTTTCATTCATTGCTCATCACTAGCACTTGAAACAGTGGCTACCACACAGGGAGCAGTGGATTTGTACTGCTGTGATGTAGGGGTGGAGACGATCACCCAGTATGTGCTGAATGAGTAACAGAATTCGGGTTCCCATCCTCTGAATCCTCACATCTTCCCTCCACCGTAGCTGCCATCTCCCTCAGACTGCAGTGGCTTAGTTCTCTGCATAGACTTGTAGTGTGAGCAGCAAGACGCTGGATTAGTGCTGCTGTGCCCAAAAGACCTCACAGAGTCCCTTAGGCAGGAAGAAGGGTCTGTGTGACTAATAGTTTCAGAGGTTCTGTCCACAATTGCTTGGTACTGTGGCAGTGGGGGACTGTGGCCAAGGACGCCGCTCGTACACAGCCGGCAGGCAGCAGGGAGAGTGACAGGAAAAGGCAGGAAAATGGTGTTAATTATTTTTATCATTGCTCTGATCAAATACCTGACAAAATCAATTAAAGGAGAAAAGGAGGGAGAGAGGGAGGGAGGAAGGGAGGGAGAGAGGGAGGGAGGGAGGGAGAGAGGGAGGAAGGTCTTACAAGGAGGTCATGGTGGCAGGAAATTGAGGCAGTTGGTCCCATTGTGTCCTTCCTTAGTCAGGAAACAGAGATGAATATTGGTTCTCAGCTCAGGGATTTTCCCCCCACAATGGTCCTAAGTCTTATCAAGCTCAAAATCAAGATTAACCATCACAATAATATACACTCAAGGACCCACCCTTACTGACCTGCTTCCTCCAGTTACACTTCATCTCCCCAAGTCTACACAGTGCCACCAGCTGGGGACCGAGGTTAAAACGCAAGCTTGTGGGGGACATTTCATATTCAGACCGTAACCGGTGCCGTCCCATCATTGGTGTACCCTCTCTTCCCAGTCAGCTGACTCACCCCTTCCATTTCCTGAGACCAGGAAGTGTCATTTGAGCTACTGCTCAGGGTACAGCCAATCCCTTTCTCTCTTTATGGAGTGCCGCCCTCTCCCCCGCATCATACTCTTCTGCAACATAGAAAAGCTTGCCGTGCATAGCCAACTCCTTCTGTTATACGCTGGCGCAGAACCAAATACACCCAGCAGACATGGCAGCAGTGGCATGTGTGGACAGAGAAATCGACAATGCCAGTTGTCTGAGCTCCAGTTACCTTGTCCAATCTTGTGAGCTTCAACTGCTCATGAGAGATCTTTAAGGACTAGCCTTTATGATGCCTGGCTCTCTGTGCCCCATGAGGACTTAGCAGTCAAATCCATTTACGTAACTGGAGCGTGCACAATTTTCTCTGTAATGTGTTTGTTCACTTATACTAAAGTATCGTTTCCAAATTTAGAGATTTTTCCTGGGTACTCTCTTTTCCAAAACATAATAAACCATTAAATTTTATTGACCTTGCATTGATTTGTTGGGAAATACCACAATTTACACTTCTCCTTTTAATAACATTCCTGCTCTGCTACTTTGACATTAATTCTTTATCCATAATAAAAAACCCCTCTGTCCGGTCCAAGGGTAACTCAATTAAGAAACAATCATTGGTGTGAAAAATTTGTGCTGACTTTTCCAAGAGGAAAATACATGCATCGTTTTCCTTTCTCCACAAGTTTATTTTTCCTTCTGAAAGAACTTTTGTGGATTAGTCAAGCATTGTTTCTTCATACAGAGACCAAGCTGGCTTTCCTAAAATTGGCAAGTATTTGCTGATCCTGCTTTTCATTTGCATGTAAATTAATGTATAGATAGTTCCTTTTACAAGGCTGGATTTATTCTCACTATTCCTTCACACTAAGCAAATTAATGAATCTAGACTCCAATTCAAGCTGTCTTTATTCAACATAGGAAACAGATGCAAGACAGCATTTTTAAAAAATCACTAGATATATGTCAGTATTAAAAGTTTTCTTACTATATGATAAAAAAAAATGTCATATATTACCAACCGTTGGTAAATGTGAAGTAAGTTGGTTTAAAATCATAAACTATTTTTAAGGTTCAGGGTGTAGCTCACAGGTAAACTCTTCCATAACATGAAAAGATTCAAGTTGGGTCCCTGACCTGAGAAACAGATCATATTTCCAGCACCCAGCTAAATATGTTGTCCACGCCTTTCCTTTCCTTTGCCTTCTTTTCTTCTTGATTGGTTTATCCTCTTCCCATCCAAGTATTGCTACCGCTTAGTCCTCAGGCTTTGCATTGCTCTATCCCCTCTACAACTAAATAATTCTTGTATTTATTTTCTTTGTTGATAGCCAGGAGTTTATCCAGCTATTAACTTGAGCTGAAATACCTGGTCACCTCATACTGATGGTTACTAATGTCACCCTTAGAAGTTTTAAATGCACTTCAATGCATTACTTCTCTAAGAACTTCAAATGCCAGAAACTCTTAAAGAGGTTTAACCTTCTAGCACACCTCTCTAAAACAATCAGCAAATATTTTACCCTCCTTGGTAGAAACTTAACACTCTTGATTTGCTAATAAGGTAAATAAATCTTCCTTTGAAAGTTGTGACAGGTTCTGTACTTGCAGTTGGGGTCATAACTAGAAATTCTGAGTACCCAAGTAACAATGTGTTTTGCTTGGCCCTTTGACCTTCATTAATTGCAAAATAAACAGATCCATGAAGCGAGAGTGTTTTAATAAAATTGAGATCAATTTGGCTCTTAAATGGATTTGATTATTGTTTATTCTCAGCAGCTTATTGATTCATATACCACATAACTCACCTTATAAAAATATATAAAATGTTTTTTATACTTTCACAAGTATGCATAGCCATTAATACAGTCAATAGTAGGGCATTTTCATGGCCATAGGAAAAGCCTGTTTCTTAAGCTATCCCTTCCTGTCCCTTTTACAGCTTTTTCCCTTGCCCTAAGCAATAACTTTAAAAGAAATCTTTCTATATAGATTTCTCTACTCTGAACAACATTCAAATTGAATCACAGAGAATGTTTTCTTTCACTCAGTACAGTGTTCTCAAGATTCACTTATGATATAGCAATGCAGCAGTACTTTGCTCCCTTTTTAAAGGATGGCATTGGGTGGGGAAAATACCAGTCTTGTAAGAATCATTGACTACAATTCACTTACAAAGCAAAGTAGTTACAGGGCAGAAGTGGACTTAGGGAAGAGGGTTGAAATGTTTCTTTTTTCTGCGGAGATTGGCTGTTTCTAGGAGCAAACACAGGATACTAAGTGAGGAGTAAAAGAATGTCAGATGAGGGATAAACATCTTCAATGGCCAGCCCTCATCGGGCTTTTGCAGGGGTAAGGTATGGTAGGAACCTAGGCTTTAGTTCTGGAATGCTAATTACTGTGATTTCAGGAAATTGTCACTTTTTAACCCAAAATGGAAAAACTTTTCAAAATGGCATAGTCATGGCTAATTTTCCTGACTTTTGTTTCGATAGGCAGGTGGAGGGTGGGGCATAGTTGTTGCCCATATCGCTCTTCCTGCAGGATGATTGGCATTCTCATCAGGGGTTCTTGGAGCAATCTCTGGTATTAGTAATTTTTCATGAGAAAGATGCTGTAACAGATATGAAGATGCTTCCTCAATGGCCTCCAAGCCTGCTAATTTCTCTGTAGCTACCTAACAGTTACCCCTGGAAAGCTGAGACCCCAAAATCACCAAAGAAAGGGATATGGAATCAGTCTGAGTGTTTCCTGCTGACACTGTGGATGTAGAAGAATTTAGTGTCTCTACTCTTGATAACTTTAAGGGATTAGAGGGCAGTCAAGAAGACTCAGATAGATGGAGTCAGATTGTTCTAGGTCCATCTGAGGTAGATCCACTGTAAATTTGAGTAGAGAAAATTATGGTAGCAGTTGAGAACACAAGGTCCAGAGATTAACTGCATCACTACTAAGAGCACTTTACTAGGAACACCCAGAACATTTTTAAACTGTTCACCAACGGGATAGTGATGTTTGGCATGGTCTTAGTCTGATTCTGTGAACCTTGTAAAGCAGAGGACACATGAGCAGGATTATTAGGAGTGATCAAACAGTGGCATGTTTATGAATAGGAAAAGGATGGGCATCTGAATACTCTTCTGGCATGTCAGCAGCCCATATAGAGAACTGTAAATGCTTTGCTTCTTTTCCTGGTCCAGTATACTTCATTCTGTAGCTAGTCCACATTTTAATCCATCATTAATTGATGGACATTGGATTCTTTTTCAACCTTTTGGCTTGTGTGAACAATAGTGCTGTAAACATTTGAGAACAAGTGTCTGTCTGGTCATATGCTCTTATGTCTCTTGAACATACACTTGGGGTCAAATAATAATCTTAGATATTATAATTTGGGAACTTCCAACTGACTATATTACTTAAACCCCCAATAAGAATGTATGCGAATTCTAATTTTTCTACCTCCTCATCAGTATGGTGGTCATCTGATTTCGGTTGTGGTTGTCCTAGCAGGTGTGAAGTGGTGTCTCATTGTGGCTTCAACTTGCATCTTCTGAGTCTGGCTCATTACATTAAACATGACCCGTGTTCCTGCAAATGATACAATTTTGTTATCCGTGATAACTGAATAAAACTCTACTGGGTATGTATACCTCATTCTCTTTACGGACAGATAGTTGATTCCTTATTTTGTCTTTTTCTTATTTGGGGAATGGTGTTAGCCATAAACATGAATATGCAAATGTCCCTGATGTGCCATTATGTACCCAGCTCATTTATTTTCCCAGGATTGATAAAGCTGAATTATAGGCTAGTTCTACTTTTTTTTTGTTTGTTTGTTTGTTTTTTCGAGACAGGGTTTCTCTGTGTAGCTTTACGCCTTTCCTGGAACTCACTTGGTAGCCCAAGCTGGCCTCGAACTCACAGAGATCCGCCTGGCTCTGCCTCCAGAGTGCTGGGATTAAAGGCGTGCGCCACCACTGCCCAGCTGCTAGTTCTACTTTTATTTATTTATTTTTTTCAGGAACTGCCGCACTGATTTCCAGAGTAGCTATGCAAACTTACATTCCCATCAGCCATGTATAACTCCATCCCTGACTTTTTCATGTGTTTGTTTTCTTGACAATAGCCATTCTGACTGCCAGGGAAAGGAGATGGAATCTCAATGTAGTTTTGATTCCCTAATCGTTACAGATGTTGGACATTTTATGGTATGTTTGTTGGCCAACTGGCCTATCTTAGGCTGAGGCCTCTGGTTCCCTTCCTCTCCGGGAGCTCCGTTGCTAGGTAGCCTCTCTGGGTAGCCTCTCTGGGTATGTCAGCGGTCCCATGACAGTCTTTGCAATTTCTGATGCTGCTCCAATCTTTTTTCTTTGGAATGGAGTCTATCCTGTGCTGCCCCAACTCATTTGCCCGCTTCTAATCACACCCAGGAGCCAAAGTGCCATTTTCTACTTCAAGCCTGTGCTAAGCCTTTTGATCCAAGAACATGGAATGTTTCCCCATTCACTTGGTATTCTTAAAAATTTCTTTATGGAGGGATTTTAGTTTTCAGAGTTTTGTATGCCTTTTATTAATTTTTTTTATGCATGTTGTTCTCTTTGACGCTATTATAAATAGATTGTTTTCAGGTTGATAATTGTATGTGTAGAAGTGCAATAAATTTAATGTTCACACATTGTCCTTGCCTGCTGCAACGTTGCTTGATTTCTTTACTGATTCTAATAGACTTCTAGTAAATTCCAAAGGATTTTTTGCATGTACACGATCATGGCACTTTTGAAAATAAGTTTCTTCTTTTCTAATATCAATGTATTATTCCATTTTCTTACATACTGCTTAATCAGAAGTGTGATTTGGAAAATGTTCTTAGTCTTCTTTTTGAATGTGTATATGAAGAATCAACACTAATTCTTCATTGACTAGTTTGCAAAGTCGATGGTGAAATCTTGGCCTTGGTTTGTATTTTGGGCACTCAAAAAAAAAAAAAAAACCACCCTGATTCAATCTCTTCATTTGTTACTCTCTTATACACATTTTCTATTTCCTCTTGAGTCAGTTTTGGCAATTTGTCCCTGTCTCTTGGTTCCTGATGCCTTGTCACTTGATTGTTTTTAAGCGTTGACAGATGTGATATGTCAGTACCAACTATAGAACACCAATGAGGTGAGGCTGGTGCAAGAGAAGACAAGAATAAACAGCAACAAGGGATCATCAACGTATGAAGCCACAGAAGGAAAAATGTGCCTTAGCAGAGAAGTCAGAACAAGCATGAGATAGTGTCAGTTGGAAACCAGACTGCAAAGAGAAGTGGGAACCAGGGAGTGCAATTGTGGGAAGGAAAAAAAGCAAAAGAAGTAAACCGAGGCTGGGGCAGAGAGACCAAGGGTAATGGAAAGATCAGGGTGCAGTGCCTGTTTGTAAACCCACTCTTGACTCAATCCAGGCTTTTTCTGAGCTGTGGTGAAGCAAGGAACCACTCATTGGGCTTGGTGTTAAAGGGTTCAAAGATGTGGAAAGGTGGGACTGACTTCATTGGGCTATGTCTTAGTGAATGTTTCTATTGCTGTGAAGATATACCACCACCGCAGCAACTCTTATACAGAAAAACATTTAATTGGGACTTGCTTACAGTTCAGAGGTTCAGTCCATTATCATCTTGATGGGAGAACATGATGGCGTGCAGGCAGACTTGGTGCTGGAGTAGCTGAGAGTCCTACATCTTGCAGGCAATAAGAAGTCAACTGAGACACTGGGTGGTATTCTGAGAATAGACCTCAAAGTCCACCCCCCTAGTGACACACTTCCTCCAACGAGGCCACACCCACTCCAACAAAACCACATCTCCTAATAGCACCACTCCGTATGAGATTATGAGGGCCAATTACATTCAAACTACCACAGGCTACAAGAGAGAAAGCTGAAATAGCATGAGAATCTCAGGAGGATTCCCCAACCTGCTCAAGACACATTCTAAACTCCTTAGTGGTGACAGAGATAGCCAAGAACAATTAATTTAATTTAACATATGTAATTTAGAACCTATTTGAACCATACATGATCACTGACAAAAATGCACAATTATACTGATATTTTCTATGTCCCAGAAACAAGAAAATTATTTTCCCATATTTTGGAATATAAAAGTTGAGCCTTTATTCCAAATTAATTCTTGCCTAAAAAAGAATGAGTAACATGAATCCATTAAATAAATAAAAGAAGTAAAATGGAAAATATTTTTGATCACATACTTGATTAAAATATTTAGTATTATGTGTATCTGGAAAAAGATGTCCCTTGAGAAATACAAATTCCTGCTAAGCTGGGGTTTATTCTAAAGGGAGAAAGCCACAGCTATGCTAATAATCCCTTTTAAGATTCTGTGGATAACACAAGACTCAAAGCACTATCTAATATAAACATGTAAGGAGATTTGAGAGAAACACAACAAAAATAAACTGTGAGGATCACCCCTACAGAGATTTTTCCCTTCCCTCTGACTCGTTTAAAATCTGAAGGAAAAGGATAAGAATGGTTATAAGGGTAGAAGAAGATTGCAGAAACGAAAGTCATAAACAGCTCATAAAAATGAGCTAGGTCCTTAAGAGCATATTAAAACGAATTTAGATATAGATAGGTTATCCCATCTGTTATTGATTGGGCTAGGATTTTAGTTGAAACTGAGAAATAAATAAATTAGCCTTGCTCCAAAGGTGACTTGTCACTCTTTTCTGCTGTCTCCCATCCTCCCTCCTCCTCCTGTTCCTCCTCTTCCTCACATTTCTCTCCCCTTCTCCTTTTCCCTTTCCTCATCACCTTTTTTATCCCACAGATGGATTCCTTTGTGTTTCTTGGGAAGACATTTTCTGAATAAACAAGATTCCATATTCTTTGTAGTTAACTGTGGGTCGAACGGAGCCCTGACAAGCACGCTTCAGGATGGTCTGGCCGTGGAAACAAAGGCACAAGAAGGGGCCTGGAGAAAGGCTATCCCTGAAGATCCTTCTGACTCAACCTTTCAAAAATGACCCGGACCCGAGAGGCTGTGGCATGTTGCCTGGAAATTAACCTGGCTTTGGCACCGGCGCTGATCCACTCAACAGACGCTCGTTCTTGGCTCTGGAGAGTCTGGCTGGTCCTCGGAGAGTGTGGCATCTGAGCCGTTATCTTAAAGATGGTTGTCAGCCACGTGCACACTGTACATGGACAGAGACAATCCCCAAGGAGGTGCCCGCGGAGCTCCTGCCTCCGTCAGAGGAGGCTGAGCATGCAACCACACTCTACACTCACATACACAAGACCTGCACATACTCACATATTCACACTCACACACGTTTACCCACATTCATAGTCACATGCTCTTGCAGACTCTCACTCATACATACTCATGCCTATCCTTACACTGACAATCATACGCACATGTATACTCTCACACATGTTCAGACATGCATGCTCACACACACACATGCATTCACATTCATACATGCTCAAACAATGATTCATTCATTCATATACTTGCACACATTCTGACACACATGCTCACACGTGACACATGCACTTACATACTCACATGTACACACTCAAATTCATACTCCTACACACAAAATGTAAAAACAGTCATGCACTTGCAACTCATGCACTCATATATCCACACATACTCCAGTGTACACTAGCACATTCACATCCACTTACAGAGCACACTCACACAAATTTGCATATACATTCACATTCATGTACTCATACTAGCATATACATACACATTATCACAGACTTTACATGCTCAATCATAGATTCACATTTACACACACTCACTCAAACAATCACACACTTGCTATCTCTTGCACACACAAACTCAGATACAAACTCACCTACTCACAAACACACATCCAAAACACGTAAAAGACATAGTTATACACATGCTTGCACACACACTCTAGAAAACATACACTAACTCAAAATCATGCACTCACACATGTTCACACTCATACACACAGATGTACACTCAGTCACAATTATACACTCATAAGCACATACTCATACAATCAAACTGTGACTCACAATCTTACAAATACACACTCTTGCGCATGCATACTCACTCATATTCACACACATGCTCAGACACAACCAACCACTCACTCAAAAAACCATATGCTTAGATTACTTTCACACATACACTGACACACTCATACATGCTTGCACATACTTACATACTCATATACCAACATATATACCATCCATCACAAGTTCACACATGTTCACACTCATTCACTTATACAAACTCAATGCACATTCAAGCACACTCCTATACTTACACTCATATGCTTTTGTACAAATAAACAAGAACATTCACACAGGCTGACACACACAATCACATAAATACACTCAGACACTCATTCGCACACACTTAGACACTCACAAATGCATTCTATGCTTACTTAGATATATGCACACTTACAAACTCTCACATGGATACATACTTATTCATACTCATGCATATAAACTCAACACGTTCACACCCATAGTTTCACACACTCATTGTAGCTCACATTCGCACACTAACTCTTGTAGCAGGTCTTTCTTTGGACTGCAGCTCCCAAATAATGACATGGAGAATTCTTATTAATTATGAAAGTCAGCCTCAGCTTAGGTTTATTCTCAACTAGTTCTTATAACTTAAATTAACCCATTTATATTAATCTACGTTCTTCCACGTGCCTTGTTACCTCTCCTCCACACTGTACATCCAACTTCCCTGTGTCTCGCTGGCAAATTCTGCACCTCAGATTCCTCCCCAAGTTCCTTGCTCTCTCCGGAAGTCCCGCCCATCCTCTCCTGCCTAGCGATTGGGCGTTCAGCTCTTTATTAAACCAACCATAAGGTGCCTAGGCAGGCAAGGTGAAACAGTGGCACATTTTCACACAGTGTCATCAAATATTCTGCAACAAACTCTTTCACACATGAAGTCACTTACAAACACATTCACACATTCATATTCCCCACACACTGCCACACTCAAACTCACATGCACACTTATACCTTCACACACATGCTCAGTATCATGGAAACATAGATGCCTTCACATCCTTGCACATGCTCACAGTTTCACACTCACATTAAGAAATATAGTCACATGGTCAGACACCCACACATTCCCACACACTCATGCACACTCTTACCCTATTACACACAAGATCACATGGGTATATTCACATGTGCACAAGCACATACACCTACCTAGACACTTAGTCTCACATATCTTTGCCATTACTTTTATACTTATCCACTAAGAAATCCACTAAGGTCACACATATTCGAACTCTCACAAACTTGTGAGTTTGCACTCACTCATACATTCTCCTATGTACTGCAATATACTCCTGTACACCTAAACTCTAACACAGTTCCACACATTCATACTTGCACACTGATACATGTTCACCCACACATGCATTCACACTCCAATTTGGCCTCACTTACACACTCTCACTCTCTATACTCATACACTCCCACTTATACACACTCTCACATATGCGCATTTGTGTACACTTTCTCATTTAAACTTTCTCACACTCCTAGAAGCCTACAGGAACATGTTCACATGCACACTCACAAAATACATTCACTTACATAGTCTCACGCATGCCAACACAGCACTCTCACACATGCTCGTACACATACTTACGTTCACTTTCAAATTCTCATACATTAACATGTAATCAAACACATGCACTCATACCCTAGCACACTCATGTACAATCACTCTCACACACTAACACATGCTCATCCACTCACACATAATTGTTTACACACAGTTTGCATGCATTTACATATACACTGCCATGCATTCAACACACTCACTCACATACTCTTGCACATTTACACCCCTCACATTCTCACATAATTTCCCATATCTTCACATACTTTAACACACACACACACACACACACACACACACACACACACACACACACAGAAACAGCCTCATGTTCTTGAACCCACATTTCAAGCATTCAGATTACTCTCCACCTCTTGCAAAGCTGGGGCTTCTGGGAGGTGGCATTAATTCTGACTCCTAATGTGAAACATTTGCTGTTTTGTAAGAAGAGCAGGAAAGAACTATTATGAATCTGTTCAAGGTGAAGAAGCCTCTGAGTTCTGATGCCATGTGCATGAAGGTGAAGCTGATTTACATGTTTTTTGCAGAAGAGGGTGGTGGAGAGTGATTGCATGGTGCCCATTATTATTAGTTTAAGATGTATGACAGTGCATTCCTGTTGTCCTTGCTGTGATTGTATTACAGTTCTGTTTGGGTGGAAGGAAAGTTCTGTGTTCTCCTTGGGAGAGGAGAGTGTTTTGAGTCGAAGAGAAATTTCAACTTTAGTAGGAAGAATCATGTACAAAAATTGTGCATGTGCATCTCTGTGCGTGTGTGTGTGCATGCATGCGTGTGCATGTGTGTGTGTGTGTGTGTGTGTGTGTGTGTGTGTGTGTGTGCACGTGCGCATGTATAAGAGCTGGGTAGTTTAGGAACGGAACGGAATAGACATCAGCTCTGCTTTTGTCATTTCAGCACGTCTTCCTTTTGGGAGCAGTCTCTTCAACATCTGGAGGACATATGGCACATGCTGCTCAGTACTGATTGGTCTTCGATGCAGCACATAATAAAAACAATTAGAGTCATTTATTGCATGGAATTTATATGGATTCTGGGAGAGGAAAGCCCATTCTTCTTGTGATATCTCAAACAGTGGATAGTCTATGAGCTTGCAGCTCTCGGGAGTGATTTGTGCTGCCATTTCCAGAGGAACTGTCTGGGAACAAAGCTAACAGGAAGGTACATACCAGCAGAGCAAAGAGTCCTTGTGTTCCTATGTGCTGTTCACTGTGACGTCTCAGTGCTCAGAGAAGTGTGTGTTCACTGTGGTGTCTCAGTGCTCACAGCAGTGTGTGTTCACTGTGGTGTCTCAGTGCTCACAGAAGTGTGTGTTCACTGTGGCATCTCAGCACTCACAGAAGTGTGTGTTCACTGTGGCATCTCAGCACTCACAGAAGTGTGTGTTCACTGTGGCATCTCAGCGCTCACAGAAGTGTGTGTTCACTGTGGCATCTCAGTGCTCACAGCAGTGTGTGTTCACTGTGGTGTCTCAGCACTCACAGCAGTGTGTGTTCACTGTGGCATCTCAGTGCTCACAGAAGTGTGTGTTCACTGTGGTGTCTCAGTGCTCACAGAAGTGTGTGTTCACTGTGGTGTCTCAGTGCTCACAGAAGTGTGTGTTCACTGTGACATCTCAGCGCTCACAGAAGTGTGTGTTCACTGTGGCATCTCAGTGCTCACAGCAGTGTGTGTTCACTGTGGCATCTCAGTGCTCACAGAAGTGTCTGTAACGGCATCTCAGTGCTCACTGCAGTGTGTGTTCACTGTGACATCTCAGTGCTCACAGAAGTGTGTGTAACGACATCT
Source organism: Peromyscus eremicus (assembly GCF_949786415.1). Classification (NCBI taxonomy): domain Eukaryota; kingdom Metazoa; phylum Chordata; class Mammalia; order Rodentia; family Cricetidae; genus Peromyscus; species Peromyscus eremicus. The sequence goes on from NC_081436.1 coordinate 63,928,849, forward strand.
CAGTGCTCACAGAAGTGTCTGTAATGACATCTCAGTGCTCACAGCAGTGTGTGTTCACTGTGACATCTCAGAGCTCACAGAACTGTCTGTTCACTGTGACATCTCAGTGCTCACAGAAGTGTCTGTAACGACATCTCAGAGCTCAGTGCAGTGTCTGGCACGTAGGAGGTCCTCAGGAAATGTTAGATGAAGGAAAATCAGAACTGAGAAACAGGATGAAAAAACAATGCTGGCAATGTGTTCTAACCTCCAGTTTCATTTGTGTCCAGAGCTGTTTCTGCCTTTGGGGCCATTCAGGTTTGTGAGTTAGCAAGTCTTACTACTTCTAGTTGGTTTGACAGATACTACAAAATCGGTTCATTCAGTGCTGCCACAGCCCCACAGTAACATAGCTGTTTCCACAGCGTCTGGAAAGTGAAGCCTAATTACTTGTATGCTCTGCAGTGAGGATTTCTGCCTGTAATGGAGCACCCCCTAAATGCATCTGAGTGACATTTGCAGGAGCTTTCTGAGCAGCATGCTGTGACTATCCCGGCATCGCTGTAGTAGAAACACTCAGGTATATTTTACAGCGCCTGAGTCAGCAGCTGTCCTGAAAGAGTTTAGCTTTGTGTGGACTACAGTGACAGCAGCCACTTCCCAGTCTGGCAAGAAAGATTTAAATTGCATTTATTTATTGCGTGCGTGCGTGCGTGCGTGTGTGTGTGTATGTGTGTGTATGTGTGTGTGTACATCACAGTGCACAAAGTTGGCAACAGAGGAAAACTTGTAGGAGTCGGTGCTTTGCTTCCATCGTGTGGTTCCTGGGGATTGAACTCAGGTCCTCAGGCTTGGCAGCAAGCGCCCTTACCCACTGAGCCAACTCACCAGTGCTTGAACGAATTCTTGTTTCTACAATTGAACTCTGGCCGATATAATAAATTTAAGTTGATTTTTTTGTCAATAGCAACTACAGAAATTGGATAATTTCTAAGGGCCAAGAACAGCAACCCAAAACCAAATGAAGTAGATAGTAACAAAACAGATGCAGAAAAAAATGGGTATTTTCAGTGAAAATATATCAGACTGACATTGGGCCCAGAATTCACTGTGCAGACCAGGTAAACCTTGAACTCACAGAGATCCACCTGCCTCTGCCTTCCAAGTGCTGGGATTAAATGATTGGGCCACCATTCCCAACTTCAACCACAGTATATTCTACCAGCAATTTCCAATATTCAGAACCTAGTAAATCCCGGTATTTTGTTGTTAAAGACACTGGACCCTCCCTCGAGGAAGGGGTGTCATTTCATCCCTCATGGGGTGTCACTTACCAAGGTGCAGGCAGAGCACCTGCTTCTAGCCCCCCACTCGGATGGTGCCCCCCACTCGGATGGTGCCCCCCACTCGGATGGTGCCCCCACTCGGATGGTGCCCCCACTCGGATGGTGCCCCCCACTCGGATGGTGGCCCCCACTCGGATGGTGCCCCCCACTCGGATGGTGCCCCCCACTCGGATGGTGCCCCCCACTCGGATGGTGCCCCCCACTCGGATGGTGCCCCCCACTCGGATGGTGGCCCCCACTCGGATGGTGCCCCCCACTCGGATGGTGCCCCCCACTCGGATGGTGGCCCCCACTCGGATGGTGCCCCCCACTCGGATGGTGCCCCCCACTCGGATGGTGCCCCCACTCGGATGGTGCCCCCCACTCGGATGGTGCCCCCACTCGGATGGTGGCCCCCACTCGGATGGTGCCCCCCATTCGGATGGTAAGTAGTCCGTCAGTTTTTCCTGTCTGCACTAGCGGCTTTGGTATCTCTGCTGTCCTTTACAAGGGAGCGCTAGAGCAGGTTCGGCCTTATCCAACCCAGTTAGACCCTGATGCCTGAGCCAGCACGTCCATTTCAACAAAGTCAGCTTCATCTACAATGATGTTTCTCCATGCCTGAGCGCTTTCAAAATATATTCCCATAGAAATTATACTAGTAGTTTGTTTAAAGTAGCAAATCTGTGTACCTTTGCAGCATCAAATTCAAAACAAATTCAAAATTCAAACAAAACACCTTTGAAAGGACGGTCCTGGGCAAATACCTGAGGCTGCTGTCATCAGTGGCTCTTGTCTTTCGTGGGCTTTCGCAGCACAGTGACTTGGGGGACCTATGGACAGTGCCAGGAACGGAGTGGTCAAATTGAAGAGCATTTTTCCCTGTAACAATTTTCTGTTGCTTCCTTAAGAACCACCATAGCTTGAATACCTTTTGTGAACTGCATACGCTCCCTCTCCTAGAATGGGTCAGAGCAGCACTAGGAACTACGGTGAAGGGGTCATCATAGCAGAAATGCCCTCCTGGGTTTCCCATAAGCAACCTCCCCACTCACCCCTCCTTACCGTGGAACCCCTACTACACACCTGCCATTAACCATAACTACCGTACTAGGAAAGAGAGACAGCTGTTGTTTAGAATCAATTCTAAGGGCGACTCGTCTTTCCTCATAACAAATAGTGTGCATCTTTCAGGCTACCTTGTTCTTGTATGCATTGGATCAGAGGAAGTGACGGGGTTCCCGCACTACCCGATGGAAGAGCAGCGCAGTCCTTCACGGTGGGTCCCAGAATGAGAGGAAACTACAGTCGCACCTGTCAGTGCTGTGCGAGTCAAGGGGAAGCTTGGGGAAGCTCCTGCACTAACGCACCTGTGGAGTGTTCCTTCCATTATTTTCAGCTAACACTTTGTACAGTGTAAGTTGTCCACACCCAGAAGCATTCTTGACCACCATTACAATCTTACAATCCTATGTTCCATGACCTTGAGCTAAGCATTCTCCAAAATGCAGTCTCTCCTGAAATTATGACCTTAAATGAGGCATGCTCAGAAATATACTCCTTAACTGAGCATGCTCAGGAATGCACCCACCCTAAAGTGTTTGCATATATATATACATACATATATATATATACATACATACATACATACATGTCCCCAGGTAAAATTCCTATGCTTCCTTTATTCAAGGAGGGCATTGCTTTGGGAATAACCTCGTATTTTCCTTAGCTGCTTCAGGTTCTGAATCGCTCTTGGCCAGGCTTGTTTAGGTTTGCACTTACTGAGATGTGACCCTGCAGCATTTGGTTACAGAGCCAGACATGCCAAGCAAGAAATCAGAGCTTGCTTTTCAAAGCTGAAGAGTCTTGAATTGACAGTTACTACAGTAAATCTAGCCAATGTACACGAAGTGACGTTTTCACACTGAAGGCCTTCATGGGTTTAGTTAGGCATTTGAAGTGACACTGAACCCTGAGTTTTAAAGAGCACATTGGTGTGTACAAGAAAATCTGTTATATCTAGTAGAGGGTGAATTGGCCAAGGAAATAACATACAGAGACCAGGGGTCTAAGCAAGGAATCAGAAATACTCAAAAATTGTGCGTGGACTTGCAGACCAGGCGCACCACACTCTTACATTGCTTCTATTTAAAACAAGCATACCACACACATACCATACCTGAGTGTGTTTTTGCTGGAAATCAAAGAAAAACAGGGTTGTTCTTCCACAAATGTGCAATAGGATTCAAAACAGTCTCTTCTAGCCTCCACAGTTTTGGAATACAGGAAATGACAGATCTGAAAATCATAATGAAATGTTATATTAATTCTAACTACACACTAAATTATAATTCACATCAATAAAGAAATATTGACCCCAGTAATCCAATTGTGTTTTAATATCAGGAAAGATATGAGGATTTCAGAAGGGTAATAGAAAATAATTACTTAATAGCTTCCTAATGATGACGAAATGACATCTGAAGATATATGACTTAGGAAAAAAAGTCCTCTTTTAAAAGAATAAAGGAGCTAGCAAGATGCCTCAGGGAGTAAAAGCTGCTGTAGCCAAGCCTGGGACCTGAGTTTGCCCCCAGGAGCTACATGGTAGTTGTAAAGAAATGATTCCTACAAGTTGTCCTCTGGCCTCCACGCAATGCTGTTCAGGGTGCCCCGTCCCCACTCATGGGAAGTAAGTGAATAAAATGGTAATTAAATAAGTTTAAAAGAATGGGGCTGTTTTTTTCTCAGTAGTAGGTTTGTTTAGCATATATGAAGCTCTAGATTTGATTCCCCAACAACACACACACAGTAAATACATATATACCCTATGTATATGTAATATAACATGTAATGCATATGTCGCCTGTTTTTTAAAAGTATTTTAAACTGTCACCATAATACTTTTGGTGAGAAAACTTCCAATAACTTTATTCCGAAATTTAAAACCAGCATTTAGGCAGAAATTAGGCAGAAAACCAAAATAAGAATTGTAAATGTTAAAAAGTGACATAATTAATATTTATAGATCGAATGATTGAATACCTGGAGATTTGGAAGGACTGAGAATAACATTAGTAAAATAGTCCTCCATAAATCACAGAGACAGGGATAGACACATCATACCTCTTTTGAAAAATCTACAGGTTTAAAGATGTCATCACCTTCCTGAATAAATTCATAGGTTCTCTCCCATTTGTTTTCTTCTTTGTTACTTGTTTTCTTGTGTGTTTCTGGGAATTTCACAGCATGATTCTGTAGTTCAATTTCAACAATAAATATGCTATGGTAGCCAAGAAAAGTTTTTTAAAAAGTGAAATAATGCACATAATTTATCCTATGTGCCAGAATCAAAACATTAGAATGTGTGATGGTAAGATTAAAACAGTATAGGCCTTGAATCCAGTAGATTTTGGTTTCAAGCCAGGCAGTGGTGGCGCACACCTTTAATCCTAGCATTCTGGAAGCAGAGGCAGGTGGATCCCTGAGTTTGAAGCTAGCCTGGTCTACAGAGTGAGTTCCAGGACAGGCACTAAAACTACACAGAGAAACCCTGTCTCGAAAACAACAAACAAACAAACCAAAAATCAGTTTCATCTCCAAGCCCTGACACCTTAGACCACTGGTGTTAGAATCTGTAAATAAAATCTGTGTTATAGACCCCAACTGTTTCGGTTTCCTCCTCAGCCCTCACAGCCTGTCCTTGGCCTGGAGCCATCATGGGTGAAGTACCTGCCCCTGCCCCCGCCCCCGCCCACGCCCCTGCCCCACGCAGTTGTGTCTGATGTGTCTGGTTTGGTGAGCACCTCTAACATCTCAAGCCCATCCCCTCAGAAGCCTGCACAGTTGGGCGCCTCCTTCTGTCTCTCTGCTGTCACTAGAAGAGTTTCCTTCCCTGAGCAGCCACCATTCAGAGTGGGCCTGAGGGACACATGGAGCCCAGCTGCCTCCGATGCCCTGCAGATCTAAGAGAACAAACCATTGCTGTTTCGACCTATTGAGAATCAGTCAATAAAAGGCACCAGCTGTTTCTGTTTTTAACGCTGTGGAAGTTCCCAGAAATTAACTCAGATACTGCTGCTTTGACCTCATTGGCCAGAATTTAGACACATGGCCAGTACTAATTGTAGGAGACTGGGAAGTACAGCCAGGCTAAACTTAGTATTTTATTACCTTGGAAGAAAAGAAGGAAGTCTAAATATGTATTCAGACATATGTGTAGATGAGTGTGTATGTGTGTGAGTTGTGCTGACAATTGAATCCATGGCCTGTATGTGTGCTACCACTGAGCAATATTTCCAGCCCCATTTCTCTACTTCTCGAAGAGACCCTTCCATGTCAATGGAAGAGCCATTTCAATCACAACGACTTCACTTTTTCTATAATACAGTATATTCAGTGCTGTGGAATATTAGTTTAAGATGTGCTACGTTTGTTTATGGTGTGGAGTATTTGTTTAATGATGCAAAGATGTGCAGCATTCTTTTATGGTGCATTTGTTTAACTCTCTAAAGCTGCGTCACTTTGCCTGTCTAAACCACCTGGTCAGTCTAATTAAGAGCTGAACGGTCAATAGTGAGGCAGGAGAGGGATGGGTGTGGCTGCCAGGCAGAGAGAATAAGTAGGAGGAAAAATCTAGGCTCGATAAAAAGAAGAGCGAAGAGTGAGAAAAGGAGAAGGAAAGGACACCAGAAGCTAGCCACCAAGCCACACAACCAGCCACGGAGTAAGAAGGGAAGGAAGACATATAAAATAAAGAAAGGTAAAAAGCCCAGGAACAAAATGTAGAAGAAGGGAAATTGGTTAAATAAGTTAGAAAAGCTGGCTAGAAACAAGCCAAGCTAAGGCTGAGCATTCATAAGTAAGAATAAGCCTCCATATATTTATTTTGGAGCTGGGTGACAGGCCCCCAAGGAGTAAAAAAAAAATCCCAACTACAATTCAGTCCATAATTTCCCTTAACATTATTTCCAATTTTCTTCCTGAGTCAGATAGAGCTAAAATAAAATGCATGCTTATTCATATTTTTTATTGGAATTATTCCTGGAAATAAGATTGCTGGTTCAAAGCAATTCATGTATTTTCATTTTGAAAGATGTTATAAAATTATGCTTAGAAGGGCTTTACTAATGATGTATATTTCTAAATAGATATATAAATATGTCTCTTATGAAACAATTTAATTTTTACATATATTTATTTTGTGTTTATGTGTATGTGTGGGGGCACCTGTGCCACAGTGCACATCAGAAGGACAGAGAACAACTTAAGGGAGTGTGTTCTCTCTTCTCTGGACCCCACATAATGCTGGGTTCCAATACTGATGAATAATAGATGGTGGCAACAACAATAGCAGCAGCAGCAGCAGCAGCAGCAGCAGCAGCAGCAGCAGCAGCATCCGAGTAGATGCACACTCCAACAAAAGGGCAAAGGTAGGCAGGTAACAGCACACCACCACCACCGCCGCCACCACCACCACCACCACCACCACAACCACCACCACCACCACAACCACCACCACCACCACCACCACCTAGGGGAGGGTGTCCCCTTCTCAGTTAATCCTTCCAGGAAATACCTTTAAAGATCCACTTAGAGGTATGTCTCTTAGTTGATTTTTGGATCCAATCAAGTTGGCAACCAAGATTATTGTAAGTTCATAATAATAGTTCAGCCCATGATCATTGGCCCTACTTTGAGACAGCACATCAGAATGGGAGTGTGCAGTATAGCTAAGCACTTCCTTCACGGCCAGGAATTAGTGAAAGTTGAAGAAGAAGAAGGGGTCAGGGTCCCACTGTCCCCTCCATGGATGTGACACCAATGACCAGAAGACCTCCTGCTAGGCCTCATCCCTTAAAAATCCCACAACCTGGGGCTGGAGAGATGGCTCAGTGGTTAACAGCACTGGCTGCTCTTCCAGAAGACCCAGGTTCAATTCCCAGCAACCACATGGCAGCTCACAACTGTCTGTAACTCCATTTCCAGGGGAATCTGACACTCTCACACTAATACACATAAAATAAAGCTAAATAAGTTAAAACAAAAAAACAAAAAACAAACACTGGGCGGCAATCACGCATGCCTTTAGTCCCAGTACTCAAGAGGCAGAGCCAGGCAGATCTCTGTGAGTTCAAGGCCAGCCTGGTCTACAGAGCGAGATCCAGGACAGGCACCAAAACTACACAGAGAAACCCTGTCTCGAAAAAACAAAAAACAAAAAACAAACAAAATAAACTTTAGAATACCCCACAGCCCCTCAACGGTACCACTCCAGGTGTTAATTAAACCTTTACTACATGGTCTTAGGGGTCATTTAGGACCCAAACTACAGCAAAAGTGTCATGTCCTCAGTAGATATTAGGTCTATTCACTGATACTGATCCCTGGAAGTTCATTTGTTTTGTTTTTGTTTTTGTTTTTTTGCAGACAGGAGCCAATTGGAAATACAATACAACAAATACCTTGGGCTCATCCTGTCTTGAGGCATATGTCATTTCTTGTCTTAGAACTGTGAAGCAAGACATATTTTCCCACCTTCATGCCCACCTTCCCTCCCTGGGACTCAGGGGTTCATGGTCCTTGTTTTAGTCCCGAAGGACGTCTCTTCATGTGTGAACAGGGGATGGCTTCCAAAGCGATTGGCATTTAAAAAAAATCAGATACTTAAAATTGAGAAAACTCTAGAAAGCTCTTGGCTCAGTGAGTGCTGGAGGGCCTTCGACTGGACAGGGCAGGGTGGGAAGAGTGTCTGTTTTTCATGGCGACAATTCCAAACTTTTGGAATTTCCTTCTCAAGTTAAAACCCCCCTGATTGGGCCAGGCAGTGGTGGCACCAGGCAGTGGCACCAGGTGGAGGCAGAAGCAGGAGGATCTCTGTGAGTTCGAGGCCAGCCTGGTCTACAGAGTGAGTTCCAGGACAACCAGGACTGTTATACAGAGAAACCCTGTCTCAAAAAACAAAAACAAAAAACCTCCCCAAACCCTGATGGGTACATAAACCTCGGATTCCAGATAACGGCAATGATAATAACTCTTAAAATCTGGTTATTTTCGGGCCGGGCGGTGGTGGCGCACGCCTTTAATCCCAGCACTCGGAAGGCAGAGGCAGGCGGATCTTTGTGAGTTCGAGGCCAGCCTGGTCTCCAAAACGAGTTCCAGGAAAGGCGCAAAGCTACACAGAGAAACCCTGTCTCGAAAAGAAAAAAAAAAAAAAAAATCTGGTTATTTTCAAACAAATGGATTACTGTGTTCCTATGATCAGTCATTAGTGCTTTCCCTCAGTTTATTATATTAATGCTCTTTGATGCTTTCAAGCTTTCCCTGCTAATATTTAATTAATTTGATTAATTAATATTAAACTAACCCTTTTCATATCTGAAACATGACATGATTTTGTAAGTTGAAACATATAATGTATTTATTTCCTTCTAGGAATCATGGCTAAGACTTGGTAAATTATTGCACTTGGAAAATGCTACACGCCAAAGGCTTATGGTCTACACTTTTCTAGCATTAAACCTATATTTTTCTACAAAAAATAATCACTTCCCACATTTCAAATAAATACGAACTAATTACAAGTCATCCATGCTTACTTTTCAAGACAACATAGAGACCAGGTCTGGTGGCTCATGCCTGTGATCCCAGCACCCAGGGCTGAGGCAGGAGGTCATTATAAGCTGGAGGCCAGCCTGGGCTTCAAAGTGAGTTGCAGGCCAGTGAGGGCTACCCTGCCTTTCCAGTTGTCAGGTCCCCAAGAAGCCCAGCACAAATGGCTAATTGTAATGTGTATTGCATCTCCAAGCACACACTAGCTCACTCAGCACCTGTGGCTCCTTCCTGCACTTCTCACCCTGCCCCTACCCTAACCTCTCCAGGCCCAGGGTGGGGGTGGGGCTGCCTTTCCCTTCCCCCACCTTCTCTTCCCCATATAACCCTGCCATTTTGGCCAGGAGCTCTCTTGGCTCTTTTAGCTTGCTCTCGGCCTCTTTGCCCTCTTGGCTCTCTCTCCCCTCATCTCCTCTCATGGCCTGGTTTAGCCTAGACTCTTGCAGATGCCTCTGGCTGTCCTCTTCCTCGTAGCGACTGTCAAACCCTTCTCCTCACCCACACCTTGGACGGCCATGTTCCCATTCTCATTCACCTGTCATGATTTACTGCACCCTGAACTAGGAGTCAAAGTCTTTCCGTTCTTAAATGACTCTGCCGGGCACTTTGTCACATCAGTGAGACAGGCTTTTGGAAAATAATTAGGATATGCCTTCATTAATGGGATCAGTGCCCATTAAAAAAGGCTGGAGGAGCCGGGTGGCACAGGCCTTTCATCCCAGCACTTGGGAGGCAGAGGCAGTGGATATCTGAGTTCAAGGCCAGTCTGGTCTTACAAAGCAAGTTCCAGGACAGCCATGGCTACATAGAGAAACCCTGTTTCGTGCTAGAAACCCCATCCAACTACTGAGGGATCTGGATGCAGAGACCCATGGCTAGGCCCCGGGTGGATCTCTAGGAGTCCAATTAGCGAGAATGAGGAGAATTGTTGAGACCAAGGTTGGATAAAGCACAGGGACAAATAGCCAAACGAATGGAAACACATGAACTATGAACCAATGGCTGAGGGGTCACCAACTGGATCAGGCCCTCTGAGTGGGTGAGACCGTTGATTGGCCTGATCTGTTAGGGAGGCATCCAGGCAGTGGCACTGGGTCCTGTGCTCATTGCATGAGTCGGCTGTTTGAAACCTGGGGCTTATGCACGGTCACTTGGCTCGGCCTGGGAGGAGGGGACTGGACCTACCTGGACTGAGTCTACCAGGTTGATCTCAGTCCTCAGGGAAGGCTTTGCCCTTGAGGAGATGGGAATGGGGGGCTGGCTGGGGGGAAGGGGAGGGGGGTGGGAGGGGGGAGAACAAGGGAATCTGTGGCTGATATGTAGAACTGAATTGTAATGCAAAATAAAAATAAAAATTAAAAAACAAACAAACAAACAAAAAAGAAAGAAAGAAAAGAAAAGGCTGTGAGAATCTGCTCACCTCTTATGTGAGGGCTGAAGAAAAAGAGTCATCCATGTTCTCAGCAGGGCCTCCATTTTAGACTTCCTAGCTGCAAGAACTTTGAGAAATAAATCACTATTGTTTCTGGCCCTGCAGCTTATTGTGTCTTATTATGGCAGTGTAGATAGGCTAAGAAAATAGCACACACAATGAACCGTATTCCGCACAGGGCAGAAGATAGAACACCAAAAATCAGCGCCCTCAGGACAGAGCTCCATGTCAAGGAGGACACAGGTGTACCTTGCTAAAGGACAGAGGGTGTTGCAGAAGGACACTCATAAAGCTTACTAGAAATCTGTCCTCCAGAACGTCCCAGAAACCCTCCTAATGGATGTTTTAGTGGGGGAGGGGCAGGGTGTGGTGATGGGAAGCTATTGGCCACTGACTGCCACTTCTGTTATGTACTGCTAGAGCCAAGTTCCTGAGATGCTGCCTATGATATAGAAACCCAGAGAAAAGAACACACCAACCAGGAAAATAAATCCTTTTCTTTCGCAACATTTTTTTAGCACCTACTCTTTACAAAGTTCCGTGGTTTGGAATAAAATGGCCTCCATAGGCTCATGGGGATTGGCATTATTAGGATCTTATTGGAGTAGATATGACATTGTTGGAGAAAGTGTGTTACTGGGGTCTGGCTTTGAGGTCTCAGATGCTCAAGCCAGGCTCAGTGTGGAACTCTCTCTTCCTGCTGTCTGCTGATCTGGGTTTAGTATTCTCAGCTACCTCTCCAGCACTGTGTCTACCTGCATGCCACCCTGCTTCCCACCATGATAACAATGGACTAAACCTCTGAACTGTAGGCCAGGCCCAATTAAATGCTTTCCTTTTTAAGAGTTGCTGTGGTCATGGTGTCTCTTCATAGCAATAGAAACCCTACTAAGACACAAAGTTAAACATCATATTATCTTGTAAAGAAAAAAAATATTTAGGAGCTAGAGAGATGGCTCTGTAAGACGAATTGCTAAATGATCTTATTAATTAAAAAAAAAAAAACCCAGAGCCAGATATTGGGGTAAAAGCCAAGAGATCAGGGAATAGGACAAGCCACAGTCAACCTCACTTCACCAATTTCTCAGCTTCCAAAGAGAGCTACTTCCTGTATGCCCATGCCTATATGCCTTTCTGTTCTGCCATCTCACTTCCTCTCTCCACCCAGCTACATCACTTCCTCTTTCTGCCCAGTTCTGTCACTTCCTGTCTGTATGTATGTACAGACCTCCAGACCTTTATGGTTAACTAGTGTTGGAATTTAAGGCATGTGCCACCATGCCTGGCTCCGTTCCCAGTGTGGCCTTGAACTCACAGAGATCTGGATAGATCTCTGCCTTCTGAATGCTAAGATTAAAGGCATGTGCTACCGTTGCCTGACTTCTATGTTTATTATAGTGGCTGCTTTTTCCTTTGATCCTCAGATAAGCTTTATTAGGGTGTACAATATATTGGGGGACACAATATGTCACCACATGGCTCTGTGGTTAAGAGAACTTGTACTTTCAGAGGACCTGGATTTGGTTCCCAGCATCATATGGCAGCTCATAACCTTTTGGAACTCTAGTTCCAGGGGGATCTGATGCCCTTTCTAGCATCTGCAGGCACCAAGCACACATTTGGTACACATAAATACATGCAGGCAAATACTTACACACATAAAAATAAAGAAGAAATATCTAAAGGGTATCTCTCCAGTTTGAAGAGCAGGCAATACAAATTAATTTGGAGGAAACAAAATGAACTATGGCACACTCATTTGGTGAGGTAAGAGGTGGTGGCTGTGGCTTGCTCTGCTTTGCTGATCTTCCAGATTTCACCCTTGTGGAGTCCAGCTCCGACCTTTTGAAGGGTTCTTGGGGTTGGGGAGGAGAGAGGAATGAGGAAGTATTAGGTAGAAAGATAGAAGGAAATGATAAGAAAGACAGAGACACAGGATAGCTTCGGGAGGACCCTGGGTCAATACCCAGCTGCCTCAAGGTTTATTCCAAAGAGCTTTTTATATAATGCGAAGGGGCAAGGCAAAAGATTCCCCCTTTCAAGATCAAAGCGTAACATACAGCCAAGAGTATACCCTTTCAAAACACCTGGTAACCACGCCTATGGCCAAATCATCCCATTATGCAGCCCTGCTGGGTAAAGCAAGCTCAGATTCTCTGATCTTGAGTAAGGTCTTACTAGGGATCCTCTGTGGGCCTCCACACACCCTGATATTTGGCTCCAGATTTTTATTGTAAGACCAATTAGGATTCATACAACATCTGGCGTCCAACATGTGGGGCACAAATTCACAAAAAAGCCACTTGCTTGTGGCTTTACAGTAACCAGCTCATGCCAGAGCTGCACACAGCCAGAGTCTGCACCCCACCCGAGCACGAGTCCCCACCCTGCCAGCTGAGTTTCTGTTGCAGCCTCTCTGCAGCAAACTGCATAGGATGTGGGCTCCAAAAGCCACAGGAGTCAGCTGCTTTCACATGTTCCCCCCATGCAGACAGCTGGCTCTTTTGCTTCTCTCCTCTCATGGTAGGTTGTGACTGTCTCTGGACCCCTCCTCAGGCTGCTGTCACACCATCATCTGAATCGTCATTGTCAGCAGATTTGGTGAGTCAATTGGGATTTCTTAATGGTGGGGATTAAGTTTTAAAAAAGTCAGAGAGACAGTTTTTCCCCACATTAAAAACTGGAAAACACATTTACATTGGAAGGAGTTTGGTCTCTGTTTCATAATACACTAGATGGTTTGAAAATAGAACAATTAAATGAGAGGATAATTTATGTAGATGGGATTTACATGATGTCAATTATAAACATCATTGGTTTGATCATTCTTGTTTTATCCCTAAAAAAGTTTGCTGATATGAGTGCCAATATACAAGTCTTAAAAAACTTATTAAACAGATCATAGAGATATTCAGGCCCAGACAGAGGAATTTAAAGGAGAACCAATTTCAACATTGCATTATAAGGTTACAGAGAAACAGCCTAAGGCTTTCAACAGCCAACCTTAATTTATCCAGTAACCTTACAGGAACTACCAAATGATAGATATCCCAAGACTGTGTAAGAGCTGAATGGACTCCTGTGCAAATGTTAGACTTGAGGAGATTCAAGGAAGCAATAGTCTCATATGGCATGCACTCACCTTTTGTGAAGCAGATGTTAAACTCATGATCAACTTGTAATAGAATTATCCCTTAAGACTGGAGAGATTTGGCTACAGCAGTCTTGAAGGCTGGTCCCAATTACAATGGAGGACCTGGTGGAAAGATGAGGCTAAGACCATTGAACAATGGAGTAGGGCTAGGCGTATTGAAATTTCCAAAGATCAACTTCTTGGAGAGGGTAATTATGTTGATGTACAAAGACAATCTTTATATGATGACACACTCTGGCTTTATGCGCACAGCAGCCTTGAGTGCTTGGGACAGAATTAAAGAAGTAGGAAAGAAAGTTGAGTCATTTAGTAAAGTCATGCAGGGCCCAAAAGAAACCTTCACTGATTTCTTACAAAAATTTACTTCAGCATTAAATAGAATGATACCAAATTCAGAAGCTAGAAAAATAATAATTGAAATTCTTGCTTTTGAAAATGCTAATGCATAATGCAAAAGGATAATGAGGCCATTAAAGGCAAGATCAGCACCCTGGGAGGAATGGATCTGAGATACAATCAATATTGAATCTCATGATAATGATGATGCTTGAATAGGAGAAGTGATATCTAGAGGTTTGAAGAAAAATCATAATGTGAAATGTTTCAATTGTGGTAAACAAGGTCACCTAAAAAGGGACAGTAAACAGTGTGTTCCAAGAAACAATGTTTTTTCAAGGAATACTCCCAATAGAATGCCCTTCCCTTCTGGATTATGCAGAAGGTATGGCAAAGGCAGACATTGGACTAAGGAATGTAGGTCAACAGGGACAAACAAGGTAATCCTTTGCCTTTGCCATCAGAAAATGCCCTGAGTGGCCTCCTGCAGGCCCCCATGGCAAATTCAGTTTAGTCCTTTCCTATCATCATAGAAGAAACTCCTTCCCAGAGCAACTAAAGAACCTAATGCCTATTGTAAAACAAAACAAAACAAAACAAAACAAAACAAAACAAAACAAAAAACTATATTACTGGAGGATAGAACAGCTATAGAAGAGAGAACACAAAATTCTGGAGAAGTCATAAAGCAAATTTTTTGGCAAACTTCTATAAATGAACAAAGACCAAAATTAAAATTAAAATTAATTTTAATTAAAATTAAAAGTACGAATAAATGACCTTCTCATTGAAGGTCTTGTAGACACAGGTGCATATGTAACAATAATTGCACCAGAATCTTGGCATACAAATTGGCCTCTTCAGGAGGTAAATGTTCAGTTGTTAGGGATTGGAACAGTATCTCAAGTGAAATAGAGTGCAAGATGTGTCGAATGTATAGGGCCAGAAGGACAGAGATGAAAATTAAAGCCATATGTGGCTAATATAGCTATGAATTTATGGGGTGATCAAATGGAATACCCAGATTAATATTCCTCCAACCTCAGAAACAAACCATAAACTATCTTATGTTTCTGAGAAAAATATTAGAAGGTATTATAAAGAACAGTCATTGACCATCTGGATTGTACAAGAACAGGGCACAACAACTGCTGATCTTTCAAAGACATCAACAGCTCTACCTTTAAAATGGTTAGCAGACAAGCCTGTATGGGTCCAGCAATGGCCTTTAACAACAGAGAAACTACAGGCATTAGAAGAGCTGGTACAAGAGCAGTTAAATGATCATCATATTGAAGAATCACCAGCCCTTGGAATTCTCTTGTATTTGTTATTAAAAAGAAATCTGGTGATTGGAGAATGGTAACAGATCTAAGAGCAATTAACAAGGTAATTCAGCCTCTCTACAATCTAGAATTTCTTTGCCTACTCTGTTATCTACAGGATGGCCTCTTGTAGTTATCAATTTAAAAGATTGTTTATTCTTAATACACTTACAAGAAAAAGGCAGAAAAATTTGTCTTCATGGTGCTTACTTACAATAATTCTCAGCCTGTTAAGAGATATCAATGGAAGGTTCTCCCACAGGGAATGTTAAATAGCCCAACCCTGTGTCAATATTTTGTATGACAACCATTGGAAGTAATACATAAACAATTTCCTAAATCTATACTTTACCATTACATGGATGACATTTTACTAGCTGATTCAAATGTAGAAGTAAAGAAAATTTTGCCTTGTTGAAGATTACAAATTGCTCCTGAAAAGACACAAAGAGGAGATTCTATTAATTATATAGGATATAAAATAAGTCTTCAAAAAATTAAACCCCAAAAGGTTCAAATTAGGAGTGATCGATTGCAGAGATTGACTTTCTAAAGATTGCTAGGAGACAGTTCCTATCTACAGTCAACTATTGTGATAAAAAAATGATGAACTGAGTAATTTGCTCAAAACCTTAAATAGTGACAAGGACTTAAATAGTCCAAGAGAATTATCAGCTGAAGCTGAGAGAGTTGGCTTTGGTGGAAAAGAAAATACAGGATGCACATATGTATCGTTTGGATCCAAAGCTTGATAGCATTTTGGTTATTTCACCCTCTAAGCATTCTCCTACAGGAATTTTAATGCAGAGGAAAGAAATTATCTTAGAATGGATTTTTTTACTACATAAACAGAATAAAGAATATAAAACTTATGTGAAAATGATCTCTGAGTTGATTCTAAAAGGAAAATTGAGACTTTGTCAATTAGCAGGAATAGACCCAGCAGAAACTGTAGTACCTTTTACTAATGATGAAATTGACAAATTATTGTCAGAAAATGAACCTTGCCAAAGATCTTGCAGTAATTTTTTGGGAGATATTAACAATAAATATCCCCAAAGCAAGAGAATTCAATTTATAAAGAGAACTAATTGGATCCTGCCTTTTATTGTATGGGGAACACCAACATCTGGAGCCTGTACTTTTTTTTGTTTTGTTTTTCAAGACAGGGTTTCTCTGTGTAACTTCAGTGCCTCTCCTGGATCCCACTCTGTAGATCAGACTGGCCTTGAACTCAGAGAGATTTGCCTAGCTGTGCCTCCTGAGGGCTGGGATTAAAGGAGTGTTCCACCACTGCCCGGCAAGAGCCTGTACATTTTATACTGATGCAACCAAATCAGGAAAGGCAGGTTACAAATCAGAAAATTTAAGTGAAGTGGCTCAAAGTCCTTATAGCTCTGTCTAAAAGTCAGAATTATATGCCATTCTGATGATATTAACGGATTTTACAGAACCTCTTAACATAGTTACTGTCTCTCTGTATGCAGAAAGAGTTGTTTTACACATTGAAACTTCTGAATTTATTCCTGATTAGCTTCATTATTTATTCAGTTACAAGAAAGAGTCAGGAGTAGGAATTATCCCTTATATATAACATACATCCAATCCCATATGGGTCAGTCAGGCCCTCTAGCACAAGGTAATGTGAAAATTGATCAGCTATTAATAGGAAATGTGCTGGAGGCCTCAGAATTTCATGAAAAACAACATGTTTGAAAAAGGATTTTTCTATAACCTGGCAAGAAGCCAAGGAAATTATAAGGTAATGTCCTACTTATTCTTTATACAAATGCCACTACAAGTAGGAAGTAACCCAAAGGGTACTCAAAGGAGTGAAATTGTGTTTCATTTTGTAGAATTTGGAAAATAAAGTATGTACACCATACCATTGCTATCTCTTCAGGATTTCAATGGGCAACTGCTCTGAGTTCGGAAAAGCTGATTCTGTAATCACACATTTCCTAGAAGTTATGGCCATCATGGGTATATCTGTACAAATTAAGACTGACAATGCTCTGGCATATATCTCTGGTAAAATGAAACAGTTTTTTGCTTACTAGAATATAAAGCTTATTACAGGTATACCACATAGTCCTACATGCCAAGCAGTCACAGAAAGATCAAATTGAACTCTAAAGTATATGCTAAATAAACAGAAAGGGTAACAAAACCCCCCAGAAATAGACTGCATAGTGCTCTATTAACTTTGAATTTTCTCAGTGCTAATGAGAAAGGAACAATAGCTGCAGAGAGACATTGGATAACAGAAAAAACTACAGAATTAAATCAGCCTGTATACTTTAAAGATGTGCTGACCTCAGAATGGAAATCAGGATATGTGTTACATTGGGAACGAGGTTTTGCTTTTGTTTCCACAGGAGAAGAGAAGCTGTGGATACCATCAAAATTGATAAAGGTTCAATTTGAACAAAAGAGACCTCTTAATTAGAAGAGGTGATACTTCATCAATCAGTGTGACTATTCGATGTAAACTAACTTATACGACTAACAAATACTTTCATTCAATCAGATATAATTTGCCAAAAGAGAACCTCCCCAAAGTTAGGAAGGGTTTTGTTTTTGTCTTTCAGAAGAATGAAGACTAAGGAATCTGAAGAACACTGGACAAATGAGACATCTGTAGAAAAAGGACGAATCATCCAGAAAAAATGTCCCAAGAAAAAGAGTAAATTGGCCTATTGGTATATCACATATCTAACAGGATAAAAGTTCATAAATCTTCCTAAATGTTTGTTTCTGCACTTCCCTACAGACACATAACACAAATGTTCTTTATGTAGTCCAAGTTCAATTAAAAATTAAAGTTGGCTTTGGAGTTGAAGAATGGCTCTCTCCTTCTCTAACCCCAAGCGTGCAAAATCTAGGTATCATATCAGAAGAGCCACTTGATATGGGACAGAAGAAAAACCAAAATTAAGGGACTAGTCTATTGATACTAATCTCATGATCCTTTGGTTTTATTTTTGACTCTTCAAAACTTTTCTTAAGGTATGAATTTTATGTCAAAATTTATGAGATTAATATACATACATACATATGTATATATATATATATATATTTAAACTTTTTTCATGTTATTAATGATCAGATAGAGTACTAACTAATTCTAGGCTCCATCTAGCTTCCTGTGCTTGATTTCGGGTTTGATTCTCTATCAGTTTTCTGCAGGGAACTATGATCACACCTAACAGAGACCTTTGAAGTCTCCAAACGGATGGTATGGCCTTACAATGATGATTCCATATGGGCTATGATAATTCCATTAAGCTGACAAACACCACTCAAAGATTGGCTTTGGACTACAACCTGCTCAGGACAAATTTTGAGATGGCAGGCTGAGATGATTCAGTCTCACAGCCTACTATAGTCAGGACTCGAAACAAGCCCTGCACTTTCCCATTATACAGAGACTGGACAACAAATGATACAGCTACCTTTCCCGGGACTTGATAATAAATCCAAAATTTTCTTTTCAGAATCCCCTAAAGATGCCTTCACCCCCAGACAGCAGGAAGTAAATTTAAGAACACAATGCTTACATTCCCAAGAAGTAGGGTGAGTGGGTTTTGGTCCTTCAATGGGTTATGGATATTTGTCATTGTTTAGGGTGGTTTATTACAAGTTGTTATTGGTAATAGTCAGAAAAAAATCTAAACAAAGGAGATTAGATTCAGGGTTCTTGTTTTGAAAAGAAAGAAAGAGAATATAGATACAATAAGATAAAAGGTAGATTATTGAACCTACTCTGAAAAGAAAAAATAGAGAATATGGATATTATAAGATAAAAAGGTAGATTATTGAATCCACTTTTAAGAAGCAGCTACTAGTTTTAAATATTTTGCATTGGATTTGATTTTTTATTGTATACAAATTTCATATATTGATACAAATTTGAGATTAATTTTGTTAGAAAATACTGTACATATATTTTTAATCTTGTTCAAGGTATTGTACTTATACAGCTCATTTAACAATGTAATGCAAATTTCTAGTCTTTTAAAGTTATTATTACCAACTATTTAGGATAATAAACAAATGCAGGTTAGTGGTTAGTCACTTATTACAATTGAACTTGTTGTCAGGTTAGGTATGTTTTCAAGGTCAAACAGAGATATAATTTAGATAGATAGGTCATCTTCAAACACTTCAGAGATCTACAGAATATGGCATTTAAGATGTTTTAATAACATAGATTTTTTTTTTTATGACAATGAGACATGTCTGTTCCTGGCAGCACTAATCTACTTCAGAGAAGATGATGGGCATCGAAGAAACTCCTTATAGAGTTTACTTTCTTTGTGGCAAAAGTTAGCTTCTGGACAAGAAAATGCCCTTGCCTTGACTGCTGACAGTATGCTGTCCAAATTGGACAAGCAGGACCCAAATAAAGGACTGCTGAACCTTGCCAAGACAAGGTAGGAATGCCCTTCACAATATTCTGCTTCACAGAAAAGTCTGTCAGATATGCTAGGTCTGTAGGCTGAAGATAGATGCCCCAACGTTGCACTCAGGCTGAGGAGCTGGTGAGGTAAGAGGTGGTGGCTGTGCCTTGCTGTGCTTCTCTGATCTTTCAGCTTTCACTCTGATATCTGGCTCCGGGTTTTTATTATAAGACTAATTAGGATTTGTACAACACTCATTTTTATTTGTGGTTTTGTTCTGGAGTTGGAGGTTGAACCTAGGGCCTTGTGTATGCCCAACTCACTTTCCTTTCAATATATAATTCATGCATCAGTGATCTTTTAAAACTCTTGGTGTTTTCCTGGCCCTGCACACACACATGTGCTGCGGCACCCTTGGCGCACCCCCCCCCCCACGAGCTCACATGTACACAGTAGTGTCATTTTAAACACCAGCACTGGGAAGGCCTTTTGAAACTATCTCATCCACCTTCTGTTCTTCTCATTTCTACACCAAATTCAGTTTTTCTGTTTCAGCAAAAAGCATCTTGAGAAGTGGTTTTGTTTTGTTTTGTTTTGTTTTTTTCAACTTATCAGACTTTAAAATGGACTCAACTTGTCCTCCTAACTTTGTCCTCCAGGAAGTCATTCCCAGCCCCCCACTAGAGCCCTCCCTGGCTACTCCCAGGGCAGACAGTGACTGCTAGGGTATGCATGATGCTCTGACGTGAACTTTTTCTTCTCCTTCATCCCAACCTAAGTGTGAGTCATCTGAAAGCCAGACCAGGTCGTTTGCTCTCCCTGCTTCTCACATAAGCAAGTGCCTGGCTGGACCCGTTCCTTTTGCTAAGTTGGGTTCACTGTCCTTCTCTATGGGCTTGTCTAGTGAATGCTAACCACCACATGCTTCCCAGACCACTTATGCTCTGGTGATGATAGACGCAGGAGGAAGTCCAGGAAGAAGGAAGCACGAAGTCGCTGTTTACTTACCCCTCTAGTCTTCTAGTGAGGTCATCTAAGGCATTCCTCTCAAGACAACTACTGACTTGCCTCCCTTGCCCTGCTCTCTCTAGGACTATGGGTTTGTGGTGGTTTGAATGAAACGGCTCACCTAGGCTCTACTGGCTCCTGGTTTTATCAGATTAGGAATGCATGCACTTCGGCAGACACCCTATAATTTCACTCATCAAAAGAAGCAATGAGGAGGGAGTTTCTTGGTTCTTTGAGTTGTAACTTGAGAGTCACCACAATCATATAGACATTAATGATAAGGAAGCCTGTATCCCTATTTCCCTGGGATTCTCTCCTTCTCCTAAACTCTGTATTTAAAATCTATGTTAAAATGGTCTTTTGATCAATTGTAAGTCTTCTTTGAGAAGCTTACACCTAGGCTCTTGACTGTGCTTTACAGAAGCTCCTAGAACATCTTCCCTGGTAAGTGTCGCCTGGATGAGTGGAGACTGGTTTCTACAGAGAAAACATCAAGAGAAAGTCTGTTCTCTTTACACCTTTGGAGTCACCAGGATTGTGTGGTAAATGCCTTTACTTACGCAACCGTCTCATGGCCCTGAGTTGACATTTTAATGACTCAGTTTTTGTAATTGTCATTGTCCTATCACTTCTGAACTGCCCGAGGTAGATCTTGAATAGATGAAGCAGGTATACAGCTGTGGACTACTGTTTCTTGTTCACAGAACTGGGTTGATACTCATTTTGACTAACTTTCACTTCAGACACAAGGTTCTAACCACTAAGAAAACCTTGCACAACTCTTCATTTAAGAATATTTTAATAAAAGCAAGCAAACTAATTTGTATAGTTGTGAGAAAGTGTATGTGTATGTATTTTAAGGCTAAATAGCATACAAACAAATGAATGTGTAAGGGGTCAAATTACAATGGGTTTGGGGTTGTTGGGGTGGGGAGGACTCAAGAAAGAAAGAGAGAGAAGGGAAGAAAGAAGGAAAGAGAGAGAGAAAGAAAGAAAGAAAGAAAGAAAAGGAAGGAAGGAAGGAAGGAAGGAAGGAAGGAAGGAAGGAAATTCTCTCTTCTTTTTCCTAGCACCATAACTGTGGTTGGTTTCCCAGGTTACCCAACAGGACACCTGGTGCTCTAAATTTGGTGCGGTGAGGGATCACTGCAGTGAATATTTTCTGTCATTCGACTGTAATTATTGTGCTCGTACACAATCAAAATCAACCAGAATTCCCAGAAGTATCTCAACTGCTCTAAGCTACAAATGTCAAACGGCTTGGTGGCTTGGGAAACATTAATAATAATAACTAATAATTATAAGCAGACTAGAGAGGGAAGTGTGGGCAGTTAGTTATACTTCAAACGGATTTACAAGATGATTGGCCTGTATCCTTGAGAAATCCAGAGAAATGAGTCAAATCTCAAGTGGGCCAGCGCCCCTCCTCCAGCCGAGCGGGTCTTGGGCGGGGAAAGCCTCTTCTCTAGCTCTGGTAGCACTGCCTCTTTCTCCGTTCTGGCTGTGCCTTCTAACGCTGCCTCTCTCCGCTAGTCCCTGCAGCGCCTGACCCCGCCCACCCTCCGGGCCCCGCTCGGCCCCGCCCACCCCTCCGGGCCCGCTCGGCCGGGCTCACTCTTTCCCCGCTGCCCCGCCCACTCTCTCCTTGCCGCGCTTGGCCCCGCCCATTCCCTCCGGGCCGCTCTCGGACCCGCCCACTCTCTCCGGGCGGCGCTCTGCCCGGCTCAATCCTTCTGGGCTGCGCTCGGCTCCGCCCACTCTCTCCCTGCTGCTCTCGGCCCCGCCCACCCCTCCGGGCCGCGCTCGGCCAAGCTCTCTCTTTCCCGGCCGCGCTCGGCCACGCCCCCTCTCTCCCGGCCGCGCTCGGCCCCGCCCCCTCTCTCCCGGCCGCGCTCGGCCCCGCCCCCTCTCTCCCGGCCGCGCTCGGCCCCGCCCCCTCTCTCCCGGCCGCGCTCGGCCACGCCCCCTCTCCCGGCCGCGCTCGGCCCCGCCCCCTCTCTCCGGGCCGCGCTCGGCCCCGCCTACCCTCCGCTGCTTCAGCTTCCCAGCGGCTCCAAGCGCAGGCCGCGGCCGAGGGGCGGGGCGGCCGGGAGGAACCGCGTCCAGGAGCGGGAGGGAGATCCGCCGCGGAGTGACGGGAAAGTTGGTCCGAGTTCCCGGGAGTTTCCCGGTGTGCTCCCCCGCGTTCGGCCGGCTGCTCCCAGGCTGCTTTCCTCCCTGCCGCCTCACGGTCTACTCGGCCCCTCTCTCTGCCGCCGGCCGCCATGGAGCAGCCGCCGGCGCCCAAGAGGTAACGACGGCGGGAGCGGGATGAGGACGGAAGCCGCGGGGCGGGGGCGGCTAGGCCAGGCCTGCCGCGACCCTGTCCCCGCCTGCCGGGCGCCGAGCGGAGCCTGGCCCAGTCGCCCACGGCCCGGCCGCGTCCTTCCGTGAGGCCCGGGGCCCCGAGGGGACGGCTCGCGGGGCCTGGCGCGCGGCAAGTTGAGTGGCCAGCGCTGGGCTCCCCGCAGATCGTGGGGTTAGGAGGGTTGGAGTGGCAAATTCACGAAGCCTGGAGACTTAGGACGAGGACATCAGTGCACGCTTTTCCTTCTTTCTCTTTTTTTTGGTCAAGTGGTTTTAATATAGTGGTTTTAATATAATAACCCTTCACCTTGAGAAGATGGATTGATTATTTACAGTTTAAGGAATTAAACATTCACGCAGAATGCAAAACATTATGGACATGCTGCAATGACAGGTGTTTCTCTCCCCCTCAAGTTCTAAAGAATTTATGGAGGCAAGACAGGAGGAATGTTAAGTCAGAACCCCTCCCTCATAGAGTTCTGCATGTAAAAATAGTGGTACTTTGGTATGCTGTGTATTGTTTATGTTTAGTCTTGGACATATTGGTTGGATATGTGTACAGCATGTTTGAACTAATAATTTCAGTGATCTTAGGAAGCTAAGTAAATGCCCACTGATAAAAGTTCATAATGTGTACTCCCTGTGCCCCAAGAATGAATCAGTTAATTGTTTGATGTTGGATAAGACATTTAACCTCACTTTTTCATTTTTAATTTATGCAACTCTCTCTAAGAGAGTGTTGTGGTGAAGATTAAAGACTTCATGTGCTTTGATAGCTAGAGATCTTTAAATGGAAACTGTTTGGCTCAGGAGCATGAACTAATTAAAAAAGGTAGGGACTTTGAGAATGGTTGTGAATTGTGTGATTAGATATGTGAGCCTGGGGGCCTGGAAACCATCTGTTCACGTGCCAAAAAGGGAGATTGTGAACAGGTTCTCAGAAGGGACAGGCTACCGTCAGAGTCCTGGGAGCATGTCAGTTGATGGATTGTTTCTAGCATGTTGGTGGTGTTTGTCATCTAGTATTCACTGGGCACTCCCCTCCCTTCAGTGACAGAAGAAAATCTGAAACTTATTTTTTCTTTCTGCTTTAGAAGGGCAGTGGGGGGGGGGGTGTCTGAGACCATGGCGTAGGCCAACTTGAATGACTGAATCGAAGTAGAACCTCTTTATTGATTAGCTCTACTGTAGGTTATCAATTTCATTATGGCTGTAAGATAATACATGTACTTGATGAGACATCAGTGAACCTGGACAATCAGAAGTTGTGGGTGATAATTCCATAGTGATTTATACTTTACAAAGCAGTGGTTACAAATAAAAAGACTTATTTTTAACTTTAAATTTCTTCAGAGACTCATCACTTTAATCTAGAAATGCAATTCTTTTAGCTCTTTTTTCCCCTCCTCTCCTGGGTTGCCCAGTTTGGCCTTGAATGCCTGGGTTTAAGAGCTCCTGCCTTAGACTTAGGAGTAGCCGAGACTAGAAGGATAGTTCTTGCTCAGGAAAGCAAATTTTAAAAAACATTACATTTTGTTTGTTTAGTGTCTCTGCCTCCCACCCGTGTGTGTGTGTGTGTGTGTGTGTGTGTGTGTGTGTGTGTGTGTATGTGTGTGTGTATGTGTGTGTGTGCGTGTGTGTGTGCGCGTGCACGCGTGTGCGCGTGCTGGTGCACTCTTGTGTGTGGAAGCCCATGTCTTGTGTGGAAGTAAGGACAACTAGGGGGAGTTGTTTCTCGCTTTCACCGTGTGCGTCCCGGGGCAAGTACCGTCTGGCTTGGTGGCAAGTACCTTTACCTGCTGGGTTATTTTGCTGTCCTACCAGAAAGGCATTTCTAAAAAGCAAAAGATATGGGATATGAATCTTTTATATCTTAGGATCTTAGTGTTTTTCATAGCATTTTCAAATTCATAATATTTATCCTCATACCAGCTCTGTGGAGCAGGTTGGGTTACAGAAAAGTCTTATTTTATAGATGAAGATACAGCACGTTTGCCAAACAGGAGCCTGGGAGTTACCGACAGTAAATTTCTGTGTTGCTCTTCTGATCTTTGTTGTCTAACAATAAAGTGTATCTACCGTTTTTGAGATTGTATTGTTGCCAGGAATACATTGTGACTTAACATTGGGTCTTTTTCCCTGAGACTCATTAGGTTAGTTTTTCTGTGTAAGTGTCTGTGTACTTGTACGAAGTGATGTAGAAGGCTTATGTACCTCATCTGCATGGTCGGCCATTGACTGATGTTGTTTTTACTCCTGTCCTCTTTTGCTCCCAAATAAGTCACACATGGAGGCTTATTCTTAATTATAAATGTCTAGCTTTAGTTTGGCTTGTTTCTTGCCAGCTTTTCTTAAATTATCCCATCTACCTTTTGTCTCTGGGCTTTAACCTTTCTCTATTTCTCTATTTCTGTATTTCTTTTCTTTCCTTCTTATTCCATGTCTGGCTGTGTGGCTGGGGTATTGGCCCCTTCTTTTCTCAATCCTTGATCTCTCCTTCCAGATTTCTTCTTCTATATATTCTCTCTGGCTGCCAGCCAGCCCTGCCTATCCTTTTTCCTGCTTTGCTATTGGCTGTTCAGCTCTTTATTAGACCATCAGGTGTTTTAGACAGGTACAATAACACAGCTTCACAGAGTTAAACAAATGCAACATAAAAGAATGCAATACGTCTTTGCATCATTAAACAAATGTTCCACAGTGTAAACAAATATAACACATCTTAAAATAATATTCTACAACAGACTGAAACATTATTATGTGATGTGGTTGGTACATACCCTCCTTTAGTTAGTTATTTTGAAAAATAGTAATTCTGACCCTATCACTTACTATGCTAGTTCTAAATTTAAATGACTTCACTTGTAAAATATATCATGGGAATTAAGTGGGCTCATATGTAAAGCACTCAGTGAAGTGTTTCATGTATGTTTGGTACTGTGTTATTGTTAGCTTGTAGTTGACTCATAAATGACGCTCAGAGAGGTTAAGGAACTTGGTTAAGTAAGAGCACCAGAATCCCGAGTCTGATGGTCTGCAAAGGTGCTTATGCCTTTATTGTGTAGAGTGGTACTTTTTATAATTCTGTAATGTAGTGATTCTCTTTTCTGCAGCTTTCTGGACCCTCTGCCCACTTTTTCTTAGTCTCAGTAGGAGTGCCATGTATCCTTTCTGCCTGCAGCAGCACTACCTTAACATTCAGATGTATTTTCATGTGGTATGTTTGTTGCCCTTGTCCAAGCCCATGTGATCAGTTGCTGCTGCTCAGCTGGCATTTTGATTTTTTCATGTGAGCCTTTATTATTTCATCTAGTTTGCCATTAGGTCCTACCAACATTTCCATGAAAAAGTTTGTGGATTAGTTTTTTCTCTCCACTTCTCATTTGTGAGATGACTTCTGTATTTCAAAGTGACGTGCCACACTTGAATTGCAGTAGTGCCTCCTAACTGGCCAATTGTGTGTTGTACTTTTCAGAAACTGTTTAACAGTGGAGACATTTAATAGCTGAAGGGCTGTGTTTGGGGTAGTGGGAGGGCATGGGGCTGCTTCTAGACCCTTGCCCCTTGCTGTCTTGCAGATCCAGTACTCCCTAGAACAGCTTGCTTTAGTTGGTCCTGCATGTAGCTTCCAGTTTATTTTGCTAAAATATCATTGCAGTCATGCCTTTCCCCTCCATTAGAGATACAGTATCGGGTGGGGGTGGGGGTGGGTGGGTTTTGTCATGGAGTCCCCAGCTTCTTCTTTTACCAGTGACCAGGTGAATCTGGCCTCATAAAGCTTTCCTGCTGTTCTTTATTCAGGCTGGAGGCCATGAGTGCACCCAGTTTTATTTTGGTTCATGCTGTTCCTTTAGAAGAGTTTGTGTTAACTGGCTGTGGTGCATGCCTGTAATGCTAGTACACAGGCTGAGAAGGGAAGATCACTATAGATTTGAGGCCAGCCTGGGCTATATAGTGAGTACCTGGCTAGCCTGGACTATAGAGTAAGACACTGTCTCAAAAAATAAAATAGAAAAAAGAGAAAGAAAAGTTTGTTATTGCTATTATCATTATCATCATCATTTATCACTTTCTTGTCCATTTTATTCTTCTATCAAGGTCTGCTTCATAAAGTGTCTTCTCTGGGTATTTCTTTCTACCCGAGCTATTTCTCAGGGTTCCTAATGTGATGCTCATTTGATTATGTGCTATATCCTTTTTGTTCTTTTTTTTTTAGTTACAAAATTTTAGGCATCCAAAACTTAATGAGGACTAATTTGATAAGTATTTAAGCATCAGCACCTAACTTAAGACGTAAAATATTCTGAATATGTTTGAAGCCCTCCGTGCGTGCGTGTGTGCGTGCGTGCGTGCGTGCGTGCCTGCGTGCGTGTGTGTTCTCTGTTGCATCTCCTTCTTTCCAGAGGATGGCCACTATTCTGATGTGGGTATTTGATCTTTGCATACATGCCTTTATAAAACATGTGAACATGTTATGTAGCCTTGTCATTGATTTTGGATTTTCCTTCTTTTGCTATCATTCTTCTCTGGGAGCTGGAGAGTCTAGTGTGCAGCCAGGTTTTAGAGTCACAGTTCAGGATTCCCAGGCCGTCTTGTACAGCAACTCTCATTCTCAAATTCATGGATTCAGTGTTCTAACAAGTCTTGTGTAGAACAGAGGCAGTACATGTAGCTGCCCCTATCATTTATTTCAGGTACCACATGGTTTCTCGATGCCCAGATTTTAAGTGTTGTCATACTGGACTTTAGAAACGTAAGAACTTTGGTTGTTGGCAGTATATGTAGTTGTGTATAATTCTTGTCAAAGTGAGGATAGATACCCTTGCCAGAGAGACCAAATGGGTCTTGTTCTTCAGCCATATTTACGAACGACAGTTATGTAAAATTATAATTAACTGATTGGGGAGTAGTAGAAAAAAGTCGATGTGCAGCAGTGAAGACATTGGGAAAGTAAGTGAGCAAGCTATTGAAGTCTGCGTTCAGGATTGGTAACTTCTTTGATTTAAGCTGTAGTTAGTTAAGCTGTAGACATTAAAGAGATGGTAGCAGTGAGTAGTTTGGGGGAAGTAAAGTTGAAGTAAAAGAGTTAGGGATTCAGAGTGTATTTATGTAATTGAAAAATGAAAATAATCTTAAGTCAGATATTTCTATTAATGGCTGAAGTTGGAAATTGTTGTATGGACTCAAAAGCAAAGATAAAGAGGAATCAGTAAAAAGTATTCATGGTTTCCTTAGCATGAACTAGCTTGTGATATCTGTGTGCCTGATCCTGGGAGTTAGGAATGTAAATTCATGGCAGAGAAGTCTGAGCGCTGTCAAGACAGTGTGAAGATGTTGTAGTGAGAGAATGGACTTGTCCATCTTCAGAACATATAGGTTCTTGGAATGATGGAAGCAAAATTCTTGTGTCCTGGTGTATAGATTCACCAAGTGAGGGCTAGAGTTGTCTTTGATGAACTTTGAGAACTCTTAAAAAGTAAAGTAGGCAGCTGACTTAGGGAGGAGTTAGGCAAGTTTCCACCATAATTTGATTTTAGTCTACTCAATTCTAGTTTTTGTGGCATGGGGGAATCAGACCCCAGAGTCTCATCTATACTGGCACGTACTTGTGCTAATCTATACTCACAGACCAGAAATGTTCAATTCTAGAACCAGACAAGTGAATAAAACAGACTTTCCCTTTTGGAGAGGACTGTGACAGTAGAGTATGGAACACTTCCAGGGGAGCAGACTTCAGCTGCACATTGGATAACAGGCAAACCGCTTCTCTAGGTGATTTTGAGTAACGATTTGTTTATCTGTTGTTCTTTAGGAATGAGGCATAGGACTTATAAGTACTGAAGTGTTTGTTAGAAATGTAAAGGAAAAGGTTTGTGTGTGTGTGTGTGTGTGTGTGTGTGTGTGTGTGTGTGTGTACCAAGCTAGATTGAAATGATCTTTTCTGAAGTAATCTGTCTTATGTGTTTATTTGTGTGAGTTATAGACACACACATGTACTTGCACATGTGGGAGCCAGTTATTTTCTCCCACTGTGTAGGTCCTGGGAATTGAACTCAGGTTGTCAGGCTTGGTGGCAAGTGCCTTTACCTGCTGAGCCATCTTTCTGGCTTTTTTTTTTTTTTTAACTAATCTAAATGTTCATTCTGAAAAGCTTTAATAAATGGTATATGTATTTTAAAGTAAGTTTATAAAATAACAGATTTCCCTAAGGCTCTCTGGTGTTAGGAATCCCTCCTCCATCCCTCTCCCTTCTTCCTCCCCTGTTAAGTTCCTCCCCCTCCCAGCACTGTGGCCCACTCTCCCTTCTCCAGAGCTCCTTCCCTCTTTTCTTGTCTACTTTCCTGGCTTCTATGATCACTCCAGTTTGTACACTCAAACCTGAATATCGAGCTAAGATCCATAAAGAAAAGGGAATATGTGGTGTTCATCTTTTTTGGCTCTGTATTACCTCACTTAGTATAATATTTTTCAGTTCTACCCATTTACCTGAAAAATGGTGATTCCATTTTTTCTTTACAGCTGAATACAACTCCATTGTGTATATATACCACATTTTCATTATTCATCAGTTGATGGACATCTACATATAACACACACACACACACACACACACACACACACACACACACATATACACACAGTTTAAATGGAGTTACCCCACAGGGAGGATAATGTTCCCCCAGAAACTATAGACTATTCAAAGAAACCCCAGTGCCAGGCAAGGAGTAACTTCTTTTTAGTCGTTGATCAGGGGTCCAAGAATGTAATTGCCTGCCCCCCATAATCTCATAGGGAGTGGCACTATTAGTAGATGTGGCTTTGTTGAAGTGGGTACATCCTTGTTAGAGGAAGAGTGTCACTGTGGGGGTGGGCTTTGAGGGGGCTATGCTCAAGATTGTCACTCAGTGTCTGAGACCACATCCTGTTGACTCTCAGCATCTTCTCCAGCACTGTGTCTTCCTGCATGCTGCCATGCTCCCCGTCCTGGTGATAATGGACTGAACCTTTGAACTCTGAGCCACTCCAGCAGTTTTTTTTTTAAGTGTTGCCATGGTCATGGTGTCTCTCACAGCAATAGAAACCCAAACTAAGACACCTCTCAAACAATATAGGCATTGCCCTTGCTCTTGCTTCCTTGCTAGAACTTGAAGTAAGACCCTATTGCTGAAGGCACCACACCCTCTGGTCACAGGACTTTGAGAAATCAAACTGGTATTGACCTGGAAGCTTCCTTCTGGAGGGCTGTCCCTCACAGGATAGAAGGTGCTATGCAGGCTGCCACAGGAGAAGAGTTATTAACAGTCCTACACAGCTATAAAGCCTGAGAACCGTGACAATGACCTGTAGACAAGATACCCTAACAGTGCACTAGTGGCAGTTCTGTCTTGGGGTACCAACAACTACCTAATTGAATTAGCACCTGCTCAATAGGAGAGAAGTCATGCCTGGTGCTATAAACCTGGTGCTAAGCACCCCAGGCTGGAGAGGCTATACACCCTAGAGAAGAACCTATTACTATCATTTTCCCAAGTTAATATAATTTCCAAACTCTTTCTAAATACTTATCCTTGTAGATAGTTGCCATTTTCACTCCTCACCAAAGAAGCCACATTTTTGCAGCAAGCAGATGGAGGCTGTTACAGAGATTCACAACTGGTCACAGTTGTGGTTCACACTACAGAGGGTAGGTGACTATGGAGTACTCAGCTTCAAATGGGACATGTTTAATACAACTCCTGCACCTAAGGCTCAGGAAATATCGTGAAAGGGGACGGAGAGGACCAGATGACAGAGAGGACTGCTGAGAGTGTCTTCTGGACATGATAACAGGATGCTGTATTATGAACTTTGAGCAGCATGATTACCTGCATAAGGCTTGCATGAGACCATACCTGCTGACATGTCAGCATGGGTGGAGCAAGAGCTCACAAGGCCCCATCCCTAGATGAAAAGTTGTAGATTGTCAAGAGCCAGTGATGGAGGGTTTTCCTCAGGAACAAACTCAGTGTTAGGTTGCCCAGCCCTATGAGATCAACCCTAAACACATAAGGGCAACAACTAATTAGATTCATTAGGTTGTTTGTGCATTATATGTGTCTAATATCTATATGTAATATATATAATCAATAATAATTACAGAAGAAGAGGTCATAAATTTGAGAGAGGTAATTGGAGGTTGGGGGAGGGAGAGGTAGAAATTATGTAAGTACAATGCACTTATGTATGAAATTCTTGAATTAAAATTAAAAAGTTTAAATTGAATACCTCTTTGGATTGAAAGGGAAAAAGTGAATAGTTATAATTTGAAGAATTAAGAAAACTTAGTTTGAAAG
Organism: Peromyscus eremicus; assembly: GCF_949786415.1. Lineage (NCBI taxonomy): Eukaryota > Metazoa > Chordata > Mammalia > Rodentia > Cricetidae > Peromyscus > Peromyscus eremicus. The sequence continues at coordinate 63,960,101 of NC_081436.1, forward strand.
AAGTCTGTTTAACTAGAGATGTCACATCAAGTCACCATACATTAATGACTTTCAAAATACATTTTTTGAAACATGAATACAGAGATTCCTCTGAATGTATGTGTCTGTATCTCAAATAGAGGTTTTATGAAGTATATTGTTTTCCGATTTCTGTTTTCTTGTTTGTTTCATTTAAAAAAGATGGTCTTACACCAAATTATTTTCGTGATTCACTAGTGAATTATGATTTACAGTTTGAAAAAACGTGGTTGGTGTGAATTTTAGTGATTGTCAGGGACTGACTTCATTACCATCTCGGCGTACTTGGTAGAGATGACGACATTAACGGAGACCCCCAGACTGGTGCTGCTGCCATGACTCATAGATGCTGTGGAAACATCTTTGGAGATTTTAGAAAGGGAAAAGTTGGTGGAGACCGAGGATACTAATATTAAAATTACTGTTTGGGGAATAATTCTGTGTGCCCAGTTAAAGTATGGGAAATGTGAAATGATGATCTGTGATGTTTGACAGTTCACACCACACAAAAAAAGTGTGATGTGTGCAGTTTGCTGTGAGGCAAAGGCTCATTTGTCTCCAGGTGTGTGCTGGGAAACACCCAGCCATAGAGACGATGGCCTCAGTTTCTGACTCTGTAACTATGAAGGCTCTTTCCATTTTCCTTCCCAGAGAGAAAAGCTCCAAGCTTCCACTTTGCTGTAGTTTTAGTTGTCGCGTGTGTGTTAGGATTATTCTAGTTTTAAGAGGCCCATAGTTCTTAGAACCAAGAGTCTATATTTAAAACATTTTCTTCTAATAACATTATAGCTTCAAGTTGAATGAATGGAAGCAGCAAATATGGAAAGAGACATGTCTGAAGTTATGTTTACTATGTGTTATGAATATTAAAGTTCAGATTACTTGGAGTTTTGAAAGTACCTCAAAGATTATATCTTAAAAATTAATTTCAGAGGAAAATGAGGGTTGCCAGAATGATAACTGATAATTAATTGATACAGTTAGCATTGCATTGGGTTCTGAATTAGTCTGTGGATTCCTGTGACATCTTTGTAAAAAGAGTGAATTGAATAAAATTTCCAGGAATCAGAATGCTGATGCACACAGGTGTATTGGGCTCCAAGGATGGAAAATTTTTGTATTAAAACACAGAATATCCTCTGTCCAGGTCACTTTGGTTCTCTGAAATCATCAGACCAAGCACACTATAATTAGAAAGGAATGCAAGTTGCCCTTGTTAAACTTCATTGAGTGATTATATATTTGAGGAAGACAGATGGAAGATAATAGAAAATTTCCTGAATTCTGTCTCTTGAGTCATGTAATATGTTGGTTGTTCCTTCTCCCATTTCTTGTAAAAACTGGTTTTCTTAGTGATCACTCACTGCTTATGGCTTTCAGACTTGGCTTCACTCATATGCTTTTTATTCATACATTTAGTAATTATTTATGATTGCTTTCCAAGAGCCAGCTGCTAAGTATATTGGCAAATGAAAGAGATGAGTTTGTCTGCATATAACATATACTCTATTGGAGCATGAGCTCTGGGAGCTGGAAGTAGCGCGCATACACACAAAGGGCTGGAACCTTTTTAGGGAAGTGAGAGGAGGCTTTTCTGATGGGGTGAGGTGTAGGCTCCAACAGGACATTGAGAAATTCAGTTGGAGGGAAGTGGTGGTGGTGGTGGTGGTGGTGGTGGTGGCGGTGGCGGTGGCGGTGGTGGTGGTGGCAGTGGTGGTGGTGGTGATGGTGGTGGTGGTGTGGTGGCGTTGTTGTTGTTGTTGTTGTTGTTGTTGGTGGTGGTGGTGGTGGTGGTGGTAGTGGCAGCACAGAATGTAATTCAGCTAGAGGAAAAGCTATGAGAATGCCTGAAGGGGGATTGAAATGAGGCCGTTATGGCTGGGTTAGAGGATGGGAAAAAGTGGTTGGGGATGATGTCAGAGACAGGGGCAGAGTCAGGGATGCCAGTGATGGAAGGAATGTGGATTTTAGCCAGGGTGTTGTGGGCTGCCATTAAAGGTTTGAATGGGGGTTTTAAGCAACTTCACATTTTAAAAGACCATTGTGTTTGCCCTGGGTAGACCATGGAGGGTTTATAATAAAAGCACAGGGCTGGAGAGTTGCCTTAGCAGTTAAGAACACTTCATGCTCTTGCAGAGGACCTGAGTTTGGTTCCTAGCACCCACATGGCAGCTCACAACTGTCTGAACTCCAATTCTAGGCTATCTGACTCCCTCTTCTGGCCTCTGTAGGCACCAGGCATGCACACAATGTGCATGCATATATATGCAAGCAAAAACACTCATGAAACATAAGAATGCACACAGAGAAACAGGCTATTGCAATAATTCTTGAAACTGGTACAGTCAGTGGAGAGAGGAAAAGTTACATTTTGGATTTAGAAATGAAGTACTATGTGTAGTGAATGAAGCAGGCAGAGTAAACCCTGACTCCTTGTTTGTGTTTGAGCAACTTGGAAGCCGGGTTTGGGGTTGTGGGAACTAAAAGAAGAACAGGGTTGGGTGTAATCTCTGTCTTAGAATTCCACATTGCCAGAAAAATGATTTGTATGAGTCTGAAGTGTGATATTAGGGGATTCCTTCCGAAGAGGAAGCAAGTAGGTAGGCAAAGATGGGCACCAGCTTCGTCTCTTTGCTTCTTGTTTTAACCAGATTGAAGAACAGAAGCGTACCTAACTTGTTTTAGGTGTTCAGATGTGATGGTGACCTGCTGTTGAAAAGTCTCTTCACTGCGGTGTCAAACACTGGCACAAAACAGACATACTGCTCGGTGAACTGATCCAGGACAGACGCAGCTGTAATAACCAGAAGCACTTTTCCCACAAAGAACATTGTCTTGGCATTCACAGAATAACCTGTACTTACGGCGGGAACTGCCCCTTTCCCCTTTTAGCCCTCTGTCCCTTTTCTCAGTGAAGACTTGAGGTTGTTTGAACTGTAGGTTCTCACAATCTGTTTTTCTGATTGCTTACTCAGGGTTCAGTCCGACTGACTGTTTTGTGCTCTATATTTCCAGCAAATGGGAGCTGGATCCAGAGATGGATCGGGCTCAAGTTGGATCACTTAGGCATTGTTATAGATGGGGTTTGGCATGACCTTAGGAGCTTCTCAATGTCTAATTGTCTCCCAGTTTTTTTTTTGGGGGGGGGCAGCAGCTGCTAATGGTTAGTGTTTATTTCTTTTAATTTATTGGGTGCTGCAGAATGGTGAAAAATCTGTCTGGACCATTTTGATTTCATTTGTTACTCAGATTGTACTTATAAGCCACTTCCTCTCACTTTGTTTGGTTCCCAGTGGTGTCATTTATACAGGAACACAGAACAAGTGCTTGCTTCTTTCCTGTTACTTTCCCCGCTTTGAGGTAGTGACTCAGTTCCCTTCTTCTTTCACAAGGGACAAATCTGTCTTTGTCTTAAGTGCCATTGAGGGGAGGTGGACTTTTAGCCTCTGCAGTTCCATCCTTTCTCAGTCTTCTCAGGAGACATTTATCCCTGAGGGTCTTTGATGCTGTGACAAAACACTCAGGGCTCATTTAGTGCATTTCCTTTTCCAGATTTGGAGTTAGCCATTTTTCCAAGAAGCTCTAGTTTCTTTTTGGTGAGAAATGGTATATTAAAACCCTAATTCTGGCACTAATTTTAGGTAAGAGAAACCATTAAGTCTTTCAAACTCTGGTGGTACATTTTGTCAAAATATGATGGCACTAACAATTTTGAGCTTGTGGTAGTTTGAATAGGAATGGCCCTCATGGGCTCATGCATTTGAATGCTTGGTCATTACGGAGTGGCACTATTAGGAGATGTGTCCTTGTTGGAGTAGGTGTGGTCTTTTTGGAGGAATTGTGTCTCTGGGGGTGATCTTTGGAGTTTCAAAAGCTCAAGTCAGGCCCAGTGGCTCTCCTTGCTGCCTGAGGATCCAGATGTAGAACTCTCAGCTCCTTCTCCAGCACCATGTCTCCTACATACCACTGTGCTTCCCATCATGATGACGATGGACTAAACCTCCAAACTATAAGCCAGCCCCAGCCAAATGTTTTCCTTTATAAGAGTTGCTATGGTTATGGTATCTTTTCACGTAACATCTAAATTACATGTATTTCTAAGTTTGAGTTAGAAGTTGGGTGTGTATGAACTCATGGTATGTTAGAGACTGTAGACTTTGACTTCATGTCCCCTGTTTACTTTGATCTGAACTCCTGGTTCTCATTTTTACCACCTTTAAATGTTTTAGGTAACTACTTGTAAGTAAAAAGGGTGTAGAAAAAGAAAAGACTCTAAACCAGTACTACTGTTGGTAAGGTCAGATTTCAGGCCTTAAGTTTTGAATAGAGTTTTAGCTTGCCTTTTCTTCTGTACATAGAAGTATATCTGTGTACATGGAAAATGTAAAGGACTTTAGAGTGCCTACATTTTCAACAGCCATAAAGTTTGGACTACAGAGACTGAAGACATAGTATTGGTTTGAACAAAATCTGTAGTTCATGTGTTTTCCAAGAAATTAAAAAAAAGATTCCAAGGAATGGAATCCCTTAGAGAAGTGACCCTGTGTGCTGTTGCTGTGCAGTTGGGTAGCACTGGGGGTCAAGCAGAGCAATGCCTGTTTGTGCAGACTGCAGAAAACAACCCCTGTCTACTCTTGATGCCTGTGCATGCAATGAGTCAGAAATGGGACCCTTTGAATGATGCAGATGCTTACTGTTGTCTGAGTGTGAACTTGGCTGGATGTGAAGGTTCTGTTAGAGGGTTGATCTTGGGTGTTATTTCAGTAATATATGAGTAATTAACATTGGAGGTTTGGGGGAATAAATGAGGAGCAGTATGTATGAGTAGACCCAGGTTTGAAGTGTAAGGAGTGTCTTTGGTGCAGATTATGTGCTCCCTCGCTGTGGTAGATCCACAGGAACATCATGGTGGCTGTGGTAAGTTTCATATAGAAGCAGCCACCCCCCTCTTTTTTTGAGTCAATATTTCTGTAGCCAAGGCTGGCCTTGAACTTGCTGTGTAATGAGAATGACCCTCTGTTGGATTTACAGGGTGCATTTTCAAGTCTGTTTTGTCTGTATTTTCTGGACTTAAAGATTTTGAAAAATTAGTAATCAAGAAAGTGACTGCAGTAAAATGCTTCAGGACAGGGAATATCCAGCTTCATGTAAGTTCCTTACAAGAAATTAAAAAGGAATAATGTCACTTTCTAGTTGATGGTAAGTAAAAATCATTCTCAGAAAACAAAAACCAGAGTTTGGGGAGGAAAGGATAGAGTAGAGTCAAATCTTTTCCCTTCTAGCTCCTTGTCAGAAACTATAATTTTATAGAAATTTTGGGCAAAGAGCCCAATCTGAGAGGAAATAGATAGAGCTGACAACAACACTTTTATTTAATTAAAATTTTCTTCTGTCATATCTGTTTTCTTAGGTGGTTTAGGAATGTTGTAGTGGTAATAATTAACTTAGTCCCCAGAGTTTAATACATTTTCTAAAGATAAATGCATTATGAGACTATGAGATTGCATCTGTTCTATCATTGGCACAACGACAAGCATGGTGCTTAAGAGCATCAGAGTCAGGTAGGTCTCAGTTCTAATAACCACAGCTCTTCTGTAGTGCCAGGCCAGTTATTTTACTTTCCTGTCTTAGTATATTTGTACAATGGTGGCTATAATAGTACCTTTTTGGGGGCTACAGGGCAATTAAAGTGTAAGTTGTAAAGTGTATGTCTCTGAAGATAATTTCCAAAACGTTTAGAATGTGGTTCTAGTATTACCAGTATCTTTAGGGTATTCATTACCCTCCGAGGGCTTACAAGGACAATTTTCACTTGGGTACATAGAAGTCCAGAGATAAACATTTACTGAAGATTTATAAGTTGTTTAGCTTCTGAAAAGCAAAAATGAGCAGAAAAAGATGACCCCTGGATTTTATTAGTTTGAGGAAAAATGTACTTCCTGTAGTTGACATAGAAAAGATGTTTGATGTTGTAGATTCAAAGTCATATTTATCACTCTGTGTAGCCTAGAGAATGTTTATTGTTAAGGCCTAGCTTTGAGAATATTTTGATTTTTAAAGCAATGGTAGAGAACACACCCAGGTTCTCAGAAGTGTTGTGCTGTAATGCCTGAACAGCATGTAACTGCAGCCTCAAGCTTGGAGATACGCATTTGGCTATTGTTCAACAGTGTCAAGCTGCAGAACTGAAGGAAAATGTACCCTTGACTAGGGAGCTGGAAGTGGCTGGATAGGAAGTCCTCCTCTATATATGTCTTCAAAAGCTGTAACTAAGACAAACAACCCAAGTAAAAAAACAAACAGAAAGATCTCTGTAGTTGGAGGTTTCTCTGGTCCCATCCAGCCCCACGGTTCTGTGTTTCTTCTGTCCTGCCAGGCCCCACAGTCCTGCACCCGCTTATAAAATAATCACTCAGAGGCTTAATATTAATTGTAAATTATACGGCCTATGGGTCAGGCTTCTTGCTAGCTGGCTCTTATAACTTAACTCAACCCATAACTATTAATCTGTGTATCACCACGTGTTCCGTGGCTTTACCTGCATCCCATTACATGTTGCTCCTTGGATGGCAGTTTGGCATCTCCTCCCACTCTCCTCTCTCCACTCACTATCTCTCTTGGATTTTCCCTCATGGCTCCATCCTGCCCTGCCATAGGCTAATGCAGCTTTACTTACTAACCAGTGGGAACAGCATGTATTCACAGTGTACAGAAAGACATCCCACAGCAGATCTCAAATAAACAAGATTTCAGTTTAGAGCACTAGACAAACAAGAACAGACAAATCCCAAATTAGCAGACAGAAATACATCATAAATAACAAAGTAGAAATGAGTGGAATAGAAATAGAAACTAAATACAAAAGATCAGTGAAGAGCTGAATCTTTAAAAAGACAAAATTGGCAAACTCTCATCAAACTAAGAGAAAAAGAAAAGTCAAGTAAGATGAGAAAGACGGGACATTTCCACTGACAGCACAGGAGTGCAAGGAGGTCATGGAAACCATACACAGCAACCGCACAGACACTGTCCTGAAGTTCAGTCTCCAAGAAATGGGAAACCTGACCTGATCAGCAGGTAATAAGATCAGTAATAAAAAGACCTCAGTATCACAAAATCCAGACCTCACAATTTCTCTGCTGTGTTCTGCTAACTTTGCCACTTCCCCTTAAGTTGCATCTAAAAGAATCAAGAGCAAAGGACTTGAAAAGACACTTCTCTAAAGATGCACTAATGGCCTGTGCCCTCCATGACAAGATGTCCGGCACCAGGAATCATCAGGAAATGGAACACAGAACCATTAAAGACTGATAAATCCTTTTAGGTTGGCTGCTTTTAAAAACCAATGGTTGGAGAGATAGCTCAGTGGTTACGAGCACTTGCTACTCTTTTTTCTTTTTCTTTTGTCCCTATATCTTTAATTGCAAATATTTGTTGCAAAGAGTTTGGTTTGAGGCCTCTGGTTTCTGCTACACCATCAATACTGGGCCCTCACTGGGGATCTTCTTGGATTTTCTGTTGTTGCTCTGTGTCATGGAGATCCTGAAGGTTTGGATCTGCAGGATGTGCCCCTTCATGTGCTCCAGCAGATCACAGATGGGGTGGATCAACTCATAACCCTGGTTCTGGGCCTGGGTAGTTGCAGGGTTGGTGAGCCCACCTGCCCTCCCTCATCCTCATCACCAGAGTGAGCTCTCTGCATTGCCCTGGCTAGTTCACCCTGTGCAGTGCTGAGCAAGGGCTAGACCAGTTCCCTACTTTCATGTCCTCGGAGTTGGCTCATCCCACACTTGTACAATCAGGGCTAGCTCTACTGTGTTGCCCAGGAGAAGTATAGGGGCTGCTCTCAGGACCAGCTCCTCCACCTGCCTCAGATGGCGAGGGAGGGGGCGTCTCTCCCTCTTGCATGCTGCCATATGGCAGATGAGAGACGGTGCCAGATTTCCCAAGCTCGTGTTTTTGGCTGGTTCACTCCCCCCACCCCAACAGGGTCAACTCTTCTGTGCTGCCCAGATGAGGTGCAGGGCCTGCTTTTCTCAGTGCTGCAGCTGGTAAAGGGGAGGGTCTATTGCCTGGCCTGTCGGAGGGAAGGGCAGGACTTGCTACTCTTTGGTTTTTAGCACCCAGATGGCAGCTTATGACTACCTATAAGTCGAGCTCCAGGGGATCTAACGCCCTCTTGGCCTCTGAGGGCATCAGGCCTACATGTGGTACCTATACATAATGCAGGTGAAACACTCACACATAAATTAAAAAACAAATGAACCGTGGTGGTTTGAATAGGAATGGCCCCCATAGACTCATATGTTTGAATGCTTGGCCTGTAGGGAATGGCACTATTAGGAAGTATGGACTTGTTGGAGTAGGTGTGGCCTTGTTGGAGGAAGCATGTTACTGTGGGGGTGGGCTTTGAGGTCTCCTATGCTCAAGCTTATCGGGGGACTCTGGGGGTCCAGCCCCTCGATAGTCCCCTCCCAGGGTCTGGGAAGAATCTACAACCAGCTGATAATTAATCTTTGATGAAAAGAAATGAATCTGTATACATGAAACTCCTTAGGCCATATACTTCATTATTCTGTGTGAGTCCTCTCTCTACAAGCTTCTATTCTGCTCTCATGCTTAGCTTTTTTCTTGCCTGATTTCTCTCTACCTTTATCTACTGTTCCCTCTAAGTGCTATCTTAATTCTCTTCACTTAATTCTGCCTCATCTAGGTCCTTTTTAGCTCATTCTTACCCAACTAGTACTTCCCCATCTTCCATCTCGTCCACATGTTCTCTTTGGACAAAATTCTCCTTGTCCCTCTCCATTCTCTGTCTCTCCGTCCTCTTAAGTCTCTCCGGAGTCCAGTTATAAACCCAAGCCATAGCAGTCCCCTGGTCGAGCAAGGTCACCAGGCTTGAATTCTTGTGTGGTCATAAAGGCAGGTAAGAGTTTCCTCAGCCAGTGATTGTCAGGCTTCCAGGGTCAAACGGAGGGGTGATAAGAATCACACAGGGGCAGTAATTGTTAATTATCATTTGCAACCCAATAGGGAAGTGATTCATGAATTAACTAAAGGCTAAATTTGGGTAATATCTAAGAAGAGGGATCTTATGTGCTCAACTATAATCTTAAATGTGATTGGTAGAAAATGTTAAAAATCTATAAGTTGCTAGGTCAATGGGAGAAAATAAAACTGCCTTCTTTTTTCCTGTGGCTATCTGTTCAAGCTATCTGCCGTTTTTTCTGCAGGGTGGGGGAAGGTGTGTTCAATCTCTAGGCAACCTGTGTACAGCTAGATGCCTCTGGTGATAGTGGAAGGGAGATCTGGAACTAGAGGTAAGATTTGGGAAAGGAGGAAGTTAAGCTTAATTGGCACATCCGCCAGTCCTTCTCAAAAGGTAGTCTGGACACTTAATTCTGTTCTTAGAGAGTACAGAGGTATCTCTGATGAGGTACTTTCCTCCGTCTGGGGATGGGCCTGGCCAGATGCTGCCAATGATGATAATTACAGGGAGGCTTGAACTGGGGTTCTGGCTGTGCACAGCTGTCAGCGCACAAGGTTATCTAAATATTCCTTTAGTAGAGGGGAAATGGTGCCCAATGAATGATGGAAAAGCTACAATAGCACACAAGAAACTCATAGTAGGAAACAGCTGATAATCAAAAGCCAAATGTCACCAAGGCTCCTTGAGCCTCAGCTTGACCTCTGGAAGGCCCTTGACTCCTTCCAGGTATTGGCGTTGTCACCATCAGCTGAAACCCACTTTGTGTATTTCTGCGGCTGGCAGCACAAGCTTTCCCGGTGTGGCACACAGTCTCCTGCTGCTGCCTGCAGATCGAGATAAAGAACTCAGCTCCGCTCCAGCACCATGTCAGCCTGCACACTGCCATGTTTCCCACCATGATAATGGACTAAACCTCTGAACTGTAAGCCAACCCCAGTTAAATGTTTTTCTTTGTCAGAGTTGCTATGGTCATGGTGTCTCTTAATAACAATAAAAACCCTAAGACACAAACCAAACAAAAACAAACAAAAAATTCAAGAAAAAAGCAAACAAACAAACAAACAAAAAAACCTCCAAAAAACCAAACCCAAAACCAAAACCCAAGACCAAACTCAGAAAATAGAGTGCCTGAAAGTCTTTCTAACACTGTGATACTTGTACACTGCTAATGGGAATGTGTTGTTGATAAACTACGAGAGTTTCTCAAAGCAAATTAACCCAGAGCTATAATATTTTCTAGGTTTGTATTTGAGTGAAATCATGCACTATTTATTATTTTCATGCTTGGCCTTTTCAGTTACTAATGGTGTCCAGTTTCATCCTTGTTTTTACAAATGACGGAATTTCATGCTTTTCAAAGGCTGAATGAATGGCATTGTCTTTAGGTGCACATCACTTTTCTTTATCTGTTCATCAATTAATGGATACTGTTTATTGATAATGGAGCATAGTGCTATAAAAATGAAATACAGAATACTGATTTTGTTTCCCTGGTGTATACACTCAGTAGTGGGGTTGCTAGATCATGTTTGCCAAGACCCGTTGTTGCTCTATTCTCTATTTTCACTAGTTTTATACACAGATGGCAACGATGGAAGTGGTAGTGGTTCATGATTTGGGTGCTTTGCCAGAATACTTTTTGGTTTTTAAATTGAGATCATTTTTACCTGTTACCTTTTAGAAATTAAAATAAAAGTAAAATCCTAGCTGTGTCTGATAGAACACTGAAAGATAGATAAATTGCCCCCAACACATTACTCCAGGAAAATTAGAGCATTCTAAATGTAACTTTATTGTATTTGTGTAAGTATAAAATCGCAGAATACTCTGCCGTACATAAATTCAGTTTAGTGACCGTGTAGTCTATTCAAAGTAGAGATAAACTGGTTGGATTGATGATAGGCTCTCTTGTGATACACAGGATGTCCACCTTAGAAATGTGTCTCACACTTCGTGCCTGGATTAATAAAAATGATTGTCTGCATTGTATTTAATAGTTTGTTGTTGGATTTTCTTTTGCTCTAACTCCATGTTGGAACGCCAAAATATTCTTGGTTGTTTTTGCTCTTTTTGAGGGTCCACCACCCAGCTCCCAAATAAATCACATGCAGAGGCTTATAAATGTCCAGCCTTAGTTTGGCTTGTTTCTAGCCAGCTTTTCTTAAATTATCTCATTTACCTTTGCCTCTGGGCTTTTTCCTTTTCTTACTTCTGTATATCTTATTTCACTCTTACTCTGGATGGCTGTGTGGCAGGGTGGCTGACCCTAGCATCCTCCTCTCCTTGTTTTCTTGCTCTTTCTTCTCCTCCTAGATTTCTCCTTCTTTTTACTCTCTCTGCCTGCCAGCCCCACCTATCATTCCTTTCTCCTGCCTTGCTATTGGCTGTTCAGCTCTTTATTAGACCATCAGGTGTTTTAGACAGGCACAGTAACACAGCTTCACAGAGTTAAATGCAACATAAAAGAATGCAACACATCTTTGCATCATTAAACAAATGTTCCACAGCATAAACAAATGTAACACATTTTAAAATAATATTCTACAAGTTTCCTAACACCTACAGTCTTACCATTGAAGCACTGCTTCGAGTTCAAGGCCATCCTGGTATACACAGCAAGTTCCAGGCCACCCAAAGGCCTGGAGTGAGATCCTGTTTTAAAAAAGAAACCTAGTCAAAACAAAGTGTATTTTAAAAGCATGAAAAAGCAGAAAGAGGATTCGTCCCCATTGCCAAAACCTGTTACCCAGGATCCTAAAACATTCATGTGCTGCAGATATTTGAGTTCCTGCTGAGTCTCAGCAGGAACTCAGGTGTGGCTTTGATGTGGAGTGTAGCAGTGAACAGAGCGGTCTCCAGTGATGTGTAGGCATCGCTGCCTGGGGTTTGCGTGTGGAAATGTCCTGCATGGGCTCATGTGCTTGGACTTTTTTAGCTCCTGGCTGGAAACTGTTTGGAAGGTTGTAAAACTTTAGGAAATAGATTTACTGGAAGGAATGGGTTGCTGAGAGGGGCTGGAGGTTTAAGAAGCCCATCCCTTCTCTTCCCTGATTTCTAACAGCCATGCAGTGTGACCAGCCTGCTTTCTGCTCTTGCTGCCCTTCCTGCACTGTGGTGGGTTCATCAGCTTAAACTGTAAGCCAGAATAAACTTTTTAAAAATAATCTTTGTCAGGTATTTTGTCAAACTAATAAGGGTGACTGATGCAGCCCCTCCCAGCAGAGATTGTCACAATCCAGATACATCCACATTAAAAAAAGAAAAGTCATTTAGTTCTGTACACCTTATATTGTAACATTCACCCATGTCTCCTTGAAGTGTATTGTGAATTTGCTTCATGTAAGTGTTTTTCATTTTACTTTCTTTAGGTCAGTGTTTTCTATAACGTGATTTTAGTGTCGTATTAGTGAACAGGAATTTCATAATTAACAAATATTCTATATCAAGATACTTCATTTACTTCTAGATTTGTTGCAAATACATTATTGTATTTCTTGTTATTTCTAAGAATACACTATTAATTCTTGCCATTTTCACTAAAAACCTTTCTATCTATGAAAATGAAAACTTTCAATGTGGGTTTTTACATACAGAGAGTGACCCTATTTATACCTATCCCTCAGTTTCAACAATCTATTCCTGGTCAGTCCTGTGTATAATGTATTCTCCTATGCATATTTTATAATTCATTGTTTTGAAGTAGTCTGAGGGTTCATAATCTTTACTATTTCAGTATGTGGTAAGAATGTTGAACAGTTTATCACCACTATTATGTGGCATATTTCAGTGTAAACTAATCTTGAAATTATAAAACATGAAGAATTTGGAGAAAATGGACTGTTTTATGCAGAATTCTCCCATCTCCCATACAATACTTAGGAAACTTTATATTGAGCTCTAAGAGAAAATCATAACAGAAATTCATACGTTTAGCAGAAGTTACAAAAATGAGATTGTACAAAGTTATGATTTGATAGAATGTTGAGGTGGCATTTAAAAGTTGAATTGTTTGAGAATTTGGATGTCATAGAAGAGAATAACTGCAGTGTTTCATAGTATGGGTGAAGGCTGCCTCTAAGGTTTGACTCAGTGTGCTGCTGGTGCTGGTGTAGAGGATGTGTTCTTCCCTACCTGAAGAGATAGTGAAATGACAGGTATCTTTGTTTGTGTTGCTGTATGATAAAGGAGTGTAGACTTCATTATTTATAAACAACAATTTATTTTTTCACAGTTGCAAAGGCAGGAAAATCAAAAGTTGAGATTCTGTTGTTCAGTAAGGTCTCTTGTTGGTTTCCAAAATGGTATCCTGTTGCTACATTCTCTGAAGAGGAGGGATGCTGTCTTCATAGGGCAAAAGTGGAAAGCTATGTGCTCTGTGAAACCTTTTCTGGGTCTCAATTCCACTCATGAGGGGAGGGGCTCTTAGGACATAATTACCTACTATAGGTGTCACCTTACTTCTGCCTGCCACACTTCCTATCCCCATGCTCGGGATTGATCCTAGGAGCTTGTGTGCCAGGAAAGCTTTTTACCACTGAATGATGCCCTTGGTTCTCTTTACTTTAGCTTTGAGAGAGGGTCTCACTAATTTGCCTGGGCTCTTCTTGAACTCTTTCTTCAGTCCAGACTGCCTTTGAACTTGTGCCTCCTCTATCTCAGCCTCCCAGTAGATGAAATTGTAGCCTTTGTCACTAGGCCCAGCAGGCACCGTCACTTACTAAGTTTTGTTGGCTATTTGTTTTCAACATGTCTGTTTATTGTTGAGAAGCCACACTCAGACTACAGCAGTGAGAAAACCAGATTGTATTAGCCACTTAATTGTAGCGAGTCTTTCTCTGTACCTCCAGCTCCCAAATAATGACATGGACACTTATTATTAATTGTAAAAGCCTGGCCTTAACTTCTGCTTGTCCCACTAGCTCTTATAACTTAAATTAACCCATTTATTTTACACCATGTTCTGTCACGTGGCTCATTACCTCATCTCTCCACACTGCTCCTGCCACTTCCTCCAAGTCTGACTGGTGACCCTGCCTTTCTTCTTCTTTTTTTGTGTTTTTCGAGACAGGGTTTCTCCATGTAGTTTTGGTGCCTGTCCTGTATCTCACTCTGTAGACCAGGCTGGCCTTGAACTCACAGAGATCCGCCTGGCTCTGCTTCCTGAGTGCTTTTTAGATAAACAACTTAAGCTTTTATGTCTCTCAGCCATATACATTTTATACCTTTTTCATGAGTTTTGTTTTGTTTTGTTTTGTTTTGAATTTGGTAACAGAGAAAAATGTGGCTATAACTGTCTCATCTTCAACTCCATCAGAGACCTATGTAATATTACCTGAGTAAATGGGAAGTGCAGAGCAAACAACTTCCAAAACTAGAGACATGACCGAAACAGCTGGCTGTCTGGCCAGTCAACCAAGTTTCCTTTGTAATGTTAGAGCATCCATCTTTGGCCTACAGGCCTAATATCTGACAGACTTTTCTATGGAGCAGGAAATTTTGAAGGACTGTCTTACCTTGTCCTGGCAAAGTTTGGCAGTCTCCTTCTTTTGTGTCCTGCCTGTCCAGTTTGGACAGCATACTGTCAGCAATCAAGGTAATGGCAGTTTATTGCCCTAATGGCTTCAATGTCCATCATGCTTTTTTGAAGTAAATTGGTGCTGCCAGGAGCACTTGTGTCTCACTGTCATGAAAAGCCTTATGCTATTAAAACATTTTAAATGCCATATTCTGTAGGTCTTTGAAGTGTTTGAAGACCATTTATCTATTTAAAATATATCTGTTTGACCTTGAAATCATACCTAACAAAGCTATAAGTTTGATTGTTATAGATGACTACTAACTTGTTTTTTTTTTTTATTATCGTAGATAGCTTTCCACGACTAAAACTTTACATTCCATTTTTAAATGAGCTGCATAGGTACAATACCTTAAAGAAGGATAGAAACATATATATAGTATGACAAAAATATCCTTAAATTTATATCAATATGCAATAAACCATACCAATGTAAAATATTTAAGACTAGTGGTTGTTTAAAAGTAGACTCAACAATCCACCTTTTTATCCCATCATTTCTATACTATATCCCCCATTTTTCCTTTCAGAAAGAGATCCCTGAATCTAATTTCCTTTATTTAGTTTTATTCCTGACCATGACCAATAACAACTTGTAACCAACCTCCTCAAATGATGACAAATATCCATAACCCAACAAATGACCAAAACTACCCACTCCACCTCTTGGGAATGTAGGTACTGTGTTCTCTAGACTTCATCCTGTTGTCTGGGGGTGATGAAATCTGTAGCGGACCCTGAAAAAAATTGGGATAATGGTCATTTCTTGGGAGAGCTAGCTGTATCATTTGTTGTCCAATCTCTATGTAATCGGAAAATGCAGGGCTTATCTGAAGTTCTGGCTGGAGAAGTCTGTGAGGCTAGACCATCTCAGGTAGCAGCTTGAAGATGTTCTGGATGCAGAATTTTGAGAAAACTGCAGCAGAGGCATTCTGAGAGGCTGGATCACCTAGGCTACTTGTTTTTATTGATGTCTGGTCCTTTTTTTTTTTCTGAAAACACAAACTTTTAAAGGTCACATATATATATTTGCATTAACACAAGTTTGGAATGTGCAGTGTGCACAAATCAGTTAAAGGTGATTTTTTTGTTTTATGTTTAATCAGGTAAAAGGCATCTGTTAACTTTATAAGTTTATTTGGACTGTACAACCAAACCTCTTTTCATGCCATATGAAAGGATGGCATGTAATAATACGTCATGAAGACACTGTAGCCAACAAGATTTACCATGTCTCATCCAGTCTCAGAGCTGTTCCCATGTCAAGGGAATCAGCATATACACCACCTGTCCTGTAGTCTTTCTAGACTTTTCCCCTTACATCTGTAGCCAGAATCCTCAGGATGTCTCTCTTGGTAAATTTGATCTCTTTTAACTTTGAAGTAATTCATAGCTTTACATTTCCTATGGAAACAAAAGCACAACCTCTTCCTCAACTAAACTCATTGTCAGACTTCCATTTTGAAGCCAAAATATCCCTAAAGTATCTAGACTGGTTTAATTCAGCAGTCCCTTCCACAATCCAGAGTCTCTCAGCAGCTGTCATTCTCTGTTCATTAGCATTCAAAAAATTCAAAGTCAACAGAGCACCATACAGGATCCATATACTTTGTGTATTTCTCATCTTTATGTAGCCCTTTTAAAAAATACTGTTTCACTCTCTCCTTAAAGACTTTATTATTTTTAAGCTTTTTATTTTTTTCTATGAATGTGTATACCCATTTTCTTTTCAGCATCTAAGCACATTTTTAAACATATTGTACCTTTTTAGAGGTTTTATGTGTCTGGACCTGGCTTTACTAAGTATCTGCTGTGTTCTCTGACTGTATGAGACAAATCTTGAACTGCCATGTCAGCCACCACAAGGCTCAGCTTAGTGCATGGCTCTGGCACAGGTGCTGGTGGCTGGTTCCAACCCACAGGCAGCAGCCCATAGCTGTGCCTCTGTGTGCCACTGAGCACCAGCCTGCCTGAGAGACTGCAGGGCTAGGAAGCCACATCTGGCTCCTTGTTTAGAACTTTTCTTCGCTTTCTCAGGCCCTGTTTCGATATTTAAGCCTCCACATTGGATGCCATATATAGCAAGTCTTTGTACTGCCAGCTCCCAAATGACGACACAGAGACTTATTATTAATTATGAAAACTTGGCCTCAGCTTAGGCTTGTCCCACCAGCTCTTATAACTTAAATTCACTCATTTACTTTAATCTACATTCCGTTGCATGGCTTGTTATCTCATCTCTCCTTACTGTTCATGTTGCTTTCTCCATATCTGGCTGGTGGTCCTGCCTTTCTTCTTCCCTGAGTCCTCTCTGTCCTGAGAAGTCCCACCTAATGTCTTCCTGCCTAGCTGTTGGCCATTCAGCTCTTTATTAAACCAGTCATAGTGACACATCTTCACACAGTGTAAAGGAATATTCTGCAACGCTTAATTTTTTTTTTTTTAAAATAATTCTAGACTATGCTTGCCTTAGGCATATAGGCCTACTTCTCAAGTTTTATTAGGGAGATTCATCATAGGTAACTTGTTCTCTGTAGCTTTTTCTAGTATGTGGAAGACTTCCCACTTAAACCCAAGAGTATATTTTTTGAACCTATGATTAAAACTTTTATATTTGAGATTATGAGGTGTTAAAACCTACCAGTGTCATAGACAGATGTAGGCAGAGTTTTTCTATGTACCTCCAGTCACTTCCTAAATAATCACTCAGAGACTTAATATTAAT
Organism: Peromyscus eremicus; assembly: GCF_949786415.1. NCBI lineage: Eukaryota > Metazoa > Chordata > Mammalia > Rodentia > Cricetidae > Peromyscus > Peromyscus eremicus. The sequence goes on from NC_081436.1 coordinate 63,977,408, forward strand.
TATAAATGCTTGGCTGATAGATCAGGCTTATTACTAACTAGTTCTTAAAACTTAAATTAACCCATTTCTATTAATCTCCATTCTGCCACATTGCATTACCTCTCTTTCTTCTTGCACCTCCTGTTTCTTCTCTCTGTCTCCCTGGCGACTGCTCCTACTCTGCCCTTCTTCCCAGTGTCCTTAGTCTGGTTTTCCCACCTAACCTTATTCTGTCCAGCTATTGGCCTGTTAGCTTCTTTATTAAACCAATCACAGTGACATATATTCACACAGTGTAAAGGAATATTCCACAGACAGATAAAACTATGCTTATTATATTGCATTTGTCATCTCAGTAAAGTAGGAATGCATGGTTTGTGTGCCTGTGCATGTGCATGAGTGTGTACGTGTGTGCGTGCGTGCGTGTGTGCGTGCATGCGTGTGTGTGTGATTGTGTGTGTGTGCGCGCGTGCGAGAGAGAGAGAGAGAGAGAGAGAGAGAGAGAGAGAGAGAGAGAGAGAGAGAGAGAGAGAACTTGGACTGGTTTGGGTGATGCTGAGATGATGGAACACGGCCTCTGCATCTCCAGCCCTAGAGAAACTTCTCAACATGGGAGCTTTTTTTTTTTTTTTTTTTTTTTCAGCTATAGAGGGTTGAAAGCAGGCAATGTAAAAATTATTTTAAATTAAGTCTTAAACGGAAAGATCGGTTTTCATTTAAGTCACCAGAAAGAGGAAATAATAACAAATGGCAGAAAACATGAATTGTTTAACAAAATAAATCATGTGTTTTCATTTGACAAATACCTCAGAGACACTGTCTTTGCTTAAGTTAAATTAGTAACATTTTAGTTCTATATGTTGAGAAAATAAGGTGTGTGGACTTAGAGAAAATACTGTGTTTACTGTATTCATCTGAATGACCTATGACCTGTTTTGTTGAAAGTGAGCCAGATTATGGGCCTGTTTTGAAAGAAACTTTTCAACTCCCAAGGAATCACAGAGTGGATAGATTACTTTTTGGCTTAATACTAAAGGGATTTGTTAATATAACAATGCTGTCTTCACAGCGTCATGTAGATGGTTCGTCTGGAGTTACTCTTCTTGATTAGGCATGAGGGACATGAAGCACTTTTGGTTTCCAGTGCACAATTGTCAATCTTTTTGAAAGTTTAAGGGCCAACTTCTCTTTCTAACAGGACGGGATATTGCTTTTCTGATTCGTAACATCTATCAATTTAATTTTCCTCTCCGTTTACTAGCCTTTTTATTTCTGTCCCTGCCTAGTCTAACGCTTTCTCATTCTTCCTTCAGTGTCTGTGGTCCCTCATCCCATTGCTTCTCAGTGGCAGCTGCCTGGTCAGTTCCACGCTGGACTAATTCTCTAGTTTGCTTCCGTGGCCACCTTCAGGCTTCTGAGCAGCTGCGAGGAATGTGCACACCTGCAGAGTATTGTTTACATTTGTGGTCTCCTATTGCTGTCCAAGTCATGCAGTTACTTCTCTAAAACATTGTCTACCCTGCTTGCTTCAAGCAGTCATACATCCCTAGATGTCAGATTGGGAAAATTTAGGGTGGCATAAATGTCAAATTTAGCTTCTAGAGTCACCCCAGATGATTCACTTTTTGACTTCTTAAAGCAAATATCTGAGAACCTCCTCAACTTCTGCCACCAGTGTAGCACCATACCGAGGACCCAGCCACCCCAGTTTCTTACGGTGTTTGCCTTTGCTGTTTTGACGACTGGTTTTACTTGGTTTAGAACTTTAGGTTGTTTTTGTTTCCTTGGCATTTTAAGGTTACTCTAGTACTTTGGCTTGCTTAGTGTCCAATGAGGTGCTCACACTCAATCTTATGTTTGTTGTTTTAAAATCACCTAAAAATTAGAATATAGAATAATGGCTCTAATGCTTCTGCTTTCATACATATGTACAAGTATGATCTATACCTTTTATATATACATGTATATGCACATAAACTAATATTTCCATATGAGAGGATCGCTGCAGGTATCCTCAGGTGATGGAGTTCACTTATGGTACAGAGTGGAGCCACTGTCCACACTGTACCATTCACTGCCTTGGCTTCTTGCAGTCTGAACTACTCAGTGTGCCCATGTCTGGCCTTTCTCCTCTCCATGACCATCTTACTGGACAGTCAGAGATTGTGGTACTATGCACTCAGGCTCCCTGATTTTGGTTGTTCTTCATTTCAGACCCTCAGAGTAGCTGGGTCCCAAACAGTTAGACCCCTCTCAAGATGGAACCTGTCTGATAACCCCTTGAAGTATGAGGATAAAGAGATGGAGTTCTTCTGTGGTGAGCAGTTATGCAGGAGTCGCTGTTGTTCCACATCTTCCAACTCAGCTAAAGCTGTAAGAACTGTTGTCCCTGCCTAGGACTGCCGGTCTCCTCACAGGACATCATGGCTTACAATGTAGATAGTTTCTACTTTCCTTACGCTGCAGGGAAACTGGGACTGGAGCTGCTGGGGCTTGAGGTAGGGCAAGATAAGGAGAGAGAAAAACAAACCCTAAGACAGAACAAAACATAATCGAATTGCCGGGCACTGGTAAGGAAGAGAAAACACAGCACTAAACATATGACATTTACATACAGCAGATATTTGCTTCCATAAGGGCACAGCCTTTCTGTTTTTGTATTCTGTGTAGCTCGTTCCTCACCCTATGTTTTCAGTATTCTTGAGTCTGTCTTGTTATTTATTCCCAGTCTTCTCCTTCATTTAGTTACTGTGGAGGCAGCTCAACCTCTTCTCTCCTTGTTTTTGTTATTTTATTATCATTATTAAATGAAAAACTTTGTGCTTTTTATTCTTTGACAGTTTCACACATGTATATAATGAATTTTAGTTCTTTTCTCCCCTATTACCCCGCCACATCACCTTCCTCTCACTGAAGCCCTTCTTTTTACCACCAAGTATCCCTTCTACTATATGTTTGTCCATCTGTTCGTCTCACTAAATAGGGTTGTCTTCATGAACATGATGGTTAGGTTGATTCCTGGAGCACGGACAGCTTATCATGATATGGCTATCCCCTGAGAGAAAGTGATATTCCTCTCCCAGCCGCTGTCAACTATCAATAGACTATCAGGGCAGGAAGGTCCCTTATGAGCCCTTTTCTCTTTCACAATGAACTGTTGATGGCCTGATCGTGTACAGGTAACCATAGCTACAGTGAATTCATCAGTGCATCAGCCTTGTCAGGTCCAGAAGGCACTATACTGTTTCATAGCACTCTTCCTCAGCCTTTGGCTCTGTGTTTTCCATGTCTGTCTTCTGAGAGATTCCCTGAGCCTTAGATTGTGTGTGTGTGTGTGTGTGTGTGTGTGACACACACACAGTCCCATTTAGGGTAGAACATTCTACAGTCCCATATTTTCTGAACTTGACTATTGTACTGGCTGGTTTTGTGTGTCAACTTGACACAAGCCAAAGTCATCCTCAGTTGAGGACATGCCTGGATGACATCCAGCTCTAAGGCATTTTCTTACTTAGTGATCAATGGGGGAGGGCCCAGTCCATGGTGGGTGGTACCATCCCTGGGCTGCTGGTCCTGGGTTCTATAAGAAAGCAGGCTGAGCAAGCCATGGGAAGCAAGCCAGTAAGCAGCACTCCTCCGTGGCCTCTGCATCAGCTCTTGCTTCTGGGATCCTGCCCTGTTTTGAGTTGCTGTCCTGACTTCCTTCAGTGATGCACAGCTATGCTGAAGTGTAAGCCTAATAAACCCTTTCTTTCCAACTTGCTCTTTGGTCATGGTGTTTTATCGAGCAATAGAAACCCAAACTAAGACAACTATTGTCTTTATATTAACCGCTGTCCGCTGCAAAGAGAAGTTCTCTGATGAAGGCTAAGAGCTGCAGTAATCTATGGACTTAAAGATATTTAGAAGACAATTTGATACCATGTTCATTTAACAAAACAGTAGTAGGCAGAGTTCTATATTATTATTCTTATGTAAGTACAGTGATAAGGAGATTGTCTGTCTCTCTGTGTATATGCATATATTTGGATAACAAAAATATATCATAGTATAATAACAATTTTAGTCATATAGTGATCTTATGCTAGTCATATTAGAATTGATTATATTTATATTTACAGTAATAGATACATGCCTATAAGGGCAATATGCTGCATAATAATGTTTTGGTTAATGATGAATTATGCATGATGACACTGGCCTCATAAGATTATAATGGAGCTGAAAATTTTCTGTCATTTAGTGATAGTATAGCCACTGTGATCTTTGAATACAACACATAATGTTTATGGTGGTACCGGTATGAACAAGCCAGTGTGCTACAATCCTATAAAAGTATAACACATGCTTTTGTGTACAGTATATACTACTTGGCCATGATAATAAGTGACTATGCTGTTCATTTATGTATTAACTGCACTGTAGTTCTAATAGTTATTTATGAGTATATTCCTACTCATAAAAATGTTTAGTACAAAATTGTAAGCCATGTATGTCTTCTACCATTTTTTCTGATTACCTAATTTTCCTGTCTTGTATGGACATAGTAGTAGAAATTGGTATATACTACCCATGTAATAGGCTATACCTTCTTGGTTTGTTGAAATACATGCCACAATGTTCTTATGATGAAATTGCCTAAAATACTTATTGGAATCTATCTCCTTTATTAAGTGATTCATGACTATATATTGTTGGGTGAAGGCAATAGAGTACTCAAGAGCCTGCATGAAGTAGAGTATGTATGAAATGCTATCTTGTATGCTTGAATGAGGGAAAATGTATTCATGTTTGAAGACAGCCTCACAAAAACTAATAGAAGAGGTTTGTATTAGGGTGTGTTGCCTAGCCACAAGAGGAACATCACTTGGAAGGAGACTGTTTGCTTCATACCTTTCATATTAGTTTTTGAAACATCTGATTATATTGCATATTATATTTTTTTGTAAAAGATTTTAAGGAAAGACTTTTCTTTGTTTTCTTTCTTTTTAAATTTTATCAGTAAGCTAAAAAAGCTGAGTGAAGACAGTTTGACTAAGCAACCTGAGGAGGTTTTCGATGTATTGGAGAAGCTTGGAGAAGGGTGAGTACAAAAAATATGAACATATCTATTAGATATGACAGCTTTGTCTAGTCTTTCAACTAGAGTGTGCTTGCTGGAGTTGAATACTAATAATACCAATTAAATTTGGCAATTAATGTCAAATTTAAAGATCAGATTACGATAGCTATGGTAATACTGTCCCCCCCCCCCCCCCCCGGGGCCAGGGTTTCTCTGTGTAGCTTTGCACCTTTCTTGGATCTTGCTTTGGAGACCAGGCTGGCCTCGAACTCACAGAGATCCGCCTGCTTCTGCCTCCCGAGTGCTGGGATTAAAGGCGTGCGCCACCACCCCCAGGCGGTAATACTGTCTTTTAGAGAAGTAATCTCTCTCTAATCTCTCTCTCTCACTCTCTCTCTGTGAAGCAAGAAATATGCTGTAAAGTGATTTGTAAGAGGTTTGTTTATCTTAGGCTGCATTCTCATTAATAAACTACAATTTTGGCTTTATTAGGCTAGTGGCTATAGGTTTGTTTTAGCACCTTATTTTATTTGGGAAAAGGCCAGTAGAAACTGTGAATTGAATATCTGGAGGAAATCAGTATGTATAGACAGAGAATTGTTAACAGTGTCAAATTAATAGTAGAGGAATGTGTATCATTTGATCATAGAGAAAGGTAGATAGTAAGTGTAAAATAATTAAATTTATAAGAACATAACATACAACATTGCAAATATAAGCTGGAAGGAATGAAATGAACTGTATTGCTCACTATATGTGAGTTGTCACACTGAAGATGAACTCTTTGGGGAAAATTGAAGTAAGCTAACCATGCTGCTTACATAAGACCCATATAAAACAGAACATTGAGGGTTCAAAAATCATTATCAGAAAGAATTAAACCTGTGAATAAAACTAAAAAGAAAATAGAAGGGGCAGTGTTTATATTAGGTCAATTAAAGTCAGACTGAAAAGAAGTATATTATGTAAGGATAGGAAAGAAAAATTGTATCAAAACATTTTTGTCACATAGTATGATAACTAAATTTATGATGGGCAAGTTATTTGCAGTATCAGTGGACTCTAATGAAAAATGGATATGTGTCTTTATATGTCTTTTAGAATTGGACAGATATAAAACATAGAAAGGGATTAAATGTTATTAGCAGACTTGATTATGTATATATTTATGTAAAGCATCTATTTGTATTTATGTATGCTTAGACTCGCATGTATATACTTTGCAGTCTTCCTTTTTTGGTTTATCTTCAAAGACAGAAACTTGGCAAATTCTAAGATAGATTTTTTTTTCAAATTTTTGTTTCCAATATATCCCAACTGCAGTTTCCACTCCCTCCACTCTTCCCAGTATTACCCTACCCCCCCCATCCCCTCCTCCTCCGTTCCCCTTCAGAGACAAGCAGGCCTCCCAGGGACATCAGCTGAACATGGCACAACAAGATACTATAAGACCAGGCCCAAACCCTCACATCAGGGCTGGACGAGGCAAACCAGTAGGAGGAAAAGGGTCCTAAGAGCAGGCGAAAGAGTCAGAGACACCCCCACTCCCACTGTCAGGAGTCCCACAAGAATACTAAGCCAACAACCATAACATGTATGCAGAGGACCTAGTGCAGACCCATGCAGGCTCCCTGATAGCCACTTCAGTCTCTGAGTCCCTGTGAGCCCTATCTAAGATAGATTTTTACAAATACATTTTCTGATATAGTTGGCTAACTTAGACATAGTTACAAAATGATATATCTCAGTAAATATAAATTGGGAAACATAATCTGAGGTAATCTAAAGATTGAAGGAAGTATTACAGATTATTTAGAGAGCAATGAAAAGAAATGAAGAATGTTCCGGAACCCGTTAAGTGAAAAATTTTAGTTTCAGATTTTTTATTATTAATGAAGGTAAAAAATAATAGTGCTTACTTAAACAACTTAATATATATATTTATATATATACACACACCCAAAATATATATGTGTCTCTGTGTGTGTGTGTATGTGTGTGTGTGTAACAGAGTTTCACTATGTAGTCCTGGCTATCCTGGAATTCACGCTGTAGACCAGGCTGGTTTCGAAACTCACAGAGATCTGCCTGCCTCTGCATCCTGAGTGCACTACCACTGCCCATCCAAATTTTCATATTCTAAAAAGAACTAAAATAATAAAAATACAACAAAAACAAGGAGGGAAAACTGACTAAAACTGAAATTAATGAAGTAAACAAAAATTTAGAATAATAAATTCATATGAAAACTTTGGAATGTAATAATTTATTTAAATAGCTTCTGTTATTGACTAATAAAAATCAAGACAGAGATATAGCATGGACAGGGCCCTGGGTTCAGTTCCCAGCACCCTCTGCTCTACCTACACACAGGGAGGGAGGGAATGAGAGAATGCAAGAACAGGAGAGCGAAAGTCTACAAGATTCAAACTAAGACAAGGGTGTAAGTCCTGGTCAGGAGGAAGTTTGAGAGTTGGGGTGCTGCTTTGTGACAGTTTGAAAATCCAGAAGCTAAGGATTTCTTAGCAGATACAAATTCTGTGAATTGATCTCATAAAGAAGTTAAAACTGAGATTACTTACCACAGAGAAGACAGACAGATAATTTAATATTGATGAAGTAAAATAGAAGGCTTTCTTAGTTGCTTTTCTAGTTGTTGATAAAAATCTTATAAAAGCAACTTGTGGAAAGAAAGGGTTACTTTGCCATCATTGGAGGATACAGCCTGTGGCCCCACACTCTCTAGTCAGCTCCACGCCATGCATGCATACATGCAGCTTTGCTTGGTAGATGTCCTGAGGTCTCTCCCGCAGGTTAGGCTTCACTTCATAGCTTCACACAGCGATCTTTCAGGGCCCCCGTGCATGGGTTCCTATACCCTGCCACGTATTACCTAGCCTCAGCTGCCCTCTAAAAACCCAGAGTAAGTCTCCACGACCCCTCAATCTTGGATCTTCCTGCATTCAGACTTTGTGACTGTTTAGGCACAGTCTTAACTGGAAACCACTCAGGAGGGAGATTCTGGGAAACAGAGCTCTCAATTTCTGTTATAGATCTGAGATCTCCTTGGAGAGGAGGGATGGTGTTGCTAATTCATCTTAATAATGTAGCATTGAATCCTACCCTAGCTTTTGAGGAGAGGAAAAGCAGCCTTTTCCCCAGTGACTGTCACCAAAGTGAATGAAGTCACTTCCGAGAGCCTGTGCTGCAGGACGTAGTGTTGATTTGTCTGGTTAAGTGTCTTCTTGACTGCTTGTGACACTGCTGCTTACTTTAAAAGTGTCAATTTGGGAGTGCTTATTGTGCACTGGTTTTAAACCTTGATTGGAGTTCATATTAAATTATAGATGCCTTCCTTCCTCATTGTGTCTGCTCTGTAAAGTACATGAATATTTACTTGACAGACTTTCAAGAGTTGGAGTAGACATGAAGTCCTGTGTCTCCTTCTATGTGAATACCTACGAGCATGTGGCCTTTCTCTTGAAGAGACAATACTGAAAGAAGCATTTTGAGGGGACTTTGACTGAGGATTCTCTGCTTTAGTGTTAAGAGGTTCACAGTAGCTGAGTGTTGTGGTGCACATCCGTAATCCCACTCTTGGGAATTTAAGATCATTCTTGGCTATATAGTATGCTTAAGGCCAACCTGGGTCACATGAGACCCTGTCTCAAAAGAGTCAAATATGGGGAAAAAAAAAAGGTTCACAGTGAAAGCATCCTGGGACTTTTGCTTGATTCAGCTTTTTCTCTTAACCCGAGACTTGGACTGTTTTTAACTTAATTTTCGTGCTTGTAATTTCTGTTTCTGTCTCCTTAAGCTGCATTTGAGTTGACAAACCGTAAGTTAGTCTACTTGCCTCCTTCCCTCTCTTCCACCTCTCGCTCCCTTCCTCCATAAGAAAACAGCAACTCATTCTGTTTTTACATGATAAATTTTAAGTTTGTAATTTGAGCAGTAAAGCTGCTTCATTAACTTATTATTCCTTTATTTTTGTTATTGATCATTTACATGATGATTTAAGCTTGAAAATGCAATATGCAAAAATATGTGTAAAAGTCACAGTAGTCTTTAATACAATGATATGAAAAAAATGTCTTGGCTTTCTTTTCTAGGTCTTATGGAAGTGTTTTTAAAGCCATACATAAGGAATCTGGTCAAGTTGTTGCAATTAAGCAAGTACCTGTTGAGTCAGATCTTCAGGAAATAATTAAAGAAATTTCCATAATGCAGCAATGTGACAGGTATGAAAATATTTTATTTCCTTGTGTTCATTATGATTACTTTCATTTGTTACATAATAAAATATATATTTTTTTTGTTACCTATGTAAGTTGTTCATGACTTCACATTAGAAGCAAGATCAATACTAAATAACTCGAGGACAATGTTGTCGAATTGTCCTTTGTTTGGACTTACAACTCTTTGCTAATAAACAGAGATGATATAAAGGAATACAAGGAGGGAATAACCAGCCTTCCTTTCCCGTTTTTGATGTGAAAGTGGCTCATTTTAATTCTGCATTACATGTTCTGTTCTTCTTTTTCCACTCAGGGTTTCCTATATAGCCTCAGGCTGGCCTTGAACTCCCCTAGACTGGCCTCAAATTTGGGATCCTTCTGCTTCATCCTTCTGAGTTATGGAATGATAGACATGTTCTGCCATATCTGGCATGTAATTGTTTTTGTAAATCTGACTCATTCAACAAGCACTTATGAATATTTTCCTATTGGACAAGTACTGTGTCAGGATCTAGGAATACTAAGGAAGCTAAGATTTTGTTTTCCTTCCTGAAGTGCTAAGGTCTAGTTGGGAGGATAAAAACATGAACAAAGAGCTCCACCTGAGTATAGTTAGAGTGCTGACTGTGGGTCCTTGCAGTGGTAGTGAGAACAAGCAGGCAGGGTGCCTTACTCAGCCATGGTGGTTGGAAGTCCAGAATGCTGAGGACGAGTTCATTTGGTGGAGAAATGGAGAGATAAAAGAGTTAAGTATTATATAGAAAGGTGAAAATACAGTATCTGTATTTGATACAGAGCAATTCAGACGTTTTTTTTACCTTTAGATAATGAAGAGCCATCGGAGTTTTGTTAGTTTTTGTGTTTTGTTTGTTTTCTTTTCTCCTAAGTCAGCAGAACAGTGTGATGAACCTATTTTTATTTGTTTTAAAGGGAGGTAACTGTGTCAGCTGAGCAACTGTGTAGAACATTGATTATAGTGGGGGAGATGGGGAAGAACCTATAACCTGGCAAAGCACTTAGTCAGAGGAAGGAGAAGCAGTGGGGTAAGACGTTGCATTTCAGTCTAGTAGCCACCTATTAAAACAGCCAGAATAGCTAAAGCTCAGCCAGCCTTTAAGCACCAGCCGTTCTGTGTCGTTTTTACTTGAAGACTTTGTACAGTTCTAAGGCTCTACTGAAAAGTCTTCTCTGACAGTCTTAAGCCTCCTTAATGATGTCTTAAGAAAATGTCTTTGTGAATGAAAACATGAAATAGAAGGAGGACAGGACTACTCCTGAAGCATGGAGAAGGTTTTCATTGTAGATGTAAGGGAGAAAGCTGGCAGAGGGAAGAGTCCATGCTGAGCATGGCCGGCTGACTTAATCGGACCATGAGAGGAGGGGGAGGGAGAGCAAGAGAGGAGCCACCCAAAAGAGATGCATCCCTGGTCAAGAGGCCGAGAGAGCAGAGCAGCCCAAATGGCAGTTATATAGGGATCGGGCTGCGGGAGGGGAAGTGGAAGCCCCGCTCCTGGGAGGGATGGGTTTAGGGTGGGGAGGTGGCTGAGAAGTGCTGGGAGGAGCCACAGGTACTGAGGGATGCTGGGAGAACTGGGAGGAGCCACGGGTACTGAGACTTGTCCTGGGTTTGAGGCCTAACAGTCTCTGCTCTGTGAGTGTTAGTGCGGTACCTGCAGAGGCCAGAAAATGTTGTTCACAGGTTGCATGCTGGGAACTAAACTCAGGTTCTCTGTAAGAGCAGTGCACGTTCCCATGCAAGATCTTTCTTTTGTCCTTTTATAAAATTTATGTTTATTTGTTGTTTGTGTTATGATTGTGGGTGGGTTTTCCATGTGCACATGTAAAGGTCAGAGGAGAACCTGCAAGAGTTGGGGGTTAGTGCAGGCCATCAGTCTTGGAGGTAAAAACCTTTACCTGCTGAGTCACCTCGTTGGCCCTGTAGTACTTGTCTTATCTGATTCTTATCTTTTGTTTGTTGACAGCTAGTAAAGTAGCTACCTTTGACAGTAGCCTTTACTAGATGCACTCTGTAAGCAAACTGTCCTCCAAACAAACTGCATTTTTCTAGGTGTTTTACCCATGCGTGTTTATTTTTAAAGCATCTTCTCTTTGCCACCCATAATTAAAACTTTTTTTTCTTTTTAGATTTATTTATTTTATTTTACATGTATGGGTGTTTTTGCAGAATATCTCTTAACTATATTCGTGCTTGGTGCCTGTGGAGGCCAGAAGAAGGTGTCAGATCCCATAAAGCTGAAGTCACAGATGGTTGTAAAGCTACCATGTGGGTGTTGGGTATTAAACTTGGGTCCTCTGGAAGAGCAGCCAATTTTCTTAACCACTGAGCCATCGCTCCAGCCCCTGTAATAATTTTTAAAATAATTTTGCTTAGATTAAATCCTTTCTACTACATTCTCTCGGATTGTCCTCCTTTGAGCTTGATTTACATAGAAGTGTGTGCAACACAGTCTCTGCTGTTTTGTAGTTTTAATCCTTCTGTGTTTTCTGTGATTTTGAAAACTCTGTCTTTTAGATAAGTGTAGGCAGAAGTTTCTGTCCTGGAAGCCGCTCCGAAGTAACCACACAGAGGCTTAATATTAATTATAAGTGCTCAGCCAATAGCTCAGGCTTGTTATCAGCTAACTCTTACATTTACGTGGTTTGGTACCTTTTCTCAGTATAGCATGTCCATTTTGCTTCTCTGCACTACTTGATACTCCTCTGACTCCACCCTTCTTCCCAGCATTCTGTTTGACTCTCCCCCAACCTTATCCTGTTCAGCTGTTGGCGAATCACCTTCTTTAATAAACCAGTCATAGCAGCATATATTAACACAGTGTAAAGGAATATTTCACAGATAGGATATTTTATATACCAGTGTATGTAGCATATCTTTAACAATCAATAATTGTAATAGAGTTCATTGTTTGCTTCTAAGTTTTTCTGTGAATGACTTGGGTGTAAACACAGCTTATTCATCTCTGTAAGATTTAAACTGTCAGTTCAGAAATACTCTAAATTGTTAATGATATTGATTGAATATATGCTGTTTGTGTAAGTAATTTTTTCTCAAGAACGGTACAAACAACAACATGAAAGAAAAATATGCCATTAACTTTGTTGAAATATACATAATTTTGAAGCTGAGCATTAATAGTGAGTGAAAAATCCTTTAGAACCATTATATTTAAAATGTTTTTGTTAAAGGAAACTAACTCCATTTGTTTCTAATATTAAGTAGTAAATGCTTTGCCAAAATGAAGCATTATTTTTGTTGGGAATCACTCAAAACACTTGGGCCTCCTCTGGCTTGTAATCTTGTTAAATTTTCATCCATGAAGTAAAACCTAATTATACACAGTTGCTGGGCTCTAGCTACAGACAATTCAATGTAAATAGAAGTTAACTCATTAAATTTATTTATTAAAACATGAAATGTTGAGAATACTTTATATTAGGATTAAGAAAAAAACTTTCTTTGCAAATGAACCATAACTGTCTTTCTCTTCAGTCCCTACGTGGTGAAGTATTATGGCAGTTACTTCAAGAACACAGACCTGTGGATTGTCATGGAGTACTGTGGGGCTGGCTCTGTCTCAGACATCATTAGGTTACGGAACAAGACAGTAAGTATTCAAAACTGTTTCCTTAATCTCTTTTAAAGGTGCCACTTTAGAATCTGACTAGTATTTCGTTACAAAGAAAACGTTAGTGGAAAAAAAGAAGGTTGAGAATTGGCATGCATCTTTCTAAGGCAGATTGAGTCACCTGGTGACCTCTCAGGTACTGGGGAACTGCCAGTCCTTTGAGAGTCAGAATATGCGTAGTAATCTAAGTTCAGTAAATGATGCTGGAATTCTATTTAAACTTCATAACATTCATTACATTTTCTCATCTTATTTTTTCTGTATTATCATTTTTTAGCTGGTAAATAGATGAAGTTACATTTCTGAATTTTTGAAAATACTTGAAATTTTTTTGTTTTTCAAATGTCCAACAGGTGTGTGGAAATGAAAGTGCTGGATTTCACACACACACACACACACACACACACACACACACACACACACAAAGAATGAAGTGAATTTACTGAAGTGTACTACTTAATAAAACCTAACATCTAAGGCTCAGTGATCTTTTAATGTGGGTGGCTAAGAATTAAAAATGAAATGATTTGTTATTCTGTAGAACAGTACTTTAGTTTCTATATGAAGTTACTATATGCTGTCAAACATGTCTTGGTAAAATAAATTCAGAAAAAGTACATAACTACTTGAATCAATTTGTGGTTAACCAGAGTCATTTTAAAGTTCTGATTGGTGAAATACTGGGACGTTTATTCTAATTTTTTTCTGTGGAGAAAATAAATAGGATTTCTTTAGAGGAAGTGAAACAGAAGTTTAAATAATCCTTGTTTTGACAGAGGATTAAATCATCTGTGACATTTTAATTAAGTATCTTAGAATTTCTATTGTTCTTAACTAGCATTTATGTAAATCATATGATTTTTGAGTGGCAGAATAATTGAAATAATTATACCCTAGTTAGAAGAGTGTTAGAAAGTCATTTCAGGGCTAACCTCACTGCATTTGGTTTTTAAAATGATCAAATAAGAGATGGAGTAGAAGCATGTGAAATAGAAAAATTTAAACATCTATTTTCATGGTTTTAAAGTATTAATGTTGCTATTTTGAGTACAGAGTAGGTAGTTGATTCAAGACGTTTCTTTCTTGTACCAATCATGATGAGCTGTGAAAGTACAGTTCTTATAGATAGACATGGCTATGACCACAATCTTGAAGAATTAATTGGTTTCACCACTTAGCCTCTGAGGGGTTCTGCCCCTTCATATCCTTTGTAAGGAGTCAGTCCCCTGGCATGTTGGGATCCCTGCATTAGGAACAGCCCAGTCACTGTTTTCACAGAGTGGTTAACACCTGTTCATGAAAAAGACTGGAACCGTCCAGGAGATAGATGTGGGGGTTGTCTGTGCTTCTTGCCTCATTTAGCAGTTTGTGTCAGCTTTCAAGAGCATTAGTAGACTTGCTGTCTGGTACAAGGCCCCATTTATTATCTAAAAGGACTAACATCATTTGGGGACTAGTAATAGAAGCATAGGTTTCATTTCTTTTTGGGGTTTTGGGAATTGAACCTAGCCCCCATCAGATTCACTCTAGTAGTCGTTTTCATGGTCATAAAACAGTGCTTTTCATGGCCACTTTAGGATTTACGTGCTCTGTTGTTTTTGTTATATGCTTTGTTGTTTAATTCTGTGTGCACATTATCTATCATCTGTCTGTCTGTCTATCTATCTATCTATCTATCTATCTATCTATCTATCTATCTATCTATATCATCTGTCTATCCATCCACACATGTATCTATCAGTACATAAACACTTGGCATTTTTATTTACATTGCAATGCTTATAATTATCCATGAAGTTTTGCTTTAATTGCTTTTTATTTATCTCCACATTTCCCAGTTGCATGCAGAACATCAACTTTTTTTTTTAAATGTGTAAGATGGTGATTAAAATTTTTTGGGATGTATTTTACTGTTTTAAAAATATGAATTGCTTTTATTTTTTTCTATGGTACTGGTGATCGAATGCAAGTGACTCTTGCATGCTATATGAGTTCTTCACCACTGAGCTGTACCCAGAGCCCTCTCTTTGGTTTTGTAAATCTTGGTTGACAGTTTCTTTAGTATTGGAAGATGCCATCTCATGACTGTTTAGCTCCTTTGTCTCTTCTAGTAAGTTTTGTGGTTGTTTCTTTGAAGATAACCTGTTACTATTTTTAGGATTTAACCTTTGGATTTCAGAAGCTTTGCTTTGATGTACCTAGAATATGCTTTTAACATTTTTAAAGGTATTTGTGTCTTGTTTTGATGAGTCTCATATCGATAGTTTTTGGAATTCAGCCCTTGTTTTGATGTCCCTAGAATAGTGGAACTCCCTCCTTTCTTTCTTCCCTGTCTCACCCTGTTGTGAGGGATTCTGGGATCATTTCTTTTTTTCTCGATTTTCATCATTTTGATCTGTGTCTGATTATCTTTGAAATAGTGTCTCTTAATTCCAGCACTCAAGAGGGAGAAGCAGGCTGTGTGAATTCTTGAACTCCTTGAGTTCAAGGCTGGCATGGTCTACATACTTAATTCTAGGCCAGCCAGGGCTATGTAGTGAGATTCTGTCTTAAAAAAAAAAAAAAATGGAGCTGAGGGATGTAGCTTGGTAGGGTGCTTGACCAGCATGCATGAAGCCATCAGTTTAATCCTTGTAATAGCAACAGTAACAAAAATAAAAATAAAAATAGAGATGATTTGAATCTCTGAATATTGATGTCTTCTTCCACCAAAGGCTTTTTGCTTGATTCTGTCAAGAAGCAATTCTGGACCACATTAATCCAATCTGGATCAGAGATAATTTGAATCTGGTCTGCTTTTATAGGATGTAGAGCATAGTTGGTCTTTCTTGTCAGACTTTCTTTGGACCTCCAGCCCACAAATAATGTATGGAACCTTATTATTAATTGTGAAAGTTTGGCCTTTAGCTTAGGCTTGTTCCCAACTAGCTCTTATAACTTAAATGAACCTGTTTCTGTTACTCCCACATGGTTCCTTACCTTTCCTCCATTCTGTATATCTGACTTACTGGCATCTCCTGTGCATCTAGATTCATCTCCAGTTCTTCTCTCTCCCTGGAAGTCCCGTCTATTCTCTTCTGTCTAGCTATTGGCCAGTCAGCTCTTTATTAAATCAATCAGAAGTTGCCTTTCACACAGTGTAATCAAATATCCTGCAATAGTAGGGCTAAGTGACTCCTTGGAAAGTCCTAATGTTGATCCTCCTCATTCAGAATTTGTTCTTTGTTTTGGCCTCTTGGACTTTATTCCTTAATTTATAGGTATCTTTTGAGAAAAGCCAACTTTGTTCAGCTTATATCTCTAGTTTTCTTTCCTCATTTTTGGCTTAGAAAGAAGATGGTGTTTCTGTGTCATAGAATATTATTTTAAGATGTGTTACATTTGTTTATGCCATGGAACATTTGTTTAATGATGCAAAGATGTTACATTCTTTTATGTTGCATTTGTTTAACTCTGTGAAGCTGTGTTGCTTTGCCTGTCTAAAACACTTGATTGGTCTAATAAAGAGCTGAACCGCCAATAGCAAAGCAGGAGTAAGGATAGGGGGAGCTGGCAGGCAGAGAGGATAAAATAGGAGGAGAAATCTGGGAAGAAAGGATCTAGTAGTGAGAGAAGGAGGAGGAATCCAGGGGCCAGTCACCCAGCCACACAGCAAGCCACGGAGTAAGAAGTAAAGAAAGGTATATAGAATAAAGATAGAAGCCCAGAGGCAAAAGGTAGACTGGATAATTTAAGAAAAGCTGACTAGAAATAAGCCAAGCTAAGGCTGGGCATTTATAAGTAATAGTAAATCTCCATGTGTTTATTTGGGAGCTGGGTGATGGGCCCCCAAAGAGCCAAAAGAATAAAACAACAACAGCAACTTCAACAACTACATTTCTGTACCTGACTGGTCACACACAGCCTTGTCCTGGTCACACAGTCTTGTCCTGGTCACACACAGCCTCCTTGTCCAGGTGGTTAGCTCTTTCAGTAACAGAGTGCTGTGGAGCGTCTGGCACACTGTTGGCACAGCAGAGTCCTTTCCCACTGGCTCCTCCGGGTCTGCTCTAGCAGCCTCTAACTTAGCTGCTGTTCATTCTGTGTGTCATTTGGGGAAGGGCTCCATTTTTTTCTTGTGTAGAAATCTATTTCTCGTGAGACAATTATGTATCCTTTCCACTTGACTACTAAACCTACTCTGCCAAAACTGAATTCGCGTGGCTCTGTATTTAGTCTCTTTGTTCTAGTTAGTCTATGGACTGGACTATTTTTGTAGTAAAAACAAACTTTTAAATCTGTGGCACACTTGATACCTGGGATGCAATTTCCCTTAATTCTCTTCTTTCCCCTTGATCTCCCACATGGTGTTAAGAAGAAGTTGTCAAGTTCCACAAAAGGTCTTGCTGTTTTTATATTTGTAATTGTATTTAACTTGTAATTTGGATCAATTGACATTTCACCGTTCATAGTTATAGAATGTCTTTATTTTATTTTATTTTATTTTATTTTATTTCATTTTATTTTATTTACCTTTCTAGAGCTTTACTGGGAGAGAGGGAGGAAGGGAAGGAGGGAGACAGACAGACAGACAGAGAGACCACACGGAGGAAAGAGAATATGGAAAGAGAGAGTGCGGAAAGAGAGGGCACAGAGAGGGCACGCCCGCTTTTTAGGCTGGGACGCTGTCGCAGGCTGGTGACGTAATTAAGGACATAATCCTTACATCCCAGACTTTTGCTTATTATAAAAAAAAGCAGGTAGATGGAAATAGGGGCGTCATTCCTCTCAAAAGCTGCTTCCAGCTGACTTTTGGACGTTGGTTAATATGTTTCAAAATCCTTCTGGACAGGCCAGATCTATCTCAGATAAATGCCAACATAAAATAATAATGATTCTTTTCTCTAAGCTTTTTTCTATGTCACCAGCATCTTGTCAGACAGAAGGTTCCCAGCCACAGCCAAGAGGGATACATGTCTCCAGAGCAAACAGATGATAGACAGCATCCCACAACACCTGTCTACCTTGGAAGACTTCCCTTCTCCATTCCCCCAAGATAGGATGTCTTTATAGTCAGTTCTCAGAAGAGTAACTTCTCTGCTCATGTCTTTCAATGCCCTTGTAGGTCGTTTTGAAAAACCCTGTACATTTTAAACGGCTTTGTTTCTAGGGGCTTTGCCATCTCTCTCCCCCACTGTCATGAATGGTGCTTTTTTTTTCCTGCTTCTACTTTTTAGTTGGCTGCATAATAATTTTTGCATATTATTATTCATGATTGCATACTCACTCCACTTTGCATTTGTTCTATCCCTAAGCCTGTTGCTTGATTTTTACCAATTATTTGTTTATTTACTTTCTACCAGATACCCTTCTTGTAGTTGAACTAATAAGGTCCTGTTTGATTCTTTGTACTAGTTCTTGTCCAAAGCACTAGTCCTTCCTTTTTTATCTTTTCTTTTTTCAAAAAAATTTATTATATATATTTTTGTTGTCATCATACATTTTATATACATATATAAAATGTGTACACACATATGTTATGTGATCCCATGAGAGTCTGTTAAAGATGAACAAGAATTTATTAAGATATAAAATGGGGATAATACACTCATGGATACAGAACAAAGTAAACTGCTGTCATTGTCCTCTGTTCTGTCCAGGGGTAAAGGGAACCAACTGTCTGGTCTCCAACTGCCCAAGAGAGAACAAGCGCACCCCCTCCTCAGTTTTAACTAGTCACATACCCAGAAAGGGCCATGCCCATCAGGCCAGATAACCAAAAGGTCATTGGTTGAACAGAATGAATTTCCACAACACTTCCCCTATTTTGTCTAAATAAATGGGTTCTAACACATAGCTATATACAATAAGAACAATTATCAAGTATAGTTCCGAATAAAGAAAGGACAATAACATAAACAAAAATGGAATTACAATCAACAACAACAACATCAAGCAAGAAGCACATACTAAATGTCCAGGCCAAAGGTAATTGGCAAGTTACAGAAATTACTCCAATAACTGTCCTATCCTGAAAAATCTAAATCTTGTACCTGATATGCTCTTAGCTAAAATATGAGAGGATTTTAACTGTAACTATCTGGTCTTTAACCCCATCAAAGACCTGAGATGGAAAATAATATTACCTGAGTAAATAGGAAGTGCAAACAAATAATTTCTGAAAAATACAAGAAATGACAGAAACAGTTGGCTGCCTCGACAGTCACCCAATGTTTCTCTGCATCGTTGGGGCATCCACTATTGGCTACAGACCTAGAATATCTGACAGACCTTTTTCAGAAGCAGGAAAATTTGAAAAATTGTACTATCCTGTCTTGGCAAGGTTCAGCATTTGCTTTTCCTTGTGTCCTGCTTGTCCGGATTGGGCAACATGCTTACTGTCAGCAGTTGAGGCAAGGGCAGTTCTTTGCTCAACAGGCCATTTTTGCCAAGAAAAAGACAAACTCCATATGGAGTGTCTTCGATGCCCATCATCTTCTCGGGAGTAGATCAGTGCTGCCAGAAGCAGTCATGTCTCATGTCAACAGAATTCTAAGTTATTAAACATTTAAATGTCATATTCTCTGGATCTTTGAAGTGTTTGAAGATTACCTATCCATCTGAAATATATCTGTTTTTCTAGAAAACCTAACTAACATGGCTATAAGTTTGACAAGCATGGGTGACTATTAACTTGTAATTCTTAATAATTTATGTAGCTTAAAGACTAAAGCTTCACATTATAAAAATAAACAATCTTTAAACAGATGTACAGTATAAGGACAATGACCTCAAATTTGATAATATACAAAAATATCTTAATCAGACATAGAAATGTATAGTGCAATATGAAAAAAATCCTTAATTTGTATCAATATACAAAATATTCTAAACAGAAGTAGAACATACATACATTATGACAAATAAAATTTTACATTTGTATCAATATGCAAAAATATTTTAAACCGAAGTAGGAACATGTGTACAATATGACAGATATGGTTTTGAATTTGTATCAGTATACAAATAATTTTAAACAAATCCAAAAATAATTTTATGTTTGTATTAATGTACAAGAATCCATACTAATACAAATTATGTAAAACTGATAGTTGTTAATTTAGTTTACAAGTGGATACAATAATCTACTTTATTTCCTATCCTACCTGTCCCCCTTTTTTCTATTCCAAATGAGATTCCTGATCTAACTTTATTGTTCTGCCCCCAACCCTATAACAGCTTATAACCAACTCCTAGCAGATGATGATTATGGATAACCCTGAGAAAACAAAAACCTGTTGGGAGAGGGGGTGTCATTTTCTTAGAATTGTTTCCTGCTGTTGGGGGCGATGGTATCTCTGTGGGATCCTGTGCAAAACTAGAACAGTGGTTAAGTCCCCTGAGGACTAGCTGTAACATTTGTATCCAGTCTCAGAGCAAAGTAAAGCATATCCGAAGTTCTGGATAGAGGGGTAAGATGGTGGACCATCTCAGCTAGCTACCTTGGAACTGTCCTGAGCAGTTTGCTGTCCAAAGCTGATCTTTAAGTGATGTTTAACCGCTCAGTGGCATCATTATGAACCAGGTAGAGTTGTTGTTGTGGGGCCCCATCTTCCTTCTGGAGACTTCAGAGTGATATCTGTTAGGAAAAATTTATTGTTCCCTGTGGAAAACTTAAACATTATTAATATCAAGACAGAAAGTGTAAATTTTAAGACAGTAATATATCTAAAGAAAGGTTCTAAAGAATCAAAAATAAGTATGAGGAGAAAGAGATTTGTAACAACAATAGTTCCTAGATTTTGGTTTTCTTCTGTCCCACACCAGGTGGCTCTTCTGATATGAGACAGAAACTCTAAATTTGTCTTTTAACAATATTCTTGGATTTAGAAAAGGAGAAAGCCATACTCCAACTCCAAAGCCAGCTGTAATTTTTAAGTGAGTTGGGACTATAACTTTTCTGAGAAGTAAAGAGATATTAATGTTTAGGTAGTGAGATTTTACACTGTAGATAATATTGGTACCATTAGTCAGATTTTTCTTTGCTTGATAATTTTTTTTCTGAATAGCTTTCCCTTCTTCCTTAGACATCTAAATGTCCAAGGTCTTTTGACTTTTTGAAAATGGGTATTTCTATTTTCCTGTAAAGACAAAAATAGAAATCTGCCCTGACCCTTATTTTATTTGGTGGGTTTTCCTTTTGACTTGTAGAATTGTCACATTGGTGGATGAGCTATCTCTTCTCCTTATTAAGAGGTCTCTCCTGTTCAAATAGAACCTATATTAATTTTGATGGTATCCATAGCTTTTCTTCTGCCATGGAAACAAAAGTGAAACCCCTTCTCCAATGTAGCACATATCTTGGTTTTCATTCCGAGGTCAACATAACTTTGAAGTATACAGATTGATTTCACTCAGTAGTTTTTTTCTATTATCCAGTGTCTTTCTGCTGCTGTTGTTCCTTTTCTCATTAGGATTAAGAAAATTCAAGGTTAATAAGGAATTATGCAATTTATCTCTAGGGGATCTTAGTTCTCCCTTTAGTTTATTAAGCATTTTCTTTAAAGTGCAATTAGATCTTTCTACAACTGCATGTTCTGTATGATTGTGTGGTATGCCTGTAATATGCTTTATATTATAATATGCAAAAAACTGTTTCATTTTACTAGACATATATGCTGGAGCATTGTCAGTCTTAATTTGTACAGGTATACCCATGATGGCCATGACTTCTAATAGGTGTGTAATTGCAGAATCAGCCTTTTCAGAACTCAAAGCAGGTGCCCATCGAAATCTTGAAAAATGTATCTATTGTATGGTATATTTTAATTTTCCAAATTCTGCAAAATGAAACACATCCATTTGCCAAATTTCATTTCTTTGTATACCTTTAGAGTTACTTACTGCAAGTAATGGAGTTTGGTTATAGAAGGAACAAGTAGGATTTTTTCACAGTTTCCTTGGCTTGTTGCCAAGTGATGAAAAAATCCTTTTTCACATTTTTGCTATTGACGTGGTATTTTTTTTTATGAAATTCTGAGGCCTCCAGCACATTTCTTATTAATAACTGATCAATTTTATCATTACCTTGTGCTAGAGGGCCTGGCAGACCCATCAGGAATCTAATGTGTAATATATGTGTGTATATATATATATCATATATATATATATATATATGTTATATATATATGAATGAGATGATTCCTATTTCTGACTGTTTCCTGCATTGTATAAATAACAAAGTTAATTCTGTTTTATTAGGAATAAATTCAGTGGTTTCAATATGTAAAACAACTCTTTCAGCATATTGAGAATCAGTAACTGTATTGAGAGGTTCTGTAAAGTCCATTAGTACCATAAGAATGGCATATAATTCTGACTTTGTACAGAATCATAAGGGCTTTGAACCACTTTACTTATATCTCCTGATTTATGCCCTGTCTTTCCTGATTTATTTGCATCAGTAGAGACTCCAGAGATTGGTGTTCTCCATACAATGTGAGGAAGTACCCAACAGGTTCTTTTTGTGAATTTAAGTCTCTTGCTTTTGGGATAACTGTTGTTAATCTCACCCCCAAAATTACTGCAGGCTCTGCTAATATTCATTTTCTGTCCATAAAGAGGAAATTTCCTCATTAGTTAAAGGTACTATGATTTCTGCTGGGTCTTTTCCTGTCAATTGATGAAGTCTTAATTTTCCTTTGAAAATCAAATCAGAAATCTTTTCAACAATGTCTTTAATTTCTTACTCTGTTTACGTGATAGAAATATCCCTTCCAATATAGTATCTTCCCTCCACATTAAAAGCCCTGTAGGGGAATACATAGAGGGTAATATGATCAGAATGTAGTTAAGATCTAGATCTGCATGATCCACATGTGCCTCCTGTAATTTCTTTTCCATCTAAGCCAATTCTCTCTTAGCTTCAGCAGATAATTCTCTTGGACTATTTAAGTCCTTGTCACCATCCAAGGTTTTGAACGAATTACTCAATTAATCAGTTTTTATCTCAGTAGTGGACTGTAAATTGAAAATGTCACCTAGCAATTTTTGAAACTCATTAAGAGTCCGCAATCATTTCTCCTGATTTGTACATTTTGAGGTTGAATTTTTTGTAGACTTATTTTTATTTATATCTTAAGTAATTCATAGAATCTCCTCTTTGTATTTTTTCAGGAGCAATTTGTAATCCCCCTGTGGCAAAACTTTATTTCCTTGAACATTTTTTTCTAAAGTATATACCTGTGAATCAGCTAATAAAATATGATCCATTTATGGTAAATTATAGATTGTGGAAACTGTAAGCGAATTATTTCCAACAGTCTTTGCACAAAATATTGGCACATGGTGGGGCTATTTAACATTTCCTGTGGGAGAACCTTCCATTGATATCTCTTAAGTAGATACTGTGAAGGCAAATTTTTCTTTATCCTTTTCTTGTAAAGGTATAGTGAAGAAAAAAAATCAATTTTCAGTCAATAACTGTAATAGGCTATTCTATAGATAACATAGAAGGCAAAGGTTTTTCAGACTGTAGAGAGCCCATCAGCTGAATTACTTTATTTATGGCTCTCATATCTATCAGCATTCTTTGTTTTCCAGATTTCTTTTTAATAACAAATGGAGGAGAATTCCAAGGGCTGGTAGATTCTTCAGTATATCAAGCATTTAGTTGCTCCTAAACCAGCTGTTCTAAGGCCTGCAGTTCCTCTGAGGTCATAGGCCACACTGCCCAACCCAGACAGGTTTGTCATTTAACTATTTTAAAGGTGAGGCTGTTGGTACCTTGGAGAGATCAGCAGTTGTTGTGCCCTGTTTTTGTACAAACTGAATGTTCAGTGACTACTTATAATATTCTTCCCAGAAACATGAATTGGTTTATGATCCACTTCTGAGATTGGAGGAATATTAATCTGAGTATTCCACTGCTGTAACAGATCATGACCCCATAGATTCACTGCTCTATTAGCCACATGTGGCCTCAACTTTCCTGTCTGCTTTTCTAGCCCTATGCATTGAAGCCATCTCATGCTTTGTTTTACCTGAGATAGGGTTCCAGTCCTCAAGAACTGAACATCTACTTCCTGGAGAGGCCAATTTGGATGCCATGATTCTGGTGTAATTATAGTCACATCCACTCCTATGTTCAGCAAGCCCTCAATTGTAATGTTACTTATTTGTATCCTTAGCTTTGGTCTGATTATTTATAGAAGATGCCAAAGTATTCATTTTATGGATCCCCCTGGAATTTTTGATTCATCTCCCAAAGCTATTCTATCATCCAGAGCAGTATGATTTTTACAATAGGCACTGGATTCTCTAATTGTTCTGGGGAGGAGCTTCCTCCACAGTGACTGGGAATGACTGGACCACATTCGACTTGGGGACCTGTGAGAGGCTCCCCCAAGGATGATAAAAGATTGCTTTGTTTGTTGTTGACCAGCATTCATTGATTCATTGTTGACTTTTGCCTCATCTGCATAATCCAGGTTGGGGACTTCTGTTTTGATCATTCCTAGAAGAAACATTGTTTCTAGGAATGCCTTGTATACAGTTCTCTTTAGATGGCCTTGTTTACCACAATTAAAACATTTGACACTTTGATGTCTCTTCAGGCCTTTGGAAATCACCTCTCCTATCCAAGCCTCATCACTATAATTATGAGACTCAATATTGACAGTATTTTGGATTCATTATTCTATGGTGTCGATCTGACCTTTAAAGGTGCAATTATCTTTTTGCATTCTAAATTAGCATTTTCAAAAGCCAAAGATTCAACTAGTACTCATCTAACTTCTTGATATTATGTTTACAGCTTTAGTCAGTCTTTGGAAAAAGTCAGTAAAGGGTTCTTTTGAGCCTTGTATGACTTTAGTAAATGGCTCAGTTCTTTTTCCTGATTCTTAAATCTGATCCCAAGCATTTAAGGCTGCCATACAGCATAGGGACAAGGTATACTCATCCAAAGGTAGCCTATTATTTACATCAGCCTAATGGCCCTCTCCAAGAATTTCATTTTGGGAAATCTCAAAATCTCTAATCTTACCTTGTTGTTCAAGGGCCTTAGCTTCTTTCAACCAGCTTTTCCATTGTACCTGAGGGCCGTATTCTAATACTGCTGAGACTGTTGGAGTGATTCTATTCCTAGAGAACCACATATTCAGCATCTGCCTCATATATGCTGAATGCATACCATAGGAAACTCTTGCTTCCTAATATCTTTTAAATCTCTCATATGTGTAGGTTTCCATTTGCAGTCTGCATATCCTTTGGGATAATTGTTATTTGATGGCCTTTCACAAACAGTAACAGGGTAAATCAAAGCAGGTATGCACCCTAGCAGCTCACCTCTAACTCTGTAAGGTACTGGTTGGTTAATTCCCCTCTAACTTATTTCTTCTGTGCCTTAATGCTCTTTTTATCAGTTTTAACAAGTTCTTCTAAGGCTTAAAATCTATTTGTAACTGCCTTCTGTAGGTCTGAACCTACTGAACAGTGAACACTTCCAAAGCCTTCATTAAATTGGTAAGATTCTTGTTCTCATGATTCATATATAATTCCAAAGATTTTATCTTATTCATCAAGGCTACTTTGTCATCCTTAGAGATTATCTGTATGGCATATTTATTACCTTCCAGAACCAATGTTCTGTCTGCCAATTTATCATAACCATTCTCCACGGAATGTGTTTTGTCTGCTAGTTTCTCATGACCACTTTGCAAAGTCCACTTCATTTCAGTCAGTTTCTCATCTTTGGCACTGTTATTAAACCATTTTTAAAGGATATGATATGAATTGTTAGACTAGTAGCAATTATAGCTAAAAATGTGTATATCCCAACTAGGTTGTTTATCTCTTCTAGCATGCCATCCATAACAGAAATAAGCAGGTGTCTAATTTCCTGCGTTGTCTAATTTCCTGCCATTGACTTGGAAGAAGTTTACAAATTTGTAAAAAAACAATTTATTTATTTATTATATTTCTTTCTTTCTTTCTTTCTTTCTTTCTTTCTTTCTTTCTTTCTTTCTTTCTTTATTTATTTATTTATTTATTTATTTATCAGTTTAAAGTTTAAAGTTATCAAGTAATTTACCTCAGCTAAAATCCTTAGAAGATTGTCCTAGGTGTAAAGCTCTTAATTAGCCAGGCAGATTTGGATGGCTGGTTTGTGCAAGGATTTTAGGTTGTAATAACGATGTTTGGCCAGCAGGTGTCCAGGTGGCCACCGGAGCAGGTTCTGGGACACTGTAGCTTGGCTCTGGCTTGGCGCTCCCAAAGTTGACTGACTTTTGAGTTCTAAGCAAAACTTACAGGAACTACGCTGGACGGATTTGGTTAGAGAAAGCAGCTGAGAATTCTTAGGCTCTGACCCCGTGCTGAAGCGGGGCAGAACCTATTTGAGGGATGGGGGGGGGGCATGCGAAAATGTCAGGCTCCAGCAGACGGCTGGACTTCATGGGCCGGCTCTGGAGCACATACATAGGATGCACCTGGTCTGAGGGCTTGGGGTGACATGGATGCCATAAGTCAGCCTGCTGCTATAGCTGCTGCTCCAAATTAGGAGCAGGGATGTAAAATATCCGTGCAGGCTTAGCTGAGCTGGGAGCACAGACCAACTGCAGGGCAGGGTAGGCAGCTTTTCCACAGCCGTGTGCCAACAGCTGCTGGCCTCCGTGGGTGGGGCACGGTGCTGCCACTAGTGGGCTATTCTGCATGGAAGGTGGGCGCTCCGAGGCTGTGGGGTGGATTGGGGCTGGACACCTGCTTCAGCACCTGTGCTTGCCTAGCAGAGCCAATCGGGGCTGCTTGCCTGGCATACGGCTCTCAGGGGCTCGGGGCAGACAGGCGCTCTCAGGGATCCCAGTTGGGAGTGCTCAGGGCTCAGTGGGGTGTGGGAAGCCCACCATCAGCCATGAAGGCTGGGGGTGGGTGAGAGGGGGGGACTGAGGCTACAGCGGACTAGCTGATGGGCCATCAGGCTGAGTTCACGTTGGGTGCCACTTGTTATGTGATCCCATGAGAGTCTGTTAAAGGATATCAAGAATTTATTAAGTTATTAAATGGGGATAATACACTCCCAGATACAGAACAAAGTAAACCGCTGTCATTGTCCTCTGTTGTGCCCAGGGGTGAAGGGAACCAACTGTCCGGTCTCCAATTACCCAAGAGAGAACCAGCGTGCCCCTTCCTCAGTTTTAACTGGTCACATACCCAGAAAGGGCCACGCCCATTGGGCCAGATAGCCCAAAGGTCATTGGCTGAACAAAATGAATTCTCACAACATGTATATGAGTATTTACCTGCATGTATGTATGTATACTATGTGTGCCTGGTGTGTGAAGAGGTCAGAAGGTGATGTCAGATCCCTTGAGACTATAGTTACAGAAGATTGTGGGCAGCAGCATGGTTGCTGAGAACTGGATCTATGTCCTCTGCAAGAGCAGCCAGTGCTCTTAACTGTTGAGCCATCCCTCTGGCTCTTTTCTCTTAATCTTTTAAATAATTTTAAAAGTTTTAATCTTGACCCAAGAAGGCCTTACCTTGTATTTTGGGTTTGTTGTGAGTGTAGATTTCATAGATACTGGTTTATTCAATTGGCCCTGTCATGCATGTTTGTCTGTTATGCCTTTGAAATGGCTTTTCCTATGTTTATATTCACAAAAATGAATTTATATATAACATGTGGATATAAAACTTCATTACAGCTTAAACTTTATAAATCTGAAAACTAAAATTCAATGCATGGTCATTGAATTTCCTATTTCTGCGATTATCTTAGAAATGTGAATAAAAACAGTCAAGTATGTATTGAGAAGCAAGTCATATTTGTGCTCATGTGACTCACAGATGAGTCCTCTTACACAGCTTTGGTGTATTCTGATTTAAACGATGTTCACTTGATTGTTATGTACTAAAGATCACAGCCATTTTAGTAGTTGTCTTACTCAGGGGACTATGTAGGTAAGCACCTCTATTGGAAGCTTCTTCACCTTTTCTGACTTCACGGATAGCACGTCTAGTATAAAGAAGAAACATATAAATGTGTAACAGTAAAAATTAATAGAAGAGGAGGTCATGAATTTGAGAATTTGAGAGAGAGTGGGGGAGGGACACAGGAGGAGTTGGAGAGGGGTGGGTGGAAATGATATAAACACATATTCATGGGTGAGCTTCTCAAAACAATACTTTTTTCTTTAAAAAAGAGGTTAGAACTAAGCGATTGCTTAGCAAGTTGACAGTAGAGCCTGTGGTCTTTGTTGTTGCTTGTTTGTCCAGCAGTGACTTGGGAGGTTCTAATGTGTTTCCTGGCATTGTGCTTATTTTTGGAATTGAAGTTATTGATTTAAAAATTTGATCAAGTATTTCTTTGAAAATCTGAAAATAAAAGCACAAGAAAAAGCAAACCTAACTTAAGTTACATGCCTTCTAAGAAACATTTGAGTTTGTGTTTATCTGGCCTGTGGAATAAGCACTGTTTATATCTTGCCTCCCTCCTGTTTTACAACCTGCCGCTGTTCAGTCATACGCTATGGAATACTGCCCTGTAAATAAGAGCAGGTTGGTAGGGCAGAGAATGAACTCATCTTCAGCCATTTGGTGTCTTCTGTTACCTTGTCTTCTCAGTTTCCTGGCTTGGTGAATTTGCATACTTTTCGTCCATAAATTCCTAGCTTAGAACTCTCTCTTTTCTTATTCTTATAGTTCCACCATGTGCAGGAAGCTGAGGCAGGAGAATTCTGAGCTGCATAGCAGGACTGTCAACAGCCAATCAACCAAACAGCAACAAAACATGATATCTTACTTGAAAATGACCTTTATTCTTAAGCAGTTTGTATCTACATAGCAATCCATTGATTAATTGGATTAAATCTTCTAGAGCAGTGGTTCTCAACCTTTCTACTGCCCTGACCCTTCAGCTACACCTCGTGTGGTACTGACCCCAACCATAAAATTATTTTCATTGCTACTTCATAACTGTTATTTTGCTACTTGCTGTTATGAATTGTAATGTAAATACCTGATATGCAGGATATCTGATATGTGACCCCCAAAGGGGCTGCACCCCACAGGTTGAGAGCTGCTGTGTCAGCATAGTTCTTGAAGGAGAACAGTGGATGACAGCTATGGCAGCCTGACTGTCATGTGCCTGTTCTGACTAGTAGGCCAGCTGAGTGTGTCTCACTTCCTCTCTTTGTGTCATCCTTTGCCTTTGTTGTTCTTCTTGGCCATTTTGATCAGTTTGCACGACATGTTTGACAGTTTGCTTGAAATACCTTTTTAAAAAGTTAGGAGTTATCTGATTGTGAGCATAGATATTAACAAGAATCTGCAAAACTTGACTTGCACTTCTTCTTTGGGAAACATACAAGAAAAGATCAAAGCATAGGGTGAAGCTTGGTGTTAATTAGGTGTCTCCCTGTGATTATAACGGGGGTGAGTTGTACAGTGGGAATTATCAGTTTAGTGTTGATCTTGACAAAAGGCAGGCCAGAGTCACCAGATGGCAGTGAGTGTGCCTGGAAGTTAATGGTAGTGTGTAACTGAAGTATTCTTGTGTCCTGGCCTGCCAGCAGTTGGGACAAATCTCTCCTGTAGCTAGAGTTTTCCTGCCTGGCCCATGGTCAGGGCAAATCTCTCTCACCCGCCAGTCCCACAGCCACTCAGACCCAACCAAGTAAACACAGAGACTTATATTGGTTACAAACTGTATGGCTGTGGCAGGCTTCTTGTTAACTGTTCTTACAGCTTAAATTAATCCATTTCTATTAATCTATACCTTGCCACATGGCTCGTGGCTTACCAGCATCTTCACATGTGGCTTGTCATGGTGGTGGCTGGCAGTATCTCTCTCACCCAGCTTCCTGTTCTCTCAATTCTCCTCTCTGTTAGTCCCGCCTATACTTCCTGCCTGGCCACTGGCCAATCAGTGATTTATTTATTGACCAATCAGCAACACACTTGACATACAGACCATCCCACAGCACTCTCCCATTCGCGTCCCCCAAGTAAACACACTTATATTACTTATAAACTGTATGGCCGTGGCAGGCTTCTTGCTATCTGTTCTTATATCTTAAATTAACCCATTTCAATTAATCTATAAGTTGCCACATGGCTCATGGCTTACCGGTATCTTACATCATGCTTCTCTTCATGGTGGCTGGCAGCCTCTGTGCCTCAGCCTTCCATCTCCCAGAATTCTCCTCTCTCCTTGTCCCGCCTACGCTATCCTTCCTGCCTGGCTACTGGCCAATCAGCATTTTATTTATCAATCATAGCAACACATGTTCACAGCATACAGGACATCCCACAGCAGTAGTGACAACCAGAACTCAGGTTAGAATGACACTTTTTGCCTGATTCTGTGGCATTACTGAAGTCACTGGTCAGTGTTATTTGAATCCTTTAATTTGTAATTATTGGGGGGGTGGAGTTTGTACATATGACTTAAATTCCAGAATTTTGAGGTTGGCTTCGTAAACACATCACAGAATTTTGATATCACACTTATTTAGTAATGGATTTTTTTTTAAATTTTGCTCAGTATTTTCATACTCTTTTAGGTTTGGTGACTCTTCTCTTTAGTTAGCCCAGCTACTTTGTCATATACTTGGAAATCACGTTTATTTAGTCTCTTTTCATGTTTGGGAGAAGAGTAGTTATGGATGCCTTCCCCAGGAATTTTAATATATTCTTCTAGGAAATATTTGAAGTCCCTAGAAGAGATACTCACATCCAGCAAGTCTTTAATAAATGTTTATTGAATTGACAAGATCAATTGACTGTTCCTCCTGTGAATATAAAATAACTACCCATCTATTTGATGTTACAAGGATGGGTTGTAATTTGCATGGATATTACATTTTGGCATTATAATGGAAATTATTAAATATGACTATATGTCAAAGAAAGTCCACCAAAAAATGCGAAAAATGTGTCATGCTATTAACTTTGGTATATGTGAAACACTAGGGTGTGTTGTATTGGTTCTCTGATTGTAGTATTTTTGGGTTTAACTCTAAAAAATTTGTTAAAAAATGTCTACCATGAAAGCTTTAATCTAGACCTCCTTTGCCTCACAAATAAGAGCTGTGTTCTTTTGTTCTAAGTGCAACTTAATGTAAGCATTATTATTATTATTAATTTTTCATTTAAAAAGTAATTTAACATATTTATGCAATTAATATTAGGAAGTTCCTTTTGAAGGAATTTAAAAATAACTAGTTATATTAAGTGCCATTTAGCATCTCTAAACATTTATACATCTTAAACATTATATATTGCTGTGAAATTGAAGCTTTTTAAAGATGAGTTACAGTTTGGATTAGAGGTTTTCAAGATGATCCATATGTGATTATGAAGCTGTGCATTGACATGTGGAAGAAAGTCTGTATCTTAGAGGTTTATCCTGTGCTTGGAAATATTCTAAGAAGTTTCCCATGGTTATTCTCTCAGCTTTAAGCTCATTTTTGTTTTGGCTACTTATTTTCATTCAAATATGTGTGTGTGTGTGTGTGTGTGTGTGTGTGTGTGTGTGTGTATTGATTGGAGACCATCAACATGATGAATTTAAGTTTTAATTTTTCTGTGAACTAGACTGATGACCTGGGAAGATAACTGACTGGAAAGGAATTCAGCTTCCTCATCTGTTAAGTTATTAATAATGTTTTATGGTACTTTGCAAGTCTGTCAATTGAATGGAATGCTTTGAACACATTTATTGGTAGAGGCTAGTACACCTCACTGGAGGTGTAAATGATACTAATAAATGTTTTTATATTCTTTACATCTTAGATGGTAATGTAAAATGATAAGAGCAGTTCTGTAAAGAATTAAGTGTTCTTCAAAAGCAGAAAGGGAGAAATGTTTAGCCTGATATAGTTCAGAGAAAAATAATTGCTTAGCAGATTTTCAAGAGAATAAATCATTGAATCCATTCCACAGGGCACGCTTTGTGGCTTATTTTGGTCGTTTTATCTCTAAGCTTCTGAACAGTGCTTAGCAAGTAGGATGCTCAGGAAATACTTGAAGAATTGGAGACTTAAAGAATGAATGGATCAGATGAGGGGGGTAGAAAGTAGCTTAGGAAAGGAAATAAGGGTATTAAAATTCTGTTTCTGTCTCTAAAGGCCAGTGTAACCCCTAGCTCACCCAAGGTGAATGGTCTCAGCATCTGGTTTAGATGGATTTTTCTTTCTTAATCAGTTCCTTGGGATCATTGCCATATACTTGATGGTCTCTGTTACTTTTACATTTGTTTTTGCTGGAGATTTTCCTGCTTGTTTTCCCATGGTGACCAAAGCCGTGCATGCCATCTTTGTGGTTTTCTAAAGTCTTCCATTTGCTCCTCACTGTGTCTGTTTCTCAAATGTGTGGGTACTTTCTTGAGGAGTTTTTCTTGGAGCTTCTTGACTTCCTGTTCTAATGTAGACTCGTTGCCTTTTAGGTCTGCGGTACAGCTGCAACCTTGGGCTTTCTTCCCACTGGATTCTTGGGTCAGTGCCACCATTTTCTTACGTATTTCCTGTTTTCCCCTTGCTCTTTATTCTAACTAAACTGTCTTCTTTATGCAACAAGAAGTTCATTATTTGAGTTCTTGCATATCTGAAACTATCTTTAATTTGGTTGGTAGTTAGCCTATGTAAATTTTAAATAAAAGATATTTTTCTCTTAAAATTGTGAGACTTCATTCCATTATCTTCTAGAATGTGGTATTGCTAATGTGATGTGGTATTTGTCAGTGTCTTACTTATTTGTGAGTCTCACTGCCCCTGGAAGTTGGGGGCTTTTGTTTCTTTTTCCTTACGTTTCTGATATTTCACATGAACAAAGTATATGATAAGAGTATAAGACTGGGCTTAATTTAAATCCTTTTTAGTAGTTATGCTCAGGGTACAGTAAGTTCTTTCAGCATGAACACTGTGTTTCTTCACCTTTGGAAAAAGTTTTTTTGATAATTTTTCCTGTGTTCTTCATTCGATGATGATTTGTGTTTAATCCAATTGATACATGTATGAAATTGATATGTATCTCCATCTATATCTATATATACATATATGCACACACCAAGAAGATATTTGTCTCTTTTTATCACTTGCCTTTGTTAGAAGGAAGTGTGAGTCATGGTTTATTGTACTTCATTTTCTGACTCTATTAATTGACTGTGTACTCAGCAGTTAGATTGTAGTCTGCAAGAATTTATTTTTATTATTCCATTCCCATAGCATAGTGATGCTGATACATGCATGCAAATGCTTTATATGTTGTTGCGAGACTCATTTTCTTTTTTGAAGTAATTTTTTGTTTTCTGAATCATCCTCCCTTCATCTATCCCTCTGTCCTCCTCTTCATCCCCCTCCCTTCCTTTCACCTTCCTTCTCTTCCCCTCCATTGCCCTTGCCTCTCCTTCCTTGTTCCTTTCTCATCCTCTGCCCTTGGTTCCCATTCTCTGTCTTTATTTCTCCCATGCTCAATTTATGGAATCTTAGAGGGGAGACAAGCAGCTAAATAACCTTCAGGTTTGGTTTTGTGTAGAGTCGATGTTATTCTATCTCCACCTCAGTTGCGATATGCCTATTCTATCTACTTTTATACTCAGGAAACATTAAATGAATATTATTAAAAAAGATCCATTTATTTTGTTTTATGGATATGAATATTTTGCCTACATGTATGTGTGTGGTATACCATGTGATTACCTGTGCAGGCCAGAATAGTGAGTTGGTTCTCTTGGAACTGGAGTTACAAATGGTTGTTAGCTACCAAGTGGGTGCCAGGTCCTCTGGAAGAGCAGCAACTGCTGTTAACCACTGAGTCTCCAGCCCAAATCCAAGCACTTTGCAGAGAAATCTATTAATCTATTACAGTTGAGCACATGTACGCATGCTAGGTCCTTCTAGCAGTTCTTCTCAACCTTTGAGAAATCTTACTAGAAGTACACAATCGAGTCTGTGCAAAAGTTGTTAAGACAGAAAAGGAGAAGATCATAGTGAAGATCACTAACTAGTTCTTGGACCAGTGATCCCTGTGGGGATTTCAGTCTTCATAACTTAGCTGTCCTATATTTGAAATTTGTCACTGGGTGGTGGTGGCACATACCTTTAATCCCAGAACTTGGGAGGCAGAGGCAGGCAGATCTCTCTGAGTTCGAGGTTCTGCAGATCAAGTTTCAGGACAGCCAGGTCTGTTACACAGAGAAACCCTGTCTCGAAAAACAAAACAAAACAAAACCAAAAAAGAAATTTGTCTGTACAGATGATAATTACCAGGTAAATTTTCTGTCTCAAAACACAGGTAACATTTATTTTGTTCTATTAGAGAACATTTTAGAATCTGTCTTTACCAGGATGAACTGTTTCTGTGATAGTAGTAGTAGGTAGTAGTCTGATAGTAGTTAGGGGAATGAGGCTAGTGGAGAGGAAATTTAAGATTGAAGAGTTTAGAATTCAGTGTGATATGTATGTTTTCTCTGGAGGCTTGTAGTAGATTTGTTATTTTGTAAAGGAAATGATTGGAAAGTCCATTTTCTTTGATCATCATGCCTTTAGAGTGACGGAGGCTGCTGCATTAAGGCTTTCCTGCGTGGTGAGCTCTGCTGGTCTCGACATTGGCGCTCGTCCTTTGGTAGATACTGTGAAAACAGTACACTCAGTGCTTTTAATGTGCCAGGTGCTCTTCTGAATAGTTCACATCATGTTGTAGTGTTTAATTGTCCTAAGAAGATTCGACAGCTACAAAAACTGTTGTTAATCCTTTTTCCACAAGAAAAGTGGAGTCAAAAAGGAGTAAAAGTAGGTTTTGGAGACAGAAAATACCTGTCTTATAGGTCTGACCTATAGTTGTCAAAAACATGGAATCTGGACCAGAATTCCTAGGTTGAAATCATGCGTATGATATGCACTTACTGTGAACATGGGGAAGTGTTTTAATTTCTTTGTGACTTAGTTTCTTCATCTGCACTAAGTGACTTAAGACTACTCTACATCATTGAGTGTTTTAAAGAGAACACCCAAGTGGATGAACTGTCAGAGCAGCACCTGGCACACAAAGCCTGCTTGTATGTGTTGGTATTGCCACCATCATATTATCTCCTGTAGATTGGAGGGAGTGTCTTCATGTCATGAATTTACCCATCAGATAGGTTGCGGTAGAGACGTGCAGAGAACTGCAGACCTAAGGACAGAGTTCTAGCACTCACCATCAGTCCTTTGAATTTACTGTTACATTTTAGGCACAGTAAGAGTTTCTTCAGTAAAGTCAGGCACTGGCTATTCAGATGTTCAAAGATCCCACTAGCCTTAGAATTAGTGTATTGTTCATAGCAGCTTTGATTTGAACACTAGATTTATAGCATTTAAGATCTGTTTACCATGTTGTTATTAATTATGGGCTTCTTTAAACAAGTTTTTTCTTTAAAGCATACCAAATTCTTATTATGATTTAATTTGCCTCACTGTTATATTATTTTTGATAATAGATGTTTTTTGATATATGTGGACTTATATTCCATAATGTGCTTTTCTGGGGGTTTCTATCTGCCCATGTGTTACTGGTCTAATTCATATTTGTCTTTCCAGTCATTTGCTGCATGCTTTCTCTTTGTGAAGTAGATACAGTTCATACTGGATCTACAACTTCTTATGTATTAAGTGCTTTTTTGTTGTTTTGTGATCTCTTTTTTTATTGTGGGAAAAGATTTTAAATGTCTGCCTACTGACCATTTCCACAGTATACTGTCACTTTTCTTTGAGAATCAAGGGATTATAAGCAGCATGTATATGTGTATTTACATGTGGTGTAATAGTGAAAGCTTTCATTTTTAGATCACTAGTTGTGGGACTTTGAGACAGTATTAATCTTTTTTTCTTTGCCAGACATGTGCAGCCCAGATTTCATGAAAGACAAACTCTTTCTGCCCTCTTGTATGTAATAATAGTTAAAATATTCTAGTTATGTTTCCTAATATATGTACTCTGTGCTGAGAGGAAGGTTTCTGTTTTTCTAGAAGAACCCTATAACTTTTTTATTGCTTAAACTTTGGATACTTTATACTCTTGGATCTCATCTTTTGGGTGGGATGACGTGGAGTGAAAACCTGCTCTGCCGTTTTTCAGTTTCTTTCATCCTGAATACCCAAGAGCCCTTGTTCCCTTGTATTTTTTTTTTTTTTAAACAAGGGAGAGGGAGAGAAATTTGGATCATAAAGCAGCTAGAATGTGAAGCTTGATTGGTATTCAGATAAAGTGTTACATGTAACCTTCCATATTATTTTTGAAGGGTTTTGGTCACTATTCTGTTTGTATTATGTATCATAAAAAATAATGGAATTTGAAGCATTTGAGGATTTCTGAAATGAAATCTGAACACAGTATCAGTTCAATTTGAAGTAAACATGTAATTTGGGCAGAGTAGGCAAAGAGACAAAATGGAGACCTTTAAACAGTCTCCATGTTTCTTATAAAAGACAATTTTATTGTACTTTCACTGGCCTCACATATTACATTCCTTATGTCTGGGGGCAGAAAATGGGAGTCAGTTTAGAGATCTCTCACTGTTAGGTATTCAGAATAATGGTTAGCATTTCTGGAGTTAGTTTTTCTATGTGCACAAGTCTCTATTCTAGGAACTCCCCCTCTTTCATGTTAACTTTTTTTCTTCTTCAGTTTTTCAAGACAGGGTTTCTCTGTGTTGTAGATGGAAGTTTTTCTGTGTCCCACAGCCACTCAGTCCCAAATAAACATCCAGAGGCTTAATATTAATTACAAGTTGTTTGGTCTATGGCCCAGCTTATTACTAACTAGCTCATTCATGTTAAATTAACCCATTTCTATTAATCTATGTATCTTCATGTATTTACCTGAATTCCATTATATCTTGCTTCTCATGTGGGGTCTTGCAGTGTCTCCTCAGACCCCACCTTTCTTCTTCCTGTATCTCTCTTGGATTTCCTGCCTGGCTGTCTCCTGTCTTGCCATAGGTCAAAGCAGCTTCTTTATCAACCAATAGTAGCAACATATATTCACAGTGTACAGAAAGACCATCCCAGCACTTACCCTTTTCTGTCTAATCAAAAAGGAAGATGGATGCCCCAACATTGCAGAGGAACTTCGGGTGACTGTCCAGGCAGCCTGATGTCCCTGTCATTAGGTAACATTATATCTTTCCGGAGACTTTGATGAAGTTGAAGACTGGATAGTTATAGTTTGTTTTAGTTATAATAAAAGATAAATTAGATACAAAACTTTAGACTCACAAAGATAAGATAGGTAACTAAGTATTTTCTCTAATTTTGTCAAATGCAAATGGATTGGATATTGTTACTGTATAACTGTTTTTGTTTTACTATATTAAGGTTAAAAACCTTCCTTTTTAATTAGACAAAAAGGGGGAAATGCTGTGGGATAATGCTCTTGTACACTGTAAAGATTTGTCACTCGAATTGGTTTAATAAAACACTGATTAGCCAGTAGCCATGCAGGTAGTATAGGCAGGGAGACCAGACTAGGAGAATTATAGGAAGAGGGACGGTGGAGTCAGGAGTCACCAATGAGATGCAGAGGAAGCAAGATGAGAATGTCGTACTGAGAAAAGGTACCAAGCCACGTGGCCAAACTTAGATAAGAATTATGGGTCAATTTAAGTGTAAGAGCTAGTTAGTAATAAGCATGAGCTACTGGCTGAGCATTTATAACTCATATAAACCTCTGAGTGATTATTTGGAAGCCTACTGTGGGATGGAATGGGAGACAGAAAAGCCTTTGATTACACTATATGGCCCTGGCTGTCCTGGAACTCACTCTGTAGACCAGGCTGGCCTTGAGCTCATAGAGATCTACCTGCCTCTGTCTCCTGAGTGCTGGGACTAAAGGTGTGCACTAGCCCTGCGTAGCTTTAGGTGCTGTAGGCATCAGTTCGAACTGTTGGTTACAAGTTATAGAAAACTACATTATACTGTTTATTTATTTATTTATTTTGAGACAGAATCTCACTACAGAGACTTGGCTGGCCTAGAACTCACCATCTAGATTAGACTGGCCTTGAATTTATAGAGGTCTGCCATCCTGTGCCTCCCATGTGCTGATGTGTGCCACCATGCCCAGCCTTACACTTTCTTTTTTAAACCATAAAGGAAATCTGTTTGCTAATGTAACTAAAATTCTTTGTAAAATTAGTGTCTTATGTGCCTTGATTTAGGGTCAAAGGAATGAATAGAGTTTTTTTTGGTAATACCATCGTATTAATGACAGCTTTTTTTCCCTAGCTACAAGATGGCTGCCAACAATGTCCTGGATTCTGTATTTGTTAGAAATCCAACAGTTAGATGATAGTCCTGTACCTCAGTGCTTCAGCATGGGCTGTGCCTTTCTCTGAGCAATCACTGTGAGCATTAGCACTGTTATGTGGTATTTGGCTCCACTTGTGGCTGTGATGAGGTTGACTAAGACATGGTCTGAATATGGAGAAGTAGTGATTGACTATAAGGGAATCAGATTGTATTAGTAGGAGCAGGATGACTGAGAGCAAACCGGCCAAAAAGAACACATTGTTTTGTATATTTGCTAAACAAAAAGCCGCATTGTCAAAGCTGTTGGGCCCCCAACTTCCTCCCTTACAATAGAGACAGAAAGGTTGGTGTTTCTTAAAGAGCCCATTGCTTGCTTGTCAGTGAGAGGTGAACTCTCGGCCTTAAGGACCAGAGTTCCATTTGGGTCCATAGCCCTCTGCTTAGTCTTAGTCCTAGGCATTGCTCTATGTTCATTTCTGTGCTAGGGTCTGAGAAGAGTGTTAGCTTGCATCATGGTTATAAAATACCGGAAATTAAACAAAGCAGGAAGATTAATTTTGGCTCATGTGGTCACCTGGTGTAGATGTAACTGTCTTGTTAAATAAGAAACACAGAGCCAATGCAGAGATGAAAGCCCAAGAGGTCAGAGCAATAGCTAAGAGCTAAAAACCTTACCCTTCACTGCCACTGCTGTCCTCCTCAGCAAGAGAACTACTTCCTGTGTGTTTGTCTTCTTATAGACTTTCTGTTCTGCCTTCTCATTGGTTGTAAACCCAACCACATGACCTCCTTGTCACTGCCCATCTATACTGACCTCCAGGTCTTCTATGGTTGGTATTGAGATTAAAGGCGTGTGTCTCCCTGCTGGCTGTATCCTTGAACACACAGAGATCTGCCTACCTCTGCCTCCCAAATGCTGGGATTAAAGGTGTGTGCTACCACTGCCTAACTTCTATGTTTAATATTGTGGCTGTTCTGTCTCTGACCCCAGATAAGTTTATTAGGGTGCACAATATTTTGGGGAACACAATACCACCACAACCTGGCTCCGCGGCTTTTAGGCCTGTGACGAGGCAGAAGCGTCGTGGTGGGAAGCTGTAAGGAGTAGAGCCGCTCATCTCGGGACTGGGTCAGAGGGAGGGGACAAGATCAAGGTCCTGCCCCACAGTCAGCTACTTTTTCAGCAAGGCCCCACCTCCCAGTGTTCAGCTGTCAGTCTGTTCATCAGTAGATGAATTCCTGAACTCAGTGGTACCAGCAGCTGGGCACCAAGCCTTCAGTTGAGGACTCTTTCTTTCAGGAGGTGGTGCTTCATATTCAGATCATAGCAGAGTTGAGTGTTCTGTATGGAAGGTGATTCTTCTTCTTCTTCTTCTTCTTCTTCTTCTTCTTCTTCTTCTTCTTCTTCTTCTTCTTCTCCTCCTCCTCCTCCTCCTCCTCCTCCTCCTCCTCCTCCTCCTCCTCCTCCTCCTCCTTTTCCTCCTCCTACTCCTTCTCCTTCTTCTTCTCCTCCTCCTCCTCCTCCTCTTCCTCCTCCTCCTCTTTTCTTCTTTTCTTCGGTATAGCAAGTAATAGCTTTAAAGTGAATGAAAAAAAAAAATGACAACATGCACTGTATGATTAGACCATCAGAATTTTTAATAGCAATCATGTGCCACCATGTCTTAATCTCCAGTTCAGTACATTGTACACTTCATGCTTCATTACATCTTTTCTAAATTTTTGATTGGATTATCAACACTTTTCTTTATGATTTTTCCTGTTGCAACATAGTCCTCCAAATAGACGATCTCTTTTACCTTAACTAAGCACATTAGGTTTACAGTGGTATTCTCTTGTCTTCTCTTGGTAAGTTGCCCAGTTTCCTCCTTTGTTACTATTCTTCTTGGCATTTTTCACAGTTCTATTTCCCTTTTGTGAGTCAGGCCCACCTTCATACACTATTTTCTTAGTGTACATTCCTCTGTAGGCAGATGATTTGTCAAGCCAGAGATGCACGGAGCTCCCTGTCTGTGGTAACCCTGACTCACAGCAGCCTGTGAGTTATTTGGAGTGGTTATTTGGAATGATTTCTTCAGTGCCTGGGATGTTGATTACCTGGGTGCATTGTGTAATTTCACTCAACTTGAGACTCCTAATCCTAAAATGGGTGTAAAATCATATTACTTTTCTTACCTACATCAGTGTTTCTCAGTGAGGGACAAAGATGATAAGTGCCAGAATTCTGTATCATGAAGCTTCATGTGGAAGTACTACCTTATTACTGTTAAGGTAAAAGTCCTTTAAAAATTGTTTGCATCTTCTGTTTTAAATTAATAATGAGTTAAGAATTTTATGTTTGTTGAAATTGTAGCCATCTAGCATTAGACTTCAAAAAACTCCGATATGTGTTATTGTATGCCTTTCCTTTTCTCATTTTTCTTTTTGTTCCTTTTTTCTTTTCTAATTATGTATTTTAGATACTTTTTCATACTAATACATGAAAGTTTTATGTGAGTGTTACTGAATGCTTATATAGTTTTATTCTCTTGGATAAAATGAGTTCCAGCTTTTCCATTTTTGACCATTAAAATCAAAGCTACAAAAACATTGTACACATGTATTGATTTATTTGTATTTTTAATGGTCATCGAATATATTCAGAGAAATGGGAATTTCTGAGTCTTTGAGTGTCAGTCTTTCCCAGTTCACTCCTCCAGGGCTGGGGAGCAAACCCAATGCCTGTGCATGTTAGTCTCTGCTTTGGGGCAGCCTCAGCAGTTGGTGTGCTCGCTCGGTTGTCCAGGCAGGTCTGAGAGGCTGATGGACTGTGTATATGGCTCGGGGTCTCACAGTCTCAGTTGTGGAAGCAGACGGTAGCTGCACTTTAGTATTGACTCTCACTGGTGTCTTTCTGCTTCTCTGGGTTTTCCAGTTTTACTAAAGGTGTTTGCTGTTCATTGCACTGTGGAACTCTCCCTTAGATTTTAAACTGCTTCTACTGCAGCAACTTGTAGTGTTACTGTAAATATTATCTCTCTAACTAGTTTCTCCACATCTTGGTTCTTCTACTCTGAAGAGCTTTCTTTCTAAAATTTCAGGTATGATCACAGTAAGTGTGTGACTTTCCATTTTGTCTTCGTTTCCCATGTGCTCTATTTTTATTTCAGAAAAACAACAACAACAACAACAAAACAACCCAACAACTAGTCACTGCTATTGGAACACACACACACACACACACACACACACACACACACACACACACACTTTATTATTTTGCATAGTCTTTAAGATAATGACTGTCGGTGTGATACTTTCATACATGCACAGAATGTGCTTTGATCGTATTACTGCCTTTGCTGCGCTCTTCCCTTTTCCTTCCCCAGTCTAGTCCCGTTTATACTGTATGTCTCTTTGTTTGCTGTATGTCTCTATGTGTGCGTGTGTGCATGTGTGTGTGCCGTGGCTGCACGTGGAGGTCAGAGGAAGGCTTTGGAGAGTTAGGTTTTCTCCTTCCGTTACAGCACCACATGGGTTCAGAGTATTAAACTTGGATCTTCAGGCTCAGTGACAAGTGCCTTTACCTGATGAGCCGTCTTACCAGCCCCTGGCTTGTCTCTCTTTATTTTTCATTTTTTTGGTATTGAAGAAAACATGTAATACACGTCTTTATGTCTTGTTTTGTCTAATGAATGTGATGATCTAGAGTTCCATTGTTTTTGTAACTGACATAGTTTTGTTTATGTTTATGGTCCACTGTGGATATAGACCACATTTTAAAACTTCCCTTTTCATGCTTTGACTGGCACTTAGGCTGGTGGCTGCATATGTTTTTATGCCAGTCACCCTTGCATTTGGTACTATTTTCTTCTCTCCTTGGTCACTGCTCTTCATGAGTCAGATAAGTTGTCTCAGCTGTGAAGCTTCCCTCGGTGGGGAGATGCTGAAGTGAAATGGCTGAGGTTGGCAGGAACTGTGCGATATTCAAGGCTTTGAAGGTGTGTTAAGTGGCTTGGGTTTTATGAGTCCTGGTTTTGGTACACAGTCAGTTTTAAGGATGGCTGTTGTGGAGTGTTTCTGTAGCATCTCATAGTGTTACATCGATTTGTTCACTAACTATCCTGACTATCATGAAGAAGGGGGCAGTGGAGCAGGGTTTTAGTTCCTTCCATGCCTCCCTTCTCTGTTTGTGTTTGTTTAGGTATTAAGTAAAACGATAGTGTAGAGTAATGGATGGTAAGAACTCAGTCAATATAAATTAATATCAGTGGGTAGGTACAATTGATTTGAGTAATATAAGGTTTTGTTTGGAAAGAGCTGAGATTTGATGCAGGCTTAAAGGACTGTAAGGCCTGCATTACTGAGTTCTGATCAGTTTGTTTGTTTGTTACATGTGTGTGCGATGTGCCTGTGAGTCGACGTGATCAGGTGCAACGGTGACTTTAGGAGGTCAGGTAACTTGCCAGTCAGTTCTCACCTCCACCATGTGTTCTGGGCATCAAGCACGGGTCGTCCAGCTGTGCAGCAGGTCTTTACCTGTTGCACCATCTTGCTGCCCTGGGTCGGTTTTGAAGACCTTGTGCACGTGGACTGGAGAGCTGGTTCTTGTAGCAGTCCTGGGCTCAGTTCCCAGTTCACACACGGCGGGCTCTGATGCCCTGGCCTCTGCAAATCCCACACACGTGTGTAACAGTAGTACATTCACACACATGGCGGGCTCTGATGCCCTGGCCTCTGCAAATCCCACACACGTGTGTAACAGTAGTACATTCACACACACAGCGGGCTCTGATGGCCTGGCCTCTGCAAACCCATACACGTGTGTGACAATAGTACATTCACACACACATGCTCACAAAACAAATAAAGGTATTTAAATAAGATCCCGTGTAAAATCATTGTGTAAGGGAAACCTAAAATAATAGAATAATTTATTATCAGATTTTAAGTTTCACTCTCACAATGATTTTTTAGTATCCCTGTGAGCTAACAGTATTAAGTACAGAGTAGACACATTGTTTCATGTGCATAGATGATTAAATGAAAAAGATGAGGTAAGTTTGACTCATTTTTAGAAATGTAAATTCCTAATCTTGTATAAACTTAAAAAACTTCACTTGCATTGGCTTTTACTGACTAAAAACATTAAGGATTTCTGTTTATTTTAAAATCATTTATGCATTTGCCCTTGAGACAAGTTGGTGGGTGCATTTTTTATCAAAACCATATACATGGTGACATATTAAATGTATCATATTATTATACTAATCATATGACTCTAGAAACAAAAGTAACCAGAGGACTAAAGCCTATCAAAACCATCTTTTTGTTTTTGTACA
Organism: Peromyscus eremicus; assembly: GCF_949786415.1. Taxonomy (NCBI): domain Eukaryota; kingdom Metazoa; phylum Chordata; class Mammalia; order Rodentia; family Cricetidae; genus Peromyscus; species Peromyscus eremicus. The sequence continues at coordinate 64,020,919 of NC_081436.1, forward strand.
ATGAAATTCTTTTTAAATTTGCCAGGGAATTCATAGTAATATTGAAACCAGATGTGCACTTCCGTCTTGTAATGCGTTAGCTCAGCTACAGAAGTCTTATTTCCATCCCTGATTGCTGAGTGCTTCATTTGTGGCTTCTAATCTCTTTCTCTTCTAGAACAGATTATAAAATGCCATTGAAACGACTTAAAAATGACATTACCCAATCATGTAGTGACAAAAGGGAATTAAACCCCAGTGTATTGAGGATCACCTAATCAAACCCAAAAACAAAGTAGCCCTGCTGATCCTTTTTTCTTGAAGGGCTTCTTAACAGATATACAGAGAAAAACATTAGCCTATTTTGATATGGATCTGTGACTTTTCCATCCTAGAGCTGAAATCTTCCTTATTTCCTTCTGTTGGGAGTAGATTGTCTTTCCTGTGTTTTTTTTCTCCAAGGGTTTTCAGTACAACCTGATTGTCTTAGTTAGGGTCTCTGTTGTCGTGATAAAATATCATTCCCAAAATCAACACGGACAGGGAAAGGGCTAACTTCATCTTGTAGCTTGTAAGTCCATCATCGAGGTAAGCCAGGGGCGGGCACCTGGAGGCAGTTGATGCAGAGGCCAGAAAGGAACACTGCTTACTGACTGGCTTGCTCGGCCTGTTTTCTTTTAGTGCCCAGGACCATCAGCCCAAGGGTGGTACCACCCACAGTGGGATGGACCTCCCGCATCAACCATCAGTTGAGAAATGTACCCCAGGCTTTCCCACAGGCCAATCTGGGGGAGGCGGTTTCTCAGCTGAGGTTCCTTCCAGACGACCGTAGCCTGTGTCATGTGACACAGAACTACCAGCACACAGCCTTTCGAAATGATTGAGTCTGTATCTATTTAACTGAGAAAAAACACCATAATACCTTAAATTTTGTTAAATAAAGGGAATAAATTCCACATGAAATCTATCCACTAAGAGTAAAAAGCTATAATTTATATATAAATAAAAATTAAAAAGAGATTATTTAAAAATGAAAGTCCATGTCTTAGGAAGGTGAAGGTCTGCTTTATGTTTTGTTAACATGATGAGTGAGCATCTAAAAGGCACCAGGTAAGCATGACAGATGGCGCCTAGGTCAGGGCCTGCTGTGTGGTTAGTGTTCACTAAGTCATCGACAGTTCTGTCTGCTCTCAGCTCTTCTCTGGTAATGAGAGCCAGGTTCCTGGAGCAGCTTTAATCCTTGATACACACACTACTTCCGTCCAAAGTTCATTTGATTTCATTTATGTTTAAAACAGAACAGGCAGGGATTGGTTGCTTCAGATTAGCTAGAATTATTTTAATTAGCTAAATTTAGCTAATATTAGCTAAAATTTAGCCCTCCTCTTTCCCTTTTTCCAGTCTCAGTGGAAGGGAAGTGGGTGTTACTTGTCTTTACAGATCGTCTGTTTTCTGCACTTGCAGTATTCCTTTCTTGGGTGTCGCCCTGTGTGTCTTGTCTATTTAGTCCAACTGACGACTAATTTTAGTGTCACTTCATTCTCTCTTCCCCAGTTGTCCCCTCACTTTGAAAATGCTTTTAAAAATACTTAAGCAGTTACATGTCTGTCTCATACTTTCTAGAGCAGTGGTTCTCAGCCTTCTTAATGCTGCAACCCTTTACTACGGTTCCTTCTGTTGTGATGTGACCCCCAACCATAAAGTGATTTCATTGCTACTTCCTAACTGTAATTTTGCTACTGGTATGAATTATAGTGTAAATATCTGATATGTAAGATATCTGATGTGTGATCCCCAAAGGGGTCACAGCTCACAGGTTGAGAACTACTGTTCTAGACTGAGGCCCTTTTTGGTTAGGTTAAAACACCTCCCTCCCCTCCGGCTTCCTACCTCCCTCTAGTAATTGAACTCATGGCTTTTGACTACTGAGCCTCCCCATCCAAACTCCTTTTTAATTTTTATTTTTTGAGACAGTGTTTCCCTGAGATGCCGAGGCTGACCTTGAAGTTTTCATCCTTCTATCATAGCTTCCCAATTGCTGCTATTTAATATGTTGCTACAATGTACAACTTTTTATTTGTTTTTATTCTTTTTCTTTTTTAATATAGGGCTGTGGCTCCAGGGTGGTGAGCTTTAAGAGCACAGTGTGGGAAGTCTGAGAAGTTGACACTAAAGCTACTAATTATAAAGAATGCTTCCTGTCTAGAATTGTGCAGATTTACCATTTATTTCCATTTGTATATTCTTACACACCTAGCAAAATGTTGAAAGACTCCTGAGTAACAGAAGTGATTTGTGTTTAAAAACAAACCAACCAACTAACAAGCTCTTTTACTAAAATGTAGTAAAGAGGCACCCCCCCTAAAAAAAACACATAAAAAAAAACCCAAACCCACAGTGTATCTTAGGTCTATAGCTCATAAGACATTCAGGTTTTCAGGATCCAAACTTAGAAAGAGATAGCCAGCATCGGACAAGCACACCTTTAAACAGCCGGAGGAGCTAAATGCTGCTGACCATGCAACAGGTTTTACTGTCTTTGTGCTTTACATAGATTCCTAGAGCTTTTTGCTTTCACATCTGGATTTCTTCATTTAAACACTCAGATGGGTTGTTAAAACAATACTGTACCACACAGTGTAAAACCAAGCCCCACTATGTCCAGGCTCTGAGGGATTAGAAATCGTATTGGTTCTGACTAGAGGGTGATGTGAAATGAAGAGGAACAGATTGACTCCTTGGAGGAGCTGGAGGGGTTTCTCACTAACAGGAGGATAGCATAATGAAGTTAAGTTTCAGATCTGCCCTTTCAGGTCAGAGCCAAATACAGGGAGGCCATTAGCAGTTCTTTTTTAAAAGGAGCTTTTAATTATGTGTGTATGTGTGCATGTGTGTGTGTGTGTGTGTATGTGCGTGCGCGTACCCATGTGTATGTGTGCGTGTGTGCATGTTTGTGTCTGTCTGTGCTTGTGTGCGCGCACTGCGTGCGTGCGTGTGTGTGTGTGTGTGTGTGTGTGTGTGTGTGTGTGTACATGAGCACATGCCAGTGGAGCCCGGAAGAGGACATCAGATCTTGGAGCTGGAGTCACAGGAGGTATGAGCCACATGACCCAGAAGGGGTCTAGGTCCACAGGTTGAGAACTAATGCTTTAAATCATATTTCTGTAAGCAAACACTTTATAAGTATAATAAAAACATTGCAGCATATGATATACATTAGTCTCAAATCTGAGCCAGTATTTGAGACAGTGTTCCTTGGTGTGGTGTTGTTCATGGTACACTTGTTGTGTGTTCAGAATCAAGGCTACAGTGAAGTCACATGATACAGGACAGGTGAGCCTATTAGAAATACCTCAGATCCATTATACATTTGAATTTGAATTTTTCTTATTTCAGGTTCAGAAATCTTTAAAGTTTTTAAAATTCAATTAAAATATAATGGCATTGTTTTACCTTTACTCTTCCCCCTTCGCCTTCTCTGCCCTCCCCCAACAAGTTCACAGCCCCTCTTCTTTAACCCTTCATTGTTACATGTGCATGTGCGCTAATAAATACATCAATAGAACATGCTGAATCTGTTTAGTTTTGCCTGCACATGTGTGTTTCTAGGAGTGACTACTTGGTACTGGATAACCAATCATGGGGCTCATCCCTGGGAAGACTTATTCTCCCTCAGCAAGTGCAAATTGCTTGTAGCTGTGGGCTCGGTGAAACTTGCTCTGACTACATGGGATGTCAACTGTTGGAACTGTTCAGGCTGTTCACCAGCTGTTGCTGAGGGTCCATGGGCACAGCTTCCCTGGCATAGCCAGGAGGCACACCTCACAGCTGACTTCGGGCCTGTGGCTCTCACGTCTTTGCACTCCTTCCTCCACGGTGCTGGTTGAGGCTCAGGTGCAGGTGTGGTGGTGTTGACTGAGGTGGTGTTTGGCTGAGGAGCTCAGGTAGTTGTTCTCTACATTTGGGTTAGTTGTGGCTTTCTGTAATGGTCTCTTGCTGCTGCCAAAAGAAGCTTCCTTATCTGGGTCTGTGCCATTTATGGTGGCTATGGGGTCCCTGATAGAAGGAAGGGCTGGGCTTGGTGGCCAGACTGAAAGGAATGGAGATGGGCTGACCAGAAACCCTTTATATTGTCATGTTTTCCACCCCCCCCTCCCTCATTGAGTTATGATACTCTATCTGGGGTCATGACCTAGAGTTTATAAAGAGCTGGGACATAATGACACTCTCATCTCCTACTTTCTGAGTGTGACTCAAAACCATTTAGAAAGGAGGAAGAGGCATGGGTATAGATCAGCGGACACCTTGCAAGCAGACAAAAGCAAAACCTTGTAGTGTGTTACAGAAATTCCTTCCTTTTAGGACACAATGAAATCCCATTATATGTTGTCATAGTTTGAATAAACATCCTTCTGAAGTCCATGGGTTAAAGATTTGGGCTCAGGGTGATAATGTTGGGAGGTGGTGAGACCTTTACAGCTGGAGTCTTGAGGTCATAAGGGGTGTCCCTCCAAAAAGGATTTTGAGACCTTCAGTGGACCTCATTCTTCTTTTATACCTGGTTTGTGATGTATCATTTTTGTTCGCCACAGTCTCTTTGCTGTTTGGCCCAATAGACTCTCTTAGCCTTGGCCTGACCTTTCCAAACACAGCCAGAGTAACCTTTTCTCATGTGTTACGTCTCAGTTATTTTGTTATAGGACAGGAAACTAACACATACACATAAACGTCCTTTATCTGTCACTGGACGTTGAAGTTTGCTTCTCCTTTTAGTTATGTGAGTGATGTGAATGTAGGTGCAGATACCTCTTTGGGATTTTGTTTTCAGTTCTTTGTATATTCTCTGAGACATGGAATCCCTAGATGAAAAAGGACACTCTGTTTAAATATTTTAGGAATTACCATATGGTTTTCCAAAGTAACTGTACTATTCTACATCCTCTCTATTTTTATTTTGTTTGGATAGTAACACTAACCCTAAAAAAATGAATTGGCATCTCATTGTGGTTTTGAGTTATTACTTTAATTTCCATAACTACTGTATTGAAGCTCTTTCCCTGTGCTTATCAGCCATTTGTATATCATTGAAAGCATTTATTTTATTATGTGGTGTGCATGTCATGCGCACTCACGGGATCCTGCGTGCTTTGGTGTGGAGTTGAGAGGACAGGTTGTGGGAGGTGCTCAGTCCCGCCCCGCGCTGGGGCTCCTCTCAGTTTGCTGCATCCTGCCCAACGGCCTGCGGACCGGACTGGACCGGACCAGACCGGACCGGAAACTCGGCTGACTCTTGTCTCCGTCTCCCATCTCACTGTAGGAATGCTGAGGTGAAGAACGGATGCACCTGCATCTGGCTTTTTCTGTGAGTTCTAGGGTCATCCTTGGGAAGCGAGGCTTGTCCATGTTTTCACCTGTTGACCCACCTTGACCCACGTTGGTTTGTCTTTGAGGAAATACCTATTCTGGTCCTTTACCTTTAAAAAAATGTTTTTCTTTTGTTGTTGACTTTTAAGAGTTTTCTGTGTATTTTGGAAATTATTGTTGGATCACAAAATAACTTGCATTTTGTTATTTTGGGGATTCCACAGATTTAAGGAACAGTTCATGAAGCCCCACATTCGTGTTCTCTTTTGTGCTTGTGTCCTTCTGGTTGTCCCTGTGTGAAGCTCTGACTGTCTTTCTTTTCTACTTGTGGTTTGGATTTAGTCTCACATTGAAATCCTTGATCCATTTTGAGTTTCTATGTGGATATGGTGCTACATGTTGAAAAGATTCTTCTTTTTCTATTAAATGGTTTTGATACTCTTGTTGAAAATCATGTGACTAGGTATACCTAGGCTATTTCTGGGATCGTCACTCTATTCCATCACCTGTATGTCTTTCCTTATACCAGTAAATAGTAAGATTTCAAATTAGGAAATGACTCTGGCAGTTTGTTCAGACTGTTCTTTAGCCCAGGCTGGCCTGGGAAGGCTGGAAGCCATGACAGCCCCACCGCAGCCGCTGAGTTATGAGATTACAGGTGGGAACCATCACCCAGCTCGGGCCCATTAATTTTAACATTTTTTCTTTGTTTCTTCATTACATTACTGAGATTTTGATGGAGATCACATTGAATCTGTAGGTTGTTTGGGTAGCATGGGCATCTTAGCAAGAAGTCTGAACGTGGCCATGGGGTGGATACATTTCCTCTTTGATTTCTTTCAGTAGTGTTTTCTGGCTCTCACTGTATAAATCTTTCACGTGGTTAATTCCTACGTGCTTTATTCTTTTGATGTTACTGTAAGTGGATTTTTTTTCTAATTTCCGTTTTAGAAATGCTAATGATTTTTGTGTGTTTATTTTCTACTTTGTATCTTTGCTAAAACTACTCATTTTTACAGTTTTTTAGTTTCATTGTTGTCCTGCAAACAGATCATTTTAATTCTTATAGTTCCTTTATTGCTTCATTGCCCTGCCTAGAACCCTCTAGTGCTCTAGAAATGGCAAGAGCAGTTATTCGTGCTTGTCTCTGACTTAGTGGAGAAGCCTCCTCGGTCACTCATGGTGCTCCGTGCGCTCCGTGTGCTCGGTGTGCTCCGTGCGCTCGGTGTGCTCGGTGTGCTCGGTGTGCTCGTGCGCTCCATGTGCTCGGTGTGCTCTGTGTGCTCCGTGTGCTTGTGTGCTCGGTGCGCTCCGTGCGCTCCGTGTGCTCCGTGTGCTCCGTGTGTTCTCCGTGTGTTCCTGCTGCTTTGAGATGGTGCCCGTTCTTTTAGTCCTTAGCTTGCTGTGTGCTGTCATCATACTTTATCAAATTAAACTTTACTGTTCAGTCAGTTGGCTTTCCTGTTAATGGTTGAAGTGGTTTCTTTTCTGTCATTCTGTTAAGATAGTATATTTCATTGTATAAATTTTGTGTGTTGCACCATCCTTCAATTTGAAAAATAAATTGTATTTGATCATGTTATATAGAATCCTTTCAGTATCCTGTTTCCTTGTATTTGCCAGTATTTTATTATGAATTTGCATTAATGTGCAGAAAAGAGTGCTGTTCTGTAGTTTTCTTACGGTGTCCATTTCCATCCCTGGTCTCAGGATAATGCATTAATAAAACAAGTTTTCTAAGTGTGCCTTCCCTTTTCTGATTTTTAAAAAGGTTTGAGAAGTTGAATCAAGGAATTTTCTCCCCACCTTCTTCTAGTGTAGTTTTTGTGTTCCAACATAACATTCACACAATTGGCTCCATGTCATTAGACCTCAGTAAAATGCCTTTCAGGGGTGGGGGCTGGAGTTGTGGCTTAGAGACAGTGCATGCTTATAAAGTGTGAGTCCTTGGGTCAGCCTCAGCACCTCTCCATCTCCACACCCTTCTCAACATGCTATAAAACATGAAACCCAAACAGCCTCTCAGATATGCCTGAATATCCAAAGATGCATCTCAACCCTCCTCTGGTTCTCTGCTGTATTTTCCTGTAGTATTTGTCGCTGATCTTTTTTCTTATGGTATCACCTGTTCTCTGTCAAATTATGCCTTTCTCTGTACCTAAAACATAAGCTCAGTCATTTATGTTTGATTCGATTATGTAGGCATAGGTAAGTCATTGGACATTGGTGATTAAGTCACATGTCATAAGATGGGCTGATAATCCAACCCTCTGCTACATGATTGTTTCCTCTGGTGACCATTTCCTATTGTTAATTGTTCAGGGTCCCACCAAGGGTCACTTCATTAGTATGAAAGAGTTACATTATGAATTAAAAAAGAGGAGCCAGAGATACAACATAGTTCAGTTGGTAGAGTGCTTGCACTCATGTATGAAGCCCTGGGTGCAGCCATGAGTCCCTGAAAGCCCAGCACTGGGGAGGTCCAGGCAGCAGACCAGAGGTTCAGGTCATCTGCAGCTCGATAGCAAACTTTGAGCTACCTTGTGCTTCATGAGACACTCTCTCTCTCTCTCTCTCTCTCTCTCTCTCTCTCTCTCTCTCTCTCTCGTGTGTGTGTGTGTGTGTGTGTGTGTGTGCACGTGTGCGCGCGCGCACACACATCTGTCCGTGTGTCCCCTTTCATCTCTTTTGTTCAGCAAATTACAAGGGATTTAGAAATTCTTTTCTAATAATAGGAACCTAGAAAGAAGAGCAAATATTTACTTATTGTTATTTCAGAATATCATGCTACACTATAGGATTTTTTAAAAAGGTGAAAAACATATTATAGTGGCTCAAAGGGAAATGTTGACTTCTGGTCAAGGTGATTCTTGGGGTATGCATTTTTACTTTATGAGCGTCATAGAGAATTGTGAAGAAATTTAATATTCCATTCTTCAGTAAAGTATGTAATAATAGAATGACAGTATTATGTTGCGGGCAAGAATTTTGTGATTTATTAGTCTTGATCTTTTTTGTAGGGCTTTAATGAGTGTTAGAAAGAAGCCCTTGTGCCGGGTGGTGGTGGCGCAGCTGTTAATCCTGGCACTCAGAAGGCAGGGGCAGGCGAGTCTCTGAGTTTGAGGCCAGCCTGGTCTACAGAGCCAGATGTAGAATAGCCTGGGCTACACAGAGAAACCTTGTTTTGAAAAACAAAAAACAAAAACAACAACAAGAAAGAAAGAATGAACTTGTTACTAATGTTGTCTTCTGTGACTGTCTGATACGGCATTTCATCACCATTTTAAAAATATTCCTTTCCAGTTAACAGAAGATGAAATTGCAACTATTCTAAAATCTACATTGAAAGGATTAGAATATTTGCATTTTATGAGGAAAATACACAGAGATATAAAGGCTGGGAATATTCTCCTCAATACAGAAGGACATGCAAAGCTTGCAGATTTTGGAGTGGCTGGCCAATTAACAGTAAGTTGACTTTAATAATTTGGATATATTTTTGACTATTTTCAGACTTGATTTTGACTAAACTGATATTTGGAAAGTATGGAAGGATAACTTCATTATTCTTATGGAGAAGAAGCCACATTTGAGTCTATTTATGATGTTAGGGTCAGTAGATAATAAAAGACATTTTATCATCAAAATGCTCAAGTTTATGAAAAAGAAAACAATATTGAGTCTCTTGGTGTATTGGTTTTCATTGCTTTTGTTGTTATTATACTATTTTAATGACTATCTCTAATAAGATGATGAAGAGTTAAAAGCTCTTGGTCATTTTATGGCTGAGGGGTCACCAACTGGATCAGGCCCTCTGAGTGGGTGAGACAGTTGATTGGCCTGATCTGTTTGGGAGGCATCCAGGCAGTGGGACCGGGTCCTGTGCTCATTGCATGAGTCGGCTGTTTGAAACCGGGGGCCTATGCAGGGTCCCTTGGCTCGGTCTGGGAGGAGGGGACTGGACCTACCTGGACTGAGTCTACCAGGTTGATCTCAGTCTGTGGGGAAGGCTTTGCCCTGGAGCAGATTGGAATGGGGGGCGGGCTGGGGGGAAGGTGAGGGGGGCGGGAGTGGGGAGAACAAGGGAATCTGTGGCTGATATGTAGAACTGAATTGTATCGCAAAAGAAAAAAAAAAAAAGAAAAAAAAAGCTCTTGGTCATTTTACAATTAAAGGTTCCTATAATATGTCATGTTATAACTAGTTGAAACATTTGGAAAATAGTTAATTTTTAATAGAATCTATGTTATTCAGGATCACATGTTGGTATACCTGTTTCCTTTGTGTTTTGTGTAGTATTTATTCTTATGTAATATTATTGCAGGACACAATGGCCAAACGCAATACTGTAATAGGAACCCCATTTTGGATGGCTCCTGAGGTAATTCAAGAAATAGGTTACAACTGTGTGGCTGACATCTGGTCCCTTGGCATCACTTCTATAGAGATGGCAGAAGGGAAACCCCCGTATGCTGACATACATCCAATGAGGGTAAGGAGATGATGTTCTGCTGAAAGCATTGGTTTGGAGTCTTGCAGTTTTGTAGTGGTAGCAAACACAAAGCAAATGCATTCTTTTGAGTTTAGATTCTGTGCAGAAGGAATAGACTGTTAAAAATGAGTAACCTTTACTTTTCTACTTTATTTCACTATATAATTACTTGGGAGAAAGGAATTCTGAGGGCCATTTATCTCCCACAAGCACTATTTCTTCCACCCCAAATACTGCCCACAAGATCCTTGCTTTTCAATAGAGAAATGTATTGTTTCTTTGTTCTTTAGCTTATTGCTTTCCAAAGGCTGCCGGAAAGGGCTTAAGAAATCTCCCCCATTTTCCCACACAGTCCTCAGTTCCTACCTTTCTGTGCCTTTTCTTCCTTCTATTTTATTTAAGCTGATATTAAAAAGTCCCAGGGGGGCTGGAGAATGGCTCTGTGGGTAAGAGCACTGCTGCTCTCCCAGAGGACCCTGGTTCAGTTCTCAGCACCCACATGGAGGCTCACAGCTGTCTGTAACTGCAGTTTCATGGGTTCCATCATCTTCTGACCTCTGTGTCCACCAGGCATAAATGTGAATACACAGACAGACATGTAGGCAAAAACCTAAACATGTAAAATAAACATTTTCAAAGTCCTCGTGTTCAATATTGTATCTATCTGTAAGGGAACTAGGTATATTTCTTTAATTGTTTGATTATTTAAAATACACTTTTTTTCTTTTGCTCACCATTACCTGCCTCCATGAAGTCCTCCCTATGATAATCTTTGCATTTAAAGTATGTACCTTGTATATTCAAGTCTAGCTTGCTGTGCTTTAGGGTTTATAATGACACAGTTTTTAATTATAGTAATATGTGACTCTCTAGCATAGCTGTGTACTTGTATCTTTGTAAATACTTATTGCCATCTAGTGGCTGCAGTTACTCTAGGAAGGCTGTAGGAGTGAAGGAGGAAGGGTGTGAATGTGTCATAGAATGTGTCATAGAAAAGACAGGGTGACTTGGCGAGGCGAGCAAAGCAAATGGAGGAAGAAAGAAGAGGATACTTTCAAATATCTAATGAGGAATAAATTGGAATTATGTTTAACATTACAAGGATACAGATAAATACAGTATTGCAAATACTTATAAATCTACATGCCATATTGAGGCACATTACCAGACAGTTATTTTAGTGGTACGGTTGTATTCCATTTGTGGTTTGCAGTTCCTCCACAGGATCAGATAAGTTCTAGATTTCTACCCATTGTGAATCTTTTCCAAACAAATGGTTCAGCACATTAAAAGCCCCTCAGCCAGATAGAAAAGATTGTAGTATGTGGCTCCTGTTTTAATGATCTTAATACTCACTTGAGTTTGAATTCATACTTATAAAATTGTAAAAACGTATTAGAATATAGTATTTCTCTTTTCAAAATATCTAGATGTACTGTATATATTGCAAACTTCTTCCTAGAATGCGTAGTCTCTCTCTCTTTTTTAATCATCATTTTAAGTCCTGCCAGGTTTTGAAGTCCCAACTCATGTTTTATTTGTTTGTTTATTTGTTTGTTTGTTTGTTTGTTTAATATGTATTGCATTTTGCCTGTGTGTACACCCGGTGTGTGCCTGGTGTTCATACAGGCCAGAAAAGGGCATCAGGTCCTCTGAGACTAGACGTATAGATGGTTGTGAGCTGCCATGTTGGTGCTGGGAACCAAACCTGGAAGAGCAGCCAGTACTTATCCATCTCTTCATCTCCTCAGATTTTACTTAGATGTATGGGGGCTTCCTTGACAACAACAGTCTGTACAGACTTCTGTTTTTCTCCTAATTTGCATACAGAACACACTTAACTCTGGATTTTGGATGGTTGCCCTATGCATTTGAGAATGTAATTGGTTATAGGATGCTTTGTAAATGGTGTTGGATCTTCCTGTGTTGTGAGCTATTTCACAGCCTGAGCGCTAAAGCGCAGGGTTGGGAACAGCGAGGCATGTAGGAGATCGCCATCCAGGGCCCGAGTCCTTAGTTGAGAGGCCTCTTGCTTTCCTTGAAATGGTCGTGCTTAGAAAACAGTTGTCTTTGCTTTGCTTGTGACTCAGTGCTTTTCCTTAGCTAATCCTAGCCTAACTCTGTGCTTTATGCTTATTGCATTTGTCACACAGAATATGAAACTATGTTGTCTAGGGCATGTAGTTAATAAAGCTAATAACAAAATAATAAAATAGCAACCTGTACAGCCTCATCCAATTATCAGTGGTTTGGTGTGTGTGTGTGTGTGTGTGTGTGTGTGTGTGTGTGTGTGTGTGTGTGTGTTGAGGGGGTGTTGAAGATAAAAGAGCCTTCTGAGAGTGAAAAAAAAAAAAAGCCCTAACTAGAATTGGACAGTGAAAAAATGTATTTGAAAATGTTATCATATCACTAGGTATATCATATCACTGGGTAGTTTAGATGAAACCTTTAAGTAAAGGGTTACATTATTTGTTAATATGACTTAACCTGTCAGTAGCATAACCAGGATTTGAACTCAGGGATCGAACTTAGGTCATTAGGCTAGGCTGCAAATGCCCTGAACAGCTTAGACATCTTGTTGCCCCCAGCCATTCTTAATAGACATCTGGCCCTACCAGCCACATGTAATAAGAACCCTCCTTAGCTGGGTGGTGGTGGTGCACGCCTTTAATCCCAGCACTCAGGAGGCAGAGCCAGGCGGATCTCTGTGAGTTCGAGGCCAGCCTGGACTACCAAGTTAGTTCCAGGAAAGGCGCAAAGCTACACAGAGAAACCTTGTCTCAAAAAACCGTAAAAAAGAAAAAAAAAAAAAAGAACCCTCCTTAACGGTAGTGCTGACTTCCAAGACTGATGTGAGGTTAGGCTTTTGTGGTCATTTGCTTAGATCATGTTTTCACTGTGCCTTGTAGTAGTGATGTGACTGATATTTATGAGTCCTGAACCAGTTTTTTGTCTGTGAATTAGTGGTAATGGCCCCACTTGTACTTCATAGAGTTGTTTCTTAAGTTCAAATGAGGTATCTGGGAAGTGCACTTAAACATAAAAGAAAAGAGAATTGTTAGCATTTTGTAGTTACTTTTCAGTTTTTTTATAAATGATTCAGGTCCTTAAAAATTCCTATTAAATGCTAGTTACCATCTTTCTTAGGGAGCTTTTGCTATGGAAAAAAACGAGCACCTGTTTATTCAGCTGACTTTGTGGTGTTTGTCCAGTAGGACAGTGAGTGGATCAGGACCCTACGTGGCACCCAAGGCATTACTCTGCTCAGATGACTTCTGCAGATGCTGCTGGAAGCAATATGGAATCAGTGGGCCACACAGACAGAGATACATTTTCTCTCCTTTCTAATGGTGATAAATGGAGCTTGTTTGTTTTTAAATATGGGTTTATGACTATGAGTGCACATGTTTGTGTGTGTGCCACAGTGTGTGTGTGTGTGTGTGTGTGTGTGTGTGTGTGTGTGTGTGTATGTGTGTGTGCACACACGCACATACCAGAGGATAACGTTGGGTGCTAGTTCTTGCCTTCTGTCCTGTTTGAGGCAGTCTCTTGTTCTCAACTGCTTACCCCAAAGTAACTGGCCTTTGGACTCCCAGGGAGTCTCTTGTCTCTGCTCCTCATCCCCCTGTAAGGTGCTCTGATTACAAGTGGCTCTTACTTTGTCTGGCTTTAATGGGTTCTGGCGGGGGCGGGGGGGGGGGAGGTGGTATCTAAATTCAGGTCCTCATGCTTGTGTGGCAAGTGTCTTGCTTGTCTCCCTAGCCCCCAGGGTTTTCTTTTTCCTCGACTTTCACTTTGAGCTGCTGTCTAGCCCAGTGATAGAAACCATGCCTGACAGAAGTGTAAAATGAGCTTTTCCTACAGCAAAGAATTCAATCAACTGAGCCCCTGAAAGTGCCCTTCAATACTGGTGTTTGGGTGGATGTGCATTTTTGTAAGATAGGTTTTTAAAGTAATTTTTTGTTACATATATTGATTTGTCTATGTTGGGGACACAATTCATGTATGGAAGTCAGAGGACAATGTGGCTATCTCCTTTCACCATGTGGCATTCAAGGATTAACTCAGGTTGTTAGACGTGACAGCAGGTGTCTTTTCCTATTGAGTGATCTCACTGACCCAGTTTATACTTTTGATCAAATGAAAATAGGGGCTTCTGGAAGCAAGGACTCCTTTATCCTGAGTGATTGAGAATTGTGTGCTCAACAGTAAGAATGTCATGACCCTCACAGAGATTTATGGTTTTTTTCACTATTTGCTTTATCACAGTATACAATAATTCTGCATTTTAGTCTGAAATATACACACACACACATGCACACATTTCATATTGTATGGACATGGCATCCATATCTTCTTATATTATTATTATGAGGTTAATAAGTCTAATTACTATCAGAGGTCATCACTCAGCTGCTCAAAACTTTTTCCTTGTATTGCTGGGTGTGGTGGACACATTTAATCCCAGCACTCTGAAAGCAGAGGAGAGTAGAGATCAAGGCTAGCCTGGTCTATATGCTGAGACTTGCCTCAAAAAAACAAAACAAAACAAAACAAAACAATCCTTTCTCTAAATTCTTCTATCATATTATATGAATAATGTATGTAACAGCACTTTTTAATGAGGCATTTGTCTTATATTTCCTGTTAGAGCTTAGTTTTAAAGGAAATGAGCTTCACATTTATTTTGAATTGAACCTGGCAGAATGACCTATGCATAAAAGTATTCAGTAAATATTTTTGTTAAATGAATGTGAGCTAAGTTCTCTTTCTATCTGGAAGATACTTCTGTGATGTTAGTATTGAAATCTGGTGAGCTCAGACTCTTCTTTTTTTACAATAATAAGTGTTTTACTTAAAACTTAGGGCCAGGGAAATAAACAAAAACTTGAGTGTAAATGCTAATAAAGTACAGCTTGAAACACCCATCTTTCCTTGTATCCTGCCTTCCAGCCTTTTATTTAACACAGTTTATTTAAATTTTAAATTGATGTTATTCATTCTTTTTTGAGTACTTTAGACCCCCGTCTCCTTACTGAGGGACTCAGAAAGAAAAGTATTGCCATGTTCTAGTCTGATTTCTGGACACAGCAGCATTGGTTTGTGAAGGAATAGAATTGTTAGACCTTATGGAAGATTTCTGTTTGTTTGAAAAGCAATTGTGTGGCATTAGTGTGTTGATCATTACGGATACTCTTTTGTTCTCAATTTGTTATAGTCACTATTGAAGATAGAGAACTAAGGTAGCAGTTATTGCAGAAAACATAGAAGTCAGTGAATTTGTGGCTTGGAGATTGGTATGTTGACAGGTGTTGACTGTAATTTCAAGTGTACAACACTCGGAAATCCATAATAGTTTTGGTAAGAAGTAGACTTTTCTATCAAGTTTGACTTTTGAAATTATGCTTATACAGACACACAAAAATGACAACAGATGAGACATACACTTAAAATAAGTTCATCTTGTAAGTAAATGTCCTCAGAAAGGATTGTTTACTGTCTGAAGAACCACATGTCTTAATTATGTTAGTTCAGGTTATATGTACTGCTGCTTAGTTGTCAGTGTAACGTTTACCTGAATAGAACTCTCTTCATTACAGATGGGCTCATGTAAATAGTGTAATTACGAGAAGTTGAGTTATGTAGTGAAAGGCAAGGAATGCGTGATAAAGGTGACTTTGTAAACCTCGCAGTGACTTATAAACTACAAGTCATCATTTTCATTGGAAGGCTTGTGAATCTCTCAAATTCTGTAATCAAATAAATGATATTAAAGAAAGAAGTAATTTAACATAACAATGTGGCCTATACTAAACATATGTTCCTGTTAATAAGTTACATTATGATCTTTCAGGACTTGTGTTTAGTTAGTACATTTTGATTCATTTGATACCTCAGTTTTTCTTAATTTTTATTAGCAAGTTGTTACAGTGGTTAACAAGAAATACACAGATTTAAGTTGCAATAGTTTTCCCAGGGTTATATGATCCAACTTCACAAGCGTCTTGAACATATGTAGATGCTTTTCTATTTTGCTTTAGCTGTGACATACAATTGATATAGGCAAGCATGAAAGCTTGGGCAAATTTTCCTTGCTTTTTCTGGATCTTGCTCAGGTTCTGTGGTATTTATGTAAAGAACAATTTCGTTACTGGGGAATGCATGTTGAAATTACCATGTGCACTGTTTTGCTGTAGGCCCGTTGGCACTGCCACAAAGGTAATGCTCTGCCAGTAGGCCATTTCCTTGTCGGCTGCATTTACAGTTTAATAGAAATATTACATGACTTTTTAAACAAGTGTTTTGGCAGGGAGGAAATGGCAGATTCCATACAAACAAGCATAGCTTCCTTTTCTTAACCACACTACAGCTACTCAAGAAATTGTAGTTGGTTTCAAGTTTGGGAGTTTAGGGGTAGAATGGGGAGTCAGGTTGAAACAGGAATGACATTGATATTTACTATAAAATAGTCATGTATTTTTACTGCTGGATTTTATTACTGTTTAGTTTCAGTCAGTGACAATTAATATATTTCTGCATCACAGCTCAGATAATTTTAATGCAATTTAGGACTAACTGGGTTTTCATTGGTTGAAAAGGCCAGGACCACAGATAGGTCCTAGATGGTAACACTGCTTTTTAAAGTTTTGTTCCTTACACTTTTGGCCTTGCTGTGTGATTGGTCCTTCATGACTTTGCCTAAGCAATACCTTTTTTTTTTTTTTTTTAATATTGTGATTTAGTCTTGATGAGCGGCCTTGGGAGCTTGAGATCATAGCAAGGGAATTTGAGAGATTTGTTCGCATTGACGTCAAACCTGATGTAGCTTCTGCCACATCTTTTGGTCAGTTTGTTTTGGGTCTCTGTTACTCATTTTGAAAGGTCATATTTACAATTTTTATTTGGAAGTTACTCCATCCTATTCTTCTTTTACTTAGTCCTCTGGCCCTTGAAACATTTGCAGCTTTGATAAAACTGCCATCTTTAGTTGTAAAGGACTCATACTTTGGGAAATGCCTATAGGGAAGAAATTGTGCTTTGCTTTTTGACATGTCTGCGGCCACATTCTTTTTCTAGTGTAGAGCTCACTTTTCTTTTGTAGGGAAGAGGGATGATTTATACTTTACTCCTTTTCTTTTCTTATTGTTTCTGACCTCTCCGCCAACCACCTGGCAGCTGGAGAGCGTTACACTGCTTGCGGCGTGGTGGAGACTGGCACTGGGTGTGTTCTTATAGCCATCATAGCACCGGCTTTTGTTGTTTTCCGTGTTCAGTTTGTTGGTAATGGACATATGGACATCATATGTTCCGTGGAATACTGTACGAAGCCAATTTGAACTGTTTCCATTTGCCTCAAGTCCAATCATGGTATTTATTTTTCCATGGCACTTACCCAGATTATCCATACCTCCTGCTTAGCTTGTGTCTCTGCTACCATGGGCTGTGTTTTGTCTGATTGCCTCTAGTTTCTCACAGTATGTAATTGCCTTTTCCCCATAACTCCCTTTTCATAGCACTGATTGATGTTTATAAACGAGCCCAAGATCTTTTAGATAACAGATATTCAGGTGCATACTACATGATACTCAGTTTGCTTTTGTTTACACACAAGGAGAGTTTTATATCCATTCTCCTTAACTGGAATTGAATATTCTAGTGAAAAAATTTAGAAGATTGACTTATGGTTTTAGACCAGTATTGCTTACTTTTTAGTATCCATAGTAATATGTAACAGTAATATGATATCAGAGTCCATTTGGTATCTCAAATCAAGTTACAATTTTATTCTTGTATTTTGAAGGTGAAATCCTCAAGTTCTTTTGTAGGCATGAGGAAATGTGACTATCATATTGTTTCTTGTAGTTCTCATTAGCTCTCTGGCCTTGCATAAAGGCATTTCTAATTACTGCTTTGCAGACAGTGAATAGAGGAGTTGCTATCCTCTTAGGTCATTCAGTGAACCACTGGTGTTGTTACTGGGAAGCTGTAGTTTTAAGCTTGTGGGTCAACTGGCAGTATTCATATTTTATTCATTGAGCCAATCATTACTGGGTACCCACTATCTACTGGGGACTGTTCACATCCTGGGGTACAGAAGTAGAAGAAAAACATGAACATTTCTCTACTGGGTTTTGTATACTGAAGGGGAAAGAGAATGTAGAAAAGAAATACAGCATTTATATTACATGGTAATAAATAGAAAAAAAGCAAGGGAACAAACTAGGAAGTGGTAAGAGTCACATCGTGTTTGATGTGCTGTGTTTTTAGTCAACCCTTCATCTAGAAAGTGGTACTTGACTAAAAACCTGAGGAAATTTAGGCTGAGTCTAGAATACTTAAGGAAGAGGTTAACAATTTATATTCAGTTGTGCTGAAGTGGGGGTGTGCCTGTTGACCCCTGGTGTATGTCATGAAGACTTGAAGGTTAAAAATCAAAGCACAGACTTTTCCTCTGAATGAGCTGCCCTCTGAGTAGAGGAGGGACAGAACCTGATCGGTGCTAAGAGAGACCCCTAGGAGGAGATTTTTCCTTGAGCTAAGAAAGGGACGGTGGCTGGATGACAAGAATGGCTAGCAACAAAATACCCAGCAGTGGATTCTGTTGGCTATAAAGTGGGTTAGCTGAACTTGTAGATAAATCCTGTACACGAAACAGAGGTGATTTCTTTTCAGAAGTCACTCTGATCTGCTTTGGAAGGTGGTCGTTTCTACTTATCAGTTAAAGTGGGAGGGTCAAAAGTGAGTGGAATATTGTTTGTTTTTATAGGAAACACAATTACTATTTTAATATGTTTGTTGTACAAAGGAAAGAAAGGTGTAAAGGAAGAAAGCAAAGCATAAAGATGAAAATAAAAATTGCCAGTACTTGTACTACTAAGAGATTTGTAATTGGCATTTGATACGTGGTCTTCCTGTTTGCTTTGTGTATCTACCACAAGAACATGCTGGGTTTTTAAAAGCATTTGTTAGTCAAAGTTGGAATAATGGGATTATATTGTCTCCTCATTTCATCTTCTCATTTAACACTGTATCTTGACTGCTTCTCCATATCCTTTTGACTCAAGCAAGGTGTGGTCATGATGCATGCTTATAATAGCAGCTCTTGGAAGGCTGAAGGAGGAAGAGGGCAAGTTCAGGGCCACCCTGGGGTACACTGCAAGATTCTGTCTCAGTAGACAAATAACTTGAAAGCAAATACATTTTTAAATACAAGTTTTGAGTGGCTTAAATGAAATATTTTCATATACAATCTGCATTTAAGGCAAAGCTTTGAAAAAGAATTAGTTTCTTTACCGCAAAAGAGAACAACCTAGATGGAGAAAGGAGAAACTACCACTAGTCACAGTCCCAATGTTTATCAAATATTGTTTCAACTTTCAAGACTCACTTATCCATTAATTATAAGTTACATTTTTTTATTTGTTTTTTGAGATAGGGTTTCTCTGTGTAGCCCTGGCTGTCCTCAAACTCACTCTGTAGACCAGAATGGCCCAGGACTCAGAGATCCGCCTGCCTCTGCCTCCTGAGTGCTGGGTGTGCGGCACCACACCTGGCAATAAGTTATCCTTTTTTATTTGTTTGTTTTTTGAGACAGGGTTTCTCTGTGTAGCTTTGCGCCTTTCCTGGAACTCACTTTGGAGACCAGGCTAGCCTCGAACTCACAGAGATCTGCCTGGCTCTGCCTCACGAGTGCTGGGATTAAAGGCGTGCGCCACCACCGCCTGGCAGTAAGTTATACTTTAAAGGCAGTATTCTGATGCAACCTTTAGGTTAAGGCACATCAGTTCTGCATGATTCTAATTTTCGTTTCTTTTCCACACTATTATTTCTACATAAGATTTTAAGAACTCTACTGAAAGAGTTATCTTCTAGCCTTAAGAAACTCATTTTTACTGCAGTTTATACATTGTATCTTTAACTTTGTATCAGTAAGCAGTCTTAACCAGCTGAATGATTGCATCAAGTCTAAATAATCAACCATATCAGAAACATGCAATTAATAATGAACAGATTGTTAGATACTTCCTCCTAGCAGGCCAGACATTTTAGAAAGAAAACACTCTGAATATTTTCTTCATTTAAAATGTATTTAACCTGCCAAAACATACAAATGTGGTTTTCTTAACCTTGAATACTGGTATATACATGTGCATTTGGGAAGTATTCTGCTGTTACCAACCTCCTGGTCACTGGGGAAGTGGAGCTGTTTCTCACTCCCTGGCCGTTTTTACTGTTTGCTACCCCTCTTGCTGCTGACATTCTGAGTTCTAAAACACCCTGTCCCGTCTCAAGAAGGAGAGTTCTGGATAGTTCCTGGGAGGGGACAAAGGGTGGAAGAAGGGTAGGGAGACAGTTGCCCACATCTAGCAGTTTGGAGAAGATGTATGACTGGAAGCCAAAGAAGGAGGAATTGGGAGAATCTGTGCTTTAGACAAGGGGAAAGACATAAGGAGAAGTAGTTGATGGCCCTTCAGCAGTGTGTGGCTCTTTTGTCTTTGTTTTGGTGACATGAACAGATCATCAGATTTAAGGCTTTTAGGAGTATGGTTTAGCAATAAATAGTATGGGGCAGAAATAAATTCCCGAGACATCAAGAAAGAGTAATGGGCAGGAAAATGGAAGCATCAGGAGTAGACTTATCTGATGTGTTTGGCAGCCAAAGAGAAGAGGGAAGTTAGAAGAAAAATTGGAAGGTGTCAGAATCCATGGAAGGTTTTAGTAGGATGAGGATACTTCATCTGACTTTAGAATTATAGGAAGGACCCAGGGCAGAGGACTTAAGATAGGAGTAGGCCAGTAACTAAGCAAGGCCCCAGTTAGGCAAAATGGAGTGTAAGTCTAGTTATCAAGCAAGGGAAATAGATGAAAAGTATGTTTATAAAATGCTCATGCCTGAATACCCAGTGTGTATTTTAAAAGTCCATTACTTCCCTCTTCGGAAACACTATAAAGTATTCTATATGGCTGCCAGTCTTAGGCAGGGCTGATAGGCTGACAGACAGAAATAATTTTCTAAGCCAACTGGTTTATGAATCCTGGTTAGCGTTAGTGCTGGTGCAGTTGCTTACAAATTGTTCACCAGCCTTTTAGCAACCATACCATGACCAGCTCAGTGCAGACTGAAACTCATGATTGAATAACTTTAACCAATTTTTAAGAGTTGTGAAATATACACAAAATTTCATCTTTTAAAAACTACTGTGTGTGTGTGTGTTCCTGTATGCATGTGTGTACAGGTGTGCATGCCAGCATGTGTGGATGTTCTCTATGCAAGCGTGTACAGGTATTCATGCTAATGCGTGTGGGTGTAGCGGCCAAAGGTTGAAGTCTGATACCGCCTTCTATCCTTCTCTATTCTAGATTTTGAGATGGAGTCTCTTGTGATCCTGAAGATTTCTGTTTCAGCTAGGCTGGCTGGCTAGTGAGCTGCTGAGATCTGCCTGAGCTGGGGTTACAGGTGTATACCAACATGCTTGGCTTTCTTGTGCGGGTGCTAGAGATCTGAACTCAGGTCCTCAGGCTTGAACAGCAGAGGACTTTCCTTATGAGCTATCTCCCCAGCCCCCACTTTTGTAGTATTCTGGACTCAGCACTGCTGTTCGCCTGAACTTCTTATCATCCTCATCTCAACTTCATAGCTTAAGTAACTTCCTGCTACTTTGTTCATCTGACATTAAGTAGCCACCATTCTCTATAGAGATTTGACTATTCTCGGTACCTTATATAAGTAAAGTTATACAATATATGTCCATTTTTATAGGATGGGGTGTTCTGGATTCTTTTGCATAGACTGGTGTTTTGTTGGCTTGCCCATATTGTTCCATATATTGGAATTTTGTTTTTTTTAATTAACTAGTATTCTCCCTCCCTCCCCATCTCTCTGTGTGTGCATGTGTGTGTTTATCCATTCCTTTGTTGGTACACACTTGCATTGTTATTATTCATAGTAATTTTTATTATCGTGAGTAATGCTGCTACAGACATGAGAGTGCAGATGTTTATGTGAGTGTTTTGAGTGTCTCTTTTCATTCTACTGGGTATGTGCCCCTAAGTGGAATTCCTGGGTTGTATGGCGAATGTGTTAGTGTTTTTGAGGGACCACTATAATTTTCCCATAGCTCACCAACCTCTCCTGTTGTATTAGAGGCACAGGATAAGAGGGCATATAGAACATATTGTTATTTTCAAGGACGTATAGACCTTAGTGGCACACAACATGTTCCTGTACTTGTAGCTCCATGAGGGGCAGAGGCAGGAGAATTGAGTTTAAGGCCAGCCTGGACAATACAGAGAAACTGCATTAAAAAGAAAACAAAGCCAGATTTACAGTCTCATGAGATACAAGAAAACCCTTGTACGTGTTTGGGGGTGTTATTTCTGTGATCGGGAGGAAGCTGGCTCACTTGTGCAGAGGAACAGAGGTCATGACTACTCTTTACTGTGATCATCCTCAGAAGTTACATTTCTCTCTCACAGATCACAGTGCAAGGCTAAGAACATTTTGGAATGTATGATAGAGAATTTGTTAAATGTTTTGTTTTCCACAAACCAAATAGTTCATTTAACTATCTTTATTCATATAGCATTTATGTATATTTTCCCTTACTTGTTAAACATTTAAGTTGGTTGACTTAAATCTATGTGTTTGAATCAGTGTAAGTTAATGTGTCATGCCCATTCTTTGACTGACTTCAGTATACAAATTTAGAGTTTATTGAATAATTTAGTATAATAGTAAAATTAACAACAGCTTTCTTTTTTGTTATTCATAAATGTGCATTTGGAATATATTGTTTCAAGCAGATCTGTTATAACATATTTAATTCAGTCTTAGGATCATCATTATAATTGAGAAAACAAAAGAACCACCTCTTCATACTAGCAAAATGTATATGAAGCAGTGAAATGGAAAATATGAATTATTTTCTTTTTGGGTATTTCATGGTTTTTATTTTGAGCTGTTAGTCGGAAGTGTCTCATAATTTCTTTTAATCTGTTTTGTTTGGGGTAAAGTGTTTTCAGACCTTATCTTTTGACTGCCATATATGGGAACTAATTGTGATGTTTTATTTAGTAACACATTCCTGTAAACCACAGGCCAAATGTTTTAGCTTTTGGTATATGGATTCCTGTTTGTTTATTTGGTTGTTTTTTTTCCTCTATCTGTTTTTCTTTACCTTAAAGAAGGAGAAAATTAATCCTTTCCTCTGACAGTGAACATTTAGTGTTATAGTTTTATGATTCTTTAAAATTTGCTTGCCCTAGGCTAACCCAGTTCTTCTCATTTTTGACATTGAAGTATCTGGAAAGATTGAAGTCATAAAACTGATTGTCTAGGTTGTAAGAAAGTTTAGAGGCTATAAATAAAATATGTAGCACTAAACATTAACTACTGACTTACTTCTGTTAGTGTTGATATTTTTGAAGCTAAATACTACCACAAATCAATAATGTGTCTCCCTTAAAAGAAGCATGTAAAGATGGTATCCTCATTTTAACACCTCTGAAACATTTCACAATAATTATAAGGGTTCTTGGTGAAAAGTTTAGACTGCTATGAAGTGTTTTAAAATGTGTCCATGGCCTGGTGGTGGTGGTGGTGGTGCATGCCTTTTTCCAGCACTCAGGAGGCAGAGGCAGATGGATCTCTGTGAGTTCAAGGCCAGCCTAGTCTACACAGAGAGTTCAAGGACAGCCAGAACTACACAGAGAAATCCTGTCTCGAAAAACCAACCAACCAGTCTAACAAACAAAAAGGTGTCCCCCAATTCTAGTAAGCAATGATAACTTGATGGTCAGAATGTGCCAAAATTGGGCATTTCCCCAGAATTCTCTCTGAATTACCGTATTGCCACATAATTTAAATAACCCCTTGCTCTTAAAATATTTGGTGTGTGAGTAAAGCTGGGAGTGGGAGAGGTGGTCCTCCCCAGGGAAGAGCAGACCAGTTGGCGGTCCAGTGCCAACAGCCCAGAAAACAAACATATAGAAGTAGCATTATATGGTCTCAACAGATTATATCTAGGAATATATATGTATATACAAGTACTTATATATATTTACTAATAATTGATGAAAAAGACAGTGAATTTGAACAAGAATAGAGAGGTGTACATGGGAGGATTTAGAGGGAAGAAGGGGAGAAATCTGGTAATTAAAGTACAATTTCAAAAATAAATGAAAAAATATATGGCTTGGATAATAGAAAAGACTAGTTTTAATTTGTTGAAGAAATTGTTTTTAAAACTGTTGGAGGGAAAATAATCAGTTTATTTCAGGTTTGTTGAGATGGGTCATCAAGTAAAAGTGCTTGTGCTCAAGGCGGTCAATAAGTTCCTTCCCTAGAGCCCACATGTGCTCAAGGCAGTCAATAAGTTCCTTCCCTAGAGCCCACATGTGCTCAAGGCAGTCAATAAGTTCCTTCCCTAGAGCCCATATGTGCTCAAGGCAGTCAATAAGTTCCTTCCCTAGAGCCCATATGTGCTCAAGCCTGTCAATAAGTTCCTTCCTTAGAGCCCATATGTGCTCAAGGCAGTCAATAAGTTCCTTCCCTAGAGCCCATATGTGCTCAAGGCAGTCAATAAGTTCCTTCCTTAGAGCCCATATGTGCTCAAGGCAGTCAATAAGTTCCTTCCTTAGAGCCCATATGTGCTCAAGGCAGTCAGTAAGTTCCTTCCCTAGAGCCCATATGTGCTCAAGGCAGTCAATAAGTTCCTTCCTTAGAGCCCATATGTGCTCAAGGCAGTCAATAAGTTCCTTCCCTAGAGCCCATATGTGCTCAAGCATGGCGATAAGTTCCTTCCTTAGAGCCCATATGGAATCAGAGACTCAAGTCCTACAAGTTGTTCTCTGACCTCCACAATTGCATCGTGACACACGTGTGCATGCACACACATAAGAAATACATAAATGTAAAAAGGTTGTTTAAAGTTTATTTTATAGGCCTTTACTTAGCTCTGAACTTTGAGTCCACGAGCAATAGAAGTCAGAGCTCTTCTTTCTAAGTCTGTTAATGCTTGAAGGAAAGAGTGATGTCTGAGGGCTAACTTGATGACTTGTAGATGGGAAATTTTGTCACATAATGTAATATTACGGAAAATGTCTATAGCAAAGAAATAACATCTATGCCCACATGCATGCACACATGCACGCTCACACACACCTACCTGAAAATCATCTAAGGGTATTTTGTAGGCTAGGTATTATGTTCATGTAGTGTGAGAAGACTCTTTATCTGGCTCACAGAAAACTTCTGGCAAAGCAATTTATAGTTATATATCTGTATCTCTCTCTCTCTCTCTCTCTCTAATATATATATATATATATATATATATATATATATATATATATCTCAGAATTGACAAGATCAGGCATGTTCAGAGTGGTATGGAGGTATGTCTGTTAACAAAAAAGAGCAATTAAATAAAATCTCATGATTTCTAAAATCTGAAGGATTAACTGTAGGCATCTATTTTAGGCATCTACTACAATCATTGCTTAAAGAGTAAGTAAGTTATTAGTGAATTGAAACTGTAGCTAGTAAGTTTATTAGTTATCAAACTCTTTAGTTTAAAGTAAGATGTGGAATATTGTATACCTACTAGAATAATAAAACTCTTAAATTTGTTTGTTAGATAATAAGAAAATATTAATTTACTGTGTGTAATCAAGTAGCAGAAACAGTTGGAAAGCTGGGTACAATTGACATTTAATTGGGAGTGAATAGGAGACACTTCATATTTTAAATGAGGTTTTAATTAAAGTAAGATTGACTCATCTTTTTTTGAAGTCTTTGCAAAGGAAATTTGAAACCACCTCAGTTGATGGTTGGCTTTTTCTGACTTCGATTAATCACTTTCAAAGTAAGGAGGTGGACCAGCACAGTGACTTCGTTATTACACACACTAGTGACTTTGTAATTACACACAGTGAGACTGTTGGAGACTTAGGTCGTGCGACTGCAGAGGGTCTTACTGGTCACTTTACACAGTGCTGTGTGTGTTCTCTGTCTGATTCACACACACACAAGACAGATCTGAAAGAGATTCTGTTTCTATTAATTTTGGCAAATATAGTTTAATAGAGTATATTTTAACTAGAAATAGTGGTTTCAAAGACATTTTATCTGTTAATTCTAAAAACATTAAGGGTTTTTTTTGTTGTTTTTTTTTTTTTTGCTGTTTTTTGAGACAGGGTGTCTCTGTGTAGCCTTGGCTGTCCTGGAACTCACTTTGTAGACCAGGCTGGCCTCCAACTCAGAAATCCACGTGCCTCTGCTCCTGAGTGCTGGGATTGAAGGTGTGAACCACCATCGCCCAGTGATAAATTAATTTCTACTTTAATGAGTAACAGTGAACAATACATGCTTCATCAGCTGACAGATAGAATCTTCATTGGGAACAAATACTTGATTGCATCTGGAAGATTCTTGTCAATCTCAGCAAGAATATTAACTTCTATGTAGTGTCATCTATTCATAAATTTCTCATTTGCTCATTTCACAGGCTAAAACATAATAAATGATTTAATACAGTCATTAATACTGTATTAAACAACCAAGATTAATAGAGGCAATGAAACAATCAAAATGACTTATATGCACATATGAAAATACCAGTTAAATCCTGTGTATTCACGTATGCTATTTAAAATTCTAATGTAGGGAAAGGTAACAAGAAATAGAAAGTATCTAATGATGTAATTATTTTAAAACAAGCTTATGTTATATGGTTAATCTTTTTTATATTTATTTATATGTATATATGCGTGTATGTGGGTGTCATGGTTAATCTCTTTCAAGAGGAATGGAAAGTACTCCTTTTTAAAGGAAAAACTAAATACTTATATTCTTTCCAATACCAAAGTAAGAAACAAAAGTTTCATTTACTTTTTTTTGGTAGAGGAAATTTCATCAGATTTAAACAACAGATTATACAATAATTATTCTCATGAGGAAAAGTTAAACAGTATAATGTTGCTAATTACATCACATTTTTCTTACAGGTTGTAGATTTAAATTTCTTTTGTGTTTTTAAGTTTTAAAATTCTCAGAGATTCTTACTTGGTTTTCTTATTCTGAATTGCCTTATATATTCATTCAATTTTTAAAAGGATGCTGCATATTTAATGGGAGAACTTTTTTTTTAAAGGAAGTGTTGCCAATCAGTCTAAATTTGTTACAGTTAAAATTTGATGGTCTACAGACAATTTATAATCCTTTTCTTGTTATAAAATATTGTCAAATTTTTAGTAGCATCAGTCGGAAAGTTTATGGAAACGTTGTTTAAGGTGGTTTAAAATAGACTAAGTCTTTAATTTGAATTGGATGGCACCTGTTTTCATTTTGTTTCCTCGGCAACACCGCTGGTACCCAAATTGCCCAGAGACCACCCTGGTTTTGGAGGAGAATGAAATCATTCTGTCTTTTTCTTAAAAAAAAAAACAAAAAACAAAAAAAAAAACCTCCTTCATCCTTTTACTGACTAAATATTTAAACAGAGTTATAAAACATCTGTCAGAGTCTGTGAACTCACTTTAGAGTTAAAGAGTTTAGGACACATAACTGGAAGTTTTGAATAAAAATACCTGAGTAATTTTAGTTTGACTTTCTAATGGTAAAAATTTTAGTATAATGAGAATTAGAAATTAGGAGAATGACTAATAGTAAAAGGAGAGAAAATGGCTGGACTTAGAGAGTTTTATGAAAAGCTATGATTTTTTTGTTTCATTCATTTAATGAGAATTTGGATTAAAAATGAAAAGATCTTTTTTTCTAGGATGTTCCTAGAAGTTATGGTTCCTAGCAAAGCATGGTTTATGCTCTAGAGCAGTGGTTCTCATCCTTCCTAATGCTGGGACCCTTTAATACAGTTCCTCATGTTATGGTGACCCCACCCATAAAATTATTTTGTTGCTACTTCATAACTGTAATTTTGCTACTGTTAGGAGTCCTAATGTAAATATCTGATATGCAGGATACCTGATGTACGACCCTAAAGGGGTTGTGACCTACAGTTTGAGAATCACTGCTTTAGAGACTCCTACAGGATGAAGATGGGATGATGGGGCTAATAGAAATGGAATGTTTTCTAATAGATCCTGCAGTTTTCATATTGTCATGTCTTCATGTCTTTGGATACCATGAAATGTTATATTAACTGTTTTAATTGGGGACAGTTGAGACTTATATTCATTAAAATAAGTAGATAAAAATTACTAATTTTCAATGACCCGTGGCCAGAACTGATCTCTTATACAATAGACATATATCTTAGGCTAACATGTATTCTTTTGACAAATTTTCTTGATCAAATAAGATTTATTCCTGTGCTCTCAATGAAAATTCATATAAGATATTTTAGTTCATATTTATTGGATGAATAAATAGATCTGCAGGTCTTTATTTTAATTTTTCAATAGATTATTTCCTGCTGTGGAAATATTTATAGGAGGCAGATACTAAATCAGACTGGATAAGGAAACCTAGTATACAGAACCAACATGAGCACTAAATATTTGACATCATTAAAAATGCTATTCTATTGTTCTTTTTACTGTAAGATTATATTTTAAAGACAGATCCCTTTTTCTTAGTTTTTGAACTTGAGAGCTGGTTATAGGAAGCCATTGGAACATTTTCTGCAGAATGGTGTTTAGGGTGGAGCAGGGCAGAAGTATGGAAGACCCAACAGGAAAATGCTAATAGTCCCGGTGATAAGTGATGGACACTCACATTAAAATGGTAGCTGTGGTAATGGAGAGAAGAAGGGTACTTCAAGATCTATAAAGGGCTTGAAACAAATAAGGCTAGTCTTATTTTAGTTTTGATTCAGCTTAAATGTTGGTACTAATGTTAACTATGTCCATGATCCTGGAGGGACAGTTCTTTACTCATGAGTTTCTTCTGAAGCATTTCCTTACTTTCAAAGATGCTTCTATATTTAACTTTTTAAAAATTGTTTCTATTCCAGAAGTGAGAGAGAAAAAGTTTAACCCTAAGTACTAGGAAATTGAACCTGGAGCATCCTAAGCAAGTGCTCTACTACATCTTCAGGCCCTTCTACCCTTTTTGATTGTCTCTATTGGCTTTAAAAAAACATTTTTTTATTTTTTAAAATTATAATTACATCATTTCACCCTTTCCTTTCTTTCTTCTGCCCTCTCTTATTTACTGCCCCCTGTTCATTCATGGCCTTTTCTTTAATTGTTGTTATTTAAATACGTAAATAAAACCTGCACAGTCTATCGAATGTTGCATGTATGAAGATGATCTCAGGGCTATCCATTTAATATTGGATAACCAGTTGGGGGCTCTTCCCTGGGAAAGAACGTTTTTCTCACTCTCAGCATTTCCTGGTTGTTCAGAGTAGTTCTTTGTCTATGGCTTAATCCCCATGAGTTTTCTCTCTTTTGTGTTAGCATGTCCATTGGTGTTATTATTGTTCAGGCCTTGTTTAGGAGCCATGTTGATGAGACTTCATGGATTAGAGACATTTGTAGGAAACACAATCTCACAGCAAACTTCCTGTTACTCTGAGTCTTAGAATACTTCCTCCTCAATGATCCCTGAGCCTTAGGTTCAGGAATTGTGTTATAGATGTATCAGATAGGACTGTGCACCACATGGTCTCTTGTTCTCTGCATTAAGATCAGTTATGGTTTTCTGTAATGGTCATTGTCCATTGCAAAGAGATGTTTCTCTGATGTGGGGTGAGAACTACACTTATCTTTGGGTCTGAGGATAAATATTTAGAGTATAGTTATGAATTATGCTGGTTTAGTAAAGCGGTGCTTGTAGGTTCATCTCCATGATCTGTGAATTCATTAGCCCTGGCTAGTGGCTAGGGTTTCAGTACCAAGCATGGTTTCCTTCTTGTTGAGTGGGCCTTAAATCCAACTAGAGAGCTGTTGGTTGCTGCTGAAGTGTGCATGCCACTACTGTACCCTCAGGGCTTCTGAGCCATGCTGGCCATTGTTGTGGTTCATAGGCATCATGACTGGGTAGGACTGTTGGTTGCTTCCTTCCTTTGGAAGCTCGCATGGTGCCTTCTGGGTCTGTAATAAGTTGAGATCTGGAATGGTAATTCCTCTAACATTGTTCCTTTTGCTCAGGATTTTTTTTTTTAGCTGTCTGGGGTCTTTTGTAGTTCCATATGAATTTTAGGGTAGTTTTTTCTATTTCTGTGAAGAATGAGATGGAGATTTTGATTGTTATTGTATTAAATCTATAAATGGCTTTTGGCAGAATGGTCATTTTCATAATATTAGTTCTACCAGTATATGAGCCTTGGATGTCTTTCCTTTTTTTCTAGTGTCTTTATGTCCTTCTTCAGAGCTTAGATTTTTCATTGTAGAGGTCTCTCATCTCCTTGGCTACATTTATTCCTAGTTAGTGTCTTTGGGGCTATTGTGAATAGGATTGTGTTCATGATCTCTTTCTCTGTTTATTTGTTGTTATTATATTGAAAAGCTATTGAACTTTTGCAAGTTGATTCAGTATCTTACTGAATTATTGTTGATTGTTTCTGATAGAATTCTTGGGATCTCTATAGTATTATCTGCAAATAGGAATACTTTGACTTCTTAATTTCCCATTTGTATCCCTTTTCTGGCCTCACAGTTCCAGCTAGTTCTTCAAGCATGATACTGAAAAATAGTGGGAATAGTGGCCATCCAGTCTTGTTCCTGATTTCAGGGATGGTTTCAAGTTTTTCTCCATTTCGGATGGTCTTGGCTGTGGGTTTATCATATACAGTTTTTATTGTGTTGAGATGCCTTCCTCTAGCTGTGCCAGTACTTTTCTCATGAAGGCGCATTGGGTTTTGTCTGTCTTTTTCTACATCTATTGAGATGATCATGTGATTTTGGTCTTTTAAGTCCATTTATGTGGTTTATTACAGTTATTGACTTGAGTATGTTGAAACATCCCTGCATTTCCACAATAAAGTCATGATGGATAACCTTTTTGATGTGTATCTGTACTTGGTTTACAAGTATTTTATTAAGCATTTTTGAATCTATGTTCATCAGGAACATTGGCCTGTACTTTTTATTTTTGTTGCATCTTTACCTGGTTTTGGTAATACCTGGTATTAGCATGGTGCTGGCTCCATAAGGGAATTAGGGTGCCTCCCTCCCACCCTCCCTCCCTCCCTCCCTTCTTTCCTTCCACCTTTCCTTTATCCTTTCTTTCTTCTTTGAATAGTTTTAGACTAGTTGTAGATCTTCCTGAAAGTCTGGTAGAATTCTGCTGTGAATCCATCTGGGCCTGGCATGTTTTTCTTTTCTTTTCTTTTCTTTTCTTTTCTTTTCTTTTCTTTTCTTTTCTTTTCTTTTCTTTTCTTTTCTCTTCTTCTCTTTCTCTCTCCCCCTCCCCTGTCTCCCCTTCCCTCCCTCCCTCCCTCTCTCTCTCTCTCTCTCTCTCTCTCTCTCTCTCTCTCCCTCCCTCCCTCCCTCTCTCTCTTTCTCTCTTTCTTAAGTTGGAAGGCTTTTTATTACTATTTCGGTCTTCTCATTTGTTTATGGGTCTGTTTAGTTTTTGTTTTTATTTTTTTAATCTCTTCTTGCTTTAATTTTGGTGGTTTGGCTGAACCTAGAAATCCATCTGTTTCTTCAGGTTTTCTGGCTTATTGAAGTACAGGTTTTAAAAGTGTTATGTAGCTCTGGCTGTTCTGGAACTCACTCTGTAGACCAGGCTGGCCTGCAACTCACAGAGATCCACCTGCCTCTGCCTCCTGAGTATTGAGATTTAAGACATGTGCTGCTATACCCAGCATATTCATGAAATCTTTGTATTATTTTCTTTGTTTCTATTTCATTCATTTCAGCTCTGATATTTATAATTTCTTGCTGTCTAGTGGGCTTGGGTTTATTTTGTTCTTGTTTTTCCAAATTTTTGAGTTGCTTTATTAAATCACTTCCTTGTGTTCTTTCTGAGTTTTTAAATGTATGCACTTAGAGTGATAAAGTTATCTTGGAGGACTGCTTCTAATTTGCCTCACAGGTTTTGTTGTATTTTCATTTTCATTTAGTGCCCAGAAAATTTTGAGTTCTTTCTTGACCCATTCATCATTCACTAATAAGTTATTAATGTGCATGAGTTTGTGTACTTACTAGAGATTTATTTGCTGTCAATTTCAGTTCTTATTGTGTTATGATCAGATAGGATACACAGAACTATTTCAGTCTTTCTGAGTTTGCCAAGATTTCTTTTTTTGTCCCAGGATGTGATTTACTTTAGAAGGTCTTCCATGTACTGCAGAGTATAATGTATTCTTTGGTGTTTGGCTTGAATATTCTATAGCTATCTATGAAGACCATTTGATTGATATTGTCATTTAATTTTGATGTTTCTCTGCTTTTGTTCAGATGACTTGTCTATTGAAGAAAGTGGGGTATTGAAATAACCTTTTAATAGGTTGATACTAACTGGTGTTTTTAATTCCAGTAATTTATTTTTTATGAAGTTGGGTGCACTAGAATTTGGTGGATGTGTTAGTCAGTGTTCTTGCTGTGACGTGACCATGTCAGTTCTTATAAAGGAAAGCATTTGATTGGGGCTGACTTGCCTTTCAGAGGTTTAGTCCGTTCTCAACACAGTGGTTGGCAGCATGGCGGCATGCATGTAGACATGGTGCTGGAGGAGGAGCTTGAAAGCTCTGCATCTGGATCTATGGGCAGCAGGAAGAGAGAGCTGCTGGGCCTGGCTTGAGCTTTTGAAACCCCAAAGCTCCCCCCCCCACTTCCTTCAACAAGGCCACACCGCCTAATAGTGCCGCTCCCTGGTGACCAAACATTCAAATCTATGAGCCTATGGCGGCCATTCTTAAACCACAACAGTGCATATATGTTTATTATAGGAGTGGCGTCTTTGTTAGTTGTTCCCTTCATTAGGATGAAGTGTCCTTTATCTCTCCTGATAAGTTTCAGTTTGAAGTTTATTTTGTCAGATACTAGGATAGTGATGCTTGTGTGCTTCCTGGTCCTGTTTGACTGGAATACTTTATGAATTCTTTTCTATCTTTAAGGTAAAATGTGTTTCTTATAGACCACAGATAGATGAATTTTGTTTCTTGATTAATTTAACCTTCTTGTGTCTATTGATTGGAGAATTGAGGCAATTTATGTTTAAAATTACTGAAAAGTTCTGGGCACATGCCTTTAATCCTAGCACCTGGGAGACAGAGCCAGGTGGATCTCTGTGAGTTCAAGGCCAGCCTGGTCTACAGAGCGAGATTCAGGACAGGCACCAAAACTACACAGAGAAACCCTGTCTCAAAAACACCAAAAAAAAAAAATTATTGATAAGTATATGTTGATTTCAGTCGTTGTGTTGTTGAATTTTGGTGTTCTGTTGTATTTTATGTTTCAGTAATCATAGCTCCATTTTTTTCTCTAGGATATTCTCATTCCTCTCTTAAGTCCAAAATTTTGTTTCCTCTTTTGTCTTTAGGTTTGATCATCTGTTGGATATAATTTTCTTTTGGGCTGTTCTATCTTTAGCTTTGGTCTGTTGGGTGTACTTATTTTTAGGCTGTTTATATCATGGGGCATTTTTCTTCTTTAATATAGTAGATATTGCTGGGTACATTAGTCTGAGTTGGCTGTCCTGGTTTTAGGACTTGGAATGCATTGCTTCAGGATCTTCTGCTTCTCAGAGTATCCACTGAGAAATCAGCTTTTATTCTGATGTGTTTTCCTTAAAAATGAGTTGTGTTATTTCTCTTTTAGTATTTTTCCTTGTTGTGTGTACTTACTGTTTTAATTATAATAGGCCATACCAATTCTCTTTTGGTCTTGTCTATTGGGTTCTGTGTGCTTCTTGTGTCTGGTTGGGTATGTTTTTCTTAGTTTGGTGGAAGTTTTCTTCTATGATTTTGTCTGGTCAGTGCCATTGACCTGGGTTGATTGCAGTCATTATATAGTATTTTGGTAGTGTTATGTACATTTCCATAGGACTGATGGATTTTTGTTGGGGGAGGTTATACTGCTTTAATTTTTCATCTTTTTTTGTATTTTTGTGATGAGATATGTTCATGTGGCATGTCAACTTCTTTTGTTAATTCTGTGTTGGATGATGGGCAGGGAAGATTGGGGAAGAACATGGGAAGTATGGGTCAGGTTGGAACCTAAAGGTTGGATATGGCTTAGGTGGACTCAGGGCTGGGCTGTGTGCAGAACAAGCATCCGGTCTAAGCCTGAGTTTGGGGGTAAAGCTGGGTATTGATGAGGATGCATGGAGTACAAAATCAGGTGGATTCACACAGCTAGACCTGAAAAGCAAGTGCGGGATCTGGGTGGGTGGAGAGTCAGATGTGATGGGGGTGGGGACCTGTAGGTTGGGAGCATTCAGGGTCCTGGTGCAAGCCTACTCACTGGGAGCCATGAACCACAGGAATGACCAGACTAGGTCAGGGCACTGGATGTAGGTGCTGGGCTGTATCAGGGACTTGGGGAGGATGTGTGAAGGGAGAGGATCAGAGGAACTGACCTTGCTAGACCCTGGAGAAGATTGTGCAGAAGAATTCAACTGGGCAGAGAGCCCCAGCCTCTTTTCAAAAATTAGCTTTTTTTTAAAAAAAGTTCTTATTTTCCATTTTGAGACAGAGTCTTGCTAAGTTCCTGGTGCTGGCCTTGAATCTGCTCTGTAGCCACAGCAGACATTGAAATCTGTGATCCTTCTCTGTAGCTTCCTGGGTGGCTGTGATTACAGGCTCAGCCTGAAAAAGAGATTCTTACAGCAGGTTCACTATTGATCTGTTACAGTTCTACTTTTTAATAGCATTCATATCTGTGATATAAGAACAGCATCAACTTACAAACAGGAATCCATTTACCTGCCTTTAGCTTTACTTACATGTATGATAATTGCTCCTGCTGTCTCGCTGTTTTGTTTTAAGAGTTCAAGTTGCTACATAGTGTCTTCTTTCAACCCAAAGGTTTCTTTCTGTTTCTTGTTTAATGGTGTTGCATGGCTTACCTGGGGAAGTCTTCTCTGACTGCATAGTCCAGGCTGGCCTTGAACAGATTCCCTGTCTCCACCTGCAGTCTTGAATCACAGGGGTGTCCGGTCTCTCCCAGCTAAAGTATCCTGTCTGACCATTCCTAGATCAGGTTATATGTTGAGGTTAAGGCAGCAAATCGTGGCCTGGGTTTCTAGAACCTTGGTGAGGCAATGTACTTAAGGGACTGATTAAAACATAAAACACAAAGTACTTGTTATTGTTATGGAGAAAGCTATTATATCACATTTATTGGACATTAAATAGTATTAAAAATCCTTTGGTTTTCCTAACGTAAGTTAGAACATATGAATCTTTTCTTAACATGAATTATTTTCATGTTATACGTGTACGTACACACACACTTTTTTTGAGACAGGGTTTCTTTGTTGTAGTCTTGGCTGTTTTGAAACTCCCTCTGTAGACCACATTGGCCTCGAACTCACAGAGATCCGTCTGCCTCTGCCTTCCAAGTGCTGGGATTAAAGTTGTGTGCCACTACTGCCCAATTTATATATTTATATAATATATATTTATATAATTTATATAATAATTTTAATAGCAAAAATTATGATACAGATGTTTTGTCTTCATGCACCATTTTTAAAAACCATGTATTTTTAATTATGATGAAAATGTGACATAAAATTTACCATCTTAGCAGTCTCCAAGTTTGGTGTTTTGCAGTTTTAAGCCTATTCAAATTGATGCATACTAATCTTTTTTAAAATGATTTTTTTGTTTTAGTTTTATAAACTAAAATTCTGTGCTAATCACCCACGTATTTCCCCAGTTAATTTCCTCCCTTTTCCTGCTCATCAACATTCTATGTTTGTTTGTTTTCTGTGTCTTTAACTACTTCATGGGAGTGGAATATTATTTGACTTTGTGGCTAATTTTTTTTTTACATAGTCTAATGTCTTCAAAGGTTTAGTCATGTTGTGGCAGTGACCAGACATCACTTAAAAAGCCAAATCCTATTTATTGTACTTATGTCCTATTTCATTCATTCTCATTATTCATTTTCAGATTTTGCTCTCAGTAGAGATTATTTTTCTTTTTTAAACCAAGTTTCTTTGTCTTCAGGTTTTAGCTTACTTGGCTTTCTAATCCACTGGCCAGGCTTGCTCTTTGGAAGCCACGTGAGCAGTAGGTGTTTTGTAGGTGTATTGCTGATTTGTACCTTGTTATGTTCCTCACTTAGACATTTAATTGATTGCAAGTTGTAAAAGACTGAGGACTTTATCGACTGAATAATTATCAATTATGAAGCTAACATTCTTTTGCAAGAGTGTCCAACCTCTGTGCTTCTCAGCCTAACCCGGCCCCTCCTGCTGCCTAGGGGCTGGTGATGTCTTAACTCCAATTGAGCAGAGCTTCCTTTGTTGTGAAAGCGAAAGAAAAGTCACGGAGTACCACCACACTCTGCTGCTGACATCTGTTTCTGATACAATTTTGGTAATATGATAAAAATTAAAAACGTGTTGTATGATCATTGTTTGTGATTCCCTTGGTAACACATGTGGGTAACTTGGACAACTTCCTTTGTGAGGTTTGCATGTGTGAGGTGTTATTAAGTCCAAATGGAAGGGAATTGTGTTGCTGAGGACTGTTGAAGCAACTTCTTCTTTTTCTTCTCTTTTTTTTGACACTAATCCTTTTAGATTACCTGTTAAATTTC
Organism: Peromyscus eremicus; assembly: GCF_949786415.1. Classification (NCBI taxonomy): domain Eukaryota; kingdom Metazoa; phylum Chordata; class Mammalia; order Rodentia; family Cricetidae; genus Peromyscus; species Peromyscus eremicus. Next base: position 64,057,436 of record NC_081436.1, read on the forward strand.
TTGAGTAAGTTTTATCTTGCTCCTTGAATTTTGCAAAAATAATGAAAAAATTTTGTCAGAAATTACATTTGTATTTAGGGAACACTTTTTCTAAAGCCACAGTTATTTTAACGTAACAAGCTAGTATGTATTCTGTTTTTGCTTTGTTATAGGAAAACTATCTATTTTCTTTAAATTATTAATATTGAAATTAGAGCTGTGATTATTGAGATAAAAATGGAGTTAATGAAAGTATATACAAATGCTCATGAACACAGTCTGGGTAGAGAGAAGATGGGAAACAGTTTAAAATAGGGTCATAGGGGAAAGAAGGAGGAGAGAAAAATCAGAAACTAAAAAGATGAGGTTAGGAAGGAAGAAAAGAATGAGTGGGTAATGTAAAGAAGACATACATAGTGTGGGATAGTGACCACATACATAGTGTGGAATAGTGACCACATACATAGTGTGGAATAGTGACCACATACGTAGTGTGGAAAAGTGACCACATACATAGTGTGGAATAGTGACCACACACATAGTGTGGAATAGTGACCACACACATAGTGTGGAATAGTGACCACAGACATAGTGTGGAATAGTTACCACATACATAGTGTGGAATAGTGATCACATACATAGTGTGGAATAGTTACCACATACATAGTGTGGAATTGACCACATACATAGTGTGGAATAGTGACCACATAACATAGTGTGGAATAGTGACCACATACATACTGTGGAATAGTGACCACATACATACTGTGGAATAGTGACCACATACATAGTGTGGAATAGTTACCTTTGGATGTCCAAAATGAGGACTTGAGCTGTTTGGTTAGGAATTCTGGGATTTTGTTTTCTCTTGTTGCTGAGCAACCATGTTACTGGTGCATCCAGTAGGGTTATCAGAGTGACCCTGCAGGCACCAGTCTGTAGAACAGCCCCTTCAGGTTAGTCTAGCAGGCTATTCTGCCAAAGTTGAGTCAGGCGTATTTAGCTTCAAAGCTAATTTTCTTTGTACTACACAGCTCAATTTCTAGATGAAATCATCTTTTTGTATTTGCAGTGTACCCTATAACTTATTTAACTTTTATTTCATGTAGTAAGTCCACATAGTAAGTTGATGTTCTTGGATGTAATCTATGCTATTGCCATCTATACATATTTCAGATATTAATATATACAATTTGTATATACTTAAGCATACTTTTTGATACTTTACAAATTAGTTTTACTTATTCCTTGTTTTTCTATTATGTGACTTTAGGGCAAGATATAGATTCTTTTCAACTTTGTGATATATAAAGCTGGCATCAAATTTATTGAAACATTAGCTTATTGTAAAGATTAAATGAGAGAATGTATATAAATAACCCAGTGTAGTGGTAGTGGACAGCACCCACCAGGGTTTCTGTAAATATGCTAGTATTATTTCTATCTTCATTGAGAATTTGACTGCTTCTTTAGTTACATAATTCTAATTTTTAGTTTTAGAAATATTTTTAAATTTTAGTCATCTGTCTTGGTACCTTTTCTCAGGGCACCATTCTCATCTTGCTTCCTCTGTGTCTGGCTGGTGACTCCTGACTCTGCCCTTCATCTCCTCAGTATTCTCAGTGTGGTCCCCCTGCCTGTACTTCCTGCCTGGCTACTTACTGGTCAATCAGTGTTTTATTAAACCAATTCAAGTGACAAATCTTTACAATGTACAAGAGGATTATTCCACAGCAGCTCTCAGTGACACACCTCCTTCAACAAGGTCATACCAGCTAATTCTTTCCAAGAAGTTCAACCAACCAGGGACCGGGTATTCAAACTTAGGGGCATATGGGGCCATTGTCATTCAAACTACCACCGGGTTTATGTACTTCATCTGATCTGCTCTTGATGAAGATAAGATTCATCTTCCCTCTCGTTTCCTTCTTTCTTTTAGAAATGGTCTCATGTAGCCCAGGATGGCCTCAGATTCCCTATGTAGATTAAGATGAGCGTGAGTTTCTGATCCTCCTTACCTCCTCCCTCGACAATCACACACACCACATGCTGGGATTGCAGGCATGTACCTCCATATCTGATTTGTGCTGTACTGGGGATCAGAACCAGTGCTTCCTGCATGCTAAGTAAACAGTCTACCAACTAACCCATATCCCCAGCTGAGATGTCATCTTTTCTCTCCATGGATATAATTCAAGTATTTAACATACACATACATTGGTTTTCATCATTAAGTTTATAAAGTATCTCCATAAGCATTTGTCGTGCCTCTTTCATTTGCCAGGAAGTCTGTTCTTTTGTATAATTCTATGGCGCTCACAAGCCTTCCATTTTTCGTTGATCGTATACTAAGATGCCCTATTAGAAAGCATTAAAGGTAATGGCTAAGATCTGGGTAGTTTGACTTAACTGCTTGCTGTTCCACTTTGGAGGAATCATCTCTGTTCTCATTTTTCTCAGTTGTGACATTTTAATGACTTAATAGGAGTATTTATGATTAAATTATTTTTTTAGAAGACTTTAAGTTTGATTATGTGTGCATGCAGTACCCGTGGTGGCCAGAAGGGGGCGATGGGTTCCCTGAAGCTGGAGTTACAGCTGGTTGTTAGCCACCATGTGGGTGTAGGGAACCTAACCCAGGTGCTGTGCAAGAACAGCCAGTGCTCTAACCACTAAGCTACCTCTCCAGCCCCTTGATTAAATTACTTAATGTACATCGAATACTTATCATTTAAGGCACTACTATTAACTGCTTTCATTGTAGTCATCATCATCACCATCAACAGAGAGGCCTTTCCTGTAGCTAGAGTTTTCCTGCCTGGCCCACAGTCAGGACAAATCTCTCTCACCTGCCAGTCCCACAGCCTCTCAGACCCAACCAAGTAAACCCAGAGACTTATATTGCTTTCAAACTGTATGGCCGTGGCAGGCTTCTTGCTAACTGTTCTTATAGCTTAAATTAATCCATTTCTATAAATCTATACGTTGCCACGTGGCTCGTGGCTTACCGGCATCTTTACATGCTGTTTCTCATCATGGCAGCTGGCAGTGTCTCTGACTCAGCCTTCCACTTCCAGCTTTATTCTCCTCCTTGTCCCGCCTACACTTCCTGCCTAGCCAATGGCCAATCAGTGTTTTATTTATTGACTAATTAGCAACACATTTGCCATACAGAACATCCCACAGCACTTTCCTGACCAACATATATGTGCTGTGTGCTGTATTCCATATCATCACCCATTTTTTTCTGTTTTTTTCCCTTTGTTCTTCCATTTTACTTAGTAATTTATTTAATATGTTTGCTGTTGATATTGTTCAACTAGATTGCCTAATCTTTAAAGACTGCTTTCTTCATGATTATCCCTAATATTTGGGACAGGGCGTGTTAGATTTTGTGTGTATGTGTGTATAATAAATGAATTAGTGACATAGCTAATATCTTATTTACCTATCAAAGTGAAGTATATTTTTAGATACCCAAGATTGACATAAGATATCTTACCTCATCTGAGAACGGTACTTGAACAAACTCTAGCCACAGAGCAAATCAATCCAAACAGAACTGAAGCTGGAAGGCTTGGGGGAAAGGAGGGAACAGTTAGAAGCAGTGAATCTTTTGTGTTTATTACCAAATCTAACCCAATATCTTACAATATATAAGAATTCTGAACTGTAAATAATACTAAGTAATGGTCACTTACCAAGATAGTTAAACTTGAGAAGCATTAAGAGAACAGTATTCACTATATTGAAGGAGAAAAATGATCTGGACTAGGAAAATTGTTCTCAACCAACAGATGCTAAAACATGGTGAAATTCAACATTTTTTTTTCCTTCATACAGTAGCCAACTTTATTCAGTGTCCCAGACAATTTATACTCTGGGAGTTAAGAAAAGTCACATGAATAAAGTTCTCATGAGTTCAAGTTGTATACAATGATAAAAACAAGTCATATGGGACAAAACATATTTTTCCATACAGGTGTATAAAGGATAGTTCAAACATTTAATTGAATAACAAGAGTAAACAATAATGAGTCATCTTAGAGTCGGCTCACACCTACCTTCTACACCTGGAAAAGAGCACAAAAACACATTCCAAGATCAGGTCTGTGTTTTGAAGAATTTGAGGTCACAAGACTCCTGTCTGTTTCCTTGGAGTGTTAACATAAGCATTCAGAATTCTCCTCAAATGAATCTTTTCCAGGACCATGTTGCAAAAATACACCTAAATTCAATTTATTTTAATTTTAGAAAAATCCTCATAACATACTCTTTTAAAAATGTGGATGGGGACACACACACACACACACACACACACACACACACACACACACACACCTGTCTCTGCACCATTTGCATACCTGGTGCCCAAGGAAGCTGGAAGAGTACATCAGATCTCCAGGATAAGGCTTTATAAGTAGTTTTGAGCCATCTGATGTGGGTGCTAGGAACCAAACTCGGGTACCCAACAGCAGCAGTACTACTGAGTCAAATCCCCAACTCCCCGATATTTCATTATAATGCAGAAGATGAGGATGCACCATTACTCTTTCTGTCTTCTATCACTTGGAGGTGATGGAATTCCCTGCTATTTGGTCATTGAAGGATTGAATGATTTCTCCCCCTCTGTGAATGGACTCTGCACATTGCTTCTTATTATAATTGTAAACACAGTTCTCTTGATGTGAATGGAGACAACAAAAGATTTGGTTGAGTAGAGATGAGTCCAGGTTATCAACATCATTTAAGTACATTAGTATAAAAAGTATATAAAAACAAAACTAAAAATTTGATAGTAAAATTCTGAACCTTTTAATAATATTCTTATTCAGTATTATATATCTTGTATGTTTAGTAAGGTTAAAAATTGGAATGACACACAGAAAAGGAGATAAATACATCTTACTTTGCTATCCCAGTTATGTGCTTAGCTTCTGTTCTCTGGTGCTCTAATTTACTTTCTGGCCTAAGTTACTTGCAGGAAATGTATACTGTTCATAGGAGGAATTGGTTTGTTTCCTCTCTCTGTATCTGCTACAATTGACCACATTCAAAGTGGTGCTCTGTGTTGCTTGATATTTTTTAGTTTTGCTGATCGCTGTCAATGATATGGACTACATATAGCTCTACCCCATTAAATGAAAATCACAGCTATTTAGAAGTATACTTAATTTGTTTGTTATTGGCCTTAAGCTTATAGGGCTGTTGTTGGACTGACCTGTGTAACTGCATATTGTTTAGGAAGCTCTGACCTCCATGTCAATAAATTATGAGCGTATGTTTTTACTGTGAATGTTGAGAAATTTCAAAATGACTTCAAGAGTTGGAAACTATGGAAGCAGTACTAGTCGGCTGTAGGCTGGGGTGGAAAATCACCAGGAACAGGATATCTAGGTAATCTGTAGGAGGTAATGTATGTCATTTTTCAAAAATAGCCTTCCCTACTACTTGGCAAGGAGGATGGATCAGCCTCATAGAGCTGAGACATAAGAGATACATGTGAGGGAGAGAAGGCTAGCAATGTGATTAGAGTGTATTCACCGTGCTGGAGCCCTGATGGTTCCTGTTGGAGTAAGTCTGTCAGTATTCCGAGGTGAGGCCAGGACAATCTGGTGAAGACAGGGACTGCTACTGTGAGTGCTTGAGTAGACATGCTTTCACTCAGACGGTAGATTGTATCACAGCTTGAAGATGTGAAGCGGACCAGAGCCACGGTTGGTAGAGCAGATGCCAAGACACAGGCTGGCTAGGAGCTGCAGAGAGAAATGGTCCTGAGTAGTGAGCTCTGTAGGTGTCTGTTTGTCTTTAAGAGGGCTCTGAGGTGGGCAGAAACCTTATCACAATTTTTAAAGTCAGAAACAGCTGACTTTTCTTTGCTTATGAATGATCACAATGAATAAGGAAAGACACTAGCCAGAGTGGGATTTCAGCACAGTGACTGCATTTGGAGAGTGAGTGACATGCAGGGTCAAGAGTAGACTGGCACCCAACTAACTGACTTTAGTGTTAATGTTAGGAGTTTGGCTAGATTAAAAATTTTGAAATCCTTGTCTTTTTCCTCAAGTTGACATTGAAGGCGCTGAAACTGAATTTGTTTTTAAACAGATCTCACGTCTTATGCTCTATTTATCACTTGGTCAGTAGTGATTGAATATCAGCTCTGGGTTCAAGCACTTAGAACTCAACGGTGAATCAGTCTGAGCATTGTGTTACATGGCAGCTTGCGGTTGATAGCCAGGGTAGTGTGTGGACACTTGCAGATATTCGTTGGAATTTTTTCTCATGGATTTATTCACTTTAGCTGCTGTCTAATTTATGATAAGAGTGTGTAATAAGAAAGTACTTGTGTATGTTTATCATTTAGCTCCGAACAGCTCTGTGTACTTAACATTTGTTCTACAGTATCTGAGATGTCAATTGACTGTAAGGGCTGTTTTAGGTCGGAAGTTAGATTTAACCTAATTTGCTAAGCCTTATTCTAAAAATACTATGGAGCTACTGCTACTGTGCTTTTAGGGTACCTTTAAAGGACTCTGAAACAGGAGGGTGGCCACCCTGCAAAGACATTAGTGGTGATTTCTGATTAGAATTTGATATTTAAATCTCTACATCTGGTTCTGTTGTTTAAATGAATCTGCTGCAACTACTGGCCTCGTGTTTCAGTGCCAGCACGTGTTGGTTTCTCCAGCTTATTCTTACATCCTACTTCTGTGTGAAAACTAAATTTTTGGTTAGTCAGTTGGTACTGCCCATATGTACATAAGTGTAAAAGCCATCCTGTGGGAATGAGGAGGGGCAGCACCCCTGCAAAAACAAATGCTGTCTCCCCAGCAGTCATCAGCTCTGAATAGCTCTTTAGCCAAGGGTGGGGTTTTGTGAGGCTCTTCCCCAACCCTGGGAGAGTTCTAACCGGCTTGATCTCATGCAGGTCTTGTGCGCGCAGCCATTAGCTGCTCTGAGTTCGTGTGTGTATCAGGCTGTCATCATGTCTGGAAGGCAGAACCTTCTCAGCTTTGGAGAAACACAAGTTTCCCCCAAACCTGTAGCTCTTCCAGTCTTTCACTGTCTATTGCGGTCCCTGAGCCACGGAAAGGGATGTGATATCCATGTCCCTTTGGGGCCAAATGCTTTCCTGTTTCTTAGTTTCTGCAGTTTGACCATCCACTGCAGAAAGAAGCTTCTGTGATAAAGGTTGAGATCTGGACTAATCTGTGGGTATAAAGATGTATTTAAGGAGCAGTCCAGTTAGCAACATGGAGGTCTAGTAGTACCAGGTTGCCCTCTGTGGTCTATGATCTGCGTCTCTGTGGAAGCTTTTCTCCACTGTTAGAGGTAAGTTTCTAATTGTCTTCCTCAAAGGTTAAACATCTTGAGTAAACAACATAGGTTACTGTTTTAGTTAGGGTTTTTATTGCTGTGAAGAGACACCATGACCTCAGCAACTCTTACAAAGAAAACGTTTCATTGGGATGGCAGCTTACAGTTTCAGAGGTTCAGTCCACTATCATGTCAGGGAGCGTGATATCCTGCAGGCAGATGTGGTGCTGGAGCTCAGAGGGCTACATCTGGCAGGCAACAGGAAGTCACACTGAGGGAAGCTTGGGCAAAAGAAGCCTCAAAGCCTACCCCCACAGTGACACACTTTCTCCAATAAGGTCACACCTCCTAATAGTGCCCCTCTCTTTGGGGGCCATTTTCTTTCAAATAGCACAGTTATCATAGTAAAAACATGTTTGGTTTTTTTTTAATGCTTGCAAATATCAAGAAGATAATATCTGTTGTTAAATGGCAAAATAATTCAAAACCTAGAAGGGCTTTAAAGGACAGTATAGCTTGAATTCCGAAGGGTAGAATTAGACATGTATTGGTTTGAAAACCTGCCCACTCCGCTTTCGTAGTGAAAGAGGGTGGGTGGGCAGTCGGACCTGCCTGCGTCTGTCAGTCCCCAGCAGTCACACAGAAAGCACTTAGGACTTTTTTTCTCTTTTTTTAGGTGGGGTTTACACTGTAGCCCAGGGTAGTTTGGAATTCACTGTGTATCTTGGGATGGCTCCAGCTCACAGAAACAACTCACCTGTTTCGAACCTTCTGAGATTTGGGATTGTAAGTGTGAGCCCTCTGGCCTGGCTTAACAAACAGTAAATACTGAATGAAGAAAAAGTTGTATGATCCTGGGTTACTGTATTTTTTAATCAACAATACAGAATTGAGTTAGTTTCTGAGAGCAAGCCTGAATTCAGTAGACATTGTTGGTATATTTTTTATTAGTATTTATATTCCAGTACACTTTAAGTTGTATTTTTAAAAGTGCCTAATTCCTTTTTATCAAGAGCAGGAGAAGGGGAGGCTGCCTTAGAGATATGCTCAAAGTAGAAATTCCTTGTCAGTTCTCAGCACTCCTTTTCTGGGCTTTTCTAGACCACAGCAGCCTGTACCCACCTTCTCTGCAGTTCCAGGGGTATTGCTGTGCCTGCTTCACGACCTTTAGCTGACCTCTGCAGAGATCTGCTCCCTTAAGGTTGATTTTCAAGGGCTTATTGCTTCCTCATTTTATTTTACATTTTTAATATAGATAATTTTCACAGTTAGACTAACATCACTGAACACTATAGAGTAGAAGATGATCTACACCCCCGGCTACTTCTAAAGAGCAGGCGACAGTGTCCTGGTGTCCTTTCTTAGTCATCTGGTACTCACTCACTGTGCTGTACTGGTGATGTGATTGGCTGCATCTCCTGTGCAGTAGTGGAAAGTGGATACGAGAACTCGGTTTCAGGACCTCCCTGCTCCTTACAGAGCATTGGTATATAAGTGATTTAACAGTCATGCAGGCAGAATTTTCAGAGTAAATAATTTCCATTTCCATTACTGTGGCCTTGCATTTGTGAGTGCAGTGCAGGAACACGATACTCTTCTGATGGATTTAGAGAAGCTTAAAAACACTAAGTTACATATCAAGCTAATTAAAACCTTTAGAGACTTCAGTTTTTGTACTCACTGGTGAGCATATAGTTTTCAATTTAAAATACCAATAATTTCACAATTAATTAATTAGGAATTAATACAGATTTTTTATACAAATGCACTGATTTTAACTTATGGTTTTATGCTCATTTTAATATATACTATGATATTTTTATCCAACAAGTATATTAATGAGCAGAATTTAAAAATAATAAGCCAATTTTCACATAGTAAATTATAAAAAAATTTAAGTGACCACTCCTATTAAAAAGAATCTTTCTGCCAATTGTGAATTTTTTTTTCTGCTGCCCAGTTCATCATGTGCGTGGTTACATGGGAGTTCATGTTGACTGGAGACTCTAATGTTGAAACTTTATATCCTGTATCATCTTTGCGTGTGTGTGTTTGTATTGGCCAAATTATTGGTGTCATTTGCTTATGTAGACTTCTGATAAGTTAAGAAGCTACTGACTTCAGGAGACTCATAATCTTTTCTCAAAAGAATGTACATGATCAGTCTCAGTAGGTCAACAAACACAAAACAAAAACAAAAAACATTGCGTTGGGAGGGACCAACCAGTCTTACACACAGGAGCATGGTCCTCACCTCAGCAGAAAGTGCATTGAAGTTGGACTTTCCAAATGTGGTAAATTTGAAAGAAATAGAGAATCCCAGTCCTTAATGTTGGTGTTAGGCTGCAGTGCCCTTAGCCTTCCTGTGACCCACCCAATGGCCATCAACACCACCTTTTCTTCTTCCTTCCTTCCTTCCTTCCTTCCTTCCTTCCTTCCTTCCTTCCTTCCTTCCTTTCTCTTTCTTTCTTTCTTTCTTTCTTTCTTTCTTTCTTTCTTTCTTTCTTTCTTCCTTCCTTCCTTCCTTCTTTCCTTCCTTCCTTCCTTCCTTTCTTTCTTTCTTTCTTTCTTTCTTTCTTTCTCCTTCCTTCCTTCCTTCCTTCCTTCCTTCCTTCCTTCCTTCCTTCCTTCCTTCTCTCTCTCTCTCTCTCTCTCTCTTTCTCTCTCTCTCTCTCTCTCTCTCTCTCTCTCAAACTAATTGGCTCATGTTTGGTTTACTGAATGTCATCTGGACTCAGTAAGAAGCAAGTGACCTGCACTGAATTAGTGTAATTGTAACACAAACAGAAGATCGCATAGTTTTGGTCTTACACAGGAAAGGAGAAAGTTGGAGAGATTTTCCTGTTTGATAAATAGAAACTGAAGCTGCAGGGTCCAGACCTGGTTCATACTTGATTTTACCTTTAGGGTTTTTTGTTAGATCAGTATTTGAACCTTTGGGTACTTGTCCCCTATAAGAAAGGTTGCTTTTCCTCTTGAAACTTACAATTTTTTTCTCTTAATCCTTCAAATGCAGTATATTAAGTTGTGAATCTGATTCCTCTTTAAGCATAGTTAATATTGTCTAAAACAGGAAAGTACTGTTGGGAATTTGACATGCCATTTTCTTTATCCTGAGTAACATTGAAGCATTTCTTCAAAGACCACTTTGTTAGTTTTTGGTGTTCTAAATTACACTGTTTCACGGAGAAAATAATTCCATTTGCCAAGGGTAAATAGAGCTACAGAATTCAAATATCATTTTAAATAATGTAGTTTTTATAGAAAAATTTAACTAGATGGTCAACCCTGAGAACATACAATTAACGTTTTCTAGACTGAGAAGGTTAGTTTTAGGAATATATATACATATAAATATATGCATGTAACAAAAATTAATGAAAAAGGCCGTGAACTTGAAAGAGAGTAAGAGGTATATGGGGTGTTTGGAGGGAAGAAACAGAAGGGGAAATGATCTATTATAATCTCAAAAATAAAAGAAATAATAAAAAAAAGATTTATATGATCTGAAGAGAAACCAGAATATGTATTTTAATTGTGTGACCTTGATCTAATAATTAAGTTTTACTTTGAAGGTATCATGTTATAATGGAGTTACTTGACATTCTAAGCCATATTCTCTGTGATTTATACCCATATCTTATGTCACCGTACGATAAAGTACAGTAACTATTTATACCCATATCTTATGTCACCGTACGATAAAGTACAGTAACTATTTATACCCATATCTTATGTCACCGTACGATAAAGTACAGTAACTATTTAGCCAGTTAAATCTTTCCTTGATTCTCAACCTAGCTTGTATTTTTTGCTTTCAATATTTATTGAAATATTTTTCTCATGTGTTGTGTGTGTGTTGTAGGGAGAGAGAAGGGGAGAACGAGGGAGGGAGGGAGGGAGATAGGGAGGGAGGGAGGGAGGGAGAATGAGAATATATGTGGTAGTCAGAGGATAACCTGGAATGTCAGCCTCAAGGCTCCTTCCACTTTTGTTTTAGACGGGGTCCCTCACTGGCCTGGACTTTTGCTTAGTAGGCTAGACTAGCTTTCCGGTGCATTCCCAGCTATCTGCCTGTCCACACCAGCCATCTCACCACTACTGGAACTGCAGGAATGCTTCCTCATGCCAGGCTTTTTAAGTGGGTTCTGAACTTACATCTTCATGCTTGTGAGGCAAGTCCTGTATCAGCTGTGCCGTCTCTGTAGCACCCCATCTCTTTTTAAGTATTTCCCTTCCTGTTGATTGCATGTCTTAAGGGAACATGTACTGAGTCCCGTTTCTAATTTTCATTTTTAACATGATTATCATTAGTGTCTAACGCTGTGTCTGACGTGAGGCACACACTCAAATATTAATTAAAAATATAAAAAGGAATGAAATTCATTTAAATTAGTATTTAAAAATTTGTACAGCCAGGGCTACACAGAGAAACCCTGAAAAAAAAAATCTGTACTCTAAACACCATTTAAGTACTGAATAATCCAATAAATGTTTGTGTAGTGTAATTGCAATAGTAGAAGCCTAGCTGTTTCTTTTTTTTTTTTTTAGTTTGTTTTTGTTTGTTATTTGTTTGTTTTGAGACAGGGTTTCTCCATGTAGCCCTGGCTGTCCTGGAACTCACAATGTAGACCAGGCTGGCCTCAGAATTACAGAGATCTGCCTATCTCTGCCTCCCAAGTGCTGGGATTAAAGGCATGTGCCACCACCACCTAGCTGCTTAGCTGTTTTGTTTACTAATTGTATCACTTAGACAAAGGTAACTCCTATGTATGTCATTTTGTTTTCTTATATGATAAAATGAGAACAATATAGTCTTTATCATGAAGAGGTACTAAGTTAAATGAGATAATGCATATAAAGTTCTTCAGGAGAATGCCCCACACATGTTGATTTTTTTCTTTGTTATTTTAGAAGTTCTTTGGAATCATAGGAAATATATTAATTTATTAGAGGTATATGGTTCTATATTGAGAATATCTAAAATAGTTAATATTCTAAGAGCATATTGAGAGATGAGTAATTAGATAATGGCCCAGGCAAAGGCTTTTTATGAGCTGTTAGGACATCTGTGCTTCAGAGATGATGGAGAAAGACTGGCGTGCAGATTCACACCCTGAGAGAGCTGCTTGGTGAGCTGACAGACAGGCTCCTGTGGTCAGTAGATGTCAGATCATCTTGTGTTGTCTCTGAAGAAAAATTGATGCAACATTTAGTGATGTATATAAATCGGGACAAAGATAATAGCTGTTATTTCATTATCAGGAGTAATTGTGGACAATTATTTCTGACTATATACCACATACCAGGGTTTTTATGTTAATTTCATTTCTATAGCTGTTATTCTAAAGGCATGCTTTCCAGCAGCCACTGGAACTTGCCAGAAATGTGAGTTCATGGACCTCATATCTGGTCTGTTGACTCTTAAATTCTCAGGATGAATTTGGCAGTCTGCAGTGTAAGAAAATTCTGTTGCATGTTAAAAGTTTAAGAACTGTTCCTTTTGCGTATGTCTAGACACTGGTGAGAAAACCATGTTTATTAATGCTTTAATAGTGCTACTGTTAATTATCTGTTTTTTACATATATTAAGCATAGTTTAGTAAGTTTCTGATCAGCAAATTCCAATATTATTCTGTAGCTATTCACTATCTACCCTGTATAGAAGATACAGTCACTTGATGGCTTTGAAGCTAGGCGACCTGGGCTCAGTTTCCAACTCTGTCCTGTATTTGCAGAATATGTAAGAGACAGTTAAACCTCTTATACTTTAGTTTCTTGTGGAATATAAAAATAGAGAAATAATTCCTCATAGGATTCTGGTGAAAATGAAAAGGGATGATTCTTTTTAGAGTATTTAGTACATTGCTTTATAAATCATGCTATCTAGTATAGACAGTAATTGCTGCTGTATTAATACATATGTGTCTAAACATATGTAATAAAAAAATTAGAAACAGTTTAGAAATACCCTAAAGACAGAATGTTCATCATTAAAACCATCAGATCAGTGCTTATTTGGGGCCTTAAGTGTTCTCTTTCTTTCTCTTGTGTTTTTGGTGGAGTGGTACCCCCTCTCCTCCATCGCTATCCATCTGTCCTTTCCTTTCTCATGGGACCTTACAGATTCAGGTGCTCCTCATTGTAGGCCCCTCTTAACTTCTCACTGAAGGGACTCTGGTACTTTTTCACATTCACTTGAAACTGTTGACAGAATATCTATTTGCTCTTCTTACCTCTTTTGACTTCTTTGATACTTCATTTCTTGATTCCCCCAATCCCCCTTGTGGCTGTCAATCTTGAGTTCTAGACTAATTTTTAATTATATGTTTAGATAATTACCTTTTATATACTGTTGAGACACTTCAAATCTAGTATTTATACATTTGTTTTAACCTTTGTCTTTTCTGTCTTGTATTGTCTCTCATACAGCTAAATCTAGAAATTACCATTCTTCTAATCTTCCACTTTTATTAATCGCCACGTCCTATTGACATTGCTTTCCTGCCCAACCCCCACAGCCAGAGATGCTTCAGATTTCCATTCCTCAACCATTGCTATCTGTATTACATCCTTAAGATTTCTTGATTTCAGACTTGGAATTCTCCTAGTGTATTTCTACATCAATCTCTATACTGATGTACTAGTCTTTCATCTCATCTCCTTCTCCAGTAACTTCATGTCACTGCTAGATTGATCGTTCTAAATCCAGACACAGATCATCTTATTCCTTAAAACCTCCCATGAAAACCCATTTTTTTAGGTTGGTGGCTAGTTTAGTAGCTAAGTTCTTAGGGTGCTCTAGAAGGCCTTTGGCTGTGAACACCTTCTCTTGCCGTACCACCTTATTTCCTTAGCCTCCCTTTCTTGTACAGTTAGCACTTTCAACTCCACATCTTCGCTTCTCTCTAGTGTTGCTCCGTTACCTGTGTTTTCTTCATCTCTCTTCTAAACAGTCCCCACTGAAAATACTCGGAACTTTCTTACCACGCTGTAAACCCCAAGCTCAGACATTTTATTGTATTGGAGTGACTTCTCTATCTAATTATAAATTTATTGACAACAGCATGTACAGCATTTAGTTCATGTTTTTATTGTAGAAAGGTATAGTGCAGTGCTTTGTGACATATAGGTACTAAATAAGTAAATAAATTCATATAAAATTTGGTGTATTTGGAGTTTTTCTTTGTACTTTTAATAACTTGGGAGGCAGACACGTCTGTGTTCATTTTTTTGAGCACCACCTGAGCACATCAGCTTTCGTTTTCATCAGAGCAGCTGTGACTTCTTGTAAGATACTGCTGAGATCTGGCCTGCTGGCTGTTGGCATTCCTTCTTAGGAGGAGGAGGAGGAGGAGGTGGGTGTCCATTGCCCCCCCCCCCCGAGATTCTGTCCACTCCCTCCTGCACCTCAGCCACTGTGTGTTCTCCTGCCCCAGTTGCACGTGGCCTCATGGTATTGGGAGATGCCAGGGACACTGTGGTAGGTTAACGAAGGTGGCGTGTCTCTGTCTGTTGAGCTGTGGGGGACATGGATATGCATTGTGCAGTGAGAATTTTTGATAGCCATGCTTCTGTGCATAATCCCTCCTGGACACATGCTCTGTCAGTAAGCCCAGTAAATTCACTGGCTTCCCAAGTTGGACTCTGTTGCATCCTGCTTAAGTTTATGGTGGATGACCTATAAGGAGCAGGTACTTGGTTATTTACACCTCTGCAGGGAGAGAAATTTTCCACAGTGGTATAAGTCAGTAAATGTGGTCATGCACACCTGTAACTCAGCACTTAGGAAGTGGAGGTGGGAGGACTAGAGTTCAAGGCTAGTTTAGCTACATGACATAGTGTGAAGCCAACCTGGGTACACACACACACACACACACACACACACACACACACACACACACACTTATACGTATAATGGAACTTGAAGGGAAAAGGAACGTTATCTGCTCCATCAGTTAACAGCTTGAGTGCTACCATGTGTTCAGCCCTGAGTGAGGCACTGAGTGAATGAAATCAAAAGAAAGGCACTAGTGTTACAGTTTTCTTTTTCTCTGACAATGTGGTTCTTTTATCCATTTTATACTCATAGTTCATCATATTTTATTTTTAGTGTAGTTCAGTTTTGAGAAACAAAATGGAAATTCTTTAGGTTAGCATCTGAAATGCTAATTTTGAACTTTACTATGGCACTTGTCCAATAGAATCTGTTAAAAATTTTCCTCTAGGTCAGATCTAAGTTGAGAAGAATGAGGTAACTTTAATATGAACCCAGATTGCAATACAGCCTTTCTCTCCAGTGAGTTGCCAAATTCACGATTCCATTTGTATTTGGAATGGGGGAAGCTGAGTTAATATGGATGTTTGCCAATGATAGCAAATACTGGCAAGATAATCTTGTTCCCTGTGCTTAATTATGTGGTTTTCTTATAACGTTTTTCACATATTTGTTGGTACTTACTAGCCTTTCAAGGTGAATTTACATGTTTGCCAGTGTCTCATATATACTTTATTCTTCCTGAAGTTAATCATTTACTGGCAAGTCTCCTGTCTTCCTAAGAAGGCCAGCTAGAATTTTGTATGTGTGTGTTTGTATGTGTGTGTGTGTGTGTGTGTGTGTGTGTGTGTGTGTGTGGTTTGTTATGTGTCTTTATGTGTGTGGGTATCATACACCTTTTATTTAGCTATCCACTTCTATCTCCTTGTGAGGCTTTATAGATTACCCTTCATTATAGGTACCCCTCATAAAGGCTGAGATGTAGGTGTGGTGATCAGTTCTCGGCATCAAACTCCGAGCACTGTGCATGCTCAGCACACAGTTTACTGCTGAGGGGTGCTCCCAGCCTGTCTCATCGTGTGTGCTGTGCTCAGTGTGTCAGGCACTGAGATACAGTAGTGAGAGAAAGAAGGGTCCAGTCTTTTAAAAAGGTACTTACCTGACAGAAGAGAGGTGATGAGTTATGTGTGCACATGTTTAAAAATGGTATCCGGTATTGAGAACTGTAAGAGAGACACAGAATGACAACTGTGTTTGTGACATTTCTACACAGGAGGGTGAGAAAGGTTATTTGAGGCATTGGCTGTTAGGGTTGGTGCAGATAAGGAGGAAAATGAATGAACCATGCAGATGTGCTTTGAGTGAATGTTTCCTTTAGAAGAAACTAAGTGGAGTATTTGATATAAGGAACAGCAAGGAAGCTTAAATGCTGGATCTGGGTGAGATGCAAGAGGAGTGGGAGGTGAGGAGCAGGGTAGCAGAGGACCAGACCACTGAGACTTCTTCATAAGCTATGATTTCGTTTTACTCTGAGACTTGAAGCCATTGGAAAGTCTTAAACAGAAGAATGCTGTGCTTTAGTGCTGGATTTAAAAGCTATCCTTTTTATTGAGGGTGCAAGCAGGGAAAATAAACAATGAAGCTGTTACTTCAGTAGTTCAGGCAAGAGATGATGGGGTCTTGGCTATGGTAGTTACAGTATTAAGAAGTCAGATTCTGGATGCATGGATATATTTATTTATTTCTGATTGTCTAAATGAGATGTGATAGAAAGACAGACATGGATTTTTTTTTTATAACTTTGTTTGTTTTGTTTTTTCAAGACAGGGTTTCTCTGTGTAGCTTTGCGCCTTTCCTGGAACTCACTCTGTAGACCAGGCTGGCCTCGAACTCACAGAGATCTGCCTTCCTCTGTTTCACAGTGCTGGGATTAAAGGCATGAACCACCACCACCTGGCTAGACATGGATTTTTGTCTTAAAATTTTGGCGAGGACCCCGGAAGCACAGGAGTGAAGATGTGGTTAGACCTGCTGTGGAGTGTCTGCTCTGCCATGTTCACTCTTAGGAAAGACGTCGGACCCGACAGTGTTTTAGGCAAGGTCTTCTTCCTCTACTTCTTTTTTTTTTTTTTTTTTTTTTTTTGAGACAGGGTTTCTCTCTGTAGCCCTGGCTGTCCTGGAGTTCATTCTGTAGACCAGGCTGGCCTCGAACCCAGAGATCCTCTTGCCTCGGCCTCCTGAGTACTGAGATTAATAGGAAGTAACTAAGGTCTTTTTGAAGCACCTCTGCCTGGCTAATGGATCAAAGCCAGGGTTTTCAGGCTTATAGAAGACATCTTCTTCAGGCTACCCCATTTCTTCCTTAGTTCCCCTATCTTAATAAACTGTGCAGGCATATACTGGTATTATGATCAATCCACATGAGTCTATTAAATGGGTAACAGAATTTATTAAGATATAAATTGGGGAAGTACACTCATGAATACAGAATGGAGTAGACAGCTGAAGTCGTCCTCTGATCTGACTGGGAGCGAATCCACCTCACAGGCAGGAACGGTGACCCTTCTCCCTTCCCTTATAAGAGGTCATGTACAATGGCAGGAAGTACGGCCTCCTTCCGGCCCTATAGCCCAAGGTCATGGGCGGAGCAAATACCACTGCATTTCCCCCTTTTGTCTAAATAAGAAGGTTCTAAACTTAATGCAAACTATATACAACAAGAATGATTATCAAGTATTGTCCAGGAAATACAAAGGGTAATAACATAAACAAAAATGGAACTGCAACCAACAAGAATAACATCAAACAAGAACGACATGCTTAATGTCTAGAACAGGGGTAAATGGCAGATTACAGAGATTACTCCAATAGCTGTCCTATCTTGAAGATACTAACTCTAGTGCTAATATGTTCTTGCTAAGATACGAGAAAATGGTAACTGTATCTAGTTCTCAACTCCATCAAAGACCGGAGAAGGAACATAATAATACCTGAGAAAACAGAAAGTTCAAGCAAGTACTTTCTGAAATTCTTGTGAGAATAGACAGAGGCAGCTGGCATCCTGGACAGTCACCTGCAGTTTCTCAGCATTGTTGGGGCATCCAATTTGGCTACAGACCTAGAATATTTGACAGACCATTTTCAGAAGCAAGAATTTTGAAAGACCATCTTACCCTGTCTGGGCAGAGTTCAGTAGTCACTTTTCCTTGTGTCTTGCTTGTCTGGAAAGGACAATGTTCATACTGTCAGCAGTTGAGGCAAGGGCAGTTTTTTGCCCAGCAAGCCATTTTGCCAAGAAGAAGACAAACTTCCATACAGAAATGTCTTAGAAGCCCAACATTCTCTTAGGATCAGATCAGTGCTGCCAGGAGCAATCATGTCTCACATCAACAGACTTCTAAATTATCAAAACATTTAAATGCCATATTCTCTAGGTCTATGAAGTGTTTGAAGATTACCTATCCATTGATATATGTTTCTGTAAATCTGGAGAACCTAACTAACATAACTATAGAAATGACAAGCATGGGTGACTATAGCTCTGTAAGTCTTCTCTACCTAAATAACTTAAGGACTAAGGCTTCACATTAACAAGGTAAACAGTCTGTAAGCAGATGTACCATATAAGGACAATGATCTCAAAATTGTGACAATGCATAAAATATCTTAAACAGAGGTAGAAGTGTATAGTGCAGTATGCAATATGATAACAATATCCTTAATATGTATCAATATTTAAATATCCTAAACAGAGGTAGAACACACATACAGTATGATAAATATAATATTACACTTGTATTCAAAATATTTCAAACAGGAGTAGGAAATGTATACAACAAATATAGTTTTGTATTTGTATCAATATACAAATTATCTTAAATAGGAATATAAGAATAGTTAGTTTACATTTGTATCAGTATATGAGACTCCATATCAGTGCAAATTATCCAAGACTGATAGTTTGCTAAATCAGTTTACTAGTAGATACAATAATCTGCCTTAATATACTGTACCTATCCATTCCCTTTTTTCTTTTCTAAAGGAGAATATTGAGTCTAAATTTTATTGTTCTACTCCCAACCCTATAACCATCCATCCATAACACTGAGAAAAATGAAACCTTTGGGAGAGGGTCATCATTTTCTTAGAATTGTTTTCCATTGTTTAGGGGGTGACGGTATCTCTGTGGGGTCCTGTAAGAAAGCTTAATCAGGTTCTAATAGGGCTAGCCTTAGAGTCTGCAGCCAGTAGTAATGGATAAAATTTTCTGAGATTCTGGCTAGAAGTGTAGTATAATGGACCATCTCATCTTAGAACTGTCCTGAAGAGTTTTCAGTCCAAAACTGATCATTGAATAATGTTCTTAGATGTAATGGCGTCATTCTGTGCTGAGTAGAGTCATTGTTGTGGGGCCCTGTCTTCCTTCCGGAGACTTCAAAGATTGCTGTTGGGAAGACTTATTTTTCACTGGGGAAAACTTGAACATCATTAGTATCAAAATGGAAAGTTTGGATTTAAAGATGACATGACATGTAAGGAAGGAAAGATTCCGAGAAATCAAGAATAAGCATGGAGAGAAATAGAATCTTGATAACAATGGTCCTTAGATTATTGGTTTTCTTCTGTCTCACACCAGGCGGCTCTTCTGATATGAGACAGAATCTCTTAATTTTTTCTTTTAACAATATGCTTGGATTTAGAGAAGGAGATAGCCACATTCCAACTCCAAAGCCAGCTTGATTTATAATTGAATCAGGACCACAACTATTCTAGAGTTAAAGAGATATAGATGTTAGGCAGTAAGATATTACCCTGTGGAGTAGTATATTGGTACCAGTAGGTCCTTCCTTTATGCTGTAGAGGTCTAGGTGTCCAAGGCCTTATGATTTCTTGAAGATGGGTATTTCTATTATCCTGTAAAGACAAAAAACAGAACCCTGCCCTGACTCTTGTTTGTTGAGTTTTCCTTGGTGGCTCAGCAGTTAAGAACACTGACTGATGTTCCAGAGGACCGGGGTTCAATTCCCAGGCCATCCAGAATCTGATCATGCCAGAACAATAAACAAACGAATGAATGAATGAATGAATGAATGAATGAGTGAATAAATAAATGAAGAAGGAAACATGTGACCTCTTTCTCCTCTCATTTCTTCTCTCCGTATGTCTGTTTGGATTTCCCACCTACCTCTAAGCTGCTTTGTCATAGGCCAATGTAACTTTATTTATCAACCAATCAGATCAACATATATTCACAGCATACAGAAAGACATCCCACAGCACACTGGAGTAACTCTTAAATTAGTTCATTTTCTGAGCAGATAATGTGAGCATTCTCTTCTTCCTCACAGCTATAAAATAAGCTTATTGGCCTCACATTATCCCTTCCATCTTGCCTGAGAATTTGCCAAATAGATACATTTGGAGCTATAGTGACATCAGCTGTTTGAAGCTCATGCTTAGGCCTCATTGGCTTGCCTTTCTGTTACTGAACTTGGATGAACTCAGCAATGGAAAGTTTGATGTGGCATAGGAAGGAGGGAACGTTACAAAGGAGAGAAAAATGGAGCTTGAGACCTTTCTCGAAGGGTAGCCAGCACCAAGAGCCAATGTTTGGAGGCTGGTAGAGATGGGACTGGGAGAGAGCAAAGGGAAGTTAAGGGGTGGAAATTCTGCCTGTCTCCCCCCGCCCCAGATTTGCCTTTCTTTGTTGTCTTTCTTGATTATTTTCTGGTTGGGGTAGATGTGTGCGTAGGTGTGTTGGGGAAAGAAAGGGTCAAGGGAAGTCAGAGGGAGATGGAGGAAGAGGAGAAAATAGAAATACTTTGTACCTAACCATTGACTAACACTAAGGCCCAGGCAGTCCACCTGTCTTGACTATAGGTACTGCATTTGCTAGTGGCAAAGCCAAGACTGTTGGTCTTGTATCTCATGTTACTCAGAGCCTTAACAGTCTCCTCAGGAGTTTGTTTTTGTTTTTTGTTTTTTGTTTTTTTTTTTGTTTTTTTTTTTTCTTATTTCCAGTCTTTCCACTATCCCAAGATGCCTCCATCCAGCTACTTCCTTGGACTTAGAGTTGAACTGATTATCATCTAAGGCTACTTAATTTTCCCTTGTATTCCATCCTGTGAGCTCAACAGGGATGTACTTCCTTCCAAGTCTGCCTTAGACTTTGTTGTGTTTCTTGGAACCATTTTCTTTTAATCTCTCTCTCTCTCTCTCTCTCTCTCTCGCTCTCTCTCGCTCTCTCTCGCTCTCTCTCGCTCTCTCTCGCTCTCGCTCTCTCGCTCTCGCTCTCGCTCTCGCTCTCTCTCTCGCTCTCTCTCGCTCTCCCTCGTTCTCCCTCGCTTTCTCGCTCTCCCTCGCTTTCTCGCTCTCTCTCTTTTGAGGGATATTCTAGCAATATACCAACTCTAGATCAATGATCCCATATTGATAATTAAAGGACCTATGGCTTATTAAACATCTTAAAACAGACAAGTTACATATTATGGTCTTCCAGCTCTTAAAGAGATATTGCTGGCCCTCCATGTAGCTGCTGCTGCTGTTGTTACAGCTCTGATACACACCCCAGATGCAGCCTCGCTGACAGCTGAATCCTCATGCAGCATCTTATGCTCTGCAAGGTTTTACCTTTCCCACTGCACCAGCTTCCTCCAAACAAAGCTGCTAAACTGCAATTCAATAGCTATGAAGACAGACTCCACCCAGACCTTGAGCTTTGTTCCAGGACAGACTGTTGGCAATCCTGTCACACATTCCTCTTTCCTTCCTTTACTTCTGAGTCTTACAACACCTCAGCATTTCAATTTAGTGTCTCCTCAGTCATGTAAGGTCTTGTCTCTCGACTCAGAGCAAATACTAGAGACTACCAGCTCTCTGCCATTTCTGCTGCTTAATCTAGGCCAGCTCCTTGATATGCTGCCTCTACAGAGAGCTGGCTGTCTAGAAGTGCGTTCTCTCCTCTCTGGAGGCTGCACTCCTCAGGTTGCTTTTGAGGCCTTTCTCCTTGCCTTGTAGACAAGGATGTTTTCATGCACTTACCTCCCTAGTGTCTGCCTCTTGGTCACTCTTTTTTAAGAAAGGAAACAAATACTGAATTAGAGCTCCACTCTTACAACCCCATTTAACCTTAATTACCTCTTTAAAGATCCATTCTGTAAATCTGGTAAGATTGGGGGAGTAGGGATTGATTGATAATTAGTACTGGCCAACTTGTCAGGCTCTAGAATCACCTAAGTGACAGATCTCTGGACACACCAGTGAGAGAGTTTCTAGATTAGATTGATTGAGTAGGAAGATCCACTTTAAATATGAAAAGCACCTGCCTTAGTTAAGGTTTCTGTTGCTGTGAAGAGACACTATGACCATGGCAATGCTTATAAAGGAAAACATTTAATTGAGGTGGCAGTTTTAGTTCAGAAGGTCAGTCTATTATCATCATGGTGAGGTGCATGGTGGCAGGTAGACATGGTGCTGGCTACTTCTTGACCAGAAGGCAACAGGAACTGTCTCACTGGACATGGCTTGAGCATATATGAGACCTCAAAGCCTGCCTCCACAGTGACGCACTTCCTCCAACAAGACCACACCTACTCCAACAAAGCCACACCTCCTAATAGTGCCACTCCCTTCAAGTTTATGGGCGCCACTTACATTCAAACTACCGCAGCACCCTTCCAGGAGCTGGAATTACGGACGTAATTACAAGGAGAAGCAAGCTGAGCACTGGCACTGGTCTCTGCGTGGTGACTGTGGACACACTGTCACCAGCTGCCCCCACTCCTGTCGTGCCTTCGCTGGTGGTGACTGCTTCCCTCCAACTGTAAGCAGAAACAAACCCTCCTGCCGCGAGTTGCTTCTTGTCAGGGACTTGGTCAAAGCGACAGTGGAGAGAAGAGGGACCTGGGAGGGACAGAATCCAGTTCTGCAGTTAATACCTGTACCTTTCCAGCTCCCTCTCTTCACCATTTTGTTTGGTTTTGTGTTTGCTTTCTTTCCTTACTTTCTCTATCTTTGTTCATTTTCTTCTCCTTTCTTTCATTTCTTCCTTCATGACACCCTCTGTTGAGCAGCGTTTCTCAACCTGTGGGTTGTGACCCATCTGGGGCCAAATGACCCTTTCACAGGAGTAGCCGAAGAGTCAGAAAACACAGATATTTACATTACAGTTCATAGCAGTAGCAAAATTACAGTTATGAAGTAGCAATGAAACTATTCTTTTTTGGGGGGTCACCACAACATGAGGAAATGTATCAAAGAGTCACAGCATTAGGAAGGTTGAGAACCACTGGTATAGAGGAAGTGATTCCCTTTTCCCTGTCCAAATCAGACCTCTCAGTGGTCAGTACCCTGTTCTTCTTTTTGTGTTCTTGCAGTATTACTTTATCTTACATTCATTCTCTCCCCTTAGTTTTCCAGTCTCTTCTCCATGGATTCCTTTTTAGCAGCTTGTGAGCAAGCTACTATTGCCATGTGATGCAAAAATCATACTTTTTACAAAGCAGATCACAGTGTTAATGCTATAAAAGTCATCTTGATTTTAAAGAGGGATGTAGTTTAGTCTTCTGCAATTTCAGAGTAATCTTTATTCTTAATTTGATAAAAAATATTTCTGCTTTACTTTTAAAAGTGTACTAAAACTGTCAATAGAAATGTAATACATTATAATACAAAACACATTCGTCTCTATCTTCTGAGATATAAAATGTGTTAATTATTTAAGCTGTTGTATGCATTTCTCTTTTAAGATACAAAAACCTCTATTGTTATATTTTAAGTAGGCTCTCAATAGTTTCTTTCTTTTTAATGGATTGCTGATTCTGTCACGGTAAATTGTTGCTGAAGTCCTTGCTTGTGCTTTCAGCAGACGATAGTTGTTACAGTATTAAATTTGTACCCTTCCTTCCCCCTGGAAAGCCATGTATTGCTGTAGAGCTCTCGGAAGTTCACATAGTGTGAGTGGGCAACAGTGTAATCCATATCCATATAGTCATTTGAAACCTTAGCTACTTCTGTTTAGTGTTTAATTTATTATATTCAGTGGCTAGTAGAATTATGCAAAATAAAAGTCTAACATTTTTGTATTCAGTTCTGACTGTGACATTTTTTTCTTAGCCACCGGTATACTTTATTGACAACAGTTTTGTCTCCTAAGTGTGTACAATATGAATCACTCAGCTGTATTAAACTTAGTGAGGAATTGCCAATCTGGGACTAGCTGTATAAATGCAGTGTTCTGTTTAGGGTCATAGTGCTGAACAGCTGTGAGCCTCCTCTACAAGAACAGAGAAACTGGGTTGGTAGGAAGGGTGGGTACTACCACTTTAATCAGTATAGTCCACCATATTTTAATAGGCTAAAATAAAAACAAAAAACCAAAACTAAAAGACTAATGCAGCACAATATGATGTTGAATAACTTCACAGAGTAAAGAGTGTTTCTTTAATTTGATAAAGAATGTACAAAAGCTTGATGGTGACAGACAGAACATTTCTCTACACTGTCAGGAGCAAGAAGGAGGTCTGCTGTCACCATTTTATTCAGTACAGTGTAGGAAATCCTGATCAGCAGAAAAGACAAGTAAAGACACACAGTGGAAAAGAAACAATGAAACTGCCCTTCATTCCACAGATCTGCACAACAGGAAGGCATGCACAGAGGAAGTAGAGGATGCAAGTAAGCATGCTAAAGTCCATTGCATTTCTCTGTCTTTTAGCCAAGAACATGTGGATATCAATGATAGAAAAGCAGTAACACTTAACATCACTTAGAACAGCTATTTAAATAAACTTCACCACCCTTTTTGATTTTTTTTTTTTCACTTCAATTTTGGTAAAGGTTTAGCAATTGTTTTGTTCTTTGAAAATAACTTTTCCCCCATTGGTTTTCCATCTACTTTCCTATTTTAAATTTCATTGGTTTGTACTTTTATTGTTATCTTTGTTGACTTTATCTTTGCTTACTTTACTTTGCTCTTCTGTTTCCGAGTTCTTATGGTATAAGCATGATTATTGATATGAGACTACTGCCCCTTCTGATATGGGCATTTCGTGTTACAAGTGTCCCTCTCAGAACTGCTTCAGTAAATCTGGTGTTTTGCATTTTTATTTTCCTTCAGTTCAGCGCTTTTACATTGTTACCTTAGGCTTCTTCTTTTGATCCATGGAGTATTTAGAAATTTTCTCTGTAGTTCCCAAGTGTTGGGTCTTCTGGTCATGTTTCTGTTAAGCTATCTAGTTTGATTACAGTGTGACTGAAACTGTGATTTCAGTTCTTTTAACCTTGTTGGTGTGTGCTGTGTCTTCAGGATGTGATCTTGGTATCTGAGCTCTTAGCTTGAAGAGAACGCCAGCCCTCTTGAGTGGACTCTGAGTGGCTGCACTGTTCTGGGAGGTGATGGAGTTGAGGTTTCCTGTGTCTGTCCTGGCTTTCAGCAGTTGCTCTTCCTGTTAGGAGAGGGTGTTGAGGTCTATTCACTGTCACTGTGCTTTGTCTGTTTTTCAATGTTTAGATTTATTTCATCCTTTTGTTTTCTGTATTTTTCTTAGTTTTTTAGTTTCTGTTTTCTTTTCTCCCCTTCCTGTGGGTTACTTGAATGTATTTTTGAGTTCCATTTTGGTTTATCCATAACGAAATATTAGTTTATCTCTTTTATTAGCTTGGGTGAAGTATAAAACCCTAATTTCTCTTTTGTTTTCTTACTTTCTCCCATGCATTAATTATTTCTTCTACATGCATTAAATTGTTGATGAGGCCGGGCGGTGGTGGCACACGCCTTTAATCCCAGCACTCGGGAGGCAGAGCCAGGCGGATCTCTGTGAGTTTGAGGCCAGCCTGGGCTACCAAGTGAGTTCCAGGTAAGGCACAAAGCTACACAGAGAAACACTTTCTCGAAAAACAAAAAAAATAAAATAAAATAAAATAAAATAAATTGTTGATGAAACTAAAAATAATTTCCAAAACTCAAGTAGAAGAAAAATCTATTGTACTTAGCCTGTTTTTAAAATCTGTATTCTACTCTCCTTCCTGGTAGCCCACATTTTCTAATGTCCTATTTTTGTTTATTCAGAAAACTTGCTTCAGACTTCTGTTGGGATAGAGTTGTGATGTTCTCTGCTGTCTCCTTTCACCCTAGAATGTTTTGATTTCCTGGGCGTGGGTGAAGGGTGATCTCCCTGCCTGCTGTGACCGTGCTGGCGGTTCCTTTAGATGTCACTTCCTGTCACTCTGACATGCATGGCTTCTGATGAGAAGTCTGCTGTCATTTTACTCGGCTTTAAAGTGTTATTTTTGTGTATAGTCAAGCTTTTTTTTTTGCCCTCAATCTTTGCTTTTCTGAAATTTAATTAATATATTTTTTGTGTGAATGTCTTTTGTTCTGTCTTATGGTTTGTACATTCTCTTGACTCTAAAGACTTATAGTCTGCCAAATACTGGAAGTTCCTAGCCAACTTTTAAAGTTGTGTCTGTTCTTTGACAGTCTCATCCAGGCGTGCGATGCGTTCTGATAATTTGCCCCCACTTTTTATCTCCCACTCCCCTCCTGTCAGCCCCGCAGCCACTTCCCTAAGACTCCTTTTCCCGCCGGCCTGGCTCTTTGTTTGCCTTTGTGGCCCACTGCACTTAACCACTGGGTCACCATGTGTCTGGAGCTAAAATCAGCCTGATGAGGTCACTAGGAGACAGAGAACTGAAGACAAGGACTGTGCCTCCCCTAGACTCCAGCAGCAGCAGTAGAGGGGAGGCATGGGGTGCTGCAGTCCCCTCTGACCTCAGGCTGACTGCTGCTGGGTCCAGGCTTGCGCAGGTGTCGTGCAGCCACCTGGGTCTGTTGTGAGATGAATTGCAGTGCAAGCTGTTGTGTTTTTCAAATATATTTCAGCGTTTTCTACAACTCCAGAAACATGAATGGTGGATGTTTGACTTGGTCCTAGAGAAGTCCGTGGGACTCTCTGTCCATCTCTCCCTTCAAGCTCCCCAACCTTACCCCCCATGCATCCAAGTCAGTTTTTCCTAAGTTGTTCATATAGAATACATATTATTCTGTTGTTCTGTCTTCTAGCTCACTGATGCTTCCAGGCTGATGTTAAAGCCGGATATTGGGCTTTTTATTTTGGCTGTTTTACTTTTCACTTCTACATTTCCATTTAGCTCTTTTTTTAAATGCCAAGCTTGGCAGCAAATGCCCTTATCTGCTGAGCCGTCTTGTGGACTCCTCAACCTTTTTTTTTTTTTTTTAATCATTGTTACCTGAAGACTCTTCTTCTGTTTCTCATTAACACCTCTGTTAACACCTGCTGTCTTCTGTCAGTTACGCTGCCATCTTCCTGGTTCCTGATAGGATAAGTAATTGTTAGTTGAAAACTGGACATAAAGTTGTTTTCATTCTCTGAGTCTTATGTGAACTCTATACTAGATAGACTTGTGACATTACTCCAGCTGGGACCAGTAGAGTTTGAACTCCAGATTCCCTACTCAGCCTTTGTTGACACCCAGTGGCAGGAGTGGCTTTTCATTGCTGGCTGGGTGGAGTTGGTTCCTGCTCCTCACAGACTCCATTGCTTGGTGACTGTTTTACTGTTGGGTGATAGTGAAAGTCTTGGTGGTTCTGTTGACCTCCTCAGTAGGGAGAGCAAAGGGCAGATGATTGCTGCCCGGCTAAGGTGGAAGTCCAAGCTCCCATGGTCTCCACTGACAACCCTGGAGTCGGGAGATGTCCGCAGAAGGCGGAAATCTTCAGTCCATACTTGGTCTTGTCTGGTCACTGTGGCAGAAGTCTTGTGCCCTCTTCTGTTTCCTAAGGTGGAATGTAGGCTGTCCCTCAGTCCTTAGGGAATGTGTGGAATGGAACTGTGGGTTCTTGCCACCCGTGCATTCCAGTTGCCTAGAAATCTGTAAGTAAAATTGTACAGTACAGTGAAATGCAAAACTATGTATAACATAGATGTGTAAGTATCCGTTTTCTCTTCAGAAATAACAGAACCAGACTGGGTTTTGTCGATGGAAGCCTGCCCCTGAGTTAGTGTACTTTTGGAATTCTCCCTTTCCTCTGCTTATGACTTCTCAGTCTGTAAAACTGAATGTCTCCCGAATTTGTGCTTGGGGCAGTGGGGTAGGCGTGGGTGCTTTGCCTTCATGCTCTTACTGGGAAAACAGTGATTCACAAAGACATTTTTCGGGTGGTTCTGACATGGAGGCAGTGTTGAGAACTCATGGCCCAGGCTTTGGACTTGGATATTTGCTTATGGTTCATGAGATGTTTTAAAGAAGAATATGGAGTTAGGTATTGCTGCATGATTAATCCCAGCACTTGGGAGGCAGAGCCAGGCGGATCTCTGTGAGTTCGAGGCCAGCCTGGTCTCCAAAAGCGAGTTCCAGGAGAGGCGCAAAGCTACACAGAGAAACCCTGTCTGGAAAAACAAAAAAGAAAAAAAAAGCTGTTTTCACTACATCTTTACTAAGATATAGACCAGAGTGTCCCACAATGAAGCTGAGGAATTATGAGGGACAGGTTGTTTTCCTCTTCCACTTTCGCCTGAATTCCTGCACTTTGCTGTTTCTTTCTGGCCACAGACTTGTATGTGTGTCTTTTTTATGATACACTTTCACATTTTCAGAGGTTCCTTTTTTGGTCTTCACATAATTTTCATCGTGAGGTAATTTTAGTTTTTTTAAATCCTAATTGACATCGATTGTTTGTCAATAGTATTTTGGTAAATTTGGTATGTCTGCTCTTGGACCAGGGTCTCATTTATTGTATGATACTCTTGTTATTCTTAGGACTAGTTGCTGCTTTATTTTCATTCAGTACCTGGAGCTGTTCTGACCTTTGCACGCTCCGTTTCGTGCAGCTCACTGATCCGTTTGGGGTCCCAGGCCTTTAAAGCATCCTCCCTCTTAAATCCTCCAGCTTCTACCAAATACAGCCAGAGGTTCAGTGATGGCTTGGTTACAATGCACTATGTTTTCATATTTGCTGTTTTGATAACTTGATTAACTATCATAGCTTCTGTAATACCCAGTCTCTATACTTTGGTGTTATGACACTTTCTTTTTTAATTTGATGGGATGATTTTATGCCAAATGATAATTTTGAGAGTGGAGGTTCTGTTCCTAGGTGGTAAACCTGGTTCCTGGAGTCTTTGCCCAGGCACTCTGCTTTAGAAGGCCCATTCAGTCACTTTGCTGTGGCCATTCTACATCCTTCCATGGGATCCTGCTCTTCGTGCTAAGATCTCAGTCTGAATGTCCTTGAATTTGCTCATCTGTCCAGGGCTGCCCTTGTGATGGTGACTACATCAGGCCTGTGCGTCCAGAGCAGCTCTTGCTGCAAAGGCTGGCATGTGGTAGGAGCAGTGGGATTGTTAGGACATGAGGATCAGCATAGTGTAGCAGGGAGGCAGAGGGGGAGTAAGCGGGTGACTCATTTTCTTACCCATGACCCGCAGATGGAAAAGGGAAGCCTGATAATAGGTGTGGGTTCACCTTCACTGTGGACTGACTTTCTTCCATTCTGGTAAAACGAAGGTAGGCATTGTGATTCCCTGTGCCCTCTGGTCTGTTAACAGTACTTCATAGTCTTGAACTTGTCCTAGAAAATTCCCAGGTGATACAGAAGCTGCTAGTGACTAGGATCCATTTGTTTCTCTGGTCTCCTGGTTACAATATTGTGACAGTTCATGACTCTTTACACCCATCTCTTTAGCACATAATTTAGATTTGTCTTAAAGTAAAGGCATTTGCTTTCAGGTTTCCTGTGTTTTCTGTAACTTAGAAATCAGACCTAGTGTGACTTCAGGGGAGAGATGACTAGTATTAACATATGAGAGTGGTTGGTTAGTGGAAAAAGACTAGAAGCTCTTCCTCATGTGAGCCTCATCTGAGGAAAAGCCCAGCCGCACAACCGGGAGAAGTTCTAAGTCAATGTCAATGTCTTCTAAAGGACCATATGCCTAATGGCCTGGCACTGTGGAGCATTATTGTCCCTTAGCTCGAGAGTCTGCTCCTGTTCCTCCTAGTTCTTTCCCTTTTTAAAATAAGCCACTTCTGTTTCTGTTTCTGTTTCTGTCCTGGTGCATTCCTATCTTGGCACACTGAGCCTGAAATCAGGTGTCCTCTGAAGCCATATCCTGGCCAGGCACCATGCTCAGCCTTTCTTTTTTCCGTTTCCACCTCTTTTTCTCTCTTCTGGATGCCAGTAAGAAGGGTGAGCATGCTTCCCTCCACATTCTTGGCTTTCTTCATGTTTCTCTGACCTCTGTGCCTACCCGAAAAGTATAACTTTCTTTCCATCTTTCTCTTCCTGGAAGGTTGAATTTTCAGCTTATCTGCTCTGATGATTTTCTCTTAAACAATAATAAAATTCTTCCTAAGATTCCTTTTCAGACTTAGAATCCTCAGAAGAGAACCTGCCTTTCCATAATAACTGTGGGGCTGTCCAGTAGAATGTTCTCTGATAATACAGAGGTTACGTTCAGCACGGTAGCTGCTATCCACAAGTAGCCAGAGTCCCCAGTGCACCCCTTTTCTTTAGATTACTTTCTGGGCAGGCAGACTGGTGTTTCCTGGCCTGCTGAATGATTACGGACGTCCCTCTGATTAGAGATGGAACACCTCTTGAGTTTCTGGTACCAGTGCTTTACTTAGTGTGCACTGTGGAAACTGCGGAGTAAGAAGGAGGTCTGCTTCTTACCTTTTTCACATTTGCATTTGCATTTTCTTTCAAAGTAGCACATTAATATTTGCATGGCTAGATCTTTACAGCTGGACTGCTGACATCTTTGTGCACAAAGAAGAACTAGATCCAGCTGTCTCACTTGTATGAAAACGAAACACTGGCGCTGCAGTCAGGTGGCCTGGGTTTCCGACTGAGGTCCAGTTTTAACTTCATTTATTGTTTGTTCGTTTTAGTATTTTTGAAAAGAAGTTATTACTGCATTTTCTTTTTAAAAATACCATTTCTGTTTGACTTAGCTTGCTACCCATGTGTTATGTTCACTTAAAAAAGAGCTCTGCTCTTCTTTGTGGTTTTCTAAGGTGCCTTCTCCCTTCCCCTCATTTGCTGGGAAGCCAGCCTCCTGCTCACATGTCCATGACGCATGTTAGCCTGGCATGCTCCCTGCTCCTGTGCATTCACAGATCAGCTGCCTTAGCTCGGATGTAGGGGTGGACTCCTTACACTGAGGTTGTAAACCCATGCAGGACAGCTTCTCAGTGAAGCGTTTTCTACAGGTCCAAGCTCTCTTGGGGTCTAATGCTTGAGATTCTAGGCACGGAGATAGATATTCTGAAGCACATTTATTTTTTGACTTTTTCAGAGTACTTGTGATCAGGGAAATTAAAAACAAAACAAACAAAAAAACCACCCTTTAATGATAGGTTCAGTATGTAGTTAAGCAATATATTGTATAGAAACAAGCAAAGAATAATCATATAATTTATTGTACTAACATTCTTCAATCAAATGGTGTTAGAGATAAGATAAATTATATGGCTCTAATGTGTGTCTGTGTTATTTGGTTGGTGGCAGGGATGTCGAAGACTAGCCACTGATTATCAACACTTTCTACAACAAGGGCTTATGACTTAATCAACTTACACAAAACCCAGAGATTCTTACGAGCATCCTCATGGTTGATTGAACCCAGTAAAGACTGAGAAAAATCTACTAGTGTGTTATTGGTTTTCTAAAAAGTCAAAGACAGAAATAAAAGATATAGTGGTTTTCCTGGAGACATTTTGATAGACTTATTTATTTGAACTGTATGCCCAATGTTCATGTTTGCTTCGTGCTTGTTTGTAAGTTTGATGTGACATTTATATTCACTTTATGATAGTACTGGGTAAATAAGAGTTAGAGTTAAGCTTTTTATCCTTGTGTTTCTAATAGCTACTGCCAGGTGAGCCTTATATGTTAAGATTATCTGATGATAAGGCTGCAACTTATTGGCTCAAAGTTCAAAGGAGAGCATTAGCTTCAAGGACATAAATCACTGGGTTGTTATCTGCTAATTTGTAACAGCACAGCAGGGAACAACGTTTATCTAGACAATCTAGTATCTGCCTGCAGTTTGAGGCTGAGGTCAGCTCTGTGGGCTGAGGCCTTTGAACAGTTCTGCAAAGAAGAGGCTCAGATTTGTTATTTTCCCTCTAACATGAACAGGTGATTCACTGTCTTTTCTGAAGCTGCTGTTTATTTTGTCCAGTCTCAAAGCCTCACTAGAGTCTAATATAACTATGAAGTCACTTGTTATTTAGAGGCAGAATTTCATGGTGTTTGTTTTGTGTGTCCATTAATTTTTCTCTACAAGTTGACTGTGATTTCTGTGGGTTCCAGATAGTCTTTTAAAATTTGTAATAGCAAATCTTACAAAGTCACATACTTAAAGGGACCATTAGGGGAAGTTGATGATTGACTGACCAAGTGAAAAGGCCTTGCAAAGAGGAAGACATAAATGTCCTGTTTAAGTCAGCCTAATTCCAAGACATTCTTACCTTATAGGAAAGCTTGACATTGTCTAAACAAATAACCCCACTGTTATTGCTTGGCCAGTGACCTATCTGTTCATTACTTCTGAATCACAATGTCAGCTAACTAAACAGAAATGACCGTATAAACATTTGATTATGTGTGTTTATTTGGCTTTGCAATACTGACTACACTGCTTTTGAGGAATCATCACAAGTGTAATGTGACATAAGATATGTAAGAATGTTCACATTTGTTAAAGGATAGGCCTTTTTTATATTGCTTTCATTTCTTTTATGTGTATGAGCATTTTGCCTGCCTGTATATATCTGCACCATGTGTATGTCTGGTGCCCATGGACGTCTGATTCTCTAGGACTAGAGTTACAGTCCATTGTGAGCCACCATGTGGGTGCTGGGACTTTTACATGGGCCCCCTGCAAGAATTAAATTCTGAGCCATGTCTCCAGTCCCAGCTTTACCATTTCTGAGGGTGCCCTTCTGTTGACTCTGCCCTCTCTCCTTCCTTCCCCCTTTCCTCTCTCTAGTAGCTATCCTGGTGAGGTCAAAGTACTGCATCTTAGTGGTTGGCTTTGCCTTTTCCTAATGACTATTGATGAATGTCTTCCATGTGCTTATTAGCATTTTTGTTTCTTCTTTGCAGAAATGTTTAAGTCCTTTACTTTAAAATTGATCTTTTATGCTTTCCAGCTTCCACTTGTCTCTCTGTAAGTCTTTCCTCTGGACTGCCTTTTAGCTCTTGGGATGGTGTCCTTTGATGCACAAAGCCTTAAGTTTCTGTCAAGTCCACCTTACTTAGTTTTTCTTTTATTGCCTGAACTTTTGTTCCATACAAGAAGTCGTTGCCAAATTAATTGTCATGACATTTTCCTCATATGTTTCCTTCTTACAGTTTTATGGTTTTAGCGCTCAGGGCTAAGTCCTTGATAATTGTGAATTTCATTGTAGCCTGAACTTCATTTCTTTCTCATGTGCATAACTAGTCTCCCTGATGCTGTTTGCTGAGAAGATGCTGATGTCAGTACTCTTTCTCATGGCTGACTAACTTCAGTTTAACTGTTACAGTTGGGACTGCAGTAAGTCTAAGCCCTCTCTTCTGCCGCCCACTCACTGCCTTCCAAAGCTTGTTCATGCTTTCTTCCCGCCAAGGAGGAAAGACTTGGCAGATCTGCTTACTGACTGTAGTAGCATCACCATTTGGCATGTCTTATATCTTCTTAGATGGATTTTCATTTTAGATTTAATAATCAGCTTTGCTTGTTGAAAACTAGAAGCATTATGGTGCTTTTCTGATGTTTTAAATGTCAGCCTTGTTTGTAAATCTGCAATTTTATTTTTAACTCTTAACTTGTCTAAACTTTAGGTTATTATTCTGTAAAATGAAAGGGTTGAAGTAAATATCCTGTTGTATATCTTCTACTGTGAATGATTTCAAGACACTTATATATGCCTTTTTGCCAATTAATAAAAATTCAGAGGACAGTAGAAGTTCTGTCTTATGTAAGGAATACATTAAAATTGATATAGTAGAATGTTATCTGTATAACTCTGTAGTTGTGATCTTTTTCCCATATATGGACAGAAGTTTTGCCATAAATATTTTTAATTCTCTTTAATAATAAAATGTTATAATTTATAGTATTACTACCCCTGTCTTTTTTATGCATAAAAGAAAATGGGCATAACTTAATACACATTAAATTTGCATATAAAAGAAGAGGCCCATCTAAAGCCAGATGGCAAGGTGTAGAGATGCATTCTCAAAAGGGAAAGAACTCTCAGACTTAGAAAGGGAGAATTTTAGGGTGCTGCCTGTCAATTTCTCTCTGTTTAACAGGCCCATGATTATATGCTGAATGTGGATATTTATAGTTGTTAAAAGGCCTTCTGTCATCTCATCTATGGTGTTAATTGTATAATTATATAAATTTACATACTAAATATGAGTAGTTATTACCAGTTATAATTCATTTTATTTCACAAAATTTTTGTTACTGCTGTTTGCCTCTTGTCCTTTTATAGCATGTAGGGCATGCTATAAATAATATATAGCATGTGTTATTATTTATTGAGTATATTACACGTTTGTTTCAGTTTGGTTTCATTTTCTGGCATAGAACTTGGAAGCAATGGCTAACAGGCTGTGAGAAGGAAACTTTTTATAGCTTTTCAATTTGGAACTATCTGAATGTATTATTGTAGCTGTTAAATATTTAGCACTTAACCTATTTCTGATGAATTGAAGTATTATATTTTAAAACCTTTTCATTTAGAATCTTGACAATCTAGTATTCAAATCACAGTAGTAATTTTGTTTATGCTTAAATGATTTGGTAAAAGATGCAGATTAGATTACTGCTGGCCTTTTAAAACTGAAATAGGAAGTAAGTCTGGCGCACACACAGTAGCAAGATTTGGAAATGTGTCTTTGAAAGGGGATGTCTTTGGTAAAAGGCTATAAATGTGTCTCCTTTGGAGGTAGATTCAAAAATCATGATAAAATAAATGATGTGCTCAGTGAGCTACTGTTCAAGTAGCAGGAGCTAATGGGAAGTGATTACATTAGCAGCAGATGGACTTGGTTCCTGAATTGCAATCTCATGGGGATTCCTGTACTTATTTTTGAGATTTAGAATCTGACGAGAAGATAGGAACTTACTTCTTTGGTTGTTCTCCGGGTTCTTACTGTGTCTTTTGGATGTTTTATCTGCACCAGGCTATTTTTATGATTCCCACAAACCCGCCACCAACATTCAGGAAGCCTGAGCTCTGGTCTGACGACTTCACCGATTTTGTTAAGAAGTGCTTAGTGAAGAGTCCTGAGCAGAGAGCCACGGCAACGCAGCTGTTACAGGTCAGTGCCGACACAGAGGGATGACTTCTGCAGCTTCCCGATGCTGGCCAGCCAGCGCTGCAGTCTCTTGACCTCCCTCTAAAGACTTGAACTGTGCATTGGGGTGCATGTGTTGAGCTCCTCTGCATTTTCTTTGTCTTACGTCTCTTCCCAGTTCATGTTCTTGCTTTTTCCATTCTCTCCTCCCTGGAGTTCTTGTCTCTGCAGGTTTATTTCTAAAGGCTTTTCATGGACTCGGCCTCTCTCCCTGGAGTTCTTGTCTCTGCAGGTTTATTTCTAAAGGCTTTCCATGGACTCGGCCTCTCTCCCTGGACTTTGTGCTCCTCCAATATATGTAATATACGTAAATCCAAGATCCCTGAACTCCTTGAAAATATTACATCTTATAAACACTAGTTACAAGATCACCTAAGGGAAGTTTTAGTATCCCTACTATAAATAAACTTTGTATCCAGAACACCAAGAGGCTTTTTAAAAATCTATGAAATTTAAAGCAAAAAGAAATAACATAATGAATACTTGTAGTAAGTAAGTTTGTGGAACTTTTTTTCCTCAACAGAATTGCCTCAGAACTCTCAACTAATAAGTGGGCTTCACAGTGTGTCTACAGTATGCCTCACAGTGTGTCTCTCATTAACAAATTTGATAATTTTCAGATACTTCTTACTGTTAAAGGACAAGCAACAGTTCCTGTAAAAAAAAAAAACAAAACAAAAATCCCTGAGCTACTATTAAAAATAAAATAAAATTGATTGAAGGCTCCATAAAATGCTCTGTAATGTTTATATTTTTTGAAAATTATACATATGGCTCATTCTTCATGAAGTCAGTATTGCAGTATCTATTTTTAAAAATATGTATATACTTTGTAACAGCAATTTCATTTTAACAGTTTGTTCTGAAATATTAACCCTGTGTGAAATTATATATTAATGTGGTCCATCAAAAGGAGTTATTAGGAAACACACACACACACACACACACACACACACACACACACACACGTGCCATAAAGACAACTAGTTATTCAGCGACTCCTTGGGCAGGTCATTGTAAGGGTAAGAGGCAGGAATGGGATGCAGATTTTTTTTGAGTTTTGAGTTATGTTCAAATATTATTTTAAAAATTAATTAGTTAATGATTAAGATGGCAAATTTGGGCCAATGAGATAACTCTCAGTATGTAAGGGCATGTGCGGGCCAGTGGGACAGCCATGGTGGAAGGAGAGAACAGATTCCCCAAAATTCATTCTCCACATCCCTGTGTGTGCTGCAGCACACCCATGCAATGCCCCCCAGTAAGTAAATTAATTTAGAAATTAAAGGAAGAAGGCTGATGAGGACCCACGTGGTAGAAAGAGAAGACCAACTCTCATAAGTGGTCCCCTAATCTGCACATACTTCACATTAAATAAAAAAAATGTAACAAAATAAAATATTTTTTAAATTAAAAAATTTTAAGAGATAGTAAATTTTATTTAGGTATATTTTTCCATAATAAAAATTGAAAAACAGTTGGGTAAAGCATTTATTTTTAAAGATTATTAACTTTCCAAGAAAATATTAAACAAACAAATCTTGGTGTCCTTATCATAATAAACATGTGGATGATCCAACACAAAAGAAATGATAGAAAGGAAGGTCTGAAAAAAAGCAGAAAAAGTAAAACAAGTGCCTTAAAATCTGATGGTGAAAATGTGTTTGGGGGACTGATCTGTTTTCTTTCAAGATAAACTGATTTATTCCTAGCTTTTCCTTCTAGGGGGAAAAAAATCTTTGTTTTTAAGTTAGAAAGGATGGAAACACTTAAAATATGTCAGTATAAGTCCTTATTTTTGTGGAGAAGGCTATTATAGCCCAGAAAAATTAAATGACTCACTGAAGATACCGTAGTAAGCCGTGATTATTCTGGACAGATTCCATTTGTTCTAGCCCCATTCTTTTCAAAAGATTTTAATTAAGTTTACTTACTGTATGTGGGGTGGGGATATGTGTGAGCCACAGCACACATGTAGAGGTCTAGGGACAACTTGTGGGGCTGGTTCTCTTCTATGTAGGTTCCTGGTCTAAACACTAACACTTACCAGGCCTAAGCCCTTCTCTGCATTCCTCTGACTTTCTGCAGGAATGGTAGGTTAACTGAGCTCTGCCACTGCTTGAGTCCGCCCCGGGCTTGACTGGAACATGGTACTTATGACTCACTCTTACCAGTTGAGGTGAGATGGAGGAGACCTTTATTTTGCTCTCTGACCCTCCATCATGGTATAATTACCTTGGGTATGCCCTCTTTAGTTGACATATCAGTTCTGTAGTACCGCTTTAAAGGTAGAACATTATTGAGGCACTTACAAGAAGAGATATTCCATACTAACCCTGCTTTTGTTCTTTCTGTTTGTCTTCCTTACATCATTTCCCTTGTCTACAGAACTATGTTAACTACACTTTTAGAAGTTTTGGTGATTCTCTTAGTAATATTATGGGCTGGCAGTTCGTTTTCTTGCATCACTTGAGAATATGTAGTTAGGGACCCCATGTGTTCCTGTTGTGGAAGGACCACAGGCAATGTCCATGGGCTCCAGAGACTTAGGAGATGTTTCATTTGGATGTTTACTCCATGCTGTCCACTAATTTCTTCTATTTTGGGGCCAGGTTTGATATAGCTTCTAGAACCTGTTACTTTAAGCCCTCTCCAACAAATTATGAAATTTTTTCAAATATGTTTTCAGCCTCATCTTGTTTCTTATTTATTGACACAGCATCAGATCCTCTATTTCAGTCCAACAGATCCCCAGGGCCCGAGTCTGTCTTACTCCCTCTTTTCTGTACTCCACGTCTTTTCTTGTCTCCTTGTCTAGATCGTGGATTCTTTTCTGTCTTGGTTTTGTTCTTCAACCTATTGATCTAGTTATTTATTTCAGTTACTATATTTTCCAGTTGTAAACTTTTTCATGTATCTTTTTTATGTCTTCTGAGTAAGATATTCTACTTTTTCTTTCATTTACAAGCATGTTTATTACTCTCTGATTTTATAATGTCCATGTCATCCTGTTGTTAGGGTCTGTTGATTGTATTTTTCCTGTTTAAATTGAGATTTTTCTTGGTCGTTGGTATGATCCAACATTTTTTTTTTCAGTTCAAAACTGGACGTTTAAAGTATCATTGTCTTAGGGTTTCTATTGCTGTGAAGAGACACCATGACCACAGCAACTCTTATAAAGAAAAACATTTCACTGAGGGTGGCTCACTTAGAGTTTCAGAGGTTCATCTATTGTCTTAAGGATGGAGAGTATGATAGCCTGCAGGCAGACGTGGTGCTGGAGCTGAGAGTGCTACATCTTGTAGGCAACAGGAAGTCAATTGACTGTCACTGAGTGAAACTTGAGAAGAGACCTCATAGCCTGCCCCCACAGTGACACACTTCCTCCAACAAGGCCACACCTCCTAATACTGCCACACCCTTTGGGGGCCATTTTCTTTCAAACCACCACAGTCATGCTATTGGACTCTAGATTCTGTCCGTCCATCCGTACGCCCGTCTGTCCATCCTATCTGTCTATCTATCTGTCTATCTATCTATCTATCTATCTATCTATCTATCTATCTATCTATCTATGTATCTATCAATCATCTAACTAGCTTGCTAGCAGGGATCTATCTGTCAGTAATCTATCTTATCTGTCTGTCTGTCTGTCTGACATCTGTCTATTTTCATGGTAGAGACTAAAGGTGGGGCTAGGCAAGCACTCTACCCTGAGCTGTACTTCTAGCCCTTTTGCTTCTTTTTTATTTTGAGACAGTTGTTCACTAAGTTGTTTATGTGGTCCCCGAATTTACTCTATAACTCAGACAGACCTGAACTTGTGAATCTCCTGCATCTGTTTTCCAAATAGCTGGAATTATATAGGTCTGTGCCACCAGTCCTGCTTTATATATTTTTAATTTTTTTAAAAATTCTCAGTTCTTGAGATCAAATCCAGCGTTTCACAAATGCTAGCTGCCATTCTACTACTGAGCTTCACCTGGGCCTTCATTTAAATCCAGTGTTACAGCAAGCATCCTCATTCGCTGTTTCAGGGGGTAGAGGGTTACCATCTTATTGATTGCAGAAGGTAGAAGTCCAAATTCCTTCCTTGGTCTCCTTTGACATTTCAGGAAGGGCATGTTGATCTTTGCTAAGGGTGAGAGCATGCTCAGATTCCTCCAGTGGCCTATACTGATACTTGTGGCCTCATCATAGCCAAATAGTGGTGATCAGTGTGACCCTGCCCCAACGGGAAGGGAGTGGCATGTCTTATTACCACCTGGTAAAGCTCTAAGTCCAGGCTCTCACATAGTCTTTACTGACACTTTCCATTTGAGGATGGGGTACTTTACTTTGTGGAGATGAATCTCCTGTGTTAGCAATCGGTCTTTTTTGGTATCATCTCAGTTGAAAACCTGGACAGTTGAGGGGAACAGAAGTCTAAATTCCCCACCAATGTGCTAGTGGAGACGATGCTATAGTGTCCTCTGCGCTGTTTGCCCCTAGTAGAATGGCTGCTGTCGAAATCTGTGTCTAACTAGGTTATCTGTTTTCTGGCTGTGTGGCTTGAGACAACACTTTTACAGGGACAAAGGCTTTGAAGAGTGTGATCATTGGTGCTTATGGTATGCCAAGGTGGAGGGGGATCTCACAACCCCAGATTAATAGGTATAGGCATTTAATGACTGCTGAGAAAGGGAGAATCACTCTTCTCCAGGGGTGAGCCCCCATAGTTTATCCAGTCCTAAGTGGCCAGCCTTAAATAGATAGACATATATGAGCAACACTAAATAACTCAGCAGGCTGTATTTACAAATGTGTGTGTGTATATGTCTATAATAGTTAAAGCCAGCCTTAAATAGATAGACATGTATGAGCAACACTAAATGAACTCAGCAGGCTGTATTTACAAATGTGTGTGTGTATATGTCTATAATAGTTAAAGCCAGCCTTAAATAGATAGACATGTATGAGCAACACTAAATGAACTCAGCAGGCTGTATTTACAAATGTGTGTGTATCAATAATTAAAGAAAATGAGGCCATAAAATTGAAAAAGATTTAGGAATATGGGAGGAATTAGAGGGACAAGGGGGGAAATGATATAAATATAGCACTTACATATGAAATTCTCAAAAATTCGATACATTTTTAAAAAGAAAGAGTATGATAGATTGATTTAAAGGTAATTTCTGTTCTTTTATTAGCTTAGGTAAGTTCTTTATCCACTTTTGGTTTAATTTTTTAATTTAGAGACAGCAGAACTTCATTTCCTTTTAGAATTTGGTATTTTCATCTTATTCTTTTGAAGTATTTTTAAAAAACACTCTTCATATAAATGGCCCACATCTCATTCTAAATTATGTCTATTCATATCATCTTGTTGTCATCTAGTAGCATTAAATTAATATTTGAATATCCTTACATTATTCTGTAGTGTTTTCATGTTTCCAGTTTTAAAAAGTACTTAATTCCCTAATCTATTTGGAATTAATTTTGACATTTCTGTGGTGAAGATTTAGTTTAATTCCATGCTTCCCCAAAATGTGCAAGTTTCCTCGTATATTCTACCCCAATTTTAGGTGTAGTCTTGTTTTATTCATTCTCTTCTCATACTTAAAGCCATGTAGGCATTCTAGGCATTTAGCAAAATATGATTTTTATACTATGTGCTTTATTAATATACATAGTGTTTTACTTTTCTTCTTTGTGTTGTGTTCTTTTTGATCATATCATTTGTAACACTTTATATTTGGCCAGTATTTCATTGCTTATCCTTTTTTAAATTTAATTTTATTTATTTTACATACCAACCACAGTTTTCCCTCCCTTCTCTCCTCCCCGTCCCTCCCTCTGCTTTTTCCTACCCACTTCCTCCATTCATCAGAAAGGGTAAGGCCTCCCATGGGAGTCAACAAAGCATGGCATATCAAGCTGAGACAGGACCAAGCTCCTCCCCACTACATCAAGGTTGAGCAAGGCATCCCACCATAGAGAATAGGTCCAAAGAGCCAGCTCATGGGCCAGGGACAAATCCTGGTCCCACTGCTAGGGGCCCCACAAACAAACCAAGCTACACAACTGTCACCCATCATTGCTTATCTTTAACCCAAGTTCTTTTAGTATGCCTCTTACAAGAAACATGAGTGAGATGTACTTAGTACGAATGTATCATCTCATGTAAGAAGCATGTACTTGAACTATTGAACCCATGAATTTTTGCCTTAGGATTTAAAAGTAAATGGGAATTTGCTCTATTGCTTTACAGTGGCATGTAATCGTATGCTAATGCCTTATTCATGACAGTTGCTGTGCTTTCTTTTTACTACCCTGTTTTTTTCTGCACTTGTTTAAATGTTGCTTTACAATTTCAATGTTACACCTCTGCATTTTTTAAAAAAACGTTTATTTAAAAATGTGCCAATGTGTATGATAGAACTTCATCTCTCACTACACAGAATGCTCAACTCAAATAATATGGTACTGGTCTTCAACTACCACTTTAATTTTTCAAGGTGGTTTTCCCCTGTTTCTTTTTCTTTCTCTACTGTGTGCAAGTGTGTGACATGGTGACTTTCTATGTAGCACCCAGGTTATCCTTGAACTCACCAGCCCCCTGTGATTACAGGTATGCCTCCATGCCTGGCCCACCATTTCCTCTCTGTGGGCCACAGTTGTATGTAAGATCAGTTACAGAGAAAGCAGGAACACACGTGGAACTGGACAGATGGAGATGTTTGAGGTTCAGACATTTAGCTCTAAGCAGAGCATTGTTGTGAATTTATAATAAATGACACAAAGTTAAGATACACTTTGGAACTGAGATATGGCTAACAAGGTATAGTCCAGGTTGAGATTTTCATACCTTTTTTGAAGGCTATATGTAGCTGGAGTTTTCCTGCCTGGACCACAGTCAGGATAAATCTCTATCATCTGCCAGTCCCATAGCCTCTCAGACCCGACCAAGTAAACACAGAGACTTATGTTGCTTTCAAACTGTATGGCCGTGGCAGGCTTCTTGCTAACTGTTCTTATAGCTTAAATTAATCCATTTCCATTAATCTATGCCTTGCCACATGGCTCGTGGCTTACCGGCGGCATCTTCACATGCTGGTTGTCATCATGGCAGCTGGCAGTGTCTCTCTGACTCAGCCTTCCACTTCCCAGCTTTATTCTCCTCCTTGCCCCACCTATACTTCCTGCCTAGCCAACGGCCAATCAGTGTTTTATTGATTAATTAGCAACACATTTGCCATACATCCCACAGCACTTCCCCCCTTTTTTTTTTTTCAAGAAGGAAGGTTTTAACCTTAACAAAGTAAAATTACATATAATTTGGGAATTTGGACGTAGCTTCTCTTATTACTTCCTGTTGGAAGGGGGCGTTGTATCTTATGGGGAAACAAAGGAAATTTTAGGATTATGGAATAGTCCATGAGGCTGTATCGTCTGAGCCAGATGCCTTCAAACCGTTCTGGATGTTGGATCATCTGGGCCATGGTGTCATCGGAGACCTTTTAGGGGGTCTTGGCTGGTCAAACCTGATGTATCTTAATCTGGAACAAATCCATAGCCTTTGGCTTTCTGTGGGAACAAAAGCAGAGACTCCTTTCCAAAGTAACATATCCTTATATCCAAATTTTGAAGTCAAGATATCTTTAAAATATATATTTTGGCATAACTCAACAGCTTTTATAATCAAATGTTTTTTTGCAGTTAAAAATCCCAAAGACAACATAATCCAGATTCTCTGTGTAATATCCATTTTTACGTGGCTTATTTTTTATATTAATTTTATTGTCTCTTTAAAGACTTTATTTTTTTAAATTATGTATTTGTTTCTATAACTGTATATACCATCTTTTTTGTCTCTTTCAAGCCTACGTATATTTTACATATTGTAAACTATTATATCTGAATCTGTTTTATTGTGAATCTATTGCCTTAAACTGCAGCAGCTGTGGCTGCTGGCTCCGCCCATCTCAGCTTCCCAACATGGCTACGTTTACCATCAGCTCTGGGAGCTATCATGGGTCTATGCTTTTATCCAAGCAGCGTGTAGTCCAGAAACCTCTTTTTTTGTTTTGTATCTGCAAAGTCTAAATCCATCATGCAGCTTAATGTGCCATTTGCAGAGGCCTCATTCCCGCCAGTAGCTCCAACTGGCAGCTGCCGCTCATTTGAGAGAGACAATTAGGAAGCTGGTTTTAGCTCCGTTTTAGAATCTTTTTTCTCAGTTTTTAGGTGGAAACTCTTGCCCCACGTTGGGCGCCATTTGTAGCTGGAGTTTTCCTGCCTGGCCCACAGTCAGGATAAATCTCTATCACCTGCCAGTCCCACAGCCTCTCAGACCCGACCAAGTAAACACAGAGACTTATGTTGCTTTCAAACTGTATGGCCGTGGCAGGCTTCTTGCTAACTGTTCTTATAGCTTAAATTAATCCATTTCCATTAATCTATGCCTTGCCACATGGCTCGTGGCTTACCGGCGGCATCTTCACATGCTGGTTGTCATCATGGCAGCTGGCAGTGTCTCTCTGACTCAGCCTTCCACTTCCCAGCTTTATTCTCCTCCTTGCCCCGCCTATACTTCCTGCCTAGCCAATGGCCAATCAGTGTTTTATTGATTAATTAGCAACACATTTGCCATACATCCCACAGCAGCTATAATTCTGTTGGTTCTGTTCTTATAGTTCTGTTTACACTGGTTGGATGTCCCCCACCTAAGA
This sequence comes from Peromyscus eremicus, assembly GCF_949786415.1. NCBI lineage: Eukaryota > Metazoa > Chordata > Mammalia > Rodentia > Cricetidae > Peromyscus > Peromyscus eremicus. The sequence continues at coordinate 64,101,603 of NC_081436.1, forward strand.
TGCTAAGGACCAGGAGTGTTCAGATTTCATTGTTTGGATCTGGATAGATATGTGACTTTCAAGTTGAACATCCCTAATTAAAGCATTTAAAATCCAAAGGGCTCCAGAATCTGAAAAGTTTAACCATCATGTTATTTAATTCTTCCTTCTATTTTACTCTTTTTGTTTGACTCATATTTTGTTGCCACCAAATCATTCTCATTTCCCATCAGATTTATTTATTCTCTATTTTGGCAACTGCATTTTGTACCTCAGGCTCTCAGTGATTTTTACTTGTGTCCTGCCACTGCATTTCATTACTGAATTGCATTGCAAAATTATGGTATCAACATTTCCCTATATGTTATTCTCTTATTTGTTTATTAAAGCCTGTTCTCAGATAAAAATCCAGGCTTTTCATCCTAAGCTTTTATCCCAATTGCCTGGCTGTTAATCCTATCCAGGCTCAAAGAACACTGAAGTAATGTTGTTGACTGGACTACACAAATCTTCCACTAAGTTCTTCTATTCATACATCTTCATTTTTGTATCTTTTTGTGTTTTCTTCATATTGTGAATACTTTGTTGTATTTGAAAGTTTTCTCTGGTCCCGCCCGGCCCTGCAGTCCCACAGTCTGCTTATGAAATAATCACTCAGAAGCTTATATTAATTATAACTGCTTGGCCATTGGCTCAGGCTCATTACTGACTATCTCTTACACTTAAATTAACCCATAATTCTTATTTATGTTTAGCCATGTGGCTTGGTTCCTTTTCTCAGTTCTGCCTTGTCATCTTGTTTCCTCTGTGTCTGGCTGGCAACTCCTCACTCTGCCCTTCCTCTTCCCAGAATTCTCCTCATCTGCTCAGCCTGCCTATACTTCCTGCCTAGCTACTGGCCTATCAGCATTTTATTAAACCAGTGTAGAAGGGCATTACCCCACAGCACCATGTCTTATGGGGCAGAGAGGTGCTGCTGTGAACTGAACCCAGGACCCAGGGTATGCCACACTCGCAGTCGGCCATTGAGTCATACCCCAGCTTGTTTCTACACCTCTTTAAGTGGAGCTTGTGCTAAACCATTGTGAATGGAACTCGTATGTCGTAATTAAATTGTGACTGTGGATTTGTCTTCCTAATCTTAGGTAGTAAATTCCTGAAGGGCAGTGAACATTTTTTTGATCCTTTTCCTCCTTTCTTGGGTGGTCCTTATTGTCTGCACACTCCCCTTTCTCTTGTAGTTGCTGGAAGTTATCACAAGTACCCTGTGGCACAGGAGGAGGTGGTCACAGAGAAGTATATGCTCAGTACTTATGGTTGTTCTGCCTAAGAGGTGGCACATAGCACAGGGGTTCGAATTCACAGCAAAAACTTAGCCAGGCCATCCCAACCAGCCGGGGAGGAGGGCGAGAGATATAGAGCTTTGCACAGCAGCTGGTGCAGGTCCAGGGTACAGCAGAACTCTTTGGGGATTTGTCAGTAGAGCATCATTTGCCTGATGGAATCTTTAACTGCGATAAAGAATTGATTCTTTGTAATCAATCCTAGGACTTTGAAATGATGGTAAGATTCATACTTACAGTTGTTTTTTCCCTTACTTGACAGTTTTTTTCTTGATAGTTTTATCAAATAATTTGTTTACCATTTTAAAACCCCTTCCAAGTATCTATAATTTCTTCATCACTAGATTTTTTTATCTGAATTAATTTTTTTCTATTGTAAAAATGTTTCCCATTTTTTCCTTTTTTAACATTATTAAGAGATTTTTCTATTCATTTTACATACCAACCACAGATTCTTCCTCCTCCTGCCCCCCAGCCTTCCCCCCACCCCACCCCCGATTCCCACCTCCTCCAAGTCAAGGTCTCCCATGGGGAGTCAGCAGAGCCTGGTACATTCAGTTGAGGCAGGTCCAAGCCCCTCCTCCCTGCACCAAGGTCTCACCATAGGCACTAGGCTCCAAAAAGCCTGCTCATGCACTAGGGACGGGTCCCAGTCCCTACTGCCTAGGGACCCCCTAAACAGTTTAAGCTAAACAACTGTCTCGCCTATCCAGAGGGCCTAGTCCTGTACCATGGGGACTCCTCAGCTATTGGTCTACTAGTTTGGCTAGTTGTCTCTGTACTTTTTTGTGTGTTCTATTAGACTTTATTAAAATAAACAAGGTTGTTTTCCTCTGATTATATATACTGGCAAATAATTATGAGCATTGCATTTTGAAGCTGCAGTATTACCTCAAAAACATAAGTTTATCTGTCCCATATATTTCTTCTGCTGTCTCTCATGCTCTTCTCCTTAGTGAAGAGTTTAGGTCTACTCAAGGCTGATGGGGTAACTTAGCTAGTGCAGGCCCTTGCTGCCAGGAATGATGACCTGGTTTAAATCCTTGGGACCCACATAGTAGAAAGAAAGAGAGAGCTGACTCCACATGTGCATACACGCATACACACACACACACACATACACACACACACACATTTTAAGATGTAATTAAAAAGTTCTAGTCTGTTCTGATGGCTTTCCTTTTGCTTATTAAAGTGCACAGCTTATAAAATAATAGAGAATGTTGTCATTTCTTAGCTAGATGAGGGAAGTAAAGAAAGAGGCAATAGATTGAAATGAGGCGGGAGTTAGGAAGTTATTTTTCTGTCTACCCTGTAAGCAACTAAATAATTCAAGATATAACAGAATAGTGATGATGTAAAAGTAACCATCGGATTATTAAGGTTAATTACATTTTTTATAAGTGCCAAAATTAGTTTATTTTTACCTGTAATCATTAATCTGCTTTAAATATTTGAAAACTTTTACCACCTAATGCCCACTTTCTTTTAACAATTATATCTTTAAGGTCATTATTATTAGGAGTATATTATTAATAGGAGTATATTTTTATGTGTATGCTTAGATTTTTTTTTTAAACAAGTGGAATCAAAACATTTTTCCTAAAGCAAACAAAAGGCTATTTTCATAATTAACATTAGTTGTATAAAGTATTATTGAAACTTGTGACGCTGGTTACCAGTTACGTGTGTTTTAGTATTTGTTGGCTATAATTGAAAAAAAATCTGAATTCATACCATTTAACTTTGCCTTTGTAGCATCATTTTATCAAGAATGCAAAGCCTGTGTCAATACTGAGAGACCTGATCACGGAAGCCATGGAAATCAAAGCCAAAAGACACCAAGAGCAGCAGCGGGAGCTGGGAGAGGAGGAAGAAAATTCGGTTCGTAATTAGTCTCTGAATTGAGACTGTAGGTCAGCTGGGCCACTTTCACGTAATTTTATTTTGTTTCTTATAATCTTTTGATAGCTCTTACTAATTCATTACACAAGTGAGGCATTTATTAAATCCTTAAAGTATTTCTTTTGCTGTCCTTTTCTGGTGTTGTGAGAATCAGTGGTTAGTGGAATATAAAGTTGACACAGCAAGACTTTACAGGGGCGTTTTATCTTGACTTGGACAGTTTGTGTCTTACCATCTGTAATTTTCTTTAACTGGCTATCAGCTATGCTGTGAAAATAGTGAGTGCTGCTGAATATCTGGAGAAATGGATCCTTTATTCATTGAATATAAAATGGTTCACACTGTGTAAAACAGTGGGTAGTTTTCTAAAATATTACACATAGAATTAGATGATTCAGTTCTGCTCCTGCATGCATACAAATAACCAGTGTCTAGCCATTGTAACCAGAACGGTTAGGGTCAGGGCCTGGGCCCTGGCATCCTTATCAAGGTGGAGTAAACAGATAGTGAATAGGCCAATTAAACAGGTAGTACAAAGCAGAAAAGGGAGAATTGATTCCAAATGAGCACGCTGGGAAGAAGAGCAAACAAAGAGTTCCAGGAAGTACCTCCCCCACTCAAGTCCATCTCCAGGGTCCTGACATGAGTCTTAGGTTCGAATAGAGAGAAGAGGTGTTGGTCATATCTAAGCAGTGTTGGTCAAGGTGTGGTCTGGCCCATCAGTGTCTATGCTTCAGTCTGTCCTGACAAGTTGTCAGAGACAAGTTCCTCCCCTGGCTGGTACCAAATTCAGCCATTTCCTTCTGCTGATATGAGACTCGTGGGGAAATCCCAGTTTCTCACAGAGCTATACAACTCCTGATGTCACTGGAAAACCAGTTTGTCATTGAAGTGGCACTTGTGTTGTTTTATAAACGTCAGATATTTTCACAAAACTTACACTCATTTTTAAACAGATCAATACAAAGTTTGATAAAGTTTATGCATAAAATTGTAGGCATACAGGGCTTGTTTTCATTTAGAATATGCTAATTTATCTGTGTAGTCAAGATGTAGCAGATGCAATTTATAGCTTACTAATTAGGACACAGGTAGTATTCATTGCCATGTAGTATTTAAACAAATCAACTGATTTTTCAGAAAAATTATGTGTGTGTGCACTTGTGCAAGTGTGTGTGTGTGTGTGTGTGTGTGTGTGTGCGCGCGCGCACGCACGCGCGCACGTGAGCAAGTGAGCTTGTGTGCATGTCCACATTTGAGAATACTTGCCATGGCAAGGTCAAGGAAGACAGAGACAGTATTGCAGGTGTCTGTCCTCTCCTTCTGCTGTGGGGTTTTAGGAATGGAACTTGGGTCATCAGGCTTGGAACCATGTGTCTTTACCGAAGTTGGTATGGTTTATTGAAATACTATACAGGGAGTTGAGTGTGTGTGTGTGTCTGAATGTTCATAAGTATTGGAAGATCTCACTATTTTGGCAACGTAACAAGGCAACCATTATATGCATGGTTCTTCAGTTATTTAAAAGTGAAAAGACCAGTGCTAACAGAGTTTATAAGGTAAAGCCTAGATTGCACCACTGAGAATCTGTAGTCTTTAGAAGTAGGTTAAAAATTTGATAAGTAATTTATCACTGAAGTTCAGATATTTCCTTTGTCATAATACTAACTAACTAAAGCATAAGGAATTGAATGGATAAAGAATTTTATATTAAATGAAATGGTGAACATTACTTACAAATACCTCATTAAGTCAGAGTTGCACAAATCTTTGTTTTTATGAATGTATCCGACTGTCTACTTACACTTTCAGCTACATAGAAATATTGTATGGCTTCACACTAACTTAGAAAGGGCTGTTTTTATTGTACTGAGACACTGGAAAAGCAATGGGAATGTTCTGGTAACTTTTTTCCTACCTAAGCTCCAAGCTTTTCAGGCTGTAACAATCAACATGTGTGTCTGGGCATGCGTGCAGCGTACTCAGAGTGTCACCATAGTGCTCTTGCACCACAGCCAGGTGTGTGATGTCTTTGCTGCTGCTGCTGCTGCTGCTGCCTGTTTTGCTGCCCAAAACCCAGAACAGTGGTAGCCATCACCAGCAAGCTCCATATTTTAAAACACTTTTTACGTGGCCTAATGCATATGTGTTAGTGGATACCTTTATAAATGTAACTTAAACCTTTAAAAAATATACTTATTGAAAAGTGATGTAATGAATTAGTAGGGTACATATATTTATATCTGAGATGAAATTGTTGACTGTAAGTTACAATTCCTTAAGAGAACTCATTGCTTGTTACTCTTCCCTCTGTAAGTAGCTCATACTTGGAGAGAATCCCTCTGTGGCGCACACACAGAGCTGTGGCAGTAAATCTTGTTTGCAAGTGTCAATGGTGGGACTACATGCTATTTCTGATAACTGAGTTTTTCTTAGTGTTCTGCTGGTTTCTAGACACAGGAGCTGTGAGCCATAGCTATTATGCCATGTTTTCTTTATCCATAACTTCTAGTCTGTCGTCCTCAGACTTGCTGCAGCACCATCCCAGGAGAATCCTTCTCTTCACCTGGGCGGCTGACCGTGTCTGCTGCTTTGGTTGATGCCTTCACTGTTACTTCCTTCTGTTATGGGCCGCATTTCATAGTACTCTCCAGCATTGGTTTTGTTTTTTCTTTAGGCCTTCTATATGTGTTTTTATCTATTTCATATACTGAGGGCTGAGTTCTGGGTTAGAAATAATGTTGCTCCTGGTGTCAAAGGCCTTGCTCGATTTCAGTCCTTATCCCATGTGCTGAGGCTGAAATGGGTGCCATTCTGGATATCTCAGCCGTTGAATGTCTGACTCTTACTATTCCTGCTATTTAAAACTTGTTATGATAATGCCATGGTAGGACTTTTCAAAATCTCATAGTGTGATGCCCTCTGGCTTTTTCAGTCTGAAATGCCTTCGCCGCCGTGTGATTCATTTATTATTGTGTCGTCGCCATTGTTTCTTGGTAATTCCATTCCTTCTCTTCCTTTCCCTCCGGAATGTCTTTTATTTTTTGTTGAACTTGATTAAACTTTCAGTGATCTCATTCTCTCTCTCTCTCTCTCTCTCTCTCTCTCTCTCTCTCTCTCTCCTTTCCTATTTCCTCAAACTTCTCATTAACCTTTTTATGCTTTCTCATATCAAGTATTTAATATCCAAGATGTCTTCCTTTGTCTTGATCGCCACATTTTCATGGTCATTGGCGGGGTGGGGGAGGGGCTTGCCTTGTCTCTTTCCTTTGTGTTGGCTGTGATTCCCTGATTGTCCGTTGTGGCCTCCATAGGATGCATGGTGATATTTGAGAGCAGCACTAAATGCCCTCTGTAGCTCTGTGTGAAACCCTACTGTAAATGACGTTGGATTTCATTGCTCTGGGCCCAGAATCTGCTGCTTCTTGTTGCTTCTCTTCTTGAGAGCTTAGATTCTGAATGTGAAGGGGCCTTTCCTGAGGCTGTGCTTACTGCCTTCTAACTCCCAACCTGTTTTCTAGCTTTCTGTTTTGTTTTGCTGATGTCTCTTACCCCATGTTGGCTCATTGTCCACATGGGTGTCCTTTTTCATGTCTTTGCTGTTGATTTAGAAATGTTTCAGAGAAGGCTAAGTATAAATCCATGTGTTGCTCCTGAGATTCTAATTAAATGACAATTTCATGTGCCTGCCAGTAATTTCTTAGCTATTTTGAGTTTTAAATATTAAACTTGTAATATGGTGATACTTAGTATATCTTTGTAAGTAAATCTATAGAAAACTTTATGTATTAGTGATTAAGACCTTTTTGAGTACCCATGAGTTTAGTACCATTCTCCTTTTTTCTGCCGGGTTGTAAAGTCATCCAGGAAAGGAAGGTAAACTTCTGCAGCATTACAAAACAAGCAAGCAGAGGGGAAGGAAGTGAGCCGTTCATACCGAGATCTAGCGATGGCAGCAGAGGAAATGGTAGCTTCTCTGGACAAGTGGCAGTTCTCTTACAAAACAACTTGTTCTAGGTTCTAGAGTAGTATTTTCTTAGCCTGCCCCACCAAGGAGAACAGCTGTAGGATAATGGCCATCTTAATCAGGACTGTGCTTATCTTAACATCTCTAGTTGTGGAGTCAAGGTTGTTTTATAACCTCTTACTGTGAGTCACAGCTTACCTTGTTTCCTCATGACAGTTGTGGATTCTTTTTGATTTGTTACACTTTTGGGGTTTCATTTGGCTGAAACTCCAGCATCACTTTGGTTAGTTTTGAGTCTCTGCTTTAACTACTACCTGACTGAGTAAGAAGTTGTTTCTCTGACGAAAACTGGACAAATAAGTCATCTATGGGTATAAACATGAGTATTTAGAAGACACTTGGCAACATGACTGTTTGTCAAAACCCAAGTAGTAGGTTAACCCTAGGGCCTATGGCCCCTTTGTCAAGGGCTTCTGAGCAGGTTCACCAGACCTGGCATGAGTTCTCTCGAGTGGAGTGGTTGGTTATCCCCAAAGTCACAGTACTGTTTTCACTGTAGGGCACGTCTTACCTGGTAGGTCATTATTGTGGCCCATAGGGTTTACAGCTGAGTTAGCCTGTTGGTGACTTTTCCCATGCAGCCCGAAGAGCACCTTCCTAGACCTTGAAGACTAGCTGGTGTGGAGGAAGCATCCAGCTCAGCTCCAGCTTGCTGTCTGTTTGGCTGTGATCATAGAATGCGCTTTCTTCACAAAGGGTCAAGTTCTGGTGGACAGTAACAAGCAGTGGCAGCAGCCTGTTCTGTTTGGGGGAACTTTGGGGCTCCCCGACCAACAGTCCATATTGAGGCATCCCATGTCTGTACTGGGGGTTTTGTTTAAGAACCCATGGGTTCTTGGAGGACCATTATCAACTCATTCTTTTTTTTTTTTTTTTTTTTTTTGGTTTTTCGAGACAGGGTTTTCCTGTGTAGCTTTGCGCCTTTCTTGGAACTCACTTGGTAGCCCAGGCTGGCCTCGAACTCACAGAGATCTGCCTGGCTCTGCCTCCCGAGTGCTGGGATTAAAGGCGTGCGCCACCACCGCCTGGCTTATCAACCCATTCTTAGCGGGTACCTCTCTTCAGATTATTTTTATGGTTATATTTTTAATAAGCTCATGACATAGTAAGTCTCCCTGTGGTTTTTTTGTTTATCCTTAGTTTTGGTTACCTTCCCTTCTTCCCACACACCTTCCATACCTTAGTTCCCCTTCCGTGTTTAGACCTTTCGGTCCTGGTGCCCGCCCTCCACTTCTCATGACTGCTGTGTTCTCCTCCCTCCTGCTCCCTCTAATAGCCTTTCTGTTCTTCTGGCTTCAGCAAGTATGAAGCATGGGGCTCTCAAGTTCATAGCTAGGGTCGTGTAAAGGAGAGCATGTAGTGAGCATGACCCACATGTATTCTAGAAACAGCTTGTCTTGAGAGGTGCTGGAATTTTCGTACAGATGTTTTTAAATTAATCAGATTACAAAGATAGCTTTCTGCAGTACATACTTATTCCCAACATCACAGCTTTTGTGTTAAAGCATCCCTAATGCTTAATGACAAATACTTTTTTCATTTTTCATTTCCTAGCAGGGTTCAAAAAATTTGGTGTGTTACCTAAGAATTTATTTCCTGTATATTATTGTAAGATATTAGCACATTTCTAGTGTGAGTAGATTAAAGAACCTCCGTATTTGTTCATTTTACTGTAAATCCCTGACTTGCCTGTGGCAATTGTATACGCCTTTTAAAGAGTGTGTATTAACAGATTGACTCTTTAATAACACACGACTTTAAAGTACATTTGACTCTTAGCAGGGAGTACTGGATGTAGTAGATTACAAGCCTATATGAATGGCCCCTGCTATATGAGTTTAAAATAATAGAATAAAGGGTACTATTTCAAAATAGTGTATGATTAAGTGTTCTTGTTTTTAAACACACATATTAAATTTTACTAAGGATTCTCTAAATATGCTCATAAGAGATTGTAAAAAAGGTTTCTTATTAAAAATGAAATGAATAGTTCTTGTGCATATAAAAATTAAATACATGAACTGCTTTATCTCAGTATGATTTAATTTTGTCTAATGCAAAAGTGATTCCTAGGGGTATGTGATACTTGATCCAATAAGTAAACTATTTAGTGGGTAACTAGTTTATTTGATTGTGTCTGTACATTTGAACCACCTGGTGACTTTTGAAAACAATAATGATGAGAACAGTGCCTAACATTTGCCTTTGGGAGGTTTCTTGTGTGTTTCAAACTGGACTCTAAGACATCGGCTTGGTTAAAAGCTCTGTATTGGGATGCTGGTTAGCCAGTATGATATCCACCATCCTGTAGACTAACTAGCATTGACTTAGTGATGCCACATACTCACCAAATATTTGTTTGAATTTGAAAGTGAGAGATTGTTTCAGTTTCCATTTTTAATTAAGTTTTTATTTTGAATAGTTCTACATTTACAGAGTAATTGCAAAAACAATAGTTTCCATGTACCTGGATTTCAGTTTTCTCTATTACTAACATCATCTTAGATGATACATTTGTCTAATTATACATTTAAACTAAAGTCTCTATCCGCATTCACTTGGTTTTTGTCTAATGTCTTTTATCTGTTTCAGGATTAACCAGAATACTATACTGATCCCAATTGTCATATTTCCTTAGACCCCTCTTGATGTCACAGTTTTTCAGGATGTTTTCTTGTTTTTGATAGTGTGAGCAGTTCTGAGGGATCCCAATTAAATAGGTGTTTACTGTCTGAGAATGGAATTACTGGTTTTGGAAGAAGACACAGAGAGAAAGGTCCATCATATCACATCAAGAGTACTTTCTGGAAGTCAGGAGAGATGGCTCAGTTGTTAAAAGCACATGATGCTCTTGCAGGGAGACCCAAGTTTGGTACGTTGGGCATCTCACAACTGCCTGTAACTCTAGCTCCAGGGAACCCTATGTCCTCTCTAACCTGTGTGAGTACATGCACTCACCTGTGAACACTTACACATAGACACACATACATACGCACAATTAAAAATAAAACAAATGTTTTTTTTAAAAGAATGCTTTGGGTCAACATGATTTATCATTATTGGTGTTAACTACAATTACCTGGTTGGCACAGTATTTGCCATATTTTTTAATAGTACAATTTCTTTCATTGCCTTTCTGTACCATACTCCTTGGAAGTAAGCTGGAATACATAGCACACCTCACAGGATGGAGAGTTATACTCCACTTTCTTGAGGGAAAAGACGGGAGATTTATCTGTTCTCTCCATATATTTATTTGTATCAATCTTTATTTGTGGTTATTTATATTTTATTTTAGTTAAAGTGTAATTACATCATTTCTGCAATTCCCTCTCGCACCTCCATTTTTCCACTGCCCATCATTTCCTATTTTCTCTCAAATTCATGGCCTCTTTTTTTTTTTTTATCATTATTGTTGGTACACACACCTCTATAAATGCAGCTTACTGAGTCTGTTTAGTGTCGCTTGTATGTATATGATTTCAGGGCGGACCACTTGGTTTGTATAACTAATTTGGGGCTCACCCCTGAGAAGATAATTCTTTTATTTTCCGCAGTCATCAGCTTTCGGTTCTTTGTCTAGAGGTAGAGCCCTGTGAGTTTCCCTCTCCCATATTAGCAAGTCTCTTGATGTTGTGTTGTTGGGATCTAGATTGGGCAGCCATATTGCTGTGATAGTAGCGTCTGCTTCATTTCTAGGAGACAGTCTCACAGCGGGCTTCCTGTGCGCTGGTGCTTACGGTCCGTCCACCCCCTTCTGTAACACTCCCCAGTGTTGGGTGCAGCAGTTCTGTTAGAGACATGCCTGCTGGGGATGAGAACGCCATGACCAGTTGTTGTTTTCTGTAGTGATCTCCAGCTGCTGTGAAGAGGAGCTTCTTTGGTGAGGGCAGACAGCTAGAGAACAGTCAGGGTCCAAGCTGCAGGGCTAGGGCTGGGTCTCTGGGTGTGGTGATGGCGGCAGGAGCCCACTTTACATTCCAGGTTATAACCTGTCTGTACCCCTTAATCCTGTGTCCTCCCCAGTTGTTCCAGACTTGGCCACTGGGATCTCTTTCTGTTGACTCCTCTGTTCCTGTGACACAGGCCTGGGAATGTAGAGGAGCTCTGCTTGTTTAGACACATCCTTTCCTTATGTTAGTCCTAGCTCTCCTCCTGCCCCAGAATTCCCTTCTCCTTATTAGAGGCAAGTATTGAAGTACAGACTGAAGTCGGGTGTGCCTTGTTATGCATACAATACTGTTGCATCTTTGCCCTTTCAGTTTGCAAAGCATAAACAGACATGTATGACTATGCTAACTGGTGTGTTCTCATTTATTTTTTGCTTATAGATCACCATCCATCATGCATTACTGAAGTTTTCATTTCAGAATTGTCGGCCAATTTCCCCATAAGAAACATTGGTGTCAACTGCAGCCCTTGGGTACAGCTCCTTACCTTGTAGTTTTCTTTAGATTCTAAAGTTGTTAGAATCCTTCCCCCATAGGCTGCAATGAAGTTCTTCCATACATTTATCATACAGCTCAACTTGTGTTTTCTTCCCATTTTGTCTTCTGTTCTCAGGTCCCTTAGCTTCAAGGAAAACGTATACATACTCTTTGAGTATTTACTTGTGCATGCCGTGTGTGTGTGTGTGTGTGTGTGTGTGTGTGTGTGTGTGTGTGTCCAGAGATTAACACTGAATGTTATTCCTTGGGTACCATACAACTCTTTTGAGGCAGGGTCCCCCAATGGCCTGGAGTTCACCAAGTAGTCTAGAATAGCTGGCCAGCAAGCCCCAAGATCTGGCTCTTCGAACTGCTCCAACATGGGAATTACAAGTGCACACTACCATGCGTGGCTCTTTTGATGTGGCTAGAGCTTGAACTCAGGTCCCTGTGTCTTTACTGTCTTCCCTAACCCTCCTCAAGGTTCACTTTCTATGATGTAATGTTCTATTGATTTTGATTAGTACATGGTGTCACACATCCACCATGACAGTCAGAAACAGAATAGTTGCATCACCCTAAAAAAGAAAAAAAAAAAAGCCCCTGTGGAGGCTAAATGCACCATAATCCCAGCACCTGGAAGGCTGAGATGGGGGATTAGCTACATTTGACAGACTGTTTGAAAACACACAGACACACAACCTCTGTGCTTACATTCACATTTCCCTGGTCCTTAAACTTGCAACTGTTGATCTGTTCAGTCTCTACTTGTGCCCTTTTCTGAAATATTATATGATAGGTATTATATTAGCATTTGTATATTGTCTTCTTTTACTTAGCAATATGTATTTCAGATTCCTCTGTGCCTTTCTGAAGCTTAATAACTTTATTTGTGAAGCGTATAATATCACCTAATTGTACTACAGTTTGTCTATTAACCTATTGAAGAAAGTAGTAGTTTCATACTAGCTTGGGGGCAACTCTGAGTACATTTTCTGTGATCATTTGCTTTACTGGCTTCTGTCGGGGGGTAAGTTTTCAAGTCAGTTAAGGAAATCCTGTGATTGTTTAGTGCACTTGACACAGTCTAGACTCGACTAGGAGGCTAGCTTCTGACCAGGCCTCTGGGGAATGTTCTTGATTACACTGAGGTGGGAAGACTTAGCCACTGTGGAAGTCACCATTCCCTGGGAAGGGGTTTCTAGACTGCAGAAGAGTGCAGAAACCAGGAAGTTAACCTCTTCCTCTCTGTGTCTTGGCTGTGGGTGTGGTGTGAACAACTGTCCCAAGCTTCTGCCACTGTGGTCCCCACAGTGATGGACTGTAACCATAACTATGAGCTAGATAAGCCCGTCACAGAACAGAACTAAGAATTCCTAGGATTGAATTTTTTACTGCATGTTGTAATGTGTTTAGCTTTATGGGACACTTTCAGTTCAACTCCAAAGTTGTCACTTTGTATTTCTATCAACTGTTACTATAATACAGTAGCAGTTCATAGTGTCAGACTTTCACATTTTAGCTATTCTAATAGGTGTTGCATGAGCTTTCTGTTTTAATTTCTGATTCTTTAATGTTATGAATATGGAGCAACTTTGTATGTTTACTCACCATTTGTATTTTCTCTTTGACACAATATCTTGTTTATTACTTTTCCCACTTTAATGGGGTTGTGTTTTTGTAATACTGATTTGGTAAGAGTTCTCTGTGTGATTTGGTTTTAATTTTTTTTTTCACTTCGCCGATGTTTTGTACACTTTGTCTGGTCTTCCCCTTCAGAAATCGAAAGTCTTAACAGCCTTCTAGGCCCCACCCCCTTTCCCTTTTCATTAGTGCTCTTTAGTTCTATGAATCAGCATCAAACACAGATTTTCCTCTTGGGTTTTATTCAGCATTTTAAGCTTCTGCATGTATTGTCAAGGTCTGTGATATATATTAAATTAATTCTTTAAACATCTGTACCTAACCCCCCCCCCACCCGCACTGTTCAGTTGCTCCAGTACCTGTTTGCCTTTGCTCATCTCTCAAAAACCAACTGACCACATCTATTGGTCTCCTGAACTCTTCCTCCTGACTCATTGTTATATCACTGGTACAAGAGTTTATTTATTTTTTTAACCAATACCCTGACATTTTGATTAGTAAAATTGTAAAAGCTAGATAGTGTTATCTTTGTTATTCAGTACATGAGGCTGGCTCTTCTAAGTTTTTTGCCTTTTTACATGATATTTAGGATCATTTTGTTGACATTTAAATATTAAACTCTTACCATTTGTATTGAGTTGGGATTAAATGTATACATTGTCAGAAGGAAATGGCTTCTTGCTGGGCCTGGTGTATAAGGAATTCTCACCCTGAGTCTTCATTTACAGACTTATAAGTTACACCCTGATATTTAAATCTTTTTTTGACAGTACTTAAGTGATGTGACTAGGTTGGAAGAAGGTTACTTTGTGCTACCCTGACTAACCTTTGTCCGAGAATTTCAAGCTGCCGTCTTTTGCATTGTATGTTTCTGAAGTTGATTTGTTAAAATTATTTAATAGCAGCAACTTTAAATCTACGCAGGTAATATTTCTTGTATGAAGTATGTATCAAAATTTCACAAAGGAACATAATAAGAGGAAAAATATTTTTTCATGACAAATTAGCCCTTAATATTTGTTCTAGGAACATAAGAAGATATATCTTAATTTTCATACACAATCGATCTAGAACACAGTGATGTGAATATTTACCATTATAGGATTTTGTTGGTTTTGTGGAATTAATAACTATTCTTTGAGCTTCATCTATTATTTGTAAGTTATTCTGGAAATTGCCAAATGTTGACTACATCTGTTTTCCTTGAGAAGTAGTGACAATGTTTTATATAATATACATGCTTTTATTAAACTGTAGTAATACTACAGTCATTTATAGTAGTCTCAAATATCTTGGTTAAAAATGGCCAGTGGCTACCAATCTCTTTCTGATAATGATACTTAGTTAATGTGTTTTGTTATTTTTGTTATTTCATTCACTTGTTAATGAAATTTTAGTCTTTTGTCTGTGGTGCCCTCTTGTGGACACTTTATAAATTGCTTACAGCAATACAGTGGTCTTCAAATTGTTATAAAACATCTGATTTTATAAGTTCCTTTTATATTTTGCTAATCTTTTGACAGATTTTTGGCTGTGGGAGAAAAATAAAAGTCATAGTAAGGGTTACTTTTACCACTTAATTTACCGTGTTGCACATGAGCATTACGCCCAGGCAATGGAAGATAATCTCTCATTTAGGAACTTTCCATACAATGCCAAGAGCTTGTTCAGTCTTGACCATGAACCTCTGCAGCCCTGCCCACATGCGCTCTCACCATGCAGGCTTCTTTCCCTAATGAACAAGTTGTTGATGATTTCTGGAGTTTCTGAATGCTTTGATATCATTTTAAGACATGCCTACTACATGCAAAAAGTTAGAGCTCCATCAAGTTTCTGTTTGTTAAAGACAGCAGCTGTATGTGCTGCTGCTCTGGTTTTGCATTGAAGTAGAAGGACCACCTACTAATAGCAGTGAGAAGAGTTCATTCTTTGTGCAGACTTTTGGGACCACAAGTCTCAATAATACTGAGTGACTGGGTACCAACGTATACTGTTTTGCAAGCTGATATAGAAAAAGTACTTAAGCTGGGTGTGGTGGTATGCATCTTTAATCCCAGCCCTTGGGATGCAGAGGCAAATGGATCTCTGTGAGTTTGAGGCTAGCCTAGTCTACAGAGTGAATTCCAGGACAGCCAGGGCTACACAGAGAAACTCTGTCTCGAAAAAAAACAGTGCTTAGGACTGCTCTTTAAAGGAGAATATTGTTTTGTTTTTTTCTCAGCAGTACTTAGCGTAGTTTGGTTGAACATGGTAGTGGTGAGACCAGATCTCCCGAGCTATTGCTGGCCCTCCTGTGCTGCACAGACACAGCAGACAGGGCTCTGTGGAAGCAGGGCAGTGCTGTCCTTCCTGTGCAAGTGGGACTCACCGGTGTGTTCCACGGGGTCACTGCAGCAGTCTCCCCAACTCTAGGGGGTAACTAGGGGGCTTTCTCATAACTGGGGACATTTAAGCAAATTTACAGTGGTATCTTTTGATTTTTGCCTTTTCTAGCTGAACTGATTTGATATATTTTTGACTGAGTATGCTAACATCAATGAGTCACTGAATTCGTTTCTTCTCTGTTGTTATGATAAACTACCATGACCTACAAAGCTACTATGGAAGGAAAGTTTAATGTGCCTATGGTTCTAGAAGGAGAGTTCATAATGAAGAGGTGAGCATGCCCGTGGCAGCCAGCACAGTAAGGTGGCTGCTCACATTTCATCACTCAGGAAGCCGAGACAATAAACTGGAAGTGGGGCAAAGCTGTGAAACTCTTAGAGCCCACTCCAAGTGACATTCTTACTCTAGCAGGGCTCTGTGTTTAAAGTTCCATACAGTGATTTCAGCTGGGACCCAAGTGTTCAAATATATGAGCCAGTGGGGGCTGTTTCTCACTCAAACCACACAGCCTCCAGCTCCGGAACCAGTTAGCTGTGTAGAGAGAGGGCAGGAGAGTCCCACGTCTCCTGCTCCATCTCACTGCTTAAGCTGTCTGTGCCTTGCAGACCTCTCAACTCTTCTACCCCATGATCTTTTGTGCACACATATACACCCTTTTTTAGAGTCTCTTTGGTCTCTTTAGGTCCAGCATATTGAAGTTATTTTTGACCCATTATATTTGCACAAAAGACTTTTAGAATACCGATTTTTGCCTCATGATTCCTTTCAAATTCGGGTTGTAAAATTTCTGCCAGGACTCACCCCCTTTAGCTTAGGCTCTAATTACCCTGACATCTGGCTCTCAATTAGGACATTATTCCAGTCTCCTTTTCTGTCTTGTTCTCCAACTTACCCTTTATTTCCAAGGTTCCTATCACTCTTTGATCACACAGTTTATACCGACTCCCAATGTGTAAGGCATTCCGTAAGCTGTGGCCTATCTCCTGAGGGTATCATATTCACTGTAATTTCCATTCTAGACAGAATATTTCTCCCTTTACACCCCGCTCAGACTAGAAGACTACTAACTATTCTTGATTTTGACTCCACAGACCAGCTTTCTAAGCTTAACTCTGAGCAGCAGATGCCCTTATCTCTTACTGTTCTCAGTCGTGTGTGCATTTAAATATTATCTTTGGGATAGCAAGCCTTTAGCTAGATTTTTATCTCAGATGATGATGCGGGTTCCTCTGGAACAGGTTTATATTTACCTTCATCAGCTGTCTAGTGCTACATAGAGTTAATTTCGGAGTGCGGAGTTTTGCAGACTGAGTGGGTAATGTCAGCTAGAGGGCAAAACAAGCAGATGCCAGTTCTAAAGGGAGGCTTCTTGGAAAGAGTTCTCTGGCACTTAAGAGAAATTAAAATATTAGAATATATTAAATAGATTATCTACTAAAGGACTAATTTTCTCATTAGTGTTGCAAATACTTCATAAGATCTTTGTGTAAATGTTTTCCACATTAGTGAATTATAACAGGATATTTAGAAAATGTTAAGGTAGGAAATGCCACAGATACAAAGATACCTCATACAAAGTATCTATTTTTCTTAGACCGTTATAGCACAAATCTGCCCCAGCAGTGGAGTAGGATTTCCTAATAATGTTTTCAAATATTTGTATTCCATGTGGACCTTGTGATTCACAAGCTGGATCATGGTCAGTGTTCTGTTTTGCATTCCTGGCAAATGATGGCCTCTGATTGAAAGTGCTGTTGTGTCCCTTACTGGAACTGGGCAGCATCTGCTCTGCAGACCTTTCTCTCTCAGGAAAGTAACACGAAGGAACATGCATAGCTGCTGTGTTCTAAAAGTGTTAAGTACCATCTCAAATTAACAGTCATCTAAGATACAAAAGATTACATTCAGAGTTCATGATTTTTAGGTTTAAAAAAATGTTGCTGAAAAGTTTTCAATGCCGTTACCAAATTTATTAGTGTTTGAGTTTTCTAATTTCATATAAAATAATTTTTTCCATCTGTATTTCATTAATCATCATTCATGTCTCACTCACATTTGTGAATTGAGTGTGCTACTTTGTTAAAATTCCCCTTTTTTGGGCTATTTATTTGGAAATTAGTGTCTTTTAGCAAAGTGACTGCATATAAAAATAATATGTTACAGAGCCTTCCTTTCTAAGTGTATCAGCGGTTTGGTAGTTTTCTGTCTGGTTTGTGAATTTGAAGGTGCAGACCGTCTCTGTCCCCTTGTAGACCCAGCAGCACCAGTGCAGACTGTATGGAGGGCAGAAATCCATTTCGTACCAAACGCAAGTTAGGGTTCTTGTTGAGCATAACGATCGTAGATAGCATTGCTGTTTATGAGGACAAGAGACAAATGGCTCAACTTATCAAAATATGTTTAATGTTTGGGCAATCAGTGGGTTGCAACTATGACAAGATGTTACAATAGTAGCTATTAAAATGAAACTGAAGGAAAGTAACTTCTGTATTCTCACTGTATGTATCTCACTGTACCAGACAGCGTAAATTCCAATTTCTAAAAATTAAGTAAAAGATTGAAGCGCAAGTCAGTCTGCTTACTGGCATTTTTCTTGTCTGTTGTCTCAGCAAATGGAACATGCCTTAGCAAAGCTGTAATGTAATTTAAATTGGACTTAAAAATACTACATGTAATTTTAAAGCCTGATTCAAGATTTGGTGTCAGGTAAAAACAGCTATAATCCTTATTTTTCTACTTATTTACTGTGTGACTTTGAGGTAAAAATTTAAATTTAATTGAACTTCAGATTCATCATTTGAATAAGAGAGATAAATATCTCACTGAGTTCACAGAGGAAAATGGATGTAGCCTACTAAAAGTCTGATAACCATTTTTATCGTTATTAAATGGAAGATCAATAATAATTGTTTCTGCTCCCCAAATTTCTTCAATAACTTTTCTGCTTAGAATAGTAAGTTAAAAACAAATATATTTTATTTATTTTTTATTTATTCTTTGTGTCTTTCACATCATGCTTCCTGATCCCACCCATCTTTCTCCCCACCCCAAAACAAAACAAAATAACATTTAAGAGAAAAAGAGGAAGAAAAGAAAAGAAAAAGGGAAGAAGGGGAGACTCTAGTCATAGCAGCTGCAGTGTGATGTAGTGAGTCCCGCAGTAAACCTCTTTATCCTCAGATGTCTACGTGCGGGGCGTTCATCCCAAATCATCTTTGGTCTAGTTCGAGGCCCCTGGTCTGTGCTGGGCCCTCACTTGGACTCTTCCTTGGACATCCCATTTCTGCCCAGTGTCATGGAGATCCTACAGCTCTGGCTCTACAAGACCTCAACCCCAACCCACCCACCCCCCTTTTCCTGCTGCAGCAGGTCACAGATGGGGTAGATGTTGGGGTGGTCAACACATAACCCTGGTTCTGGGCATGGGTACTTGCAGGGTTGGTCAGCTGCCAGCTCTCCCCCGTCCTCACCACCAGGGTTGGCTCTCTGCATTGCCCTGGCTAGTTCACCCCTTGCAGAGGTAAGCAAGTGGGGCCGAGGAGGGGGCATTTCTCCCACTTCCACATCCTCAGCCACATCCTCAGGGTAGGTTCTCCCACACCTACATCTCAAGGGGCAGCTCTACTGTGTTGCCCAGGTGAGGTGTAGGGCCACTCTCCAGATGGAGTGCTGCAGCTGGTGAGGAGCTGGACAGCTGTCCTGCTTTTATGACCTCAGGGTCAGCTCTCGCACCTGCCTCAGGTGATGTGGGAGGAGGGCATCTCTCCTCTGCCCATGCCGCCACAAGACAGATAAGTAGTGGGGACAGCTCTCCCATGCTCACAACATTGGGGCTGGCTCACCTGCACACAAATATATTTTAAATAAAACTTTTTATCTCTATAACTTTATATAACATTGTCCCTTAATTCTGTGCTTGTCCTTATCTCAAATTGAGGACTTTAACATCCATTCAGTGAAATTTAAAGAACAATGCTTTATACTGGACAATCTTGCACTGCTCTTAGATTTTAGAGTGTAGTGGTGGACTTAGGTAAGTCAGGCATACAGACAGTTAAAGCATGATATGCTAAGTATATAATCAGCGTAGCAACAAGGTATCTTGGGGAAAGTTACATGACATTCAATCCTGTAGTGTGTGTGTGCTGAGAACAGATGTGTCTGAGAGTGGCTCTCATGGGAAAAGTTGGGTACAGAACACTCCACCCAAATTTATGTTTGTCTTTGTGTATTACCTTCCCATCCTCGAAGACAGAGTCTCAGTGGCCCAAGCACTAATCAATGGAAACAACCCAATTTTATCATGAGATATATCTATATATAGATATATATATATGTATGCATCAAAATATCCTGCTGATTCCTCCAAGTATGTATAGTTACTATGTGTTGTTAAAAGTTTAATGTTTTATAGGGAAAGATTTAACTTCAGGACAGCTTCTTCTTCTGTGAGATATTCTTCACTTGTTAAAGCAAACTTAGAGGCCCTGACCGTGGACTCTCACTGTGTTGTCAACACTTTCTTAGAGCACTTAAGAGATTGTCTCGTAATTTATTGCTCACATGTCAGAAGATTTCTCCCAAATCTCAAATTCCTTAAAAAAACCAAGTGGAACAAAACTATGTCTTACTCATCTCTGTATCTCCAACACTGCTGAACTACTTGATACATTACAAATGTATAATAAATGCTCACTGAATGAATTAGTAAGTGAAATATAAATTGTTTTGTTCGTGAAATAATCTCATGTTCCTACTAAGTCTTAGATAATCATAGTAGCAGGGATTTAGAAGTTAAAAAATCTCTTGTCTTCATCAAGCTTTCAGTCTAGTGGCAGAGAAGGTCAGTTACCACTTGTAAAGAGTAGAGGATAAAGCAGTAAATAACGGTGGAAGCTTCAGTTACATTGGTCATAGAAAGCCTCTGTGAAAATGATGGCCCTGTGTTATAGAAGAGCATTCCAGTCTGGAAGATGAGCCAACTTAAAGACTCACAGAGGAGCAGCTAAGGAGGCCAGCATAACTGGAGTGTGGTGAGCAAGAGGAATGTGCCAGGAGATGGAATTGACATATGTGACAAGGCCAGGTCACATTCCACCACGATAAAGATTTCATCTGAAAGGTCAAAGGGAGAGTTTACAGCGACAGAATAATGTGATCTTTTGAAAGAATGTCTTCCAGTTGTTTTAGAGACTGAAAAAGGCAAGAATGAAACAGAGAACACACAAAGCTGCATTAGTAGTTTAAGGGAGAAATGCCACTCAGACCAATGTAAATGGAATAATTTGTTGAACTCTGAGAATTAGAATTGGAAAGTAAGGTCCATGAGATAGCTCAGTGAAGGAAGCACTTGCTTCTAAGCCTGATAACCTCATTTTGATCCTCAGGACCCATATAGGGAAGAAGAGAGCCAACTCCTGCAAGTGGTCCTCTGACTTACACACACACACACACACACACACACACACACACACACACACAGGTGAGTGTGCACAGACAAACACACAGGCAGATGCACATGAACTCACACATACATATAAAACAAATAAATGCAATTTTTAAAAGGAATTAGATAAATAAACTGTTACAATTGTAAGCCTGTATCTCTGACCTGAGCATTCAAAGTAGTCAAAATGTAACTGTAAATAAGGAACACTGTAGCTGAAAGGTTTCTCCAATCCCGCCCAGCCCTGCAGTCCTGCAGCTGCTTATAAAATAATCACTCAGAGGCTTATGTTAATTACAAACTGTATGACCTCTGGCTAAGAATTCTGCTAGGTAGCTCTTTCATCTTAAATTGTTCCCACGTTGCTGTGGCATTACTGGTCTGCCGGCATGTTGCTCCTTGGGCGGCGGCAGGCTGGCGTCTCCTCTGCCCCTCTTTTCCTCTTCCTGCCTCCTGGATTTCCTGCCTCACTGTAACCATAGGCCAGAGCTTCTTGATTAACCTATCAGAGCAACACATTTTCACAGCATACAGAAAGACATCCCACAGCATTTCCCCTTTTCTGTCTAATCAAAAAGGAAGGTTTTATCTTTAACATAGTAAAATTACTTATAAAAGAACAGTTATCAAGCAGGAATTACAGTATAATATCTAGTCTATTTGTATATGGCAAAATTAAAGAAATATTCTATCCTATATTTGTGAGTCTGACGTTTCATATCTAATTTATATTTTATCATAATGAAGGAAAAGTATAATTATAACTATTTAGCCTTCAACTACATCAAAAGACACCTATAGGATATAATATTACCTAAGTAAACAGGAAGTGCATTGTAAGCAACTTCCAAAAATCTAGAATGACAGAGACAGCTGGCTGCCTGGACAGTCATCCAAAGTTTCTCTGTAATGTTGGGGCATCCATCTTCAGCCTATAGGCCTAGAGTCTCTCAGTTGCTTCTCTGTGTGTCTTGTAGAATGTCTGGTAGTCTCCTCTGTGAAGCAGCAAACTGAAGGACCATCTTGCCTTGTTTTGGCAAAATTTAGTGATAATTTTTCCATGGATCCTGCATGTCCAGTCAATACAACATTTTGTCAAGCAGTCCAGGCAAGAACAGTTTCTTTTTCAAATGGCTAACTTTTACCATAAGGAAAGCAAACTCCATGTGGAGTTTCTTTGATGCCCATCATCCTCTTTGAACTAAATTGGTGCTGCCAGGAACAGACATGTCTCACTGTCCAGAAAGTCTAGTTTTAAAAACATTTTAAATGCCAAATTCTGTGTCTTTGAAGTGTTTGAAGAATACCTACCTAATTGAAATATATCTATGTATACCTAAAAATCTTAACTAACATGTAAGTTTGATTATCATAAATGACTAATCAATCTGTATTTCTTAATTATATATTATAATTTTAAATGAGCTACATAAATATAATACCTTAATCAAGAGTAGAAATATACATACAGTATAAGAAAATTAACTTTAAATTTGTAATAAATTAAATCTATAGCAATGTAAAACATTTTAAACAAGTTGTTGCTCTTTAAAAAATTGATTCAATATTCTACCCTTTTCATCCTATCATATTTATAATATCCCCTTTTCTTCTTTAGAAAGAGATTGCATTTATAATCAATCCCCTTGAAATAAAAATAAACATTTATAAACAATATTTTGGGAATTGGGGCATAGCTTTTCATACATACTACTTCCTGCTGATTGGGAGCATTAGTAATCTTGTGAGGATCCTGAGAATATTAAGAATTATAGTTAAATCTTGGCTGTAGCAGTCTGTGAGGATGAGTTGTCTCAGCCAGTTGCTTTGAAGCTGATTTTGAGTGTTGGATCATCTGGGCCATGGTGTCACTGGAGACCTCTCAGGGGGTTTTGGCTGATGAAACCATATTAGCCTGGAAGCAATCCATAGGTTCTCATCTTGTGTGGAAACAAAAGCAGTAACTTTTTTCCAGAGCAACATATCCTTAGATACAAATTTTGAAGTCAAGATACCTTTGAAATATATATATTGGTTTAACTCAGCAGCCTTTATAATCAGATGTCTTTCTGTAGTTAAAAATCCCAAAGACAATGTAATCCAGACTCTCTGTGTGATTTCCATCTTTGTGTGGCTTATTTTTTTAACCTTTAAAGATTTTATTTTTTAAAATTATCTATTTCTTTATATAACTGCATATGCTCCTTTCCCTCTCTCTTCCAAGCCTACATATATTTTTACATACTTTGTAAACTGTTTAGAGTTTTATTCCATCTGAATATGACTTATTGTGAATCTATAATTCTTTTCTGTCCAGAAGAGAGAGATTTTAAACTGTTAAACTGCATGGCTAGGACAAAAGCCGCAGCCCTGGCTGCTGACTCCATCCCCTTCAGTTTCCCAGCATGACGGTAGTACCACCAGCTCTGGGAGCCCTGCTCACCGCCAACTCTGGGAAGCAGTGGGTCTGTGCCTCCATCAAGGAGCGTCTAGTGTGTGTGCCGTGACGGAAATCCACCATGCTGTAGGTCAAGCACACTTGCCACAAACCCGCTGTACTGTAGTTCACAGCTTGCCTGAGAGGCACAACTAAGAAGCTGTTTTTAGCTCTGTTTTAGAATCTTTTTTTTAAGTTCCCTCAAGTTTTAGGTGGAAAGTCGAGCCAACATGTTGGGCAGCCAAATGTAGCTGTAAGGTTTCTCTGGTCCTGCCTGGCCCTGAAGTCCCACAGCAGCTTATAAAATAATCACTCAGAGGCTTAATATTAATTACAGACTGTATGGCCTATGGCTAAGAATTCTTGCTAGCTAGCTCTTTCATCTTAAATTAACCCATTTCTATTAATCTATGTTGCCACATGGCTGTGGTGTTACTGGTCTGCTGGCATGTTGCTCCTTGGGTGGCAGGCTGGCATCTCCTCTGCCTCTGCCTTTCTTCTTCCTTCTCTCTCTTGGATTTCCTGCCTGGCTATAACCTGACTCACCATAGGCCAAAGCACCTTCTTTATTAACCAATCATAGCAGCACATATTCACAGCATACAGAAAGACATCCCACAGCAGAACACATATGTGGTGGAGTAAATGCTATGAGAGAAAATGCGTTTCCAACTCTAGTTCTTGTTTAAGTAGGTCTGTAACCTTAGGGAAGTCTTCCTTTGTATGGACCTAGTTGTTTTTGTTTTTTCAGCTATAAAATGAGAGATTAAAATATTTTCTTTCTTATTGTAAAATTCCTTGATTTTATAATTCTGTGAAATGGAAATATGAAATTCTTGCTGCATTTTTATGCAAAGTGAAACAGGTGGATTCAGCAGCATACAGTCTATTCTTATCCATAAGGCACATGTATTTATACAAACTTTTATGGAATAAGTGCTCAAATTAGGACATCATAAGTTTACATGCAAAGATGTGTGCTGAGTGTCGTAAATTCTACTGGTTTGGAAGATAAAGCAATAGCAACTGGTGAGCCATGGAGGTAAAAGACACTTGAATTTAGTTAAATGTACAGAGGATATATATTAGTTACTCTTCTCATTTCTGGCAATAGCAATTTAAGGAATGATGAGGTTATTTTGGCCTAGAATTCAAGGGTGTAGTCCACCAGGCTGTGTAGTCAAGGCAGCAGGAACTTGAAGCAACTGGTCAGTGACCATTGATCCACAGCAAAACGTGATAAATGCTGGTGCTCAGCTGGCTTTCTCTTTTATATGCAGTTTCAGGACCCACATCCAAAGAAAGGTGCTGCCCACCTTGAAGATGGGGCATCCCACTTTAATTGATCTAATCAAAATCCTCCCTCAAAGGCATAGCCAAAGAGTCATCTAATCTAGATAATCTCCTACAGGTGTGTTTTCTAGGAGAGTCTAGATCCTGTCAAGCTGACAGTCTATAGGAACCATCACAGAGGGAGAGCATTCTGTCCAGAGAAGGCATGAACAGAGCGGGAGTCTTTTTTAAAGGTTTTTTTTTTTTTTTTTTTTTTTTTTTTTTTTTTTTTTTGAGACAGGGTTTCTCTGTGTAGCTTTGCGCCTTTCCTGGAACTCACTTGGTAGCCCAGGCTGGCCTCGAACTCACAGAGATCCACCTGGCTCTGCCTCCCGAGTGCTGGGATTAAAGGCGTGCGCCACCACCGCCCGGCTTAGAGTGGGAGTCTTAATAAGCAAAGTAGCACTGGGGATTATGGTGAAGGTTCAGGTAAGATTGGCTTGTCTGTATTGGAGGGTATATGAACAGTGAGAAAACAGTAATGGTAAGAGCTGAGAAGACATTCAAATAGAGGCAAGACCCACGACCCAGGAGTCTCTTCGGTAGACTATTTAGACACAAATAATAGTCAGGAATGACTAGTACAGTGTGAAATCCTCTGCTCCATGTAGCATGCAGGCAGTTTCCACTAGTTCTTTATTTAGTAACAACACCAATGTTCCAACGACAAAAACTAGAGTTCAGGGTTTGAATGTTTGTGGGAATCTGATGCCTGCTGAGCCATTTGAGATAGGAATTGAACTAACATCTGTGTGAGTTGAGGAGTCAGAGTCTTCAGTCAGGAAGTGTTACTGAATGCACTAACCAAGGTTTAAAATGGGCAGCTTGATGAGTAGCCACAGAAATAGAAAATGAAGACTTAAACTGGAAGAAATTAGTTTTTTCCTAAAGAACTTGCTGCTTGATTATATAGAGTGCAAGAGGATGAACGCGTGCCACGCTGAAGTGGTGCCCTTGGGCAGCTGGTGAAGGTCACAGCGCTATGTGATGTGGGTTCAGGGACCCAGGCAAACAAGAGACACTGGAAAGACAAATGCAGATGTGTCTGATTTGAAGCCCTGAGTTTTAAATGTCCTTAAACATTCAAGTAGCAAATAATGACACCTCAGACAGTTGAAAACGTGGGAATGAGGGGGAAGCTGTGAAGAAGAACCGAGACTTGAAACACAATGCCCAGACTCACCAGTAGGGCTTGGGCAGAGGAGGCTAGTAAACAGCTGTGAGCCCCTGTCGCTGCAGGTTGCCCGAGCTGCTGAGAGTGCAGCCTTGGGGTTTCTGTTCTCCACATCTGCGTTTTACCTCTGCAAGAACTGTATTTTAATTCTTAAGTCTTCAGTTTAAATTTTTTGATCATGGGTATTTTGCCTGCATGTACATCTGTGCGTGAAGTATGTGCCTTCACATCTACATTTCCTGCCCTCTGTGAAACACTAAAACTGTGGGCCAGAATAGGACAGCAAAAGCAGAAAAAGAAAAAAGATGAATTGGACTTCTTTAAAATGAAAACCTATCATGTGTCAAAAGGTACCATCTAGAGAGTGAAAAGGCAATTCACAGGAAAAGAAACAATGTTTGCAAATCATTGCGAATTACAGCTACTAAAGGGTTAATACTCGATTGTGTGATTCTGGAATGTTGACAGCTCCACAGCAGCAGCAGTCCGATCCAAACTGGGCAAAGGAAGCTAGACATGGTAGCACAATCCTGTAGTCCCAGCACTAGGAGGGAGGGGCCAGGAATTACCAGTTCAAGTCTAGCCTGGGCTACACAGTGAGACTGTGCTGCAAAAATCCATAAAAGAAAGAAAAAGGTAAAGAGCTTCAGTAAACACTTTTCCAAAGAAGATCTACAAATGAGCTATTAAATATGTGAAAGATTGCTCAATATCACTACCAATTGGAGAATATAAAGCAAACAAGATTGACGCTGCTTCATACCCATTAAAATGACCTTTTAAAATCAAAAATAATAAATATTGATCAGGAAATAGAGAAATCAGAGCCCATGGCACTGCTCTTGGGAATATAAACGATATGTCTACTGTAGAAAACAGTTCAGTGGTTCATCAACTAAACAGAGTAGTTAGTGTGCCCACATGCACATATGCGCGCACACACACACACACACACACACACACACACACACACACACATACACATACGACTGTCCATATTGCAGCACAGTGTATTTTGAAATTTCAATTCCTTTTAAGGCTGAATGGTAATTATTGTATGTATATAACACATCTTGCTTTTTTCGTTCATTTGAGGGTAAATACTTAGATTATTTCTACGTTTTGACAGTTGTGAATAATGCTCTGTGGACACTGGTGTGCCAGTGTCTGTCTGAGTCCCCGCCTCTAACACTGTTGACATTATAATAGTAATGGTACTTTTTATCGTTAGAAAAAGCATATGTGTATTCTTACTAAGAATTAAGAGACCCAGCTGTCTTGGAGAGCTCTTTGCTCACTCTGGTATTTTGCCTGCAGGATGAAGATGAGCTGGACTCACACACTATGGTGAAGACTGGTTCAGAAAGCGTGGGCACAATGCGGGCCACCAGCACAATGAGTGAAGGGGCCCAGACGATGATTGAGCACAACAGCACGATGTTAGAATCAGACCTGGGGACCATGGTTATAAACAGTGAGGATGAGGACGAAGAAGATGGAACTATGAAAAGTATGTATTCGGCTTCTTCTCACTGAATGGCACCTTTTTCTTTTGAAAGTGTACCCACATTTTAACCAGGATAAGTTCTGTTTCTTTTTAGAAATAGTTATGGAAAATTTTGGTTTTTGAGCTTATTTGACAGCAAATGTCAGCCTTAAAAAAGCTTTAAGAAACAATATATTATATATGTATTAACACACATATATGCATTTCTATACATATACATCTTTAACTTAGAGTTGTGGGACTTTTTTCTGTTACAAGCTACAAACTCGTAATTTAATTTGTGAAATATTTTAAGGAGAGGATAGTGTTTCTAACATTTACTTTTTCAATTAAAAACGAAAACTTAAAATTTTGTTTCACTAAATATAGCATAATATTATTGCATGCGGTCTAAATTATCGGTTCAACAACAGAGACAGACTGCAAGCTGGAGATGGGACCCTAGGAAGGATTATGCGAAGGAGAGCCTCACAGAGAAGACTCAGTTCCAGCTTACGGCTGCTTCTGTGTGAAGCATGTGCCTGGGTTGCTGTAGAAACTGAAGTGATTGTTAAGACATTCGCTCTGACATATGTTGCTTCCAGAATGACAAAGCTATAAATCCTTCCATGAACTGCACCCTCAAACCTGACCGGCAGTCAGCAGCAGTACAGGATACAGTGTTGAGCGGCGAGAGGAGAAAGCACACTGACCGTCGCTGTAGTTATCAACTGTCCTTTCCTTCCCTACTGTGTGGTCCTGTGTGGTCGGTTACATTCTCCTGCATCCAATGTTTGTAAGTGCCAGAGAGGCAGGGACTGTCTGACCTCTGTGTGACGAGGAAATGGTAGGAGAGGACCCAGATGATGTGTCTCCTGGCTGGGACGATATTGAGTTAATTTAAGGTGAGAATTATATCTCAATGTGTTTAAATCAACTACATTTTATTAGAAGAAATGTAACATATATCTAGACATTTTAAGATTTACTTTCTGTGTCTATGTGGGCCTGCGTTATGTATGTGTACTGTGTGCATGTGGGCACCCACAGAGGTCAGAGGAGCCCTGATCCCCTGGAACTGAAGTTATAGCTGGTTCTGAGCTCCTCCTCCATGTGGTGCTGGGAACTGAACCCAGGTCCTCTGCAAGAGCAGCAAGTGATCCTAACTGCTGGGTCTTCTCTCCAGCCCAAGTCTAGACATTTTAAACACAGACTTAAGTTAGAAATTGTGAATGTTACCAAAACCAATGGACAGATTAGAAGAGAAGGCCGTGTAGGAAGATTAGGCCTCAGGAGTGAGTCTGTGTAGTACTGCTGCTGTCCAGACTCCGGCTGCTCTTGGCACTAGTATGTTGAGTAATGCAGATGGAACTCTTACTAGCAGTACTATTGCATTCATTTCAAATACCCATGAAGCTGGTGACTAGATGCCAGGATACATCTGTAAATATCGAGATTCCCTGGACCATGTTTGCTAGAAAGAATTAGCTGATTATTCTTTTACTTGCCCTTTTGTGAAATAGTGCAGTTACCCAGAATTCTAGTTACAAGAAATTCTAGGAAATACAGTGTCTGTCTTATAGGGTGTGCAAAAGGAAGTTACCCCAGAGGCTAGTGGCAATGGTTTTTAATTTCGCTCAACCACAGAGCTAAAGGATAAATTCCTTTCATCCAGAGGTTCCTCATTGTATGTTATAGACCCTAGGCCTCAGCCTTTGCCTGCTCAACATTTTTAATTAGATGTAGCTTTTAATTTTAAGATGGAAGTTTATGAAAATTGCAAATGCCACACAATAGGACAAAGTGAAAAAACATCTCAAAATAGATTGGGATCTTAAAGATTTCCATGGACTGGAGCAGTTAAGTTGATTTACAAGATAAACTGGGCTCTTTGTCCAAACCACTAACCTCACAAACATACATCATAGCAGTTGTCCCTCAGAGACACTGTTTCTATGGGATAAGCAAGGCCTGGGCATTCTGTTTAAAATATAAAGGGGGAAAAAAAAGGAAGAAAAGAAAGGAAAAGAAAAACAACAACAAAAGCAACCAGTGCTACAAGCACCTGTGAGACGCAGCCAGGACTAATAATCCCTTTTTAGAACAAAGAAACAACAGCTGCATGCAGTCTCAAGTGCCAGAACTGGTCTGGACTGTTACGTTTAGCGTAGGGCTGGAGTATTTAACAAGGACAAGCGCTCCCAGCATTCACTGAGCAGAGGCACTAGGTGGTACATTAGGAATAGGTGGAGAAATAGTTGATCAAGTTTGGATTTTATAGTATTTATATTAACCTTTCATGACTGCTTATCAGTTGCTAAATTCTGAGTTCTATATACTTATATATCTGATAGATGGGCACTTATATATCAGAAATTTATTTGGGACTCCCTGCCCACATACATACATATGTACATACACACAGTTTTATCTAATTAATGAAAAATCATATGCAGTTGGCTTTACATTTGGGGGAGTTCGTTCTGTAAAAAGATAATACTGATTCAGAAAGGGTTTACAAGAAAAACCAAGAAATGAAGCCTGACCTGGTGCTGGCCGCCTCTGCTCCACAGTCCACTGTTGTCTAGACAGCACTCTGGAAGGGGTCTGTTCTTTGCCTACTCTTCTTTTCTTCTTGCCCAGTTCTGATTTATAGCCTTTGTTTTCTTTTCTCTTAAAACACTATCTTAGAAAAAGGTCAGATACAAAGGTATAAATGCCTAATGCTATTTAATGCTCATGAAATGAATTTTCCCCATAATTACAGTCTTGAGCCAAAGGAATAAATCACTAAGAAGCAACTAGGGCTGGGGAGATGGCTGAGTGAAGAGTGTGCTATACAAGTATGAGGACCTGACTTTGATTCCTAGCACCTACTTGAAAAGCTGGGCATGGTGGTGTGCACCTAAAATCCTAGCACTGGGGAGCTGGAGACAGGAACATCCTCTTGCTGGTCAGCCGTTCTGTCCAATTATTGATCTCTAGGCTCAGCGAGAAACCCTGTCTCTTATATTTTGGTGGGAGCCTAGCCTTTAATCGCTGAGCATCTCTCCAGCCCTAATCAACTAACCTGAGCTCTTAGGGGCTCACAGAAACTGAACCAATAACCGGGGAGCCTGTGTGGACTGACCTAAGCACTCTGCACATGTTAGTTGTGCACCTTGGTCTTCTTGGGGACTCCTATCAGTGGGAGCAGGGCTGTCTCTGACTCTGCTGCCTGCTTTGGGGACTCTCTTCTTCTACTGGGTTGCCCTGGTGCAGCTGTCCAGCCTTAATAGGAGAGGAGGTGCCTAGTCTCACTGCAGCTTGATACACCATGGCTGGTAGATATCCATGGGAGGCCTGCCTTTTTCTGAAGAGAAATGGAGGAGAGGGAGTAGATGGTGGGGTGGGAGGAGTGGGAGGGACTGGATGGAGAGGAGGGAGGGGAAACTGTGGTTGGGATGTAAAAACAAAACAAAAATTAATTAATTAATTAATTAATTAATAAAATAAAAAATAATAATTTTGTCTCAAAATTAAGGTGGAAAGTGACTAAGGAAGACGCTGACATCCACCTTCGGCTCCGGAAGTACAATTTAGGCTAACACAGATGTGTGGGGAGGGAGAGAGAGGGAGAGAGTAACTTTGAAGAAAAACAATAATTATATGCCTCTTTAACTAGTAAGGTTAATTTTGCCAAGATATGGCAGTAAATATGACAGCATAAACTCTCCCTCTCATGCAGCTTGTTCCAAATACCCGGAGTGTCTGGGCCATTAGAAACCCTTCATTTCACTCTAGAGAGGTGGTAGGTATCTAGCTGTGTGTGGTGTGGTTACAGTAGTTTGGAGCTCCCTGTGGGCACTGAACATGCTCTGCTGTCTGTGTGCCCTGGGCCTGGGGGTGGGGTTGGGGTTTGATGGAGTGGGAGCTAGCTCAAGGCTGTTATGTGGTGTCTGTTTCCCTACCACAAAGCACAAGCCAAACACGGAAATGCTGGTCTTCCTTCCTAGGGCAAATGAGTATCTGCTGGAGGCCTCCAGAGAAAGATTCCAAGGACACACAGTTATCATGTTTATTACTCTGTTCTTTTTGTTTAACTGAAGCTCGGGCTTGTCTGTTTCCTCCTATTGCACCCTCATTGGAGATGGAGAACAGCTGGTCAGGGTTCTCTGCACCGGTGCCTTCGTGCATACATACTCAGGTCCTCCTTGACTGTTCCCAGACCTCCACAGAACAGCTGGGCTCTGCTGTTCTTTCTGAGTTTCTCACCTTCCTCATAACGAGGCTGTGAACCTTCCCTGGGTTTTGTGGATCCCCTTTGATTTTAAAATATACTGTGGTAAAGTTAGGCGAAACTGGTGCTAGTAGTTTCTGTCCCACCCTGATTTTGTATGTGTTTACTATATTCTTGGCAATTATTAATTAGATAGAGCATTCATATTTTAAAATATTTGTAGTGGTGCAGATGGGGTAATATGCATGAATACCTTTGACGTTGGCAGATACTGTGCTGCTTCTGTGAATTGTTACTTTGTTCTTTATACCTGAGTATCTTTGTCACACCATTCTGAGAAATTAAAAAAATCAAGTAAACTACATTTTGTTAAATTATTTTTAAGTTTCATATGTTTATCTTTTCATGAAGACCTGTTTTCTTAAAAGACAAATGCAAACTAGGAACATTAATGAATAGTTATGATGGATTGACACATTTTACAAAATTATATTCCACATAACTTAGTATCCTTGTAAATGTTTAAAGGAATGAATGAGATAGAAAACAGCTTTTTCTTTAAAGTTTCATAGGCACAGTGGGAAATGAGTGGTGGTTGTTTTTTCCTTTGTTGCTAATGGGTTTTTGGTTATATAAGCAAGTAAGTTGAAAGAATTGGGCCAAAATTGAGGAACTAAGTAATTTCAAATATCAAGTTTATTATTATGATAAAATATACTTTAATAAGCGAGGGTCAGAATTTAACTGCAGCTGGGGAAATTGATGTCAGTTTTATGTGGATATTCTTTCAGTGTTGTAAGAAAGTGTTTGCCATGGCAACCACGATCACATATGACTGCCTACCTCATTCTCATTGCAAGGTCCCAGAGTTCCCATACCCACCCCTCCCTCAATTGCAAGTGAGAAACATCATCATCTCTGTCTCCCTGGAGACTCAGCTGTACACTGCAGCATGTGTTTCGTATTGTACAGTAAAACATTAGCTAGGCAGTTGCAGCTGTCCCTCCCGTTAACTTCAAAACAAACTTAATCTATTTTCCTCTTTAGAACATTAAAAAAAAAAAGAATTTTTTTGTGTATCACAAAGGCACAGTCTAAATGTCAATAGTGAGTTTTAAAGTAAGAATAGAAAGTGTTTAGACATGCAAGCACATGCATTTGGATAGAAACTGATTACGAAGTCATCCAAAAAGAGGGATCTGATGGAGCAGACGGCCTTCTCTTGTTGGAGTTAAGTTTTCAGATTTGTTAACTCTCTGTGTGAATGCTAATTTCTGACTTAGTAGGTTATTGTCCAGACTTTTTTAGTAGAAATGGATAGGTGGTATTGTTTATTTAATATGTATGTTCAATGTCTTTTAAACTTTTGTCTGCACCATTTATACTGTTTAAGAATTATTCTTGTATGTGTGTGCTTGGTTTTGCTCACGTGTGTGTATGTGCACTGTGTGTGCCTGCTGGGTGAGGAGGCTGTGTGTGTGGCTCTGGAGGCTCTAGAACTAGACTTATTGATGGTTATAAGACATGGTGTAAGTGTTGGGACTTTCTCTGCAGGGTCAGCAGGTGCTCTTAATCACTGAGTGTCTCTCTAGCCCCGTGTCCTATTTGTTATGGCATTCTTTAATAACTTAGCTTACAGAAGTTAGTTCTATGGCCTCAGCTAAACAGAAATTTTAAGGGACAGTAGTGTTCAGCCATTTTTCTTTTCTTTTCGTTTTTCTTTTTATTTATTTGTCTCTTATACAATACATCCTGACCACAGCCTCTCCTCCATACACTCCTTCCCACCCCCCTACACCTCCCTTCTCCCCCAGATCCACACCTCCTTCGTTTCCCTTCAGAGAAGAACAAGCCTCCCAGGGATATCAACCAAGCATAGCATTACAAGATGCAATAAGACTAGGTACAAATGTTCGTATCAAGACTGGACTAGGCAACCCAGTAGTAGGAAAGGGGTCCTAAGAGCAGGCGGAAGAGTCAGAGACACCCCCACTCCCACTGTTAGGAGTCCCACAAAAACCCCAAGATACACAACCACATCATGTATGCAGAAGACCTAGGGCAGATCCATGCAAGCTCCATGATTGCCACCTCTGTCTCTGTGAGCCCCATGAAGGAGCCCTGCTTGGTTGATTTGGTGGGCTGTGTTCTCCTGGTATCCTCCATTCCCTCTGATTCCTACAGTCTTTCTCTGTTCTTTAGCAGCGTTCCCCAAGCTTGGAGGACCTGATTGGAGACCTCCAATTTAGACTCTTTCCTCATAATGTCTGGCTGTGGGTCTCTGCACCCGCTCCCATCTGCATCCAGAGGAAGCCTCTTTGATAATGACTGGACAAGGCACCCATCTATCATTAGGAGTCATTCCATTGATTTTCTTTTTTCTCTGCCTGTCATGTTTGATGCTACCCTAGGTCTCTGGGCTTCCAGTCTCTGGTTCCTGGCCATGCAGAGCGTGGGCTCCCTCTTGTGGCATGGGCCTCAAGTTAAACCATTGGTTGGCCACTCCCACAATTCTCTGTCACCATTGCCCTAGCACATCTTGCAGCAGGACAGGGTTTTGTGGCTGGGTTAGCATCCCAGTTTCTCATTTTCTCTTTCCATAGCCTGTAGAGTACCTTCCCACACCAAAGAGACTAGAACGTAGGAGTGAAGGTCCCATGCAGACAGCTCGACCTCTCTACTTTTTGGAAACTCCTATATAATTTCATGTCAGAATTGTGTCACTTGGCCGCTCTGCCAGAAGAGGTCTCACCCTGACAGGAATGGAAGGGCTGCAGACAGGACAGAGGCTCTCGGGGCGGGCGGGAGACAGTTCTGTGAGTCCCTCTGTGTTGTTGAGCCCTGGGGTCGTCTGCCCTTACCTTCCTCTTTCGTTGCTTGTATTCGATGTCTGACTTTCTGCAGAAGAAAGGGTCGGTTCTTATCCAGCCTTTCCTCTGCTCTTCATGAAAGGAAATTCCTATTGAAGTAATCTTGCTTTTAGTTTTGAAGACTTCCCCCCCCCCCACAAAAGGGTTATTTTCCAATAACTCTTACAGAGTCAACAAATGTCTAAAATTCAACTTAAAGAAGTTTGTCCCATTTTTTTCTCTTCAGGTGATTTTATAACAAGATGTTATTAACCTGGGTATGCTTGCGCATACTTTTCTCCTTCTTCTAAGCATATGCTGTTGCACTTGCTATATAGCCTACATTAGCAGGTGCTTTAAATTAGTACTAGTTTCTCATAGGAAAAAGTTGGTCTTCCATTCATTCCCACTGTGCTTTGGGTGAATTTTCTCAGATATAAAGATCTGAATCAGGAGTTACAGTGGGCTGGAAGTATAGCCCTGGCTTTAGTTCCAAGCCCCCCCCCCACACACACACACAAATATGCCCACACAAACACATGCACTCTCTCATGGCCACACACACAAAGTGAATCCCTTGTATATTAAAAGACTCTTAAGTGCTTCACTATAACACCAAAGTGTTGGTCAAGTTTTTGAAAGGCGTTCTATAAGTCCTGGGGAAAAGTGCAAACCATAACTGGAATATCTGTAGTGAGGCCAGTGCTGAGTGAAGGGAGGTGCTGGGAGAGGAGAGATTTGAGAATGGGTATTTCTCAGGGGGTACTGTTTACTTAGTAGTTTTGAAGTGCCTGTGTGTGTATGTGTGTTACCAAAGCTCTTATACATACTTAATTTACTTGTAAAGAATGCAGTTAACACTCAGGAGGCTGAGGCAAAAGGATCATGAGTTCAGGGCCAACCAACTTAGGCTGGTCTTTGGAAATTTTACTTTCCCAGTTGTTAAGTTCCAGCCGTCAAAGATCATTTTCCTCTCCTCTCTGACATTGTTTCATGTTAAAATTTTCAAATGTCTATGCATATGACCCAGTTTAATGAATATCAGAACTTATAACTATGTGTATAATTCCATTACAGAATTACTCTTCTTGGGCTAGGGGTATACAGTCAAGCATATACCTAACATAGATGATGTCCTGAACTTGTTCCCTAGTGTCTCTGTCCCTCTCTCTCTCTCTCTCTCTCTCTCTCTCTCTCTCTCTCTCTCTCTCTCTCTCTCTCTCTCTCTCTCCTCTCTCTCAGTAAGAGCAATGAAGGAGAAGGGAGAGAGAAAGGAATACTAAGCAGAGGGTTTCTCTGTTATCTCCTTACCTCTCCCTTTGTGTTTTGGTTTTATCAAGTATCTTGTAGAGAATTTGTTCAAATGTAGTTTTAACTTACTGTATTATTTTCCTCATAAAGTGGTTTGGAAATTGAGACTGAGGTTTAATTTATAGAACCTATTTTATAGTAAGAGGTTGCAGTAGAAACCAAATTTCAGTTCTGAAAATCCAGAAATGCGTGTTTTAATGATGAAGTCTAGAGACAGATCAGGGGTATTTAAAATTTGTTGGGAATGTTAGTGAAGTGTGTGTTCTCCTTCATGTCAGTGATACAGCCTTAGAGCATCCAGCAGTTCCTAACCTCCTCAGTCTGCTTCCTGGTCTGTCCATCAGCAGGTGAGTGGAGACACTGCAGTGAACGTGGAGTGCACATATGTCCTCACGACCTGCTGTCAGCTTTTTAGATACTTAGTAGGAATGAGGTGTAAAGTTTGTGTTATATGTGGTTTACCATTTAAACTACCTAACCAGTATGAAACCGGTAAAGAGTTTGTAGCATTAGGAGAAAATTATATCATTTAAAGTAATGAGATATTTTACACAAATACATGCACTACAATTCCTGTTTCCTACATCCTTACCTGAGCAAACTTATCTATAATCCAGGTATGCCAAATAAATACACACAGGGACTTAGGAGGTGGGAAGAGGAAAGGGAAGATGAATGGATGCCTGCATGATAGTTCCATCTCATTAACGCTCCTCTTTTTCCCCCTTTTATTGAAAGTAGTTTTTTTTCTCACATAATGTATCCTGATTATGGTTTCTTCTCCCTCTCCTCCTCCCAGTTCCTCCCCACCTCCCCTCCCATTCAATTCCATTCCTTTTCTGTCTCTCATTAGAAACAGACTTCTAAGGAATAATAATAAAACATAACAAAATATAATAAGGTATAACAAAAACTATCACATTGGAGTTGGACATTGCCACTCTTGTTAAGTTAAAAGATTCCTGACTTTGAATTTATGACAGAAAGTAGACACTGTTTCTGATTCACCCTCTGCTAGAGGCTGGAAGTGGACCTTTTTAGCATTGCATTCTATTGTTGAAATGGTTTCATACCCCATCTTCATCCAGCAGTGCTCCGTAGCTGTCAGTATTAAGCTGCATGTACTGTTGCAAGTGCATTTGAAATTGGCCAGGTCACTGTTATGACTGTTGTCTCAGTTCACAGTGTCACGAGTCTGAGGAGCATGTCACTTGAACAGAACTGGGCTATTTCATCTGAAAACACACAGCAAAGACGGACAAGTCTGTGAAAGGAGCTTACATGAGTACAAGTGACAGGACACAGTGACTTTCTTGTCCTCCCTCCAGGAAGTCCTTCTTTAAACGGAAGATAACTTACTTTCTATCTGCAGAAGTAATGGAGGACTGCCTTCTTGGTGGTCTCCGGGACAGTGTTTGAAACCCGGGGCTTTAAGGAATCCAATTTAGAAACTACTGATCAAGACCTTAACCACAGGATTTAAAAATAAAATGTGTTATTCTAAATGTTTATTCTTTACTGTAATTGTCCAATATAAAAAATAAGCCATCAAAAGATTCTGAGCAGCAGAATGGCATGGTTTGTTTGTGTTTGGAAAGTCACTGTGCTGACAACATCCGGTTCCCAGAAGCCCAGGCATTGGAGGCCACAGCGCCCTCAGTCCCTTTCTTATGGAGCAGGCAAAAAATGCCTAGAGACTAAGTATCAAAGATAGAGAAATTTGGGGGAAGGGCTTGGACTTTCCTCTACGGGATGAGCCTCCCCATGGGAGGCCTTGCCTTCCCGTGGTGGGGGAGTGGTAGGGTTTGGGGGGGAGACTGGGGGTGGGAGGAGGTAAGAGGGGGAATCTTTGATTGGTGTGTAAAGGGAATGAAAAAAATTTCTTAAAAAAAAAAGAAAAAAGATAGAGAAATTTAAATACCTCCATTTAAACCACTTTTGGGTCAGTTTTGGGGAGAGGAGAGTCCGAATTAATGCTCAGCCTCATTGCTGTAAAGATTGAGTGACTGTGTTGGCCTTGGCGGAGGAGGGTGATCGGAAGAGCTGCAGGTTTGGTGGGGACAATCTTGCATTTAGCCTCAGAAGTTAACCGCTAACTCATGTCCTCTCTACTAAGTGGTGTAATAGCAAGCAGCTGAGAACTTGGAAACAGCGCTTGAGACCGTTTGAGATAAAGAAATGGCTTCGGGAGATGTAGATAGAAATAAGACAGGCAAAAGGCAAAGCCACAGTGCCCGAGGAGCAGGGGAGTCAGGTCCAAGACTTACAAGGAAGCAGTCAGATGAAGGGAAAAACCAATCAGGCTTTCCAGGTTCTGAACAGCTTAAAAGTCTGACATTATAATTAGCACAGACATAAACATAAAAAAAAGAAATGTTTAAAATGTACTGTCCTTGACAATGGCACTGTTCTTAATAAAATTATGATAAAGATGTCATTAAAATAATGAAATGTTTTATAGTTAAGAGATACGGGGTCTTTATACATTTGTTTCATATTTATTTGGCCTGGGTACTTCTTTCATCTTACTTTTAGGATTGACTGTGTTGGCCTTGACCTTGACCAGAATAAATTTATTATATGGCTCACTGAAAATAATCCCCTGTTTCAATAAATGTCATAGTTCTTTAACTGTTAGAGCTTATACCCTCCTTCTGTATTTGTTTACCTAAGGAAATGTCACATCGCCCCAAGTACAAAGACCGTCTTTCATGGACTACTTTGATAAGCAGGACTTCAAGAACAAGAGTCATGAAAATTGTAATCAGAGTGTTCGTGAGCCCTGCCCTGTGTCACCGAGGGTTTTTCCTGATGACTGGAGAGTCCCTCAAGATGGAGACTTTGACTTTGTAAGTACATTTTCTCTCTTCTTTCTAGATTTTTTTTCATCACATTGAGGAACATAGTTCATAAATATGAACTGTGTGTCTATAAATTATAGACTGTGTATTAATGTGTAACCATAGCTATGGCTGTAATTGTAGCTTATTTAAAGAACTATACTAACAGCAAAATGTAAATATCGCTAAATAAATCAGCTCGAATTTAGAGAAACATATAGGCCCTCCAAAATACTGTACATGATAATCATTTCAGTTATCAGAATAAACCATGCAGACTCAAACATACTCTAACATGATGTGTACATGGACTCTATCTCATAGCCTACACACTGAAAACTAACTAATATGTCAACTGTACTTGGTTTCCACATTAAAACTGTGTCTAGGTAACATGGAACTTCTGTAGAAAACTGTGTCTAGGTAACATGTAGCTTCAGTAGAAAACTGTCTAGGTAACATGGAACTTCAGTAGAAAACTGTCTAGGTAACATGAGCTTCAGTAGAAAACTGTCTAGGTAACATGAGCTTCAGTAGAAAACTGTGTTCTAGTGTGTATTTTGTTTTATTTGTTTCTTCTACTTGGTTCATTATTGTTTCTTTAAAGAATGTAAAGAATACAGATAATCATTTTGACACATTTGTTTCCAGAACTTGAAAAACAAGTTCTCAATGAATTCTTTGATGGGAAAAAAAATTGCATTGAAATTAGCTTCAGCAAGTTTTCAATACTTTGTTACTTTTGCAAAGTATTCTGGAATAGTTATTTTCCAAATAAAATTATAATAATTTATAATTATATTTATTAGTAGACATAATACTTATAAGCAAATAAAATGTAGATCATACATATCTTAAAATTTTAAGTAGTATTAACCCATTCTTTAGATGTCATGATAAATGATTTGGGATTATAATTATTTTAAAGTAGTGACTTTTCTAATCACTTTTATTTTTGTGTATGTATGTGTGTGTATGTATTTGTGTATATATGTATATATATATATTGTGTGTGTGTGTGTGTGTGTGTGTGTGTGTGTGTGTATTTAGAAACCAGAAGGCAAAAATTGGTTTCTCACTTCCCACGTGATTTCTGGGTTTTGTACTTGGGTCACTGGGAATGTTTCCAGGTGCCTTTACCCACTGAGTCATTTCTCTAACCTGGGATTATAAATATTTTTAATTTTGAATGCTTTTCTCCTAAATGTCTTCATTACTTGAGTTCTTTTCATAATGAGGTGTTAAGATTTAAAAATTTCTCAATAAATTTAGTAATAATTACTAGTAAATATTAGCACCGTAATTCATGAATTAGCTTGAAAATAATTGCAGTATCTGTTTACCATTTTTTCAATACTGAGGAACTAAGAAAAAACAAAATCTGTATTTCCTTTGTTCTGGTAAGATTTCATTTTAAGCCATCTACTTAAAAAATACATAAATTATTTAGAATGCTGACATTCTCACTGTAAATCATTCATGAGCATGATGAATAATGTAAAATATTTAGCATCAAAGAATTCTGTCTTGTTTCAGAATAAATCTTAACCTCTTGGATGGTTTAAAATGAGTGCACAGTGAGTGGTCGATAAAATACCACAGATAAGAAATAGGGTCATGGAAGACTGGTACACTGGAAACTGTGGATGCTACTGAAAGTAAAGGAAATAGCTATGCATGAAAAGACATTTCCTGTTCATTTATTGGAGGACTTAGAATGTTAACATTGCACAGGGATCTGCAGATTCATGTGCTCTATCAAAACTATAACAACACTTTTTAGAGAAGCACAAAAACTCATCATAAATTCAACGGCCACTAGACATTAAGCTAACTTTGAAAAGAACATAAAGAAGTAAATGTCACTGCACTGAGAGCTGTGTGGTAATGGCATGAAGACTAAAAGATGCACTGTAGTGAGTGGAGGGCCGTCGGCTAACCCCTCATGGGTATTGTATGGTGAGTAAGCTTTCGATGATGGTGCCAAGACCACTTGTGTTAGTCAGCTCTGACCACTGTGTCAGAATACCTGAGGTGAATGTTTTATAACAAGAAAGAATTTATTTGAGCCCACGGTTTTAGAGGCTCCAGAATATGATCAGGTAAACCCATTACTTTCAAACCTTTCATAGGGTTCCCAGATGGTATTCGGAGAGGGGGAGCCAGAAGCAGTAAACTGCTCACCTGTGACTAAAAAGGAAAAGAAAGTGGCGAGGGTCCCACAGTCCCTTCTTCAGACTTGCCCTCGGTGACCTACGAGCCTGCCACTGGGCCTCACAGCTCACACGTTCTATCACTTCCCAGTAGTGCCACCTCTAACACATGGATCTTTGAGTAACATTCGATGTCTAAAATACAGCCCAGGTAGGTAGTTTTTGACAGATGGTCCCAGGAAAGCTGGATATGCCTGAGAAGGGAATAAAGCCTGGCCATTGCCTTATTCTGTACACAAAAAGTTAACCAAAGTTGATCAAAGGTTTAAATCTAGGAACTGGAAAGGCAGGAAGATTCCTGATGCGGGTTCCTTCCTTTTTCTTTTGAATTTGACAGCAAAAGAAGAAGTAATAGAACAGTAAATAGACCGACTGTCAAACCTAAGCACGTGGGCATCAAAGGATGCTGTCAGCTCGGGAAAGAGTGACTTTCGAAACTGGAAAAGGTGTTTTCAAACTACATATTTGGTGATGGGTTAACATCCGAGTGTTTAATGAACAACTAAATGGCAGCAGGACAAAACTGTTTTAAAAGTGAACAAAGGAGCTAAATATCAATTTCTCCACTGAAGATAAAGTACTGATAAATACATTAGAAAGTGCAATGAATTTAAACTCAATGGAATAAGGAACTTTAACCCCTTTCAGAATAATGACATAAAGCCCTGAACACAGATGGATAGGGGTGTGTGTGTGTGTGTGTGTGTGTGTGTGTGTGTGTGTGTGTGTGTATAGATAGATAGATAGATATAGATATATAGATATATATATCTCCTCAGCCTGCTGGCTAAGATCAAGGGCAGACAGCAGCCACGTTTCCAGCTAGGATATTATGAAGTAAGTCAGTGGAAAATATTGGTGGCTTTATTCTCTCTTCATATTTTTCCTATTGCTTTATTAAAATTCAAACCTTGGGCATTTACCTTTTCTAACTTTTACAGATCTCTGATTTTATATCTGCCTTGGTGTGTGTCCTGTTATACATATTGTACTATTTTGAGTCACATTAATAGAACTTTCTTATGATTAAGATTACCATGTAGGATTGATTGATAGGAAAAGACAAGGAAATAAGTCATGAACAAAATAATAATTAAATGTAACAGAAATCAAGCAACATGCATCAGTGTAGGAGACATTAGGGAGGATAATTCAGGGAAATGATTGGCTTACTAGATGGATGAGAACTATTCTG
Source organism: Peromyscus eremicus (assembly GCF_949786415.1). Lineage (NCBI taxonomy): Eukaryota > Metazoa > Chordata > Mammalia > Rodentia > Cricetidae > Peromyscus > Peromyscus eremicus. The sequence continues at coordinate 64,143,815 of NC_081436.1, forward strand.
GTGAAAGTAAAAAATGAAAAGATTCAAGAGGGGAGTGTATCAGCAGGACAGAGACTCCAGGGGTCATAAAACTAGACCCAGTTTTTACACAGTAATTTCTTCACTCCCTGGCACAGACTGGGCTGCCTTGAAGAGGAAGTGAGGGAGTGACCAGGACAGTTCTGCCTTCCTAGCCTTTACTGCACCTGTCATCTGGAACCACGCCACCCTCTCATTACTCTAAGGACTGGAAAATATTTGTAGCAGCCACCGAAGAACACATTCATGGGGATAAATAGAGGAGGGTTGCCTGGAGATGAGGCAGGAATCGCTGAGAGTCACAGTCAGGTTAGTAGAAGACGGTGAGACAGAGTCCGAGGGAAGCGTGGGTGGACGGTGTGTGTGCTTTGGTACAGTGTAGCTCGGCTCACAGTGAGAGGGAGGGAACTGAAGTCAAGAGAGACTGCTACCTGACTCCAGCTGTTGTTCACAGGAAAATCTGGTCAGATTCATTCTCTTATCTGTCTCATACAGAATGTTCAAATACGTGACTCATTTGTTTTGGAGTGTGAAGTGTGCTAAGGATCCTGTGGCCTCTCTTTATGGTCTGTTTCAAGGCTGCTTTCCAAAAGAATTGAATTTTGTAGGTTCCTTTGTCTGTTTGATAGAATATTGCTTTAAACAAGCCAAGGTTGTTTGGTTCAGTTTTTCAAGACATAGAAGTTATCCTTCTGCCTTTTCAATAAATAAGAGCACTTATTTCAATAAATAAGAGCACTTAACCATCTCCATGTTCAGAGTGGATTCCTGAAGGGTGGGTGGGGCTTGTTCTCAGAGGCACCTGCTACCCAGGTGTCCTAGGACTAGGAAGCATTTTTTTTATCTTAAAGTCTATATGCAGTATAATTTGTATATTTTCTTTTGAATTTTTAGCATTTATCTTCTGTGAACTGTTTCATTATGTTCTTGGATGTAATAAGATAGCAACAGAATTTATGGCATGACCAATTGGAAAGTTACCATGTAAAGATAGGAGATAAAATATATTTGGGCTGGTTAGCTGATTGCTTTAACTCTGTTAAAAAGAGGGGAGTGGATTCTGTTTGGAGTGTGTCTGTGAAGATGCCCAAAACACGTACAAAAGGCAGATCTGCTTCTTGTAACACCAAGCTGATGTTTGGGGTTTGTTAGAATTATTTCCAAAACATCCTCAGCGTCCAGATTGTTTAAATGGAGTGCATGTAGATTTTGTTTTTCAAAAGTTACAGCATCACATTTAAATAGACATATTTTTGGTAATGTAAAGACTTTGGAATAAGAGCAAATATTTAGAAGCCATCTGTTAGTTCCAGTGCTTTTAAAGGAAGAAACTGGGTTGAAAATAATTACTAGAGTAAGTGGAATTAGGCAAGTCAACTAGTTTTGGTTTTAGCCCAAACTAATTGTAAGTTAGCATTTCCTGATTGCTCTGATTCTTAACTATTTACTTGGTCTGTGTTGTTCTTTTGAGCTAAGGCCTGTAAGAATTCTCTGGAGGACTGAAAACTGCAATAATTATGGCAGAAAACGAGCAAACCCTCTCCTCTGAGTGTGAACTGGCCTAGCTAGGTCTTCTGTAGTCCGACCTCTGATTACTGGCTTTGCAGGTTCGTTGGGTTACAGCAGTGGCTCTTAACCTGTGGGTCATGACCCCTTTGTCAAAACTCTGTCTCCAAAAAGTGTTTACATTGCAATTCATAAAGTACAAAATTACAGTTATGAAGTAGCAACAAAGATAATTTTATGGTTGGGGGTCACCACAACATGAGGAGCTGTATTAAAGGGTCGCAGGGTTAGGAAGGTTGAAAATCACTGAGTTATACGGAAACCAAAGTAAGTCAGTTCTGAAAAATGCAGAAAACGGCAAACCCAGAAAAAGAATGAGCCCCGAAGTCACCATGAGCCTTTAAAGGCGTCTTCCTGTGTTTTTGGAGGGTCCCTCACCGTCTCCCTGTCAGCAGTTGCGAAGGGTAATTAAGAGACGAGGGTGGGGTGAGGTTGTGGTGGTGGAGGACACGAAGAGGCCAAGAGAAGCCAGTAGCAGAGCCCGCCTTGTAGAAAGTCTGAGGAGAAAACCTGAGCCGGCCCCAGCCAGGTCCTTCCATGCTGTCATGTGCTCTCTCTGGTGAAGGGTAGATGACTCTTCACTTTGCAAGAGATTGTGGCCGAAAGCTTTTCTTATACTTGAAGGACTGTTCTTTTCCTTCTTTGGACTGAGGAAATCAGTTTAATTGGGTATTTAAGCACGTTGTCATCAATTAGCTTTGCATTAATTAAATAATTATTGCCAACTATTTCCAGATGTGTGCAAGAGTATTAACAGAATATGAAAAGATAGCTGTAGGTGCTTTAGATTTATTTTTTATGGGGTACAGAAGAAATAAACTCATAAACTCTCCAGTGTTGGGCGAACAGCCTGGGTGAGTTTATGATTACAGGTGTACATGTGGGGCGAGCTCCAATGGATGTGGTATATTGTGCTTTCACTTCTCACTCGTTCCTTATAGAGCCAACAGGAAATTAAAATTAATGAGAAGCCTGCACTTCAGAATACTTGCAGAATTCTTGCCTATTTTTTGCCAGCTCACGAAATTGTTCTGGCAGTCATGTCCAACAGATGGAGTGGTATGTGCAGAGTTGTGTCATGTGATCGTCTAGCTCTGTAGGGTCTGTGTAAGGTTTTGACTGTACATTTACTAAGACATTAAAGAGAATCATAATCTGTTTTGAAAAGAAAAGTGGCCTCCATTCAAAGATGTGTTTATGTACCATAGAAAATAATGAGAATAGTAGGCAGCAGAGCCAGAGTTGGTTGAATCCATGGGAGTCAAAGGTTGGACATTTGGAATGGAACCACTCCTGGTTTCTCGGGTGTTATTTAAACCATTTAACCACCTAAGGGAAAGTTTCTGCTTTCTTATCTAAATGTGATATTTGAAACATAGTTTCTGAAGTTTTTATTTGATAGTTGTGTCTAGGCAAAATCAACTGAAACATTAAGCTAATTCTGCTTATTTAGGTAATTAATTCTTAAGTTAAAACTCAATATGGCATCATTTCCTTTACAAATTAAAGTAAGTAGGCCTGTACTTATTGGATTAATTAAGATAGAAGGCACAGGTGCGGTATGCTTCCCTGTCACCATGTTGGAATTTATTAAGATGTTTAAAGCTTAGGACAAAAAACGTCCCACCAAAAAACGTTCTAGGAAACAAAGCCTTTCCTCACAGTAATTTGTTCTTTTTAAGTGTAATTTACTTAGAAGATTGTATTGGGAAAATTGGCTACTTTACACTAACAACAAATATATTGTTCTCCAAACATATGTTTGGGTTAATGTTCTGTCTGGAGAAGTCATTTTGCCTCTGAGGGCTTTCTGTTCAGAGACGTATTTGGAATACTTAGTCAGTAAGCATTAAGGACTGCTACAGTGAGTACATGAAAGATGTTAATCAATAGTGAATTTTAGGATCAAAGGGTTAGACGATCTAATTCATCATCTTTTAATTTAAAACTGGTGTCCGCTAATGTTTACCTCTTGAAATAAACCATGAGATTTAAACTAAATTTTGGAATTGATTGAGGACACCAGGAGCATATCGATTTGTGTTTTGAGATGGAATAGGTTTTTTGTAATTTTTAATTTTTGAGGTTATAATGTAATTACATCATTTTCTAGCTTCTTTCTTCCCTCTAGTTCTCCTATATAACCCCCACCTTGCTGTTTCTCAGAGCCATGGCCTCTTTTCTATTTAATTGTTGTTACATATATACATATATATTCCTAAATATAGAAATACAACCTGTTCAGTCCATTTAAAATTACGTGTTGTCTGTATATAGGAATGGGATTGTTTTTACTTGAATTGGCATAAGTGAAAATTCATTTAAATGAGGCTTTACACCTTCCCTATTCAGATCTTGAGAGTACACATAGCCGAGTATCCAGGGCCTTGCTCTGACTGGCTTCCTGGTGTGTTTCTGGATCCTGTTGGAGCTGTTGGCTTGCTGGCCTGGATGAGCTGGTACTGGCCTGTTTTCCTTCACATTCTGATATTAGAGTAACTGACTTCCCCATGTTCCCCCTCCCTCCTTTCAAATACAAAGCTTTTGGAAAGGTTGGATTCTTCCTGCTGAATGATTCTCTAGTGCTGGCATCTTAAAATAAGTCTCAACTCTAACTGGGCATCTGGGCATATACCCATAATCACCCTGGAAGCTGAGGTAGGAGAACTGTGAGTTCAAGGCCAACCTGGGCAATATAGGGATTCTTATTTAACAACAACACAAGTCCAAAGCTCAAGTGTCTTAGCTCAAAACCAAAGTCACCTGACTTCACAACTGTTCCTTGTAACTGTAGACAGACTGATGCACCTCTGAGGGTGACAGAGTGATAATGTGTACTGTTGAGATGAGCGCACCGTGGTGATATGTTGATGGCGTTGATTTATTTCACAGGTCACAGGGAGAACGCTTTATTTTCTTTATGAATTAAATAATAAACAAAGCTGCCCCTGAGCGTTTCCCAGGGATGATGTGGTGCTCTTTGGGTTTGGATGGGGAGATTATTTACCTCGATAAAATTTAAGGAATAGTTTCAGCTTTTGTGTCTTTTGTTAACAGTTCCTTAAGCATTTACCTTGGTGTCTCGGTCTGTAATTAAGTTATATAAGCACTTTTTAGATAGTTGCAACTAATTAGGTGCATACCTAAATTAGTCCCCTGATATACATACACTTCAAAGCACATAATTAGCATGAAATTTTCCAAGTTTCTTAACACGAATTCACTCTCAGTTCAGAATTATACTTTCAGAAACAACTTTTATAAGGCAAACAGACAAGTTATGAAGTACTTTGGAGATACAAAGTAAGTACTTTTTTAAAATATTTTTATTTTATAGTTAATTTAATTTTACATATCAGCCACAGATTCCCCTGTCCTCCCTTCTCCCACCCCCCAGCCTTCCCCCCCAATCCAACCCCCATTCCCACCTCCTCCAAGGCAAGGTCTCCCCTGGGGAGTCAGCCAAGCCTGGTAGATTCATTTGAGGCAGGTCCAGTCCCCTCCTCCCTACACCAAGGCCTGGAGAGATGGCTCAGTGGTTAAGAGCACCTAACTGCTCTTCCAGAGGTCCTGAGTTCAATTCCCAGTACCCACATGGTGGCTCACAACCGTCTGTAATGGAATCAGATTCCTTCTGGTGTGCTTGCTATAATCAAATATAAAATACATGGATAAACAAATCTTTTAAAAAATTCATAGGAGCTAGAAAGATGGCTCAGTGGTTAAGTAAGTACTTTTTAAAAGAAGTCTCATTATAGTTCTTTATGGTACAAATAAAAGTTGAATGAATGTGAATTATAGGTGCCACATATAGCCTGTATTAGTATTTTATTAGCAGGAAGCTAAACATTTCACAGAAAACAGTTTACGAAGGTAGATACTAACTTAAGTTCTAACCGTGGAAGAAGCTTAAGACTGAATTGTGCTAACTTCTCTTGTAAGGATGCTGACATGGGCCACACTACTGCATAGGCACAAACACTGACTTCAGAATCCTGTTTATTATTTGTAACTTTGTACACTCCATCACAGTCTGATCCGACTGGTAGTGTTTGATCCATCCATCTGTGGTGAGAAAATTAATATCTGTGCCTGAGTCCATCAGTGCTTTTTAAGGGCAGGAACTTGCTTCAGTTAGCAGTGTGTAGTCACACACACACACACACACACACACACACACACACACGTGTACTAGATATATGATGAAGGAATAAATTAAAATATAAAGCACATGAAAAACTTGAAAATGTGTTTTTAGGCCATCAGTGTTTATTCCTAACGCTGAGTGGATAATTCTGGCTGGTCCTAGATTGACAACTAAGGCCAAAGTGATGCAAAAGGCCCTACCTTAGAGGAAGCCACCAATCAAACGGGGCTGAACTGCTGCCCAGAGTTTACCAGGAGGTTTTAGAATAAGCCCCACCACTCCCAAATGATCACCCTAACCGACATAAGCGGGTCAAGGTGAGTCGTCGGGATCACTGGGGTCCAGTGTTTTTCCTAACAGCTTCCTCATTCAAGTCAAGCTGGAAGCACCAAGATGACCCATCATCGACAATACCCTTACAGGAGAGGGAGACTGGCATCTCACCTCCTAGTAGGAATCTGCAAACCTGTCGTGGAATTGCCAATGTGGTAAAATTTCAATTCCTTTATTACTGAAGATAAAGGCTTAATGGAAGGAGCTGCAAGGCAGAGTTGGTAGAACCATAGAAACAGCACAGCCTTCAGAGAGAACAGGGGTTAACCCTCACATTTCCCTTAGGCACCCAGTCATTTTGAGCCCCTAGAATAGGACATCACTCCTTCCCATAGCTCACATGAAGAAATATGGATGAAGGAGGAGATAAAGGTTTCTGCTCAGCATTCCTGTGGAGGGCTAGGGATTTGAACTGATGGCCATAAAAGAGAAAGAGCTGAGCCTTCTGAAGAAGGCTTCAGTGGTAAAGGGAAGCACAGTAAAACCGTCCACGTGAAAGCCATACCATTGTGAGGCAGTTCTCAGCAGAACCAGGCTGTACCACACAGTAAGACCTGTCTTGAGATAGTCAGGCTTGGTGATGACCTATGTCTCGTCTTTTTTTTTTTGTTTGTTTGTTTGTTTGTTTTTGGTTTTGTTTTGTTTTTTTCCAAGACAGGGTTTCTCTGTGTAGCTTTGCGCCTTTCCTGGAACTCACTTTGTAGACCAGGCTAGCCTTGAACTCACAGAGATCCGCCTGGCTCTGCCTCCCGAGTGCTGGGATTAAAGGCGTGCGCCACCACCGCCCGGCTCCTATGTCTCCTCTTTGGTGCACCTTGCCTCTGTATGAGCCAGACCTAGGACAGGAGAAATAGTATTAACTCTCTTAGGCCATGGATAGTTTGTCTTGAGATTTAAAGTAGAAATGGACCAGGGGAGATTTGAGTCAAATTTGAGATTAAAATTTGTAAGTAGTTGGATTTTTACTTAACCAAAATGACCAAAAAGTTTTAGCATTTGTCCAAATTTATAATGAACAGTATAAATTAACTGCTCTCCATGTTTAGTGTCATGCTATAGAAATACTGCATGTGACACCTATTATTTATACATTTGTTTGTCTGTTTGTCTTATAAAAGTGGATTCTGAAAGTGAATTAGTGCTAAGAAACTTAGAGAAAATTCAGGCTAGTTACATGCTATTGTCTCCATTTGTGGTTTAATTATTCTGGAATTTTCAAAATGATCACATTGCTTTTAACAAGCTACAACTTTTAAAATATGATACGTATGGGATTTTTTTCACTGCAGTCTCTGCTTCATAACTAAAATAGTATAACAGGACCATGCATATCAATTTAGCTATTAACAAACACATATTCTCTAAGCCAACTGAATATTCCTTTAAAGTCAACGTTATACTTTAGGAAGAACTTGGCTATATTAGTATCCTACAGAAGCATGAAATAACAAAACTGGCTTCTTTGAGTAGAAGGGCTTCATCCTTGAGGACTTGGGTTCAGCTCCATGTTTTATTCAGAGGGACAGCATATTTCCGTGGGAAGGAAGTAGAATCCATGTGTTTGTGTATTTCTGAAAGTCAGTTTTAGGAAGCATCTTAATTTATGCGAAAATTCTTAAAAGAAATTTCCTAAATGCAGAGGAGCAAGCACTCCTCAGGAGGCGTCAGTTCCACCATTACTAGAATTTGTGTGGATGCACTTAGCAGTGTACTTAGTGCCATAGCTTTCCTGTGGAGGAAAACACTCTCAGATAGCTCATGGAGGCTATATATTTTTCTTTGTAGAATACAAACATATTTGATTTACTTTTTTACATATTTACTAAAAAGGATCGCAAATATACAATATGTGCAGTAAGAAGATTCAGTATTTTATTGCGTACATAAAAAGTTGCATAAATATTGAATTATTAGGCATTGCATTTGAAATAACTAAAACTCACATATGATCAAGCAGTTGTCTTACTAGATGCTATTCATTTAATAGGAGCTAATTTTTCTTAATTAATTAATTTCCCAGAACAATAGGAACTGTTAATATGTCAACATTGAGTTAGAATGTTACATTTTTCATATTTTCTTGAAATTACATGATTTAAGTATGAATTAGTATTTCATGTTTTGCTTTTAGAAGTCTTTTTCTAGAATGACATACTAACAACTGAACATTTTGAGTTTTTAATGTTTCCTTTTTCCAAAAGAATTTTAAAAGAATTTTAGGTATCACTCTGTATCTTTGCTCCTGGCTTTAGGCAGACACTTGGAAACTAGCCTTACATTATCTCTCGTCCTTCCCAGCATGCCATTTTATCTAGTTCATGTAGCTGTTAGTTGTTTAATACGGCTAGTTTGCCACTGATCAAAATAGACACAAACAGCATTTCTTCCACTCATTGCTGCTGGCCACTTTATTAAACACAAAGTTACCCTTAAGAAGGATTTTTAATTTGTTAAATTTACCTTCTGTTTCTGGGCATTTTCTTGTTTGTTCAGTTGTAATAAACTGGACCTAAGTTGTTGGATTTTTTTAATGTACTAATAGTTCAAAAGAATCTTTCTTTGTATTCATTGAGAAAGCTGTGAATAGGTGTAACGAGTTAAGATCTGTTTACAGTTTTAAAAATCCTGTCTATGGCTGGAGTAGGAGAATGTGGCTGTTGAGCCTGGTGAAGTGTAACTGTTTGCAAAACTGATTAAGAAACTAGAGGAAGAAAAATAGCGTGCATAACCGTCTTGTGACATGGACAAAAGTAGGCCATGCTTGTTTGTGGTGTGCCTCTGGACTGGGCAGTAATTACACTTGACTGTTAAATGGTGCTTAATAGCAACTTAAGAGAATGGATCTGTGCCCCAGTAATAATCCCTTCTTTATACAAGTACTTACGTACTGGAGTAATAAGTATGAAAAGCCTTTTTTATTTTGCCAGGTTTTATTGTGATTCATATTTATGAGTAACCCGGATACCAGTGTCAACAGAATTCATTTCAGAGCCTTGTGCCTTTCTTTCTAACTTTTCCTCTGAGTTTATCCTGTCAGCATTGAGTAAAAGATTTGGTCCTGAACCCTGTTTGTAATTGTCACAATATTTAAAAGTAAAATAAAATTTATATTGATGAACTTACTGTGTGTGCTTAGAAAAATCTTAACTGACTAGAAAGTTGCTAATTAACTTTTCTATATGTATCATACCAAGTCAAGAAAGGAAAGTTATTTAGTTCTTGTAATTACTTTACTTTCTGCAAACTCCCTTTGACCATATACAAAATCTCTAGCAGGTAAGATCTAAAAACTTTTTAGATTAAAAACAAGTCTACAGCAGACGAGTAGGGAAAGATGGGTATGCGATTGAACAGGTCTGGCTGGTGTTTTGGAGCCGTTTTATTCCTGTGAGCTGGCTTTCCTGCTCTTCCTTACTCAGCTAAGGTGTGTGAAAACCTACAGTGTTTGGGCTGGATTTCCCTGCCTTTGCTCTGCATGGTAGAAGCAATCAGGGCCACATGGTTAAAAATATTTATTTGAACACATTTTAGAATATGTGTACACCAATCATTTTGTTTACTTCTTTTCTACCAATTTTTGACAATTTTAAATTGTGAAAAACTTATTAGACTTACTTTCCCATAGATTTTTTTCTAGATCGTTTTTTTGATAAATGAATCTGTCATAAAACCAACAACAGCTGTTTTTAAACATTTCTAACAGCTTTATTGACTTATATACTCTGCCTTCTCTAATGCACCCCCTTAAACTATACAGTCCAGCTTGGGTTTCATATGTGCACAGTTGAAAACTAACCCCACAATTAGTTTTAGAGTATTGGGAGGGCATTGTATGCAGGGCTATATGTGTATTCTTATTACAGGAATGAATATATAGGCAATGCACTTGAATACATGTGCGTCTGGAACCCAGAGATGCACCTGAGGTTGATGCTTGGGTACCTACCTCCCACCCTGGGACGGGGCTCACTGATTATGCTGTGAGTCACAGGGATCCTTTTTATTGGAGCCTTTTTATTCCTGTGAGCTGTGTCCACTTCAGTACCACTGGTGTTACAAATCCACACCACCGTGCCTGGCTTTCTGTGTGGGTGTGAGGTGAATGCTTGCCTGGCAAGCACTTTCCAACTAAGCTATTAGCCTAGCTCTCAGTCTTAGGATATTTTCATTCTTATCCCCCAAAGAAACTCTGTATCCATTAAACAGTAACTTCATGTTTCCTTTTAAAAATAGCTTTTCTGAGTTATCTCCTTCTACCTTGGGTTCTGGGGAACTTAGATCACCTGGCTTGTATATTAAGCCATCTTGCCTGTTCTAGGTATATACTCTTTTTATATTTAAAACATTTATGTATTTACTTTTACTTTTATAGTGGTGTGTTACATGTGTGGATATGCCCACGGCATGGTGTACACACTGAGGTCAGAGCTCAGCTGTGAGATGGATTTGCTCCTCTCATCAGTGGGTTCCAGGGATTGGACTCGCCTGGGCAGGCTTGGCAGACAGCACCTGTGCCTGCTGAGCCTCTCATTAACTCCCAGGAAGACATCCTGAACAATAGACTGTTTAATCTTGCTGCTTCTCTGTATGTGGTGTGTGTGTGTGGAGTGTGCACACGTATGCAGTTGCACACACATGTTCCACTGTCTACCCTGATTTTTTTGAGACAGGTCTGTTACTGAACTCAGAAATAGGCTGGCAGCCAGCAATCCTCAGCAATGCTCTTGTCTCTGCACCCACTCCCATAGCACAGGAGTCACAAACACACACAGCTTATGTAGATGCCAGGGATTTAGACTCAGGTTATATGATTGTGCAAATAAGCACTTTACTTAATGAGTATCTTCCCAGCCTCCTAGTCTTGCTGGTTTAGATTTTATATAGAATGAATTGTATTTTGTGTATCCTTCTGTAATTTCATTCTTGAAGAAGCTTCTATAAACAACCACATTTGTAATATAGGTAGCTACTTTGCTATGGGAGGTCTGGGTGATTAGATTATTAAGTTCATTTAATGGTAGTTTAATGACTTGTAGATCTTCATATATTCATTGTAAATTATATATGGAACTTCAGGGGTTCAAGAATAGCCACTGGCTCATACATGCCAGACCTTGTTTTAGGTACTGTCAGAAGCAGGAGGTAGAATGAGGCCGACAGGGACAAGAGGCCCCGTGTTGACCGTGAACTGTAATCTCCCCTGCAGCATAGGCATGCTGCCAGATACGTTGCGCAGGCTGATTACTGATCCAACCCCAGAGAATAGACTGCTCATAGGAGCAGAGACCAAGGCGCTCTTTGGCAGAACCTCTTTGGTTAGGTCCCATCTTCTGCCTAACTTGCACATACAGTGAGCCAGTCAGACTCACTTTCTCATTTACTACACTGACAAAGCTTCTTTGTCAGCAGCCCATTTTGAGTCCCCCCTCAGCATCCGAGAACTTTACCTTTCACTTAATAAAATATTCCTCACTTTGCACACTCTTGGTTGTCAATGTGCCTCATTTATCATGGTCACGAGAGAAGAACCCCAATGAATAGAAAATCTATGATAGATCAGTAAATAAACCAGACAAAAGTCTCACCTAGGCTGAGAAAGGTAGTGGATGGTGCTTGTTGGATGGGAAAGGACCAAGAGTTCAGATTTTAAGTGTGAAGTATACAGTCTAAGGAAATAGTAAAGATAATAAACTAGTAAGTCAGAGTATGTGATGAGATGTTAAATACTGTGGGAAGAAAAAATCCAAGTAGCAAGATGGGGCCCATGTTTAGGGGGTGCACTGTGATAGAATGTTGGAAGAGGCTGCTCAGAGACGTGGCACTTGACTGCAAGACTTGTAGGAGGTACAGAATGAAGCAGAGTGACCAGAGGGCCACGTGGAAAAAGAGATGGAGTTGGGAGCTTCCGTGGATGTGTTCAGAGAACAGCTAAGCAATACATTTCTTTGTGGTTGCTGAATGAATGAAGGCCAGAATGTAAGGGCAAAATCAGATCGCAGGGTGGAGAAATGGTGGGCTGGACAAGAAGTAGACTCTTGAGAGCATCGCAAGCATTGGGTCATTTATTTGAAGAGGAGAAATGACTTGGTCAGTAACAGACAGGAAGTTTACCCTGGCCGTGTTTGAGCGTCTGTCTGGTGAAGCACAGGCAAAGAGCAATGGAGGTAGTAAGAGTCAGCTGGCTTCCTCCTAATTCCAAAGATACAAGGCAATTAGATTTTATGATTACTTGAATGCAAAAATTAAAAGAATAGGAGACTAAAGACAGTTCCAGAGTGGTGAATGGAGCGGATGAGAAAGGATCAGTTCAGATCTAAGTGTGAGCAGTAAGTACATGTGAGTCAGTCATAATGACAAACATCTTTCATTTCAGCACTTGGAAAGCAGAGGTGGGTGGGATCACAAGTTCAACTCAGTCTGCACGGCATAGCAGATCTCAAGCCAACTTGAGCTACATAGCAAGACCCTGTCTCAAAAGTCAAAACAAAGCAAAACAGTTGTGTGTGTGTGTGTGTGTGTGTGTGTGTGTGTGTGTGTGTGTGAATTCAGGAGAGAAGTCTAGGCTAGAAATTGGTTCATCAGTAGGTTGATATTTAGGAGACTAAATGAATATTCAAAGGATTCTCTAGAGTAATGAGTATGTGTAGAGTATGTGAGGGCCTGTATCAGTTTCCAACAGCTGCTATAACAATTACCACACAGGGTCTTAAAACAGGAGAAATTGACGATCTTACAGTTCATCCCCCCACGGCCCCCAATGCAGTGGTAGAACAGGCATGGAGTAACAGTGGCAGTGTAACAAACGATGCAAGAAACAAGGAGAGCCTTGCTCCCATGCCGTTGGAAACTGGAATAGTGAAAGGTCCATCTGTCCGAAGCCTAGCGACCCTGACTGTCCTCTCAGCCTTCTCAGTGGTTCCTGGTTTTGCCTGAAGGGAATGCAGTCCTCGCTCCTCATTTTCCATTTCAGTGAGCTGAAGACAGCAGCACAGTCATGTGGTCTTTTCTTACTTGGTCGGTGTTCTGTGGTGGCTGTTCTGTGGTGGCTGTTCTGTGGTGGCTGTTCTGTGGTGGCTATGGCTATTTTCTGTGAAGCTTCATCTGTTCTGTCACCATGATTTTCTTCCCTTGGGATTTGGCTTAACTGCTCATTTTAAGAAAAATTTAGTCCAGATTTTGTTTACCTCCTCTTTAATTATTTATTACCACTATATCAGATCTGCATTCTTATATGAGAAAGACAGTGTTTAAGTGTCTGTGTGCTAATGCATGTAGAGTATAAACCAGGTGCTGTTTCTAGTAACTTCGCAATCACAATTCCGGAAGTCAGCCTAGCTAGAAAGATATTTCTCCAGCCATTTGCAGCCTTTACTTTATATCATTTGCGGCATTTCCCAGGAACATACTTTAGTCATTTAACGTGTATGCATTTTAGCAGTTTTATAAAAATATAACTCCACCCATTTAAAATGTAAGTCTGTTACTTGTGTGGTTCATTCAGAGTTGAGCATCCATTATCACAATCAAGTCTAGAACGTTTTGGTAAACTGAAGCTGCTCCTCCTCTCTCAGTCCCCTGCTGTTACTTGCCAGCTTCCTCGTCCCTCAACTTCTCCACTCCTCATGTGCTGCAAAGGCGACAGCCAGCTCATTTCTGTCCCTAATGTAAACCATGTGTTTACTTACCCTGGACGTTAATTGGAGTGCATTAGGAGTGCATACAATAGGTAGCCTTCTTCCATTCATGTAGATTTCAAGGTTCATTCATGGTATGACATGTACTCCTTTTAGTGACTAACTAGAATTTCATTCTGTAAATATATCACATTTTGTTTATCTATTGATCAACTGATAAACATTTGGATTTCTATCTGTTAACTATTGTGGATAATACTTGTATGAACAATTTTAGACATTTTTTGTTTAGACAGTCATTCATTTTTATTTTTCTTTGGTATATGCCTTGGAATAAAATTAATGAGTCATGCAAGTAGTGCTGAGCCTAACAATCTAAGAAGGTTAACTAGGCCATTTTCTAAAATGACTGTACTATTTTGTGCTCCCATTAGTGGAATAAAGTCCAATTTCCTTTGTTCCCTGTAAGATTCCTGTTAACTGTCATCTTGATTAGAAGTATACAGAAGGGCATGATGTGGTTTCTCACTGCGGTTTTGATGATGTGTCTCCAGTAGTTAATATAGTGAGCATCTTTTTTGTACTCACTGTTCATTTGCATTTCTCTTTGGAGAAGCCCCTAGATGGCTTGTCAGCTTGTTTAAAAACTTTAGGTTTTCATTTTGTGTGTGTGAGCATGCACACATGATGGGAGGGAGGTACATGCATGTAGGTGCGTGTACCCACAAAATCCAGAAGAGGGTGTCAGAGTTGAAACTAAAGTTACAGGCAGTGGTGAGGCACCTGGCATGGGTGCTTGGAACTGAGCTCAGATCCTCTGGAAGAGCAGTGAGTGCTCTTAACTGCTGAGCCATCTCTCCAGCCTCATCCTTTGTCCATTTTTAAATTGGGTTTAAATTCTCATGGTTTGATTTCTTTTTTCTTTTGGTTTGTGCTTTTGGTGACAAAGGTAAGGGACTGTTGCCTAATACAAGGGCACAGACGTTTATACTCACGCTTTCTGCTGTTACTTGAATTTAGCATCGGATCCATTTTTGTATATGATATCAAGTCAGCATCCAACCTCATCCTTCTGAATGCTGAACTGTTGATTGAGAAGACCAGTCCTTCTCCATTGAGAAAGCTTAGAACCCTTCTCAAAGACCAGTTGACAATGCCTAGTTCTTCTCTCAGTGCTCAGGTTTGTCCCAGTGACTGTGCTGTTTTGGTTATTGTAACTCTGTAGAAAGTTTTTAGATTGAGAAGGATGTGTCTTCTAGTATTGTTCTTCAGAATCACTGTTTTGCCAGGTTTTCTTTAAATCTTTTTTTAAATTTTTGGTTACTATAATATTTACCATTTTAACCACTTGCACATATATAGTTCGATGGTGCTGAATATATTGTATTCATATCTCTAGAATTCTTCTGACAAATCTGAAACTTTTTGTCCATTAAACAGCTCCCCTTTCTTCACACCAGCACTGGTAGCTTCCGTTCTGCTCCAGTGTCTGAGTTTCTCCTAGACAGCTCGTGTGCATGTGACCGTGTGCTCCAGTGTCTCTGAGTGTCTCCTAGACAGCTCGTGTGCATGTGACCGTGTGCTCCAGTGTCTCTGAGTGTCTCCTAGACAGCTCGTGTGCATGTGACCGTGTGCTCCAGTGTCTGAATTTCTCCTAGACAGCTCGTGTGCATGTGACCATGTGCTCCAGTGTCTCTGAGTTTCTCCTAGACAGCTCGTGTGCATGTGACCGTGTGCTCCAGTGTCTGAGTTTCTCCTAGACAGCTCGTGTGCATGTGACCGTGTGCTCCAGTGTCTGAGTTTCTCCTAGACAGCTCGTGTGCATGTGACTGTGCAGTGTTTTTTTTTTGACGGCTGCATTGTTGAATTCTGTGGATCAGGGGGACACAGTGCTCTTTCAACCTGTGAGCTTGTGTTGTTTTCCTGTGCATTTTGTTTTTCTTTGATTTTTTTTTTTTTTAGTAATGTTTTCTAGTTTTCAGAGTAGACGTTTTACTCTTGTTTTGTTAAACTTATTCCTAAATGTTTTATACTGTTATTAAATAGAATTGTTTTTCTCAGTTTTGTTCATTGCCACTACATAAAAGCATAGTTTTGTATATTGAACTCTGAAACCCTTAGAACTCATTTGTTGGTTTGAATACTGTTGGTGGCTTTCTTGGGATTCTCGATATACAAGATCCTGTAACCTGCTTTTGGAGATAGTTTCTTATAGCATTATATTTATATACAGTGATGCAGCATATATGCATCAAGGCCTTTGCTCCATGTTGGGATTGTAGATAAAGGCACATACTCTGCTCTTATGACATCTGCAGTCAAAGACAGATTCTTCAACCTGTACTAACAGTTCAGCACTGTAAACTGTTTGAGAGACCATGCTACATTATCATGAGAAGGGATGCTAAGGGAAATCCCACATAAGATTTTAACAGAGTCCTAGACCATCTTGTCAATAAGTAGCTATTGTTATGAAAGCCTGACATTTCAAGGCCAAACTGACCTTGGATATTTAAAAATTATCCTATAGTATGAACTTCAGCTTTAAGATTTTTAAAGTCTATCAAAATTTAAGGAGATTTGTATTAATAGTGAAGCAACATGTTGAATTTTTAAAGTATATGCAGATGTTTGATTATGTAGTAAATCTGTTGCTGTAAAAGCGTATGATCACATTTGGAAAATTGCTATTGCATGTCTTGGCAGTTTGTTAAGAACTGAAAACTTTTAAAACTAACTGGTGTTTTGATAGATTAAGTTCAAGGCCACCTTTTGTTTAAATGATGTTTTGTTTTCTGTAATTAGACCATGCTAGGTGAATTAAGTATGTAATTAAAAACAGAAGGTTTGGCTAATTCTGAATAAATGAGTACAGAATACAAGGTCATTATCCATCTCTAGTGGGGTTCCAGATGAACAGTACACATGGAACTATTTAAAAACATTTTGCATGGTCAGGGCTCCTTGAGGTTGCTGTCCATGGCTTTTAAATTAAAGTATTCACAGACTTGCAAAAAAAAAAAAAAATACCTGTAGTGCTCATCTGAAGGAAAACCAAAAAGATTAGAATCTAATCTTTCATCTCAAATAGAAGGTAAAATGTATTCCTCCTGCTTCAAAACTGAGCACTTAATGTGTCCTTGGCATGGTGACTCCATAGCGAAGGGCTCAGTGCTTGGAGAACTCTGACTCTCGGTTGTCTTCATTTCCACACAGCCTAGAGCCATGCAGCTACAGCCTCCTGGTTTAATGTGTTCTTACATGCTTAGTCACAGTGGGTGCCATGGGACAGATGCACTGAGAAGTATTTTATTTGGAGTACTTTTTATTTTTTCTATGGTATAGGAAACTTAGCAAACAGGTGTCCAGCTTAGTGGTTTGATTTAACTCTGGGCCTGGGAGCTCAGGGTTAAACTTCCCTGGAACCCATCACAGTTTGGCTCCGGATGCACTCCCAGGGTCTTCTGCCTGCTTCTGAGTTACAGAGTGTGCTACCTCTCTAGTATCACCGCCTGCCGCCTGCCGTCCCTGGCTGTGGCCAGCCGTCTAGACACCATTTAATGTGAGCTTTCCTAGTGTCCCCTGTCCCTGTAAAAAGTTAGATCTCCCAATAAGTGCACCTTTATTCTCTTTTCAAGCTTTCATTGTACACTTTGGGAGTCTTTTCTAACCATCTCCCACATTTTAAATGCCTCCAGGATAGAAACCATGATGGTTCATTCAGCACTTTCATTACCTAGCACCAAGATGGCTTCTGACAATTGAGAGTTGTCAAAACAGCATTTGCTCCATCAAGAATTTGTTGGTTAAATGTGACAGATCTTTTCATTTAAATAGCAATTATCAAAAGCAATGTAATATATTAAGACAAATATTGTGTACTGTAGAGGCAACAGTAAAACAATAATAAGTGATGTCTTATTCTGTAATCTCATATCTTAAAATTATTTAGGAGATCATTTTTTCTGGGCATATGTTTTTATGAACTTTTCAATTAGGAAAATATTTGATGGCTGCTGATCTAGGATACAGTATTTAACTTCCCAATTTGAGACTGTTACAGGTGCCGATACAACCAGTTACAGTGCAGTAGGATAATTGTTCAGTAGAAGAGTCGTCTGGGTGACAGAAGGAATGGCAGAAACTTACTGATGATGTGATCCTCCTAGAGAAGTTGGCATTTAAACAGATTCCTGTGGGTAATAGTATACCAGATGGACAAGTGGGCGATTGGTGCCACAGTAGGCACAGAACTGAGCATGGGAAGGCATGGAATTGAGTTGAGTGTGGTGGAAAGGAGGCTGGAGTATAGGTAGGTGCATTTCTGTCATATGGAGAAGTGGGGAGTTTAGATGTAGGCATTCGACTGATTAAAGAATTACAGTGAGATGCTCATCTCAACAATCTTAATGATGAGGTGCATTAGAAGTAGAGAAGCCGTGGAGAGTCTGTTGCAGTATTACATGGTTCATGAAGACATGAATGAAGGTGGTGGAACTGATGGAAGGGGTAGTTTGGGGAGAATCTGTACCATTCCCATGATCATATCTGGGAATTGAGGATGAGGGGAGATTCTGGTGTGGTTCCCAAGTGTTTTCTTTGAACAACTTGGGGAGCAAGGAAGAAGGAAGTCTGAGTTATTCCAGTGAAGGAGTGGTGACTTCTTCAGGCGGAACATGATGAATCAGTTCAAGATACATAAATCCGATCAGCCCTTCAGAGAACTATTCCTTAGACATACTCTTAATGGACCTCTACAGAACTATCCATCTGAGCTAGAGATTGGGAATTTTAGCTTGTTCTTGAACTGGTTGAAGCGTGAGTAGACAAATTGAGACAGGTCTCTGAAATGTCACAACAACAGGGGAAGGAACGTGATGTCTTAGTGCTGAGGAGGAGAATACTTCAAGAAAGAGGAAGCAAACGTATAAAAAGATTTAGTAATATTAAATCACATGAGACTATGAACTGGGCGCCATCTGACTTTTGGGAAGTAGCATCCATGAGAGGGTGAAGCCTGAAGCCAGATTCTTTCAGGATGTGGAATAACTAAAGGAGAAAGTCAACCTCTTTCTAGGACTGGTTTGTGAAAAGAAAAGGTGTAAGATGATGATTAAGTGGGAACATAAAGAAGTGTTCTGGTTTGAGTGTTTGTTTCTTTTAGATGGAGTCTTTGCTCTGTTGCCCAGGCTGGCTCAGGCAATCCTCAAACTTGGTGTCTGGCCTCCTGAGTCTACCGAGGGCTACTGGTGCCTATTGTTGTCCCCAGAAAAAGCTTCCTTTGTTTTGCTTTTAAATCTGAAAGGCTGGAGGATTTATAGAGTATGAAAGAAACAAAAATGGCTGTTTTGAGGATTGACTGAACACAGCCAGAGGGAGGAAGTCCCTGTGAATGGAGGAGATGGGACAGAGAGCATAGATAGACAGTTATATAGACAAAGGAGAAGTGCCACCGTGGGCCTGAAGACTTAGGGATACTGATGGGTGTAGCCGTGGATGTTTGGAGGCCACCAAATAACCACACATCTCCTTTGATCACACTTTTAGCAAATCAGTTCAGAGCTGCTATTGTGGGTCAGTTCATTCCTCCTCCTCCCCCTCAAAAAAGCAAACTATTTTTTTAATCACTTGCATATTCAGATTTAATTTTTAGACTTTTCTTCAGTTTGACACCTCATTTAAATTTACTTTGGTCTTTGACTTCATAGAATCAAATACTCTTTCTAACAAATTTCTAATAGGGTCAGAAAGTATCATTTTAAAGTTTTCTTAAATGAAGTTTTTATTGTATTTCACCTATTTTGTGGATGTGTCTGCACACAGGCACATGCCTCTGTGCACATATGGAGGTCAGAGGACAACATGCAAGTGTCGTTCTCTTCTTACACCACGGTGCCACCAGCCAGTGCTGGGCCTTGAACCAAGGCTGCCGGGTTTGGTGGCAGGTGCCCTTCAACTGCTGCTCCATCTCGCCAGCCAAGAAGAAATCTTTTAAAACTTCCAATCCACTTTATTGAGAAAGATTCTTCCGAAGTGTGTGGGATTGCAGCTCAGTTGATGTCTTTCTCCGCTTGTTGTCTTTGTGTCCGCTTTGCTTACTTTCTGCCACGCCCACACTGTCTTTGAGGTTTTCCAGTACTGGAGGTTTTAGAAACGCCCATTTTCACTGTTTTACAATGATCTGTTGTGCTGGGCTTTTTGGAGAAGCTTTACGAAATTGAGTAGTAACAAATGAATAATGTAGTGATTTCACCAAACTTGTGACTTGCTGTTTTAACAGGTGATGTTTTTACTTTAGCCGATAATTTATATTCCTCTTATAAGCAGTTTCACTTGAATTTTTTCTACTGAAGGCACACATGTGAATGCTACCTTTTGTTGTGTTAAAGCGTCTAAGTAGCAGTGAGTTGATGGCTTCATCTGGAAGATGAGTAAGAGCTGAGGATAAGTAACGTTTGTAACAGGAGTTCATCTGTAGCTTTCCATTGCTTTATTCACAGAGTAGAAAAGAAAGCTTTGTATGCCTTTTCCCCATTCAGATATTAGCACTGTCCTCTTGATTATTAGATGTTGTGTGTTCTATAAACCTATATCCTCTGCTATATTAGCCTTGCTTCTAGCTGTAAGATTTCCTAGTTGAGTTCCCCAAAATTGTTCCTGTAATTGCTAAAAAATTAGAAGTGAAACAAAGCTGTTTTATACTTACTGCTATTAATGATAATTTTAACTCTAATAAATGAAAAAACAGATTGGTTTTCATTTATTAATGAGCATGCTAAATGGTCCAATGATGCATTTAAAAACATAGTACAAATTACAAAATATAGTTTGCTATTATTTTATTTGGATAAAAATGAAGAGAAAATTGCGTACACACACTGTGTTCTTTTCATGTGGCAAGGAGAGCTTGACAGCAATGATGCTTTCACATGGAGACTGGGAGGAAGGAGACTTTTATTTGATGTAGATTGCTAATATTTTCTTTTATATCTGAAAAATATAAAATAAAAAATGTAAAGATAAGATTTTGCTCCCTTCTCTGATTTACTCTGGGTAAGTAGTTTCCAGGGCTGCCTGTGCGCTGTCAGAGACAGTGTAGTACAGGCCTGGCCTGGCCACCATCTGCAGCAGTGATTCAGATAAGAAGCAGGTGGTCTTAACTCGTGGGTGGGCAGGCTCACCTAACAAGCTTGTAACACCTCCAGAGTCCCTCCTCGGAACAGGAAGTCTGTGGTGTGTGAAAGGGTAAAGGCCACCAGGGCCCAGGGACCTCACAGGCTTGAAAACTGATTAGCAATCTGACTTCTCTGGGCCCTGTTCCTACAGTGATCCCAAAGATGCCAACACAGCCTCTGCCTTCAAGAAACTGACAGTTTATTTGGGGCCGAGGATAGTACCAGTTGCCTTAAAGATGACTAGATGCATTGCAATTGTGTAATGTGTTAAAAGAGGGAAGTACCCCCAAAACTTAAGCAGTGTGAGGCTATCAGTTAGTATTTCTGTTACTTAATATTATTTAGCAACATAAGAAAATGAAGTATAAACATTGCAAAGGAAGAGAGAAATACCAGTATTATTTGAAATTGAAAATATTTTATTGTCTAGTTACAAAAACCGAAGTAATCCACTGATATTTATGGGTGTTATCACAAGTATAACAATAAGATGGTCAGTTTTAAAAATAATACGACATTTGCCCAGATAGCAGCATAGACTCCACCATGGCACAGCCGTGTGTACAGATCCACCATGGCACAGCCGTGTGTACAGATCCACCATGGCACAGCCGTGTGTACAGATCCACCATGGCACAGCCGTGTGTACAGATCCACCATGGCACAGCCGTGTGTACAGATCCACCATGGCACAGCTGTGTGTACAGATCATAGCCACACTAAACTCTACAACTATAGCGGTGGACTGACCATAGAACTAAGCTAACAGCACAAACAGTAAATAACGGAACATCCCATATTTGGAGGATTCATGAGATGGCCTGAATATTTTTCAAGTTATTCATCCCTGTGGTTGGTATGTAAAATGAATAAACTTTCTATAAGTTATGCATCCTACCCTACTCCTTGCATTCCATCATTTAATACAACTAAAATGAAGTTCGCTTTTGTTTCTTTTTTTCTCATATTCTGACAGTGTATTTCTGATGTTAATTTGAGGGCAATAGGCCAAACAATATTGAAAACAAAGAAGTAATATGAGTTGTTTGAATACATGGGTATTAGAAAACATTTTTAAAGTTACAATCATCAAAACTAGGTCATGAAGCAGAAGACGTGGAAGTGATTTTTTTTTGTTTATTTGTTTGTTTTGTTTTTTCAAGGCAGGGTTTCTCTGTGTAGTTTTGGTGCCTGTCCTGGATCTCACTCTGTAGACCAGGCTGGCCTCAAACTCACAGAGATCCGCCTGCCTCTGCCTCCTGAGTGCTAGGATTAAAGGCATGTGCCACCACCACTGGGAGGAAGTGAAAATTTTTGGCTGTCAGAAAAAAGACACTCAATAGTCTTTCTATTGAAAATGTCTATATAAAA
Organism: Peromyscus eremicus; assembly: GCF_949786415.1. Lineage (NCBI taxonomy): Eukaryota > Metazoa > Chordata > Mammalia > Rodentia > Cricetidae > Peromyscus > Peromyscus eremicus. Next base: position 64,166,059 of record NC_081436.1, read on the forward strand.
AAATGTCTGTCATTGAAGGGGTCTGACCTGGTGTGGGCGTAATGAGCTAAATGTGCAGGAAAATAGGTTCCCATGTGGATGAAAGCTGAATGAAATACGTGTGCATATGCATGTGATCTTGCTATAGAAGAAGGCATTTTATCATGTAGTATTAAAAGCATTAAAAAGAGCTGATTAGGCTGTGCAAAGATTAATATTTTCAGCATGACAAAGTCAGTTGAAAGACAAATTGTGGAGATGTCCATACCCTTAATATATTTATAACATGATATCCACTCCCTTAATATTACAAGGGTTATACCAACTAGTGATATTGTTTCTAATGTGGGTGGGAAGGTGAGGGAGCATGGGTGTGTGTAAACTTTCTGAGCAATTGGCCGTATTGTCATAGGCTTGAGAATGCTTTCAGGCCCTTTGATTCACATCTAAGAATATCATCTAAAATATAAAGATATTTACAAAAATCATTTAAGGACATTTTTAACAGCATTGTGTAACAGGAATTGAAAAGGTAACCTCTGCTCTAGAGACCTGTTCCTTCCGGCTTACCACTTCCATTACCTGGGCTGCTGCTGTCCTTTCCATGGTCAAGGGCCGCGGCATCTCCCTTCCAGGCAGCAGGTCGAAGAGGGGGATAATTGGGGCATGCCCAGACATCTTTTGAGAAGGCGTCTAAGAAGCTGCCATATATGTTGGCAGACGCTGATCTCTTAGAGACGTCTGCTGCAAGAACAACCACATCGAGTTGTCTTAGTCCACAGCTACAGGATTTCTGTGGGAGAAAGCCCGGGGGTGGGGGCGTTAGCATTGTGTCACACGGTTTTTTTGCCTTCATTTCCCATCTCTCAGTTCTTTCTGTGTTTCTACCAGCCACTGTCTAGGTAAACCGACGACTACTCTCCCTCTCTCTGAAGCCACATACTGTTGTTAGCAGCAGTCACTACGCTCCCTGTCAATATGTCATTCTTTGAGACATGATGTATTTTTCCTACCCAAATATGGAGAATTAGTTGCAGTGCCTAGCAGATGAGGTTATTGTGACAAAGCATGACCAGCTGGCTCATAGCATTTGGAAGAAGGAAAAGAATCAGCCTTCAGTCTTCTAGTCTTCCTTCCCACCCCTACCCCAGTAACTAAGAAATAGTCATTTTGTGCTCTACTGTTTGGAGGAATTTGGGAGTGTGAAGAAGAGTTCTGTCATTTAATACATTTAAGACACTCAACAAGTGATAAAATTATATCTGAATCCCACCTTCCAGAATATTTCCTTCTAGTTAAAGAAAAGCAGATTTGTGCCTTATGTGTAGAAATATAAATTATTTTCAGTATTGTATCTCAATAAAATGATTGTAGCTTTGCCAGCATAGGTCAACTGTGCTTCCCCACCATGCATAGATTGTTTAGTAAAGCCATACAACTTGATTTAGAGTCCGTTTCCAGCTGTGACCTATTGGCTAAGCATGGGAGAGAAGCAGACAGATGCTGCTGGCTTTATCAGTTCTGCACCTTTTCTCTGTTAGATCCAGTGGCATCTCAAGGTATGGAGAGCCTCCAGTGACCTGATGGCTCTGCCAGTGCCTAGCACAGCTCTCAGCTGGGACAGAGCGGGCAGGAAGGTCCTGAACAGCCCCATTCTCTAACTGGACACAGAGGATGTAAGCTAAGTTACTTTGTTTGAAAAAACAATAGAATGGAGGGTAATACCTTTTGCCTTAAGGACTGTACATTATAAGACAGCCTGAGGGATTTGAAGTTGATGTAATAAAAAAGACCCTGGATTGCAGTCTAAAGATAGCTGTTCAGAAGTGTTATTCACCTGAACTGCTTCTCGTGAGTCTAGGTAAGTAAAGGGTCAGGACTGTCACCTCACAGACTTACTGCAATGAGCATTCTCCCTGTCCCCCTATCTTATTTCTTCAGTAAAGTTTGCCAAGTGAATAGTAAACACAGTCCCCTCTGTTCTGATGTCAGTACCATGCCCTTGCTCTTCCCAGCTCTTGTGCTATAGAGCACACATTTAATAAGTGTTTGTTGGATACGTTAAATTTACATGATGCATGAAAGGATTGAAAAATGAACATTTTGCAATCATTTTTTCACTCATTTTCCTAAGAAAGAGGTTATTTTGGTCCAATCAGTAGACAAGTGCATTGCAAACAGTCTAAAGAAGAGTCTTGATTGTCGCTCGAAGTTACCGTTAAACTTGTTGGACAGGGCGTGACGACGGTAGCTCGCTCCAGTCAGAGTTCTGGTGATGTGGAAGCAGCACGGGGTTGTCAGCGTCTCCTGTTGGAGTTTTGCTGTCTTGACATTGTATAACTATTACCTAGCTTTCTCTCAGGTATGGTTGCTGAGGATGTGTTTTCCTATAATTCACTCTGTTTCTCAACTCCTTCTCCCTTTCTCTTCCCCTTTATACCACCTCTGGGCTTCCTCCTGTCCTTCAGTCCCAGCAGCACACTCTCCCAAGCTGGTGTGCTTCAGTTCATATGGTAAGTGCGGAGCCTGGTGATTGGAGGTGGAAGGAAACACCTCCCAGTAGTGGAGCTCTGGTTCCGTGCACTTCTGCAGCAACTTCCTTCATCTCTGCCACTTGCACGGTCTTAGTCCTTCGCACACACTTTCCTCTGTGTTTCTGTTTGACCTAGTGTGAGTCTGATTATGTTATGTCATTGTCCTTTGAGTCGTTTGTTTATATCTCTGTTTCCCTAGCCAGGTAGGGACTATATTTTATCCTTTTATGGTCTTATGGTGTTTAATAAATAAGTGTGTGGACATGTTTTACTTAGACCATTTCTCATACTTTTCTCAAGGCTTTTTGACCCAAGCAGTTGTATTACTCCTGTTTCCTAGATGAGGAACCTACAGCTTAAAGGAGTTAAACTGCTCCATGCCAGAAAACAAACAGTTGGAGGAGTCGAGTTCAAATCTGGGCCTTCCTGGAGTCCAGATTTTTCTCTTGCGTCATTTGGCCTCCAATATCTCTTCCTCAATTCTTTGTTTCCGATGGCTGCTGTCCTGTCAGATCAGCCTTACTTTGGTATTGCTGCCTGCTCTGGTACCCTGAGCTCTGGTCTCTCCCTAGAACTTAACCATCCTCTACAAGGCACAACAGCTTCCCAGCCTTTGCAGCTCTTTGTCCATTTATGACTGTGCTGTTTTAGAGTGTTTTATGTTTTGATGATGCTGCCTGATAGCCACCTGCGTAAACATAGCTCTTGATTCAGCATTTTCAGTTCTCCCATGATAAGTGTCTACTGAAATAAAATAGGATTTCAGGACAAAAAAAAAAAAGAAAAGATTGCATCTTTGCAAAAATACTCACATGTCTGAAGGTTATACATTAGAGTCTAGTAGTTTCCTTGGTGATTGTTGGGTCAGTTTTTTTTTTTTTAAAGTAAAAATAAACCTAATACTGAATGTACTGCTTTTATAGTTCTTAAGTGTATTGTTATTAGTATGTGTGCACATATTTGCATGCATCTCCATGTGTGCCGTGCTGTGTAGAGATCGGAGGACATCTCTGTGATGTAGCCCCTCGCCACACTCGCTCGGATCATCGGGCTGGCATCGGTGGGCAGCAGGCACTCTGACCAACTGAACCACCTTTCCTGTCAGTTTGGAGTTAATGATAAAGTAGTATTCCTTCTCCAAGTCCTCATAATGTACGTTGGTATTTAAATCAGTACTGTTGTTAATGGCAGAACTTGGCATTTTCTCCATTCACAGGAAAGACATCATTCTCTTTGTTCAGATGGCTTCTTAGTCTTAAAAAGTTGTGGAGCTTGGAATAAAGTGAATTGTATTGCGTTTTTAGGCCATGGTAGCACACATGTTAGAAAGTAAAATCTTGCTTTGTTGACATCAAAAGCCAAATCCTAAGAGGCAGGTCTTTAGAAGTGGTAAAAGAAGAACTGATAGATTTTCATTAGCTGGAGCTAACAGTCTTAACACTTTTGAGACTTTCACCCGCCTGTTCTCAAACACACCCCTAAGCTTTCCTCCATAACTTAAACTCCTGCCACCTACTAGCTGGTTTTAATCACAACACTTCTTCTGATGCTGCAGTCCAGTGAAGCACGTTTAAGATAACTGGCCACACCCTGCTTTGGTTGGCGCTCCCGGCCTCTTTGTCTTTTATGCACTAAGCAAATGGTCTCCTGAAGGAAGCTCTGTTGACCTTCAGAGTCTCTGTGACTTTAAGGTCTTCCCTAATTTTTTTTTCACATGGTCCAGCTGCCAAACAGATTGTACATCAATTTCCTGCAGCATTTGGCAGGCCTAAGTATTTACTGCCTTGAAAACAATTTGAATTTATTGATTTTGAAATTTGTGATTACTTTCTAAAGTTTTTCTCCCCGTCTAAATTTACATTGGAAAAAAATAGCCACAACAGAACATATTGGCCTATTTTTTGTGCCAAGACTTTCAGGGAAATATCTTATATGATTAATATAGTGTGGCTAATCTGGTGTAAAAAATCAATTTTATCCATTTTTACTCTTGAGAGCATGACCATCCTGTGTGAACTACTTAAATAGCCTGTGACTTCACTGATCCAAAATTAAATGTCTTATTTGTGTGTGTTGTGTTGATTATATAAATTGAAGTTGGGCCACGTGTCTTCTTAAGTGGCATTGCATGCACAGGTCCATGTCTTTTCTTAGCAGAGCAACATCCTAAACTTGCCTTTGGCTTCCTGAAACCAGTGGACTCTGGACTTGGCTCAGGGAAACAGTTTTATGGTACTAGGCCACTCTGATAGATCTCAGTTCCAGTGAGGGCTTCCTTCTTAATTCCTTTAAACCAGTTCGTCCTAAAAGACCTGTTCCCATCAAGAGAGAAACAGCATTTTTTAAAAACTTCATTCTATCAAATTCAGCCCCCACCCCACCCCTTTTTTAAAGATAGTAGGTCTTTTGTTACAAGGTTGGCATGCTTATCTGAAGGATTAAATGTAAATACTTTGAGAAATAAAAGCCAAGCTGTTTGTAATGCCTACACAATACTTTATTACCCTTAGTGCTTCAGCACCTCACAAATAACATAACTTCTGCTGAGGGAATGATTGACTCAACATGGAGGTCTGGCTCCCTGTCTCATTAAATCTTCTAGAATTGCTGGGAGGTAGCTAGCAATGATTCTTCTTTCTGTTTGACATATGTGTAGAGTTAGGCACCAAGCAGTTAAGAGGTCACATGCAGTGTCTCCGAGGGAATGCTGTTTGGATATCGGCTATTGAATCTAATAGTTGCTAAATAAATATTGAGACTTAACTCCTGAGGGCCATCTTAGAGAGGACAGTATGACCTAAGTGCTGGCAAATGAGTCCTTATACATTGTAAACATTGCTAATTTCTGTCCTCATTGACAAATTATTTTACACTATGTATAAGTGTCTTTATAAACATATTTTACTATTTTGTGTGTCTTTGGATTTTCGTTTAAAAACATTTCATTTAGGAAAAAAAAGCTATATAAAATCATTTGGTAGTGCTGGGATTTGAACTATATTGCTCTTAGAATTCAGACCTTTGGATTTATTTTTATAAAGCAAGAAAGGGTATGTTTTAAATATGTAATTTAGCTGGAAGAATGCTGCTTATCTACAAGACTTCCATCCAAAACTCTGTGTGCAGGCTGTTCCTGCAGAACCCTTCGGAAAGATGGATGCTGCAGACGAAGTAACATTAGTACACGCTTGTGTGTATTTCGGGAAAAACCTGGAATTTGAATTCTTTGGACCTTTTAAGTTAGTCTTTGGTGCTAGCTCAAGAAAAGTGTGAGTGGTGTGGAACTAGTTTCAGTTTGATCAGTGTCCTCTCTGGTGACTTGAAACTTCTTTCCGATAGAAAGTTACTAAATGAAAAGTACAGGAGAAACCTAAGTCTCAAAACTCTTATGCCACTGAAAAAAATGCCACATGTATTCACAGCAGCAGTTTGTCCAGCAGTCTTTATAACTCCCGTATGGTACTTTGTGTCTTGAACTTGAAGTTCTTAAATACCCAGGCTGCAGTTTACACTTCATTTCTTCATCCATTCATTCAACAAATCCTCCTGGAAGGACAGCTGTATATCAGCTACAGTAACTAGCAAACTGCGGAGGCCTGTTCTCACTCCAGTGTTCATACCTGTCAGAACATGTCAAGGAGCCTGACAACCCTCCCAAACAAGAGTTTATCAGAACTTGGGAGAAGCCAGGCAGTGTGGCGCACGCCTTTAATCCCAGCACTCAGGAAGCAGAGCCAGGTGGATCTCTGTGAGTTCAAGGCCAGCCTGGTCTACAGAGAGAGATCCAGGACAGGCACCAAAACTACACAGAGAAACCCTGTCTCAAAAAAACAAAAAGAAAAGAAAAACCTGGGAGAAGCCAAAGAAGGGTGTTCTGAATGAAGGCCTACAACTCATTTTTCTTCAACTCATTTTTGTTACGAAAACTTTTATAGTTTAAAAACTTGAAAAATAGGTAGACAGTAGTGGTGTACACTTTTAATCCCAACACTCAGGAGGCGGAGGCAGATGTATCTCTGAGTTCTGAGTTTGAGGACAGCCAAGGCTACACAGAGAAACCCTGCCTTGGAAAAAAGAAAAAAAAAACTTGAAAAATAGTATAATAAAGACTGAAAATTTACCACCTAGACTCAACAAATATTAATATTTTCCCTATTTGTTGTATGTCTGTATGTGTTCTTTCCCCTAGGCAGTTTTTAATAAAAAGAACATATCCTGAGTTTATTCTTAAAGGGCTAGAAGACATAGTGGGTCGCTCCATGGTCAGATTTCTTCTTGGTGATCTCTGTAGTAATTGTGGTATAATTCTGTTCAAGACTGTTACAGAGACATGCTGTCATCTATAGTACCTGACGATACAGTTTGAATTCAGTGCCATGCTTCTTTTTAAAAGGGATTTTTGTCTGTGATGAGCATTGAATTTTGTGTTTTATGTGGACTCCCCGGCGTGGCTCCAGTCCTGTTTACTGGCGTGTGCTGTCTCTGTACATGTGTTGACTTTCGTTTTCTCTGCCTTGTATCTAAAGCAGAGCACATGTTCCCCTCTACTCCCCCAAATTCATAAAGTCTTTTTTGTCCCATTTAATCTCCTGGACTCAGTATTTTCTAGAGAAAAATCTGCTAATTCATATCATTGTGCCCTATGTGTGGTATCTTTTTTTTTTCCCTCCTCTGACTTATTTCAATTTTTTCTTTACCTTTTGGTTTTTTAATCAAACCTAGTCACGTATTTTTGTGATTGATACTCTTTTACAGTCAACACGTCTTGTTTTTGTAGATGTGTACCTTCTGCAGATCTAGAAATTTCTTCCCATTCTCATTTGTTCAGATACTTTTTCTTGTCGCATTCCTTCCTTGCCCTCTGGGACTCTGAAGAGGGTTTTATGTTGTACAAACTCAGAAACCCTCCCTTTTTCTTCTTCAGGATTTTCTCATCTTCACAACAGATAATTCTGTTTATCTTTTTCTAATAGATTATTTTTATCAATTCTATTCTGCTACTAAGGTTATTTAGTAAATTTTTAATTATGATGTTTAATTTTCAGTTCTAAACTCTCTATTCCCATTTATTATGATCATATTTTCCCTCTCCTGGCTGGACGTCAGTACAGCTGATTTCTAGTCTTCTATCTGGGTCATATCAAGGCTAGACCCTGGATTGTCATCTTCTTCAAGAGTGAATCACATTTCCTGAGTCTTCCTACAGCAAATAACTTTAGATATTTCATCCCAGAAGCCGTAAATGCTTCCTGTAGAGGAGTGTGTTTCTCTTGGTTCTTGGCCTTCGATTTAGTCCACAGCTCAAGATGGCATCCATGATGAGTCAGTCTGTTAACAGTGTTCCTTGAACTAGTGGAAGCTGAGCCCCAGATAGCCCCTTTATCAAACCTTATGCATCTGAGTTCAGCGCTGCACTGTATGTATGCTACTGTAGTATATAAGAATAGGTGAAGGAAGGCTGTGGTGGCATGTGGGGTGTGCATGTTCATGGTGTGGAAGCATTAAACCATGCATAGTTGTAGAGTAAATCAGTGAGGGTATTTAATTTATCAATGAGAGTATGAAAACATTTTGGGTTGACTGTAAAATAGTTTTTCCTATGGTTATTTTTGAGATGAAATCAATTATAAATAATTATCACTTGTCTGGTATCTATTATTCATGTCATTAAATATGCTACAGTTTTGTTGTACATTTGTTTTATTGCAACTCTAAAATCTGCTCATGTATTTGCCTCTTGTTTTCTGGTAACGTGATTGTTAGTTCTCAACTTGGGGTGGAGGGTCAGGCAACATTGCTTCCACCTGGAACTGATTTCCCCCGTTTTCTATTAGAATGAGAATCCTGGTGACAGGAGGGCCACACAACCAGAACATGAACCCATAGCCCTTTCAAACTGCTGATAAGTGTAAAGCATGACTCTGCTGCAGTGACCTCGTGTCAGTGCCCTTTACAATTCTGATTGCACCTACTAATTCCCTTGGACCTTTCGTCACCTACCCTATTGCTTAGTTTACACTCAGACCCAAGTCTGCTTGCTGTTACATCTGCAGGGCAGTCAACCCCCTGTGCTAGACCGAGGTACTCCTGGGTACAGGATTCTCACTTTCCCTCCACACCCTGCTTCTAACATGTTATCTGGATAAAACAGAGGACATTACTGTGTTGAATATGCGTGGAACGTTAAGCTTTTTTCCCCCTAATGGCTTGACTAAAAACTTTCAATTTATACTTCAAGTCCCGTTTTTTCTGCCCAGGATATCTACCTTTGTCCTGAAGTATATTTAAAGCTATATAACCCTTATAGTACTAAATGATTCACTTTAAAGTGAACTAAAACAACTGTTTGCTGTGTTTACTCATGATAAAGTCACATGAAGAAATGACAGTTAAGTCGGAGCCTTTTACGTGGCACCACTTGGCAGTCAGCAGAGAAGGACCATGAAATTCCAGAGAAGGGACTAGCATTATTGTCTCAAATTTCTCAAATGTGATGAAGCAGGGTCATTCAGAGCAAGTTAGCTGTCATCAAATCTGCTGCTTAGGAGATTCTTACCCCTTCAGACCACATAGTAACAGTATTTACTTCACTTGAAACTAGATAAACACTAAGTTTTATCAGAGTATAGATATCGGATGTTACTTTACAAGACATCCTTAAGAATTATTTCTATTTTCACTTCTAAAAAATTCAGATTTGGGGCTAAAGAGCCAGCTCAGTGGTTAAGAGCACCGGCAGCCCTTCTAGAGGACCAGGGTTCAATTCCCAGCACCCACATGGCTGCTCACAACTGTCTGTAACTCCAGACCCAGGGGACTTGACACCTTCTTCCGGCCTCCAAGGACACTGCACACATGTGGTGCACAGACATACATGTAGACAAACACTCTTACACATAAAAATAAAAAGATTTTAAAACTTCAGATTCACAGTGCTTTGGCTCAGACCTCATTTTTGTAATATTGCAGAGTCTGTTCTTTAACAACTTGACTCAGGCTTGTTGTGGACTCGTATTTCTAGCAGGGCACAGTGGTATATGCCTGTAAACCCAGAGCATGGGCAACTGAAGCAGGGGAACTACTGTGAGTTCAAGGCCAGCCTGGGATGTATAGTGTGGTGGTTTGAATAAGAATAGCCCCATACTCTCATAGATTTGAATGCTTAGTCACCAGGGAGCGGCACTATTTGAAAGGATTCGAAGGTGTGGCCTTGTTGGAGGAAGTGTGTCACTGGGGAGTGGGCTTTAAGGTTTCAAAAGCCCAAGCCAGACCCAGTGGCTCTCTCTTGCTGCTGCCTGTTTATCTGGCTGTAGAACTCTCAGCTGCCATGTCTGCCTGCATGCTGCCATGTTCCCCATCATGAAAATAATGGACTAAACATCTGAAACTATAAGCAAGCACCAATTAAATGCTTTCTTTTATAAGAGTTGCCATGGTCATGGTGTCTCTTCACAGCAATAGAAAACTGACTAAGATACATAGCAAAGCACAGTCCCCTGAAAAAGTTTTATCACAATAAAGCAAGACATGGTAGTCTATGACTGTACTCTCAGCACATAGGAAGTAGGGGCAGGGAGATCAAGAGTTCAGGGTCAGACTTGGCTACAGTGGCCATCCTGGCCTGTGAGACTCTGTCCTTAACAGAATTCTCAGTAGCCTTCACAGCAGTGTGGTGAGTAGCTTTTGTATTTGGCCTTTAAGTTTCTTGCATTGTGCTTAAGAACTAGGGTGAGAGTGGGTGAGGAGAAGACAGGGACTCTGCTGCCACTGTCACCTCTGCCCGTTTTCTTCTGGATGCTCTGTTCTGTCTTCTGTCCTTGATGCTTCTGACCAAGGTCATACAGATGATAGGCACAAACCTGCCAGGCACATGAAGCTGAGGGCCTGTGAAGTTTTGGTTTCTACCCAGCATTAAGATATCAACCATATGAATAATAGTTCCTAATAAGGCATTAGAATTGTGTTGACAGAGACAATGAGTAAGGCATTTCTGTAAGTACACTTAGACTTAACGACACAGTAAAATCTGCCATGATTAATATGGGATTGCTTTTTAATATCTTTAAATGTAACTAATAAATTAGGGGATTGTTGATGTCACAGTTGGATGGTGGTGGTGTGCCAGTTAGCCTCCACTATTACTAGAATAGTAACTTGTGTTTTTTCCCTTGATAGCCAGCTCTTTAAAAATAAATAAATAAATAAATAAAATGGAGGCTGGTGAGATAGTCCAGCAGTTAATAGAACCTCTGCTTTTACAGAAGACCCTAGTTTGGTTCTGAGCACTCAGATTATGCAGCTCACAACCACCTGTGACTCCAGCTCTGGGGTTTGCTGCCCTCTTCTGGCCTCTTAAGATATCTGCACATAAAAGCACAAACCCATACACAATAATTTTTTTAATTATATCTAAGTATTAACAAAATAATAAAATAGGAACTCTTAACTAATTCAAGCTGTTTAGTATCTGGGAGAAACAAAACATTTGTCTCAGAAATAAACAGAGTCAGAAGCCAGGCCTGGAGGTGCAGGCCTGTTACTCTAGCACTCCAGAGGCTTAGACAGGAGGATTACAAATTAAGCCCTGTCAGAATTATAAGGTGAGTTCAAAGCCAGCCAGGACAATTTAGTGAGACCCTGTCTCAAAGAATAAAAAGTAAGAAGCACACTTGTGACATGACACTTAACACGGTATACTTAGAGCTGTATGTCTAGTCCCAGTACCAAAAAAAAGTTAAAATGAGAATTAGTTTAGATTAAATAAACAGTTTTACAGGTTTGCAAAACTCAAATGAGGTATGCTTTTTTCTGGATTTTATGTATTTGACAAACAGTTGTGAAGTACCAAATGCTGAAATGTGAGGAACGAGGCCAGCCTTGTGCTTGGGCATCTCCCATGGTAGAGTTCTGGACTAGCAGATAGTTTTCATTGCTCACAGTACATCAGCACACATTGTAACACAGCCATGTGCAGCTGCTTCAGGTGCAAAGAGAAAGGGTAACTCACTCTGCTCATAAAGACTACTTGACCAGGAAGACTAGATGAAGTCCGTTTAATTTCAGTCCTGAAAATAAGTAGAACTGCAAAGGGAACAGTGTTAACAGTAACTTGGAGCCAAGGTAGGAAAGTGCAGATACATTTTCATCAAGGAAAGGCATGCAATCGCTAGTCTAAACTCTTAAGTTTTGAAATGTTTAACTGCCAGCTCACGGTAGAAGGAGCTTGATGAGTACAAAGAACTAGATGAGAAACTTCCACGATGAAAACACAGGCTTATTGGTATGAGCAACATAAGCCAAAGCTGCAGACCTAAGCAGGTAGGCATTCATGCAAGGCTATGTTAGGATTCTACATGCAGTGAAGAGCTATTTAAAGATCTTTAGGGGCATGATATGGCTCAGTATGATTTTAAAATAGTAATTCTAAATAATATTCTTGTGGGGGGGGGCAGTTTCGAGACAGGGTTTCTCTGTGTAGCTTTGGTGTCTGTCCTGAATCTCGCTCTGTAAACCAGACTGGCCTCGAACTCACACAGATCCACCTGCTTCTGCCTCCCAAGTGCTGGGATTAAAGGTGTGTGCCACCACCACCCAACTAATTCTAAATAATAAGTAATAGTTCTTAATAATAAACCTGGCAGGTTTGTGCCTATCATCTGTATGACCTTGGTCAGAAGCATCAAGGACAGAAGACAGAACAGAGCATCCAGAAGAAAACGGGCAGAGGTGACAGTGGCAGCAGAGTCCCTGTCTTCTCCTCACCCACTCTCACCCTAGTTCTTAAGCACAATGCAAGAAACTTAAAGGCCAAATACAAAAGCTACTCACCACACTGCTGTGAAGGCTACTGGGAATTCTGTTAAGGACAGAGTCTCACAGGCCAGGATGGCCACTGTAGCCAAGTCTGACCCTGAACTCTTGATCTCCCTGCCCCTACTTCCTATGTGCTGAGAGTACGGTTTAGAGAATGAGTTGGGAGGAAGCTGGCTAGCAAGCTGTGGAAATGGCCTGCTCGAGGTGGCAAATGAGATAGAGGCACACACACAGGGGTCCATCAGTAGGTGACATGGACAAGCATTGCAGCTTTTAAATATGTTAAAGGTTCTTGGCAAAAAGGTGAGTGGTCTAGAGCCTGAGGAGCAGCTTAGTGGTTCAGAGCACTTACTATTCTTCCAAGAGTTCTAGTTCCATGGGGATCTTAACCCTCTGGCCTAGTGACCATGTGGACTACATACATGCACACATGTGTAGTAGAATATTATTTTAAGGTGTGTTACTTGTGTTTATGTTGCATTTGTTTAACTCTGTGAAGCTGTGTTACTGTGCCCATCTACAACACCTGATGGTCTAATAAAGAGCTGAACGGCCAATAGCAAGGCAGGAGAAAGGATGGGCAGGGCTGGCAGGCAGAGAGAATAAATAAAAGGAGAAATCTGGGAGGAGAGGAAGATCTAGGAGCCAGAGAAGGAGGAGGACTCCAGGGACCAGCCATCCAGATACACAGCAAGCCACAGAGTAAGAGTAGTGGAAGATTCCGTAAGATTTACGGAAGTTAGGGAACAGGAAAAGCCCTGAGGCAAAAGGTAGATGGAATAAGTTAAGGAAGACTGGCAAGAAACTAAGCCAAGCTAAGGGCCGGCATTCATAAGTAAGGATAAACCTCCATGTGTGATTTATTTGGGAGCTGGATGGTGCCCCCCCCCCAAAAAAAAGCCAAAAAACAACACCACCACACATCTGAGCAAACACACGCACACACACACACACACACTCACTCACTCACAATTTTAAATCATAAAAATAAATCTTTTTTTTTTTAACGATGGTCAAGGAACCACTTAGAAAATAGGAAAGGCTCAAAGACAAGTGACCCGAAGGTCTGGGCCTACCGAGTGTTGTAGCCCGAGGGATGTCTGAATAGAGCTGCTAGGCTCCAGAACTCAGAAGACAGTGTGTAGTGTTGATGCAGAAGTGAGTTGTCAGAGAAATAGTACTTAACGCTAAGGGTATGCATGAGCATGCCTAGGAAATGGTGTGCAGTAACAGGCTCAGAGAACTTTAGTTCCAACACTAAGGAGCTGAGAAACAGCAGCCAGTAAGTGAGACTGGGGATTATGGGAGTCGGGTTTTTAAGAAAGATGGCACAAAGTGTAGTTAGTCAGCTTTCAGGTCAAGTGAGAGAGAAACACAGAAGGATCTAGAGCAGGAAGGAGATGAAGTGTGATTACCAGCTTTAGAGGTCCAGACTGTTCCTCCATACCGAGAAACGTGGCTTTCAAAGAGGAAAGACAACATTATGGAATTCAAGGTAGAGTTATTTGATTGATTGATTGATTGATTGATTGATTGGGATACAGGGTCTCAGGAAGTAGCACAGACTGACTTTTAATGTGCACTTCTGTCTCAATCTCTGAAAGCCAAAATTATAAGTATATACTACCCATACTTGACCTTATAATTAGTTTTCTTTTTAAATTTTTAAAATCATTTTAAGTGTACAAGTGTTTTGCTTGCATGTGTATCCACACACCACTATGTTCAGTGCCCATGGAAACCAGAAGAGGGTATGGGATCCCTTGGAACAGGATTTACCGACATTTGTGAGTCACCACATGGGTGATGGGAATTGAACCCAAGTCCTCTGGAAGTTCAGTCAGTGCTCTCAACCTCCGAGACAACCCTGCAGTCCCAGTTTTCTTGACATGTTTATTTAAAATGGGAGCTATTAAAAGGTATTTTTGGTAGATGTAAAAGATAAAATAGACCTGGATAGTACACAGAATAAAGACTGTAGTTAGGTTTCTGAAGAATACCACTCCAAGGCAATTGTCAGGTAACCAGGGAGACTAGAGGCCGCCACTGAAGCCAGAGTATCACGTGGATGGAGCACACATGTTGTAAGGACCTGGAGCCTTGTGTTATGATCAGAGTCGCGGATGTCTTCCTTGGTGCCAGGCAATGGCTTATTTTCATTGTCCTTTTGGAATGTTCTTGTTCAGTCATGCAAAAGGCTATGTCACCCTATGGTCTCCTAGGAATTGTAAAAGAGTAATAAAGTTTTGAAAACACTTTACAAAATTCAAGAATTATAAAAATGCTAAGTGCTTTATGTGGTCATTGATTTAATCTTATAATGTTTAGACCATTTTGCCAACTCAATGTGGAGTTTATAATACATACTTGTTCTTACTCTTTTTTCTGTGAATTTTCACTTTCTGATTTTATTGCCTCCTTATGTGTGTTTTTTTCTAGTTCAGCAATAGTGATTAATTTAAAATTATGTATTGTAGTTAAAGCAAAAATAAAGTGAAACTGAATTTTCTAGCATAAGTAAAATTCTTTGGGTTTATTTTTTTTTAAAGTCATTCTTTGTAGACCACAGCATAAAGACTATAGTCCTAGCTAGGCATGGTAACTCATGCCTGTAATTCCAGCAATCAAAGGTTGAGACAGGAGAATTTCTGTGAGTTCAAGGTCAGGCTGGGCTATGTAGTGAGACCCTGTTCCCACCTCAGAAAGACTGTAGACCCAAGCTAATTGAACATTTGCAGATATTGAGTTATTACTCTGGAAGTTACTTAATCATTCTAATCTTCATTAATATTATCTGTAAATTGTCATCTGATAGGATATATGTAAACATGATAGTAAAGTTGTAAAGTAATATAAAGACATTATGGTTCGAGAAACATGAGACTTCAGACATTTATGGCTAATTAAATGCCCATCCTCGCTGTGGGTTTTATATGAATAAACACTAGGATGTGGACAAGCTACCGGTAGATTCATTTTGTTTAGTTTTTAAGAGCCATTGCTGTGGGATGGTCTGTATGTCAAATGTGTTGCTGATTGGTCAATAAGTAAAACACTGATTGGCCAGTAGCCAGGCAGGAAGTATAGGCGGGACTAACAGAGAGGAAAATTGAGAGAACAGAAAGGCGGAGGGAGACACTGCCAGCCGCCGCCATGAAAAGCAGCATGTGAAGATGCTGGTAAGCCACGAGCCACATGGCAAGGTATAGATTTATAGAAATGGATTAATTTAAGATGTAAGAACTAGATAGCTAGAAGCCTGAGCCATTAGGCCAAACAGTTTAAATAATATAAGCATCTGTGTGTTTATTTTATAAGTGGGCTGTCGGACTGCCGGGGCTTGGCGGGACCCGGAGAGAAAACTCTCCAGCTACAAGCCATTGACATTGTGATTAAACTGAATCACAGTATTTACAAAACCCTCTGTGTTTGGAAAATGTACTGTGGTCAATAAACAATGTATCTCAGTTTGTAAGCTTACCTGTTGTTCAGATGCTGACTGTACCTTTTACTAACTAAATAACTCGACATGTTTACATTGTTAAAGATTATTGTATGTGTACAATTGCTTTGTCTGCACGTCTGTCTGTGCATCACATGTGTGCAGTGCCCATCGAGGCCAGAAAAGGGTGTGGGATACTCTGGAACTGAGGTGACAGGGTGTAAGCTGTCCTGTGGGTGCTGGGAATGGAATCTGGGTCCCCTGGAGGAGCAGCCAGTGTTCTTCGCTGCTGAGCCATCTCTCGAGCCCTGAAAGTTTAAACACTGGAACACTGATATTCTTGTTTCACTCAAGTGTTGCCTCTTACATGAGATAACAGTGTCTGCTGGAGGGAAGCAGTTGAAACATGTAGTCATTGTGTTCTATGTACTCATCCATAATAATCTGAATCCATATGAAAGAATAGTTTCTGTAGAGTTAGCCTAAAAAACATTAAGTAGCTGAATGCTGACCAGGTATTTCCACTCACATGGCTTCCTGGTGGGGTATGTTTAGCACATTCAGAGGAATGCTTTCTTTCGAAGTGTTGAGACAGCTTTTTATTCTCTGGTTGCCAAATTGACCCATCCGTAGTTTACTGCCTTACACACAGTCCATCGATACTGTTGGTGATCTCTTCCTTGTCTAGAAAAAATGCTAAGTAAAAAAATTAAGGGTGAATTTTTCAAAAGAAAGAAATAAAGGAGCTGGGCGATGGTGGTGATGCCTTCAATCCCAGCACTCTGGAGGCAGAGCCAGGCGGATCTCTGTGAGTTCGAGGCCAGCCTGGTCTACAGAGCAAGTTCCAGGACAGGCACCAAGACTACACAGAGAAACTCTGTCTTGAAAAAAAAAAAAAAAGGAAGGAAGGAAGGAAAAAAGAAAAAGAAAAGCAGGTCTCTCTGAAACATAGAAAACGTGCAGCACTAAATATGGCCACCAGAGGATGCTGAGTAGCCAAAGACCTAGTGTTCTCATGGAGGCCGAATGAAATCTTGTCCTTGTGAGTGGGGCTTCAGTAAATGACACTGTTCATGTCCAGGGAGCTCAGTGCCTCCATCTTCTTCAGCTCCACATACTATCGGTCTGAAAGTGGCCCATCTTCCTGACTTCTCAAGGGGCAGTGATTAGCTGGAAGTATGCCATCCTTCACAAATATCTCTACCTCGTGAGCTTACCTGAACTTACCTGTTGAACTTCACCACCACCCCATTCAGGACTGCTTGCTCAGAAGTCACCATACAATTCAGCTAACGGAGTGTTTAATTTTTCCCATTTCTACTGGTTCCTAATGGTTACTTTCTTAATGGGACTTAGAACCTTCACAAAATAGTTACCAGCTGTTTGCCATTTAGCCATTCTCTAAGGTGAGTAAGAAGCCCACTACCTCTTTAGGAGTCATGCTCAGAGCCGAGATTTGCTGGGGTAAGGGAAATCCCCTGTCATCACCCTGGCAGAATCACATACCCTCTCGGTGTTATTGTTATAACTCGGAATGACACTAAGACCAGTGAAAAACAATTTTGGGTGACTGAAAAATTAGAAGGCAGTTAACAAAATCCATAGGTGCCTCCGTGTTTAAGTCCTTTCTTTTTGAGCAGTGTAG
Source organism: Peromyscus eremicus (assembly GCF_949786415.1). NCBI lineage: Eukaryota > Metazoa > Chordata > Mammalia > Rodentia > Cricetidae > Peromyscus > Peromyscus eremicus. The sequence goes on from NC_081436.1 coordinate 64,183,472, forward strand.
CCTAGTGCAGCGGCTGGGCACGCTGGTAAATATGGACTGTGAGAATGAGGACGGCCTGCTAACAGGCCTTGTAGTGTGTATTGGAGGTGAGACAGTCAAACACATCTGTGAGAAGAAAGCCACAGCCAGTGTCATGCTTGCTTCCTGCTGCTGGGAGTGCTGTGGTTTATGAGGGCAGGCTGGGGTGATGGGGCTTTCCTAGGTCATGCACTCTGCCTAGAAGAGCAGTAGCTGAAAAAGTTGGCCATGTGGATGTCCCTAATAGAAAACGATAAAACACTGACATCTGCAAAGGGCAGTGTAGGGACCAGCTTAAGGAATATTTTTCCATCTAACAATAATTTCTTTGCAGATTTATCTGTCTTGGTTTTGTGCCTCTTCTGAACTAGAAAGGCAAAAAGCATGTTCTTCACAGTATTCTTGCTCAAAGATGCTTCTGTTGACGCCAGGTGTCAGGCTCGTACCGCGAGGTCTGCTGCATCACTTTCTTGGGATTGGGAATAACATATGTCTGAGAATACAAAAGTTTCAGAACAATTACCCATTGCATAAGCTATTCTTTGAGCAACAGAATATATCAGCCACTTGCAACAATATATGGAAAGTTCCTCAAGAATACATTGAATTTAACAGTTGCATGGCTATTTTATTATTTTTTCCACCAGAGGTAAACCAACAGTATGGCTTTCATTTGCTTAGTAATTAAAGATGCATTTTCCCCTTTAATCCTTATTAGAATGGACTTTTTAAAGAGTGAGCTGAAATTTCATCCTGTAAAATAAAATGTAAAGATTTACTAGTAAAACTACTTCATATTAATGTGTATTATTCAAACCAGAGCTCAAATTCTTATCCCCAAGTTTCCACTCACAGCCACAGCCTCCTGGCATCCCAGTATGTAGATACAAAGTGAGATTAGCTACTCTTTGTGAAGCCCCTAGCAAGGCTCCGCCTGAGCTGTCACATAACAGTGGATCCACTTTGAAAGCAGGTGTCTGGCCCCAGGGAAGATCTGGCCGGAGCCTGGCTTCCTCGGGAAGTGTAACAGCTTGGTGGTACCCTAGCACTGCCAGCTTCGGGGGACATGTGGGAAGGTACTTATTTTACAAAGTAATACTAGAGGGAAATTCTTTAATGCCTTGTGCTCTACTAAGTGAATTGACATATTAAAATTAGAATATTTAAGTTTTGCCCTTCTCACACTTTTTCCATTAAAAACCAGTAAAGTCTTTGCAGCCTATTCATTTACCGTAGTGATCTAAGCGTGAAATCTGCTACAAATGCATATTCTAAGTGTTGTGTAGGTGGTGATGCTGGCATGTTCGTTTCTTGCCCTTCTGGTGATGTGTGCATACCACTTCTCTGAGATGACTTGGTGTACACTGTCTCCCTCTCCCCACACCAGAACCCTGAAAGGTTGCCTTTGACAGTTGATGGCTCCCTCACAGGGCCACATCTAAGACAATAATAGCTAAAATAATTCCTTACTGGGAAATTTTATTTTCTGAGCTTGTGTGACAAATAACAGTGCTGATTTTTGATACCTACTTTACTACTGCCTTTCATGTTTTTAATCATAATTTGTGTTTTAAAAGAACTGTATGTTTTGATGGGCTGATCCCTGGAGCTGATTAGCTAGCCAGGCTAGCCAAATTGGTGAGTTCCGGGTTCAGGGAGAGACCCTGTTACAAAAAAAAATTAAGAGAGTGACCGAAGAAATCATACAACATGGACCTCTGGCCTCCACAGGCATACACACATGAGCATGCGCACCTTTCACATGTATGAACTTGCACATTACACCATACGTGAATAAAGAGATGCTTGTCGATGCTATCGATTTGAGGTCAAGGAAGGTATAAAATGAGACAAGGGAACATGAAGTAGTCCTGTCATATGGCCACAGAGTCGGGTGGGGACATTAAAAACTTAAGCTTACAGTTAAAATTTAAAAGCTAGCTAGGCATGGTGGTGCACACCTTTAGTTCCAACACTTGGGAGGCAGAGGCAGGCAGATCTCTAGGTTTGAGGTCGGTCTGGTCTACAGCCAGGACTACACAGAAAAAGCGTCTCAAAACACCAAAACAACTACAACAACAGAAGACGTAAAAGCATAATTGTTTTTTTTAAGTAGACAATCTAACAGAAGGAAAGAAAATCCAGGTTTGTTTGTTTGTTTGTTTTGTTGTTGTTTGTTTTTTTCCTTATCTGGATTAAATTCAAGCGAGGGTATTTCATCGAGCCGTTGGTAGGGGACGGTGGTGTCTACAGAGAGGCGAGACTGGCAGTGATTCCTCAGCCTGTTTTGTGCTGAGCTAACTCAACATGTAAACTCACCATATGCCACTAAGTTAGGGCTCAGTGAACACGTTGCTGGGCATTTGGAGAGCACATTGGCGTAGACACTGGTTTCACAGGCTTCTGTGGGCTGAGCCAAGGCTGCAAGATCACAGGGCTGTTGTGTAGTGTGGTGAGGAAGAGTAAAGTGAACCTGCTGGACTCTGCTTTCCTTGGTCCTAGAGAATGTGGAGAATTTCCGCTGTGTCTGTGCTCCCAAAGAGGAAGTCAGAAGTGATCACGCTGCCTACGTGGCTTTAAGAGCAAAGGGGACAGTACCCCAAGGGTTAGGCTGCCACCCTGGCAATACTACTACATCATGAAACACCTCCACCTCTTCTGTGGACAGACGACCAGTGATCAACCAAACCAGAACAAGAGCACAGAAATCCACCCCTACCATTGACAAGACACCCAGAAAGGGTCTCTCCTCCGCCACCAAACAGGCAAGACCTTAAAGGGACAGACCTCTGGCCATGCCTCATGCTAAAGAAAAGGGGACAAAATTCACATTTAACATGAAGTTGAAGTTCATAAGTACTCTAGACTTTTAATGACTAAAAATACCAGAAGCCAGTGGGACACACACGACATTCTTTAGGGATGTCACAGAAATATGGCATTACACAGATGAAAATATTTGTTAGAGAAAAGAACTTTTAATTTTATATAATGATTCTACAGAGATTTGGCTGCCTAATCAGCTAGTTATAGAACTGTTTTAAGAACCTTGTGTGTCACGTGTCTACATTGCTGTCACTCAGGAGCCATCCACCGTGTGTGTTTGTTTGTTCGGAGACAGGATCTCTCATTAGTCTGGGGCTTCCCCGTAAGCCCCTGAGATCCTCAGTCTCTACCTTTTATTCCTGAGTTACAAGTGCCAGCCACCTAACCAGCTGCTCCCATGGGCTCTGAGGCCTGAACTTAGGGCTTCACGCAGGGCAAGCGCTCTGCCTACCGAGCTTTCTCTCCCGCCTCAGCATGCTGCTTAGTTTTTGTTTCACTTTGATATTTAAATGGCATCCTACTTATTTTGGGGGGTACACACATGCCACAGTACAAGTGTGGCAATCGGAAGACAGCCTTCAGAGGCTGAGTCTCCTTCAAACATGAGGATCTTGGAGATCACACTTGAGTCTACAGGTTTCTGCAGCAGGTCTCTTACCCAACGGGCCATCTCACTCACCTGCATGTTGCTTTTCTGATATTGGTTGTAGTCTTTCATAACAAGTGTCTTTCACATTGGTAAATGTTTAATTGAACTATATAATCACTTACTTGGTAATCCATATATGTGTGTGTGTGTGTGTGTGTGTGTGTGTGTGTGTTCTAAACTTTTGAAAATGTTAATCGAAATTGCTGAAATAAGACATCGATTTCCATCTGCCCTTTTTATATCCAGAAAATTGTATTTACTGTTTGGTTTTTAATTTACTCAGTTTTTCTGGCCCCGGAATGTTGAAAGTTGTTGTTATCTGTTGTAAGAGCACAGTTGTACTTGAGTCATTTTCCTGATTGTTTTTAGCAGACAAAACTACTTACTAGAAACTGAAAAGCATAAAAGGAAATGGTGTCTATTGCAACTAAAGAGTGCAACTCAGATTTCGTCATTCCTTTCTTAAATGTGTGGCCAAGGTCTTTCCAGAACAAGACAACCTAGACTGCTCATCAGTCTGTAATTCATCTGCTTCATCCAGGCTCCACATAGCACCAGACCATCCATGGGCATCTGAACAAAGTCCTGCTGTGTGTGGAGGAGACGTTACTTACTACAAATTTTCTTAGATCATATTTATATTGGTAAAATATGGAATCTGTCTCAAAGGCTATGTAGAGAAATATTTATTTCACCAAACAGCCCATCAGGTGGGAAGCACATACAGCCATTTCATTAGGACCAGATGTGACTAGAATACGTTCATTAAGAAAAATACTTGGCCGGGCGGTGGTGGCGCACGCCTTTAATCCCAGCACTCAAGAGGCAGAGGCAGGAGGATCTCCGTGAGTTCGAGCCCAGCCTGGTCTACAGAGCGAGATCCAGGAAAGGCGCAAAGCTACACAGAGAAACCCTGTCTCAAAAAAAGAAAAAGAAAAAAGAAAAATACTTCTCTGGTATAACCCAGGAAGAAAGGTGAGGGGTTTGATTTTTGTTTTGTTTTAAAGAAATGTTGGCCTGTGCCTTAGTTAGTGTTTCTGTTGCTGTGAAGAGACACTGTGACTATGGAAACTCTTCTAAAGAAAAACTGGGGGCTGGCTTACAGTTCAGAGGAATAGTCCATTGGCAGGAAGCATGGTGGCATGCAGTCAGACATGGTGCTGGAGAAGGAGCTGAGAGTTCTGCATCTAGATCTGCAGGCAGCAGGAAAAGAATGAGACACTGGGCCTGGCTTGAGTATCTGAGACCTCAAAGCCCACCCCCAGTGACACACTTTCTCCAACAAGGCCACACCTACTCCAACAGGCCGCACCTCCCATTAGTGCTACTCCCTGTGGGAAGCATTTTCTTTCAAACCACCACATTCTACTCCCTAGCCCCCATAGTCTTATAGCCATATCATAATGCAGAAATGCATTTAGTCCAACTTCAAAAGTCTCCAAAGTCTATCATGGTCTCAGCAATGTCTAAAAGTCCAAAATTCAAAGACTCTTCTGAGACTCATGCAATCTCTTAACTATAATCCCCTGAAAAAAAAAAATCAAAAAGCAGATCATATACTTCCAACATACAATGGCACAGGACATGCATTACCATTCCAAAAGGGAGGAAAGGGAGCACGGTGAGGAAATACTGGACCAAAGCAAGACTGAAAAACTGCTGGGCAAACTCCAAACTCTGCATCTCCATGTCTGATGTCAACATGCTCTTCAGACTCCATCTCCTTTCAGCTTTGTTGACTGCAGCACACTTCTTTCTCTTGGGCTGATTCCACTCTGTCAGCAGCTCTCCTCAGCAGGTATCCCATGACTCTGGCATCTCTAATATCTTAGGGTCTCCAAGGCAATCCGGGCTTCTTCACAGCTTCACACAATAGCCTTTCTGGGCCTCCATGCAGGGACAACCCTGACACATGCCTGACCTCTGCAGCTTTCCTTAGTTGCAGAGGGAGAATATATAACTCCTTTCTTCTCTTCTTGACTCTACAGCCAGAAACATGTGGCCAAAGCTGCCAGGTTCTGCTGCTTGCTGGGGCTAGAAAACGTGCCCGTGTTCAGTTACATCTTTACCAACATTCTGTTTTCAACAGTTTCCCTCACTGCCTAAGCTTGGCTGTCCTGAAACTTGATCTGTAGACCAGGCTGGCCTCAAGTGCAGAGATCTGCCTGTCTCTGCTTCCAGAGTGCTCAGATTAAAAGTGTGCACCACCACACTTGACTGTCAAGTCACATTGATGTGAAATTCCCTAGAAAATAAACTATAAAAAAATGTATACTGGCCAGGTGGCAGTGGTGCACGCCTTTAATTCCAGCACTCAGGAGGCAGAGCCAGGCAGATCTCTGTGAGTTCGAGGCCAGCCTGGTCTACAGAGCGAGATCCAGGACAGGCACCAAAAACTACACAGAGAAACCCTGTCTCGAAAAAAAAAAAAAGTGTATACTTGATGCTTCAAATTCCTGACCTTAAGTACCACTCGCTCCACTCCCCAGTGTCCTTGCAGACACAGCCTCATCCTGTACACCTCTAAGCTGATGGGTGTGCTCACCTGTATTTACCGGGCTTTGGTCTGTTTCCTTTGGGAAAATAAGTGTGACAGATTGTGTACAGTGTTTTTAAAACCAAACCAGATTCTGTGCAGTGAAGTAAAATTTTTAGCTAAAATAGAAGTAAGGGGAAAAGGAACATGTTGCTTCAGGCCACAAAACTCAAAACAGTCTGAGGCATGCGTGAGTAAATCTTACAAAATGCTATCGGCAATTCTGCATTGAAATTGCCATAGGAAATTATTGTTGTCAGGCATTCTGTTGGTAGTTCATATCGGTAGAATTGCTAGCAGATGGGAAAATAGATGAGTCAGGATACAGTATTAGCAATCCATGTTTTTTTAATCACAGGCCACTAATAATGTCTGCAGCATCTGTGAGATTCGTTTAAACAGTTGCTAGGAAGAGTTTGTTTTCCCAGTAAACACAATAAACCTCGTACAGTATTTTCTTAATGGACTATTTGACTAAACGTGTTAACATTTACTTACATGCGAGACTGTTTTCTTCATTGTAGTGGTGTCTCATTTATTCTGACATGTTGATTCTGCCAACAACTCATAAACCCATTAAGCTTGAAATGTTACCACATTATACATTTTAAAGCTTTGTAGTTGAGCTGGCAAGGTGACTCAGTGGTAACAGCCCATGCCACCAAGCCTGACCACCTGAGCTCAGGCCCCAGGACCAGAACAGTAGAAGGAAAGAAGCAACTCCGGCAAGTTGTCCTCTGACCTCCACACACTCATACATGTGCAAAATAAATAAACGAATAAGTGTTTTTGAAGTCTTTATATTCCTGTATCTGTTGCTGTTTTGATTAAGATTTTAAAAAATATCTCCAGTAATTAGAAATATATTTGACAAACATAATATAAAAATCCAAGGATTTTCTTCTCTCCAAAATGGTTAAAATTATTTTAGAAAGTAATTCAGTAGTGATACTTAAATGTAATATTTTAGATTGGATAGTAAAATAAATGTGTAACTTAAAGTTCCAGTTTACTGACAGCAGTCAGTAAACATTCAGGATTTCTCATATTCAGGAATAATCCTAATTGCTAAAAGTTTAAACTGTCAGAGTTGTCAGTAGGGTGACTTAAACTTATTTTTCATCTCAACTTTCACATCACTGAGTTGTTTGTACAGCTGATATATGAAGTGTTAACGAATGGAGCATTAATTTGCATAGAATACTTGGGTTTTCTTTTTAAGATACTGAGAGATGTAATGTTTTGGGTTTTATGTGCAGAATCTTCTCCTGCATGAAATGTGAGAACTTAGGACTGTCATCACAGAATGAAGTTTCTGCTGGACCTAGAAGTCATCCATCAAACCACCAATTTTCAAACATATTGTTGCCTTCTATTGACCTTTTAATTTATGAGCAGATATCTATGTGCTCTTCTGTCTGTTGCTGTCAAAAGTCGTGGGCTTTTCCTGAAAGTCTTATTTAAAACAAAAATTAACTAGCCAACTAACCTGAAACCTAAGAAAAGGGCAACTCTGCCTCTCCCAGGAGGCTCTGCCTGGCCCATTGGCTCTGTTGACCCATTTCAAATGTTCTGTACAAGGTTCTCCTTCTCTGTAGACATGTTCCCAGGACAGTTCAACTTGGCTTGAAGACCCTGGGAATTTCTCAGTAGCAGTGATGTTACTCCCTGGTAGGCCTGTTGGGAAAACTTCTGCTACTTGGAAACATAACCAAATACCCAGTGAAATTTCCTATCAGATACTCAATTTACACCTGTGGGATGAAAGTATTTCATCTTTGACGAAGCCGTGAGCATGTTTCCACTCTCCTCTCCTTCTCATTTGTCTCCCAGTATAAAACCACCCAAGGAGACCTGTTAGGCTTTCACGTTACTTTAAGTGTTTGAGATCTAACAGGTCAGAAATACATACCTTGACAGTGTGCAATAATCCCCTGGCCAAAATTAAATGGTCATGACTGGTTTGTGGGCTTTCGTTTCCTTCAGGGCCAGGCAGGAGAAAGGTTCTGTACCTGACCTTGCTTCAGAGAGACAGAGCATGCCGGGGTAGAGGGGAGGACCGAGTGTGTGGATGGAAGAGTGATGGATTTGAAATCCCCCCAGACTTACAGTGTGGTAACTGATGTCAGTCACCGACGTGGTAGAAGGGCGGACTACAAGTTGCCGTGGCACAGAGTTTGGCTCCGCCGTCGACCACAGTGTAACCTGAGCAAACCAGCTGTCTCCTAAACTATGAGTTAGACTAGATCTCTGAGGCCTGCTTACACGGATGGCGTCCATGGAAGTTGAATGCACGACTCCGTGCCTCTGTCAACAAATGGCTTTGTCATTAACAGGAATTTTTAACAACCCCAAATTCCAAAATTTGTTTTCCCCAGGTCCAGACAATTTAACTTACCTGATGTCAGAAATCAGTTTCACTCTGTTGTTATTGGTATGTCTTGCCCCTGATTGATTAGTTACAGATGATGGGCTGTTGGGAGGCAGGATTTGTTAGAAGGCGGCAGCCACCGCAGGTTGTTTTTGAAGGGACTCTCTTGGCCCTGGTATCTTCCATCTCTCTACTTTCTGTCCACAGTGAGGTGAGCCGCTTTCCTCACATGCCTTCCCACCACAGAACCCAGTTACCAGGTATTGAAGCTTTTAAACACATGAGCTAGAGTCTAGACCAGGAACCACAGACTCTGAACCCATGAGCCAAAATAATTCCGCGCCCCCCTTAGGTTTCCTTTCTCAGGTTTTGTTGTCACCATGGCAGAAGGTGACTGACAAAGCCTCTGGCTGCAAACCCTGAGGTGTGGATACTCTTTTCTGTGTACACCATGTGTGGATTATATGATCAGGAGAGAATCTTCTTCCCTGTACAACCTTCTCCATTGTGGGCTTCAGTTCTGTCTGAAATGCTGCTGATTCCCTAAGTCTGTGTCGTTAGCTTAACTCTCCTTCCTGGTTCCCAAGCCCCAAATAAACAATTCCTGTCTGATGATTCCACCTTGATGCCTTCTTTACACCTTAAACTCACTGGGACTAAAATCACTTCCCTGCCGTAGTGATGATATCAAACTGAGCCCATTACCTGTGCTTCCAGCCAGTCAACAAAGATGCCTGCCAGGTCTGTTGTGGTTTCTCAGACTTTCTCTTCCTGAGCCCTCTCTCCTTCCCAGTAGACTGCTGAGTAACTGGTAATGGGTTTCCTATCTTTTTTCCTCCATGACAGTCCTTTTCTGTGCTTACTATCTAGGAAATGTTTCTAAGTTTCGTCTACGATTATTCATAGGTAACGTGTCTTGTCATGGAAACTGTCTAGTCACACTGAAGAACTGTAGCCATCTGCATTTGCCCTCTCCCTCCCTCCCCTCCTCATCTTCTTAACTCTCAGCAGCCTGCTCGACACCTCCAAAGATGACACACATTTTGTGTATCGTGTATGCTTCTGTTTGTCCGGCTTGCTTGCCCTGTTACCCCGTTTCCAGCCTTCTCATGCTCCAGTGAGCTCTCTGTGTAGTCCTTCCATGCCGGCTAGATTACAAACCTGTGACAAGTATTTTATTCATCTCTTTGTCTATGGTGCTTGGTCTATAGGAAATCTAAGTAAATATTTTAATAAAGGAGTTCTCTAAAGTTCCCGAGGACATAGCTAACTATAAATTATGCAGAAGTCATTTTCTATAACCCCAGCCACACATAGCTCCAATCCAAAACTCAGACTTAAAAGAAAACAAACAGTGAAAATGAGCAGGATAAGCCTTACCTCCACACCCTATCTTCCTAACCCTACATCAGGCTTTCGTCAACAGCCTGCTCTTAGTATAGTAAGGTTGTTTAGCAGTATCTCTCATTCTCAGTAGATCCGCGGGTTGATAGAGACATAGAAGAGTATATATCCTGTGACATCAGAAAAAGAAGTGAGAAGTTGCTTTCAGATGAAGGTTTCTGAGGAGAAAATTGTTATGTAGCACAGATTAGTGTTATAGATATTTTTATATGTTAATAATGACAACTTGTCATTGAGGGAAGATTCTTTGAGACCCTATGTCCTCTACTTCAAAAGGCAGTGCATCTGTAAAAGACGCTGTTCTAAGTGAGACAAAATTGTATCACCGGAACAAAGACTACTTAGGTGCCTTATTAATTTATTTTACAGCAGACCACTAGTTCCTTAGCAGTGCCTGCCAATGGTTCTCCAGCACCACAGGCCTGTCCTTCACCAATTTTATACATTGGAAACATAAAATCTGTTAGAAGAGAATCTTTCTTCTTTCCTTGAATTCAATTCATTGCCATCATTAACATTTACTGACTCTGGCAGTGTGCCCTAGTAAAGGAAGACATCCACAAGGAGAGTCTTAAAGCAGCAGATTGTGAAGTTGGAGGAGCCGTTTACTTCACAGGATGGGTTGCTGCTCTGGTCTTCAGTGACCAGTCCCTCCGCGTCCTGTGTTCTACTCCTACCCACTTGCATGTCATGGCTTTCAGCAGTGGGTTGGCTAGGTTCTAGAAGTATACAGTCTATAAAGGCAAAGAAAACAACTTAGACTATCTAGAGCAGGATCAGGAAACTCAGACATAACTTAGTTAGAAAACACATTCTGGAACCAAATACCGAATTCTGTTGTTTAAATTGTGTGGTGTAGAACTTTAGGGATGAGAAAGACTGACATGTGCTGAGCTAGAGGTGGTATCGTGAGAATCTTGAAGTGTGGCTGGAGCACTGGCTCGGCAGTTCCGCACACTTGCTGCTCTTGTCGAGGACTTGAGTTCAGTTCCCAGGACCTCCGTGAGGTGGCTCACAACTTCCAGTAGGAGCTCCAGGGCATTCTGATGCTTCTGACCTCCAAGGGCTTAGGAACATATTCACACACAGATACAGAATTTAAGATAATGAAAGTAAGTCTTCTGTTTAAGGAGAGCACTAAAGTAGAATTGGACTCCATAGATGTGCCTGGGTACATCTGTCTTCAGAAATGTGGCTCCATGTCCACGCTGGCTCTACAGAACAATGTCACGTGTGTGTATAGTTCAGAGAGGGGTTAGCTTCCTTGTGCAAAATTCTTATCTCCACAGTGATCTGAACAGAACTAAGCATGGAACAAATGTGTAATTAATGCCCGGTTTTAAAATGAATGGGGAAGCTATATACTACTGTGAATGGTATGCAAATGTAAATCATAGCAGAGTTGAAAAGCTAGGTCCACTGGGTATTCAGGAGACTGAGGCGGGAGGATCTTGAGCTTAAGGCTAGTCTAAGGTATATAGGGCCAGCCTGGGACTACACAGAAATACTCTTCCTTTAAAACAATAAAAAGTAATAAGCCAGGGAGGTTATTTTATGCTGTCCAGTGCAACACAGCAGGGCTGGTCTCACACAGGCCAGTGCTTCTCACACCCACCCCAGGGCAAGCGTTCAGCCTGTGCTGAGCATCATCCTACAATATTGTTCTTCCCAACATATTTTTGGAACTTTCTCTTGTGACTCATTCTCGGTATCCTCAGAACCTTTTTTTGGCTGAGAGTGAATTTGATTTGGGGAAGCAGGAGTCACTTAGGGCCAGGTATGGTGAGTAAAGTGGAGGATCGCTGAGAAATGCTACTTCAGCCTACTATTTTGGGTAATAAGTAATGAGAGTGTTTTCTAGCTTTGACTCATAAAACAACTGGAGAGTTATCTTCTTCTAAAAAATGAGCTTCAGGTTTTATCATTTTCAAACTAAGTCTCATGTTCTCATATAATGTTTCTGCTCCAGAATATTGGCTTCCTGAAGTTTAAACCTATTTTGCCTGGTTCTCCGGCACCCACACCTACCTGCCCTCACCCCCTGCATCCCACCACTGAAGCCCTCTCCTGAGACCTTTGAGTTTGGCATTTCTTCACTTCAGTGAAGCAGGGCCTCCTCTTCCCCAGGGCTCAGCACCGCTGAGATGCTTTCTCTGTCAAGGACCAGTGTGGCCCGTACTCCTGTGGGAGTCTGTTCCCCAAGTGCCTTGGAGTTCATGGTGGGGCTCCTTCCTTTCTGGAGCAGATCTGTTCTGAAAAGCACTCAAAAATCCCATAGGGACCGCTTAGACACCTCACTGTGATCTCTGCCACACAATGACTCTGTGCTGGCCTGGATCCCATCAGCCCTTGAGAACTCAGCCTCCCCCTCATCTCTAGGCTCCCGAAGGGCAGTGGACCAGTTCTTTCCTTGTTTACCCATCAAGGTGTGGAGTGCATGAGGATAGCAGTCTGTAATTCATTGTGTTTAACAGGGGTCTTTTTTCTTTGTTAAAAACTACCTACCCTCCACTGTTCTGTAAGAGGGAAGGCATAGTTTTAGGGGCTTTTACATTATTTGGGAGTTGGGAAGCATATACATGCCATAGCATTTATGTGGGAGTCAGAGGACTACAAAAGATTTGGTTTTCTCCTTCCACCACATGGGTTCAAGGAATTGAACTCACACCTTAACCTTGGCAGCAAGTGCCTTAACCCACTTACAGGTCCAGGTTAGGGTTTATTTTAAATGTTGCTAGGGTAAAAGCTGACTGTGTGTCTGGTATAGAGCATCCTATAGCCCCTCATGACATTCCTGATGTGCTTCTCAGGAGATGACCCATGGAGGACCCTGTTTTGACAAATAGATACAGTTAGTTAAGCCTGGGGTGCTGTAAGTCCTTTGATGTAGCAGAACAGGTGCTCTCTCCTGATGTTGCAGTGAAAAGCAGTGAGGAATGTGCTGTTGTCCCTAAAGCCAATGTAACCAGACTATGCTATGTCCTGTAACAATGTAACCAGACTGGACTGTGTCCTGTAACAATGTAACCAGACTGCACTGTGTCCTGTAACAATGTAACCAGACTGGACTGTGTCCTGTAACAGTGTAACCAGACTGGACTGTGTCCTGTAACAATGTAACCAGACTGCACTGTGTCCTGTAACAATGTAACCAGACTGTAATGTGTCCTGTAACAGTGTAACCAGACTGGACTGTGTCCTGTAACAGTGTAACCAGACTGGACTGTGTCCTGTAACAGTGTAACCAGACTGGACTGTGTCCTGTAACAATGTAACCAGACTGTGCTGTGTCCTGTAACAGTGTAACCAGACTGGACTGTGTCCTGTAACAGTGTAACCAGACTGGACTGTGTCCTGTAACAGTGTAACCAGACTGGACTGTGTCTTGTAACAGTGTAACCAGACTGTGCTGTGTCCTGTAACAGTGTAACCAGACTGCGCTGTGTCTTGTAACAGTGTAACCAGACTGCGCTGTGTCCTGTAACAGTGTAACCAGACTGTACTGTGTCCTGTAACAGTGTAACCAGACTGTACTGTGTCCTGTAACAGTGTAACCAGACTGGACTGTGTCCTGTAACAATGTAACCAGACTGCACTGTGTCCTGTAACATCTCACTGCCAGTTCATTCTCAGGTCGGCCACACTCAGTGCAGAACTTACACCTTTGGGTTGTTTGTTTGTTTGAATCACACTACTATTTTATCAAAACACTGAGTAAAAATATTCTAGATAATGTAATTTTCCATTTGAGCAATAAAATTTTCAGCATTTGGTAAAATAAAGGATAATTTTATTTTATTGTCAACTGAGCCTGTATTCAGTCTGGCCCAGTTCTTGATCCGTTGGTATTAGGTTTTTACAGCCCCCTGTAGCTGTCCCCAGAGTATCACCCGAACAGCTGCTTTTGACAGTGGCACATCTGTCTCTGGGCCTTTTTCAAATGGGTTTCTTCCTCTTACTTTTTTATCATTCAGTCTTAGCAGGGCATGTGTTGATCGATTTACTGTGGATTACTTGAGGTTCCTGCAAGGCGTAGCTTATGGCTTCTTCAGGGAAAGAATTCCTGCTTTAATTGTTGACCATGCTTCTAAGACAGTGTAAAGAATTTTCAGGAATATTTATTTTAAAACTCATTAGACTTTAGTATATTTTTGATGCTTTTACAGTATTAATTTCTTTTTGTTGTTTTTTCTGCATTTAGTTAAAAAATCTAAGTTTGGAGGAACTACAGATGCGGCTGAAAGCCCTGGACCCCATGATGGAGCAGGAGATTGAAGAACTGCACCAAAGATACAGTGCAAAGAGGCAGCCCATCCTGGACGCCATGGACGCGAAGAAGAGGCGGCAGCAGAACTTCTGACCCGCCCCGTCAGTGTGACCGGAGACCAAGCAGCCCCAGAACTGAAGGATTGTACTACTTTTTAATCCCTAAATGTATGTTCTCCAGTTTTGCAAAAGTCAAAAACTAATGATGGTACACACCTAGATAAATTCCCGAAGGCAAATTTTACAGTCGTATCCACTCTGACTTCATTTTGAAAGGATGAGGACGATAGATAGCTCTTTCTGCCAGCTCTTCCACCAGCAACCGAACCAATCCAAACAGCGGAGCTATTGCTTTATCGCACCGTACTGGAGGGCTTTATGTTACAATGTTCTTTATTCCTATGGAGAAGCCTATTTATTGTACCCCTAGGTAGACTTATTTATTTATGCAGTTTCACTTTTTGTTTTTGAAAGACAAGATCAGGATAGTTTTGGTGAATATCCAGACACATTGACAGATGATAATATACAACTAAATTGTGCATTAAGCAGGGAGCTCTGGGTGCGTTCCTTCATCTCCAATAGGAACAGAGCAGCAAGGGCAATAATGTCAAATGAACCAAACATTTTTATACTGAAGACTTAATTCCATTTCTCCCCTGTGAAGTGTTAATTCTTGACTTTAATATTGGTACAAATAAGGCTATATATATGTAGGTCAGACAGAATTATACCATGTAAGACCAAAGAAATCAGTGAATCCTTGTACAAAAAAAAGGTGTGGGAAATATTTTTTAAAGCACTGAAACCTGAGAAGACAATGTAATGGTTAACATTTCCTGTATTAGTCCGCAGTAATCTCATCAAATTTACTCTGCGAAAATTGCTTTTGTCACAGGACTTTTTGGTGATTTCATTTATTTCCTGGGAGTTGATAGGTATCATGTATCTGACAATAACAAAACAGGAAAAGCGTTTGTACTAAACTGGGCGTCCTTGGGGCCTGAAAACAAAACAGATTTAAGCTAGAAAGAGACTCATTTCTGAGCTTATTACCGTTTGTGTAACTGAACTGGGACCATTCTTTCCTGCGCTACACATGGCCATTTTGAGTGTGTGTTCCTTATGTGTTGATTACTATGTGTACATCATGAAGACAAATAAATTCCATTGTGCCACCCACACATTTCATCTTTTTTTTTTTTTTTCAAGCTTATGGCCTGGACTCTGTTAGGCAAGTCAGGTTGTGACTCATTAGTGGTGACCCTGAGACCTCACTGGCTTTGTAGCTCAGGTTCTTCCTCTCAGACCCCAGGCCCACCATGCTCTGGCAGGATGCTGCCTCCTGTCAGCCCCAGCACGGGATACAGTGGTTACAGCTGTGCTTGCCACAGGGAAGGAGCTCTGACAACTCACTTCAACTAGCAACAACTCCAGTGGGTGCAAGAGCTGTCCCAGGGGTCGGGACGGGGTGGCCTTCCTTTGAGGCTGACATTGACCACAGACGGCAGAATTTCTTACCTATGGTAAGCTTCCACTCATTTTAAACAGCATTGTGCCCAAGGCCATGCCTTGAAGTGACATTTGTTTTTGTTCTGTTGGATCCTTATAAATAGTATATTATATAATTGCATAAAATTATAAAACTAAAAATAAGATGGCTAAAACTAACAAGACTTACTTTGCGCATACCAGTTGATATTTAATACGTTAGAAAGACATGTTCTCACTGATGCAGCTCATCTTTATTGGAGTCCACTGGAGACAGTCAGACATGCTCTTCAGCTCACACAGTGTCCAGGTTTCCTTTCTTAATAGTCTTTCTTGTCACCAACCTAAACCTGGTGGAATCAAATGACTCATTCTACCATCTAATCAAAAGCACCTACTTGAAATGACAGAAAGTAACAAAGATGACTTCTGCCCACCTGACGAAATGAGACTGTTAGCCACTTGTACTTCCTGTGTGCCTGAGTCAGGACAAGGGCTCCCTTTTAGTAATGTCACATTCTAATTATTGTAAATACTTTTGCACCCTGTTATTATATCTACATCTATTTACACACACACACACACACACACACACACACACACACACACACGTATTTTTGCCTTTTTGAGACAGGGTTTCTCTGTGTAGCCCTGACTGACCTGGAACTCACTTTGTAGACCAGGCTGGCCTTGAACTCACAGAGATCCACCTGCCTCTGCCTCCCAAGTGCTGGGACTAAAGGTGTGCCCACCATACCTGGCTCATACACATATATTTTAAGGGAATTAAGAGCAATGAGTATCATTTTACCCTAGAGCTGTGTTAAATGAGTCAAAACATTTTAGCATAATCGATCTTAAAATTTTCCTGTCTTCTCCCTCCCTACCCCTGTTCTCACCATGCTACAAAAAACTGAAGTGTTGAAGAATGATGAGCCGTGAAAGAAACCTTTAAGTCTAGTTGAGTCTAATGAATCACAGCGCTCAGGAAAAGGATTTTCTAGCTATTTTTGAGTTTAAGAAGAAACCTTTTATTTGACCCTCCCTGCTGAGATCTTCCAAAAATAAGTAAGCATACTGTCTGCACAGCCATCCTTTAACAGATACTGTGAGTGCACGAGGCTGATGAGTCTTCATCAGGAGAAGCTGGCTGTCCTGTACGGTGAGGGGAGAGTGCTTTGTGTTTGATTTACTGAACTTAGATACTGCACAGTTACAGCTATCACAGCTTGTTTTAACATAAACAGTTCTATGTTCAAAATACGGGCTATAACTTCAGCCCATATAAATTGGAGAAGAAAATAGACTTAAGGGACTTGAGCATGACACCTGTTATTCGGGACCCTTACAGTATTCGGTGCTGTGCTGGACAGTGTCACCGTGCGCTTTTCTATCTCTTCTGCTCATTTACTGAATCACATCCCAGGGTTTGAAGCCATGCACTGCTCACTGCCAGGTACATCACTTCTCAACAAACATTATATAATACACTAATGGGATGTTTTTAACTTAGTCACAGGAAATCTTCCCAAATTACTGACACATTTATATTCAGTAGAAATGCTATTTCTGTTTCTTTCCTATTTTAATGTTAAAGATTAATGATTAAATTCTAAAAATACTGCTATTCTAAATAGAATTCTTTAACTACTTGGAATTACTGAACTGTTACTATTAGGCATAGGCACTTAATTAGATATTTCATCAGAATGCTATTTTGGAGTGTCAGCTATCCCTTTTTGGCACAGCCTAGGAATTGGAGCTAATGAATATTGTGTTTCTTTGCTCTTTGATGTGATGAAACCTGGACCCAAGGAACTCTTATATATCTTAGTTGGGGACTCTGGTGTGTCAAGGGTGACTTGGGCCCCACGCCTGAGTCCACTGTCCCCCTTTTCACACCCACGCCAACACTTGACATCAGCCATCTCTTCCCTGGGGGCTCTCTTCATCACAAAGACTACAAGAAACGCCACAGGGCCCTCTCATTTCCTCCATCAGCCTTTAAAGAGGGTTCTGTTTGTTTTCCTCACAGTGGGCAGTCACAGCTCTCCTCACCACTCCTCCTGCCCCAAGTCTCTGCTCACAGAATACTGACTGCCAAGTTGAGCGAACTTGGCTTCCTGGTGTTCGGGCCCACAGCATGGCTCAGCTGCCATCTGTGACCTCATCTTTCATTATTGCTTTATTTGTTACCATAATTGTTTCCTTTACCTTCATTTCAGGTTGTAAAGTTTGTCAAGTTTATTGACCATGTTTCCCTGTGGTGCTTCTCGGTGTACTGGCTAGGAAGCACTGGGTATTAGATATAATGGGTTTCATTGTATGCAGTACTCATTGTTTATAGGTTGTCTCTACAGCAACCAAAATGTCAGCCATGTTCGAGCTCTATGAAGACCTGTCCTCTTGATGTATTAGCTCGGCACTTCACACAAGATGTGAATGTGTATTCTTTCTATTGAAAAAGCAAAGGAAGACTGAAAGAAATGTGGAGATTAAGCAAAGTCACAGCTAATTAATGCCAGTGTGGGCCCTGAGCTTCTGTGGGTCATCTCCAAGCCACCTTCTCACTGGACCACACTGTAATAAACACAGGATGCCTGGCTCTAGACTCTTGACGGTGTCACCAAACCTCAAGACAGGATCAGTGTGAGCTGATTATTACCATTTTTGCCTTTCAATAAAACCTCCATTTTCTGAAATGGTATTCTTTCTATATGGGGAGTGGATTGTAGGTACCAAGCTTCTTTCAGTTACCAGGATGCAGGCGGCATCTGTTTGCCTTGGTTGCCACGCCGCTCTGGAAGCTGCCCTGTGTCCTTCTCTCCCCCTACCAGCTGCCCTTGGGCAGCACTTTGGAGAAGCATTAGGCGGTAAAAGGACCCTGACATGAGCTGTTAAATGCTCTGGGTTCAAATATCAGTTCTTCCTTTGTTGTCCTAGGCAAAAATAACCACTAAACCATGCAGTGTTTAAATGCATTTGTAGCTGGAGGAATGGTTCAGTGGTTAAGAGCATGTGCTGCTCTTCAGAGGACCCAGGTTCAATTCCCAGCACCCACATGATAGTTAACAATGGTCTAACTCCAATCACAAGGTATCTAAGACCCCCTTCTGGCCTCCATGAGCACTGAAATACATGTGGTGTACAGACACACATGCAGGCAAAGCACTTGAACACATAAATAAGTTTGTAATAATGCAGCAATTTCCATGAGCAAATGCTCCAGTACCTATCAAATGTTTAGCAAAGTCCCTGGCATTATGTAACGGGTATTAGCTAAGAATCAACTTCCAGCCTGTTTCAGTTTCATTTTCATGCATTGTTTACAGAAATAGAAAAGGGGAGTCTGTCGGTTGAAAACCAAAAGTATTGTTTTCCAAAATGAATTAGAGTCTCCTAGAGCCAAAGTAGGCTTTCTCTTAAGAGTTGGCTCTGAGCTGGGCGGTGGTGGCGCACGCCTTTAATCCCAGCACTCAGGAGGCAGAGCCAGGCGGATCTCTGTGAGTTCGAGGCTAGCCTGGGCTACCAAGTGAGCCCCAGGAAAGGCGCAAAGCTACACAGAGAAACCCTGTCTTGAAAAACCAAAAAAAAAAAAAAAAAAAAGAGCTGGCTCTGTTCTTGGGTAGGAATTAGTCTGAGGAAACACGATCATTCTTTTGTTAAATGCATTTCCTTTACACAGGAAGCATTTGTCTTAAGCTAAGCTTAAAGCTCATATACTCTCGGACTAGTTTCTGTTTGTAGGGATTATTGTTGAGGCAGCTGCAATAGCCTGATCCTGAAGAACCATCTGGAAATTCTCATTTATTCCCCTAAAAGGTTTTTCTTAGCAAGTCTTAGTATCCTTGGGTTCCTGCAGATATGACACATGTCATTGATTTGCTCTCTGTTTACTTCAGTTCTGGGAAGCTCAAGGTCAAGTTTGTATCTGGAGGGCCTCATAGGATCCTGTGATGTGCATAGCTACATTTCCATGATTATATTTATGGAAATGAAAAATACTTTTTAAGGGACATATCTGGAAGTATGTGTTGCTTTTTATACGTAGAAGAATTGGGTTCTATACTGTATGTCATCTTCATATTTTTATAGGATTCTTGAGCATCAAATATGGTATTTGGTGATTTGTTCAGGTCCTGGACCCAAAACACTGCTGGTTCTCTATGTGAGTGCATATCATCTGGGGAGGGAGAATGCTAGGGTGTAAGATACCAAAGACAGGTCACTCCCGGGCTTCCTCTTCTGGAAGGAACACCAGAGTCCCCTTGGCCCTCACTCACATCACAGTTATGTAAGAACTCACCCAGGCTGATGAGGCAGACGCCTTAAGCCCAGTCCAGCTAAGAGGTCAGACTCCCTTAAAGCCTATTTAGATAGGTAGGTAGATAGGTAGGTAGGTAGGTAGGTAGATATAAATAGGTAGATAGATAGATTGATAGATAGATGATAGATAGATAGATGATAGATAGATAGATAGATAGATAGATAGATAGATAGATAGATAGATAGATATAAATAGTATTTTTAGTACTAAGGGTTGAACCTAGGACTTCACACATGCTAGGCAAACACTCTTAATCCTTCCCTATATTTTAAGCCCCTTTTCCCTTTTATACTCCTATTTCTATTTCATATTATTAATGGAAATAGAAGGATATAAAGAATAAAAAGGAGGAAAGTGAAAGGAAATGCTCTTTTCAGGCTGATACAAATGACAGCCTAAGTCAAAAATTTTGAAGCAGTGTCGTACGACATCCCCTTTTCACTGGAAAGCTCCAAAAGCCAACAAATTCTTAATCTCTAATAGAAACCCTAATGCCTTCCTATGTTTAAATCTAGCAACTGGTTGTCTTACATTTCATAGGCGTTACCGAGTGTTGTGGTTTGAATGAGAATGACCCCATAAGTTCATGTGTTTGCATGTTTAGTCCTCAGTTGGTGACTGTTTAGGAAGGATAAGGAAGTGTAGCCTTGGAGGAGGTGTGCTACTGGGGGTGGGCTTTGCAGTTTCAAAAGCCCACACCAGCCCCCTCCCCTGCCTGCTGCCCACAGATCAGGATGTAAAGCTCTTAGCTACTGCTCTAGTACCAAGCCTGCCTGCCACCACCATGCTCCCCACTGTGGTGATAATGGATTAACCCTCAGAAACTGTAAGCGAGCCCCCTATTATAACACTTCCCTTTATAAAGGTGGCACACACCTTTTGTCCCAGCACTTGAGAGGCAGAGGCCGGTGGATCTCTGAGTTTGAGGTCAGCCTGGTCTACAGAGCGAGTTCCAGGACAGGCTCCAAAGCTACACAGAGAAAATCTGTCTCGAAAAACAAAACAAAACAAAACAAAAAGTTGCCTTGGTCATGGTGTCTCTTCACAGCAATAGAACAATAAGATACCAGGGTCAACTGTAACTAGTTGAGTGGAAGTTAAATAAAACCTCAGGCTAGCACCCTTGGGTTTCAATAAGCTCTGATGTTTGAAACGCTCCAAGGTGCACAGAACATTCTGGAGGGAAACCTGTACTTCTCATCTTTAACCTTTCCATTGACTGCACAACAGCCTTCTTTCCTATTGAAAAAAGAAAATATTCTTGGCAAGAATATTCAAATGAGAAGACATCATGGAGCTTGGAACAGAAGACTTGAACGAGAAGAGCAAGATCCAGTAAGAATCTGAATTTTATTATCAATCAAAGAGCTCATGGGTGCATTCTCTGTTGACCTTCCAAAAAGTATTTCGAAGTTTACTTTTAAAACATATTAGCTGATGACCATAAACTACTTCATATACCTAGAAGTGATCTTCAGTAGTGGTGCTTGATGTTAATGGGCTATTGAGTCTGTGCTGTTAAATGTTGTAAGGCTTTTCAATTTTGAGGGCAATTAATTGCTAAAGCAAACAGTGATTTGGATTGTTAAGAAAAAAAGTTCATACTCTAAAACTATTTTGATTTCACACAAATATAAAAGGTTGCTAGTTTCTTTTTCTTAAAAAAAAAAATATTTATGCCAGGCAGTGGTAGTGCATGCCTTTAATCCTAGCACTCAGGGGGCAGAGGCAGGCAGATTTCTGTGAGTTTGAGGCCAGCCTGGTCTGCAGAGCAAGTCCCAGGACAACTAGGGCTAAACAGAGAAACCCTGTCTCGAAAAAACCAAAACAAACAAACAAACATTTATATGTGAGTGTGCCTGCTTGTCTATGTGTGTCCTGTGTGCATGCAAGTGCCCATGGAGGCCAGAAGAGGATGTCGGAACAGCTGGAGGTTCTGGGAACTAAACCCAGGTCCTCAGCAAGAGCAGCGGCACTCTTAACCATTTAACCACATCTTTCAAGCCCCTAGGTTTTTGGGGGTTTTGTTTTGTTTTTTATTCTCGTCTGGTAAATCCTGATGCTTTGCCTGCTGTGGTGGTTTGAATGAGAACGGCCCCATAGGCTCATATGTTTGCATGCTTGGTCCCGAATTGGTGAACTATTTAAGAAGGATTGGGGGTGTGGCCTTGTTGGAGGAGGTGTGTCACTGGGGGTGGGCTTTTAGGCTCCACAAGCCCACGGGCCCAGTGTTTCTCTTTCTTCCTGCTGCCTGGGGATCAGGATATAAAGTTCTCAACTACTGATCCAGCACCACACCTGCTTGCTACTGCCACACTCCCTGCCATGATGGTAATAGACAACCCTCTGAAGCTGTAAGCCAGCCCCTAATTGAATGTTTTCTTCTATAAGTTGCCTTGGTCATGATGTCTCTTCACAGCAAGTGACTAAGTCACACAGGTCCTTGGCTAAGTCAAAGCAGCGCAGTGTATGTACTCAGTGTACAGTAGTGTGCACCATTTGTCCACAGTCATATTTCTAACATTGATGAGCAGAAACAACAGTTTTTCCAGGCAGGAAAGTTTTACCCTTACCTGTCCATCTTGAAGCAAATTCATGTCTTCAGTCTGAACATTCTTTTTAACAGACAAGAAAATGTATTTCTATTACAGATTGGGAGGTATCTTTGAACAGCAAGCCATTAATATGCTGTGCAACCTTGGGTAATTTACTCAATCCCTCCCTGCAAGTGCCACCTTCTTCATCAAGAACAGAAAATTACTTCACTGGGTTATGAAAAGGTAACAAGACCTCCGGATCTCACCTGGCATCCAATGTCCACTTCCATTGTTGGTCAACAAACATCAGTAGAGTACCAACTGATTACTAGCTTCACTGTGGCTACAGAAATGAGGCTTCCATGTACGTGCCATGGTGCTTACAATCTGGAGTGTGGCCAAGGTTGCAGCAAGAGAGAGATGTCACGTGGTTTTAAGATGTGGAGACAGCTTTTCTGAAGGGAGAGGGGAGATGGGAGGGAGCTGGGAGGAATGGAGGGAGGAAAACTGGTTGGGATGCATTGTGTGAGAGAAGAATCTACTTTCAATAAATAAAACAAAATACAAGGGGAAAAAGAAAAAAAGATGTGGTGACAGCTTCAGTTGTCTTGAGGGGCTTGCCGAGGTTGGACACTAAGGAATGGGGACTGTGAGATGGGCAGAGTGGGAGACGCCCCTGAGGAAGAGCTGCACCCAGCTTTCCCAGTCCTCTACCCACTGTCCTGTGGGAAAAACTCTTCAGCAGCTACGTTCAGCATGCTTCCACTTGGGGATCACACCAGGGCCTCGAGCACACCAGGCAAGCACTCTGCCACTGAGCTACACCCCCCAAAGGCAATTTACAAAAGATATATGAAGTACAGCCAAGCAATGACATGAAAACAAATGAGAAAAATAAAAACAAGTGTAGACGTATCATCCACATCATAAATGTAAAATGGTTTACCAGGAATTTCGTGTAAATAAAGCTTCCCAGACACCAAAGTAAAGGCCACCAGTACGGCAGCCACTGGCATTTGAGCTTTGGACAGTCCAAACTCGAATGTGCTGCTCAGCACAAAACACATTGTATTCCAAGCACTTTGTATAGAAACAACCAATTTAACATTTCTTTTTGAATATGTTGGATATGTTAGCTTAAAATACATTTTTAAAAATTATTTTGATCTTTTATTATTTAAATGTGGCTACTATCAAATTCGGAACCCTATGGAGCACACATTGGTGCTACAGGTTATACTTCACTGGACAGTGGCAGTCTATCAGATAGAAACATCCATCAGTTGATGAATAGATTGTCAACACCAGAAAACGTGACTCAACAATAAAGAAAATAACAGGTATAGGATGTGGGGACGGTGAGGAGGACTTCCTAAATGATTACATTGATTCCCATACAACTACAGATTAAAGGCCATTCAATTATAAACTTGTAAATATATTCAGATAATTTATAACTTAAAAACTTTCAAACTTCAGGGAAAGAAAGAAAAGCATAAAATCTAACGGTAAGCACTGAGACACAAAGTGTCATCCCCCCCCCCAAAGGACACCCATTGGTTGGAACACAAGATTCAATGTAACGTCAATATTTCATCAATATTCTCAGAGTGAACACAGGACTTTTGTCTGATGATGTCCTCACTGTGTTTTCCAACAGCATAAACACCTAGATTCACTAATGGCTCCCCAGTTCCTGCGTCAGCTTAGACTTCCGGGCATAGCCAAGCCCTCTTTGTTCCCTAGGTGCGACTCAGCTTCTGAATGTCCAGTTCCTTTTCCACGCCACCATCTTCCACCCACTGACCTAGACCCGAAACCCAGGTTCCTCATTAAGCCTTTATTGCCTTTTACTCCCATATTCTGTCTTCAAATTCAGACTTCCAAACAGGAGTGGAGCCATCTTGATACACCCAAAAAAGGAAGGAAGGGGGGGAGGGAGGGAGCGAGGGAAGGAGAGAGAGAGAGACAGAGACAGAGACAGAGAGACAGAGAGACAGAGACAGAGAGAGAGAGAATAAAGGGATGAAAGAGACACAGAAAGAGAATGGAGTCTTCTTTTGTAGCTATGAGGCAGTTAAGGCAGTTAATTGTTATTTTTTATCATTTGGAGTGGAGTGGGGGACAAGACACTCTCACGTAGCCCAGGCTGGCCTTGAAATCCTGCTTCCCCTGGAATTCAGGCTGTGCCACTATGCCCAGCTGCCTCACTCACTCCTCATTCCATTGTCAGTGGTGCAGAAATCTGAATCAAAGTGAAAGAACATCTTTATCTAGTCTCGGAAATGCCTGCATTATGAAGAAGCAGCCGGGTACGAAGAAGTGTTTTATAAAATTCAATACTCAGGTAATGTATGGAGAAAATAAAAACACATTTGTTACAGTAAAGCTACAGCAATAAAATATTGACAATAGTTCTAAGATTACATGTTACAGATTTGCTTGTGGGATTAATATGGAAAATCCAAGTGTTGGTAACAGTTCAAGACTCACCACAAGAAGACAGAGGGAACAGCGTCATCTCTACTAGCCAAAACTGTGAAATCCAGGAATGAGTTTAATGATAAGAAAAGTAGCCACCTTGATTACCCACTGACACATCAGTTACTAAGCCTGCCTGGTTCCTATTCTGTCTTTCCCTAAAACCATGATGGAAAATTGAGTGCCTTAATTAGAGTACATTAACATTTTGACTTAATGTCTGTGGAAAGGCTAGTTAGAGAAATGACCTGTGTTTGGACATGTATGAGCCAGAGATATTCAGATGATGGGAACATGGTCCATGCTTCAACCAAAAGGGCACCCATAGCCTCAGGGTGTTGTGGTGATATTGTGTTCCCCAATATATCGTGCACCCTAATAAATTTATCGGAGGTCAGAGAACAGAACAGCCACTAGACAGACATAGAGGCCAGAAAATGGTGGCACTCATGCCTTTAATCCTATCACTTGGGAGGCAGAGATCCATCCAGATCTCTGTGAGTTCAAAGCCACACTGGAAACAGCCAGGCATGGTGACTCATGCCTTTAATCCCAGGAAGTGATGGCAGAAAGCAGAAAGGTATATAAGGCGTGAGGACCAGGAACTAGAGCTGGTTAAGCTTTTAGGCTTTTGAGCAGCAACAGTTTAGCTAAGAGGCTTCCAGTCTGAGGAAACAGGATCAGCTGAGGAATTGGCAAGGTGAGGTGGCTGTGGCTTGTTCTGCTTCTCTGATCTTCCAGCATTCGTCCCAATAACTGGCCTCAGGTTTGTTTTTATTAGTAAGACCTTCTAAGATTCATGCTACAGGGTGTCAAAATGGAAGCCAAAAGAAGACAGGAAGGTGCCTGGGGCATGGAGAACGGACAGGGCAGGCCAGTGAAGCAGGCTGAGGCTGGAATGTGGACATGGTAGTGGTAATAAGGAGACAGGACAGATTCAAGGACTGTTAGGGAAGCTGAGCCAGTGGAACTGGTTGACTTACTGGATTTTGGAGGTGAAAAAAATAAAAACGTGAAAGGGTTGTGCCTCTGTGGTAGAGCACATGCCTAGTGTGTGGGCAGTACTGGGTTGGAGCCCCAAACAACTAAGAAGGTAAAGGTAGCCCTGAGGACCCCAGTACAGGCCACCCCAGAACAGGAATGAGTTGACGGGGTGGAGGTGCGTTTAAGGACAGGATACCAAGCTCTGAGTTCGAGGCTTCAGATGACCTTGGGATCTTAGGCGCTGGACTTCTCCTGGTGCTCAGTAACAGGACAGCTGGAAAGGGCTATGGAAACTGTGCTGTGAGGAGGAAAACATGAAGGATAGAACAGCAAGAGGTACAGCTGACAAATCTGACAACTGGTCAGGAGGTCTGAGGCAGAGCCAAGAGTGGAGCCCCCAGCCCCTACTATGCCTGAGAGATGCTCAAGAATGTGCGAAGGTGACCAGTGAGTCTCTACCTGACTCGGCAGGCTCCCCTCTTAGCTCAGCTCATCTGTACCACAATGGCGATGACTCTTGGCGTTGGAGCCAGTGAGAAGTGGAGCCCAGATCTGCCATTGTCAGTGGGTGGTCCTAGACAAGACGCCCAGGCTCCAAATGAAGCTGTGATCCACCTTACTAACTGATCTTCACAGGAGAGTGGATGAATGAATTCGGGCCAATTAAACAAAGCAGTGGTTTTCTTTGTAAATGAAGTTGGACTGGAGGGTGGTAAAGAGCACTTCTTGCTCTTCCAAAGCACCCAGGTTGGGTCTGAGTCCCACCAGCCATGTGGCGGCTCACAACTGTTTGCAACTCCAGACGCAGGGGACCCACTACCCTCTTCCGGTCTCCGTGGGAACCAGGCATGCACATGCAGACAGACAGACATACAAACAAACTCTCATGCACGTTTATCTTTAATGTTGATCTTTATAAACTGTCACAGAAAAAAATACCCAAGTGACATTAGGAGTTTGCAGAATGGAACCATCTAGAAAACTACTTTTTCCTCTCTCCAGGAATAAATTTATATAAATTTACAGAAATTGCTGAGAAATGGAAACTTACCAATAAATTTATATATAAGTTTACAGAAATTGCTGAGAAATGGAAACTTACCAATTCAGTACTTGGGGGAAGGGAAATGTGGCTTTCGGTTTTTCTCTTAGGCTTAGGTTTTATTCATTTGTTTTAATTCAATACATTCATTTTTCATATGCTGTGTGCCCCGTGCACGCCACAGAACATGTGTGGAACTCCGAAAAACATGTCCAAGGATTGGTTCTCCCCTCTACCATGTGGGCTCTGCCAATTGAACTCAGGTTCCAGGCTTAGCAGTGAGTTTCTCTAGCCACGGAACCATCTTGCCAGCACAGGGTTTTTGTTTTGTTTTGTTTATCACAAATCTGTTCAACTACTACTAATTACAATTTAATGCACCTTAAAACTACACTTACTATATTATCTTTCCATCTGGGGGATGGCTCCATTAACGCATTCACTTTATATCCAGGCATGAGGACCAGAGTTCAGATCCCTAGAATGCACATGAATGCTACCTTGACCTGGAGACACGCTTGCCCTTTCAGCCTCAGACAGTGTAGTCAGGATTCCAACAAGCTGGCTGGGAGACTAGGCAGAGTGGTGAGCTCTGAGTGTCACTGAGAGACCATGCCTCAAAAAGAAGAAGGTAGAAGATCAAAGATTTCCCTCAACCCTCACAAGCATGGGCATGCACATGCACACCCAAAAAAGATTAAATGTTCCGATTTTCTGATGATGTGGCAAAGGCTACAGTGAAACAATTACTTATACATTCCATTGCTCACACAAAGAATGATGACGAATGAACTCTAAACACTGTAAGGCTCCCAAGAAAGACGATGGGAGCCCTCGAGCCAAGCACCAACTCCATGCCTCTCTAACAGTGAGGTTGTCTGTTGAACTGGGCTGGTTAATCATCTCTCTGCTTTTAGATTTCTCACCCGCCAAGGGGAATAAGTGAACCTACCTCATACGGTTACTGAGAAAATTAAATGGAGCAGCACAGGTAAAGCTCTCAGAGCTGTGTGTGGTGAATGTTAGCTGTGATCATTCTCAGGATCCTTGCACTTGAGCTGAGAAGATTAACTTTGGAAAGAGGCTAGGTGAGGGGAGCAGACCTGAAACCCCAGCGCCGAGGCGAAGCCGGGGAGAGAGGCGAGTCACTGGTCAGCCAGCTCCAGGTCCAGGGAGAGACAGACAGAAAGCCGTCACAAAGACACCTGACATCAACCTCTGGCCTCCATACATTTGCATCTGTGCCTGCACATGCATGTGTACCCCGCACAAACATGTACACAGCCACACACATAGACATACACCAGAAAGAAGCCAAGACAGAAGTAAGAAAAGCAGTAAAGAAATCAAGACTGCCAGGCTCAGAGCTAGAACTGAATGCGTGGCTCACGCCTTGTCCAGGCCTGCAGCTCCTGGCCCTGGCCAGGCACTCACTGTCAGGGTCCCACTTGGCAGGGCCTCTGAGGAGCCTCTGTCTGCTCTTCCTCAGTCTTCTTGGCCTAGCCTGGCCCAGTGGAGCAGACGTGAAGCTGGCAACAGCCGGCCCTGGCCCCTCGGTGTTTCGCTTTGAGTCTAACCGGATGTCCTGGCCTCTTCTCACACCCTCCCTGGCCCTGCACCTCACAACCAAAGTGTGGCAGAGAACTGGGGCAGCTGAAGCCACCCTCCCCAAGTCTGCAGGGCGCAGCACGTCTGCTGTGCTCGCCACAAAGATGTGAAAGGGAGGGCTTGGAGTTCAGTGTTGTCAGTGGAAGGGCGGTGAGAGGCTGACCTTAGTTAGAACTGTCTCTGTCGCCAGCACAAACCACTTGCCATTCCTGCTGTGGGCGTGTTAATGAGCTAATGACCTCTGTCGACAGCCTGGCAGCTGGGTGCTCTGTGCTCAACCTTGCCCTGGGGAGTCGGGTTCCGTTATTCACCTGTATGCTGGCTTGCCTGTCAGTCATTCCCCAGTGGGAGCACCCACCAAGCCCTCCTTGGTTCTGGAGTCCCTTCAAAAGTGGGCTGTTGCAGGGATCCTCTCTTGCAATCTCCTTTTTGGTGGCTTTGCCTGAGCAGCAGTATCTGACCTGGGAGGGTACTAAAGAGGGTCAGTGCAGTGAGCCTCCTCATAAGATCAAGGCTCCAGTCCTCAGTTCTGCCAAACTGACTTCCCAGAGACTGGGATTGACACCCCAGCAGGGATTTTGAGGGACCTCGGCTTTGGTTTGCTTATGATCTGTCAGCATTTAATTGTTGTCATACTCCGAACTGGACATGAGAGACCAGTATGTCAGCCCTCAAAGAGTTCCTGATCAATGGAGGTGATGTCAGCCAAATGATGATGTACCCGCCGGGAGGGGAAATGATTGGCTGTCGTGAGATGACACACAGCAGAGGCATCTGATATGGGAAAGGGAACGTCACTTAGCAGTACAGAGAAAGCCAGTCTGGGGAGTGCTGTGTTTCCAGCCTTCTTTCTCACAGGGTTTGGATTCCTCCAGGCCTGGGGGCTGGGGATAAGGCCTTGCCTGGCCTTGAGGAACTGATTAGGGTTCTGGAGTGCAGTTAAGACCTACCTGCTGTGGGTCTGTCTCCAGTACCTCTCCTGGTACTGTGTGAAGCAAGCACTCTAGCGTCACCAAATTGGTGACATCTGTACATTCTGGTCTCCAGTCAGCAGCTCTCCCTGGCATATCAGGACAAATGACAGGCTTCAGCTCCATGGCATCTCATGTGTTCTCTGCTTTGATACACACTTGACAATTCCTTTCAAGGTGAGGACCTCAGGTGAAGTGAAAGTCAGTAAATATGGGGCCGACTGGAACGTCTGATTTTAGTTTTATCAGTAGAGTGCTTTACACACACACACACACACACACACACACACACACACACACATATACACACACACACACCAGCTCTTTAAAAATGGGGGAACTACTGAACAACCAGTTTAGTTCTGGGGCCTCTGGGCTCCCACTGTCTCCTCTTTCCAAAAGCAGTTTTCAAACATGGGATCCAGGAAAGGCATTGAAGCAAACTGTCTGTCTTCTCTCCAGCAGTCAGTGGGGAAGCCCAGGGACACCCTGGGCTCTGTGCATTGTGGTTCCTCTCCTCTCCTCCCACAGTTTCCACAAAAAGAAATGCAGACTACAAGCCGGTGAGGGTGGCCTTTGTCATAAGCAAGTCAGCACAGCGGGCTGCCGTTGGGATGCTCCCAGTAGAGCCGGCCATGGAAGACTCACCAAGTTTGCCAGAAAAGTCGATAGAAGGCTGACAGAGCAAGTCATGCCAGCACCCCTCTTGGGAAACAGTTAGCCTGGAGTCTGACTGCAGACACCTCAGTTCTTTTCATAGTAGGTCTGAAAATAGCTCAGAATTCTTTAAATGTCTGGAGATGTGGGCGATGAAGAGTTTAGTGAAAAAAAACCCACACCTCCCAAGAACCCCAACTCTGTCCTTGTTATATGCCCCCCGCAGGCTGCCTGGATGCCGGGCACTGTTAGGTACCCCCACAGCTCTTTGCAGGACCATTATTCTGAGCCTTGGAACTGGAGTGCTGATCCTGGTCATCCAACATGCAGCTCACAGGGTCCTTTGTGTGTCCCTACCTCCAAGTCTCCCCAGTCCCTGCTGTCTGGTCTGTCCTGGCTCCACTGAAAGTCAAGTCTTCTCTGAAAGGACCTTTTTCCCTCTTAGAGCTTAAAGGGTCCATGCAGATCTTCTCCCTCCTGAGCTGTGGCCCCTCATACATGGAGTTGGATTTAACATGTGGCTAGGGAAGTCACTAGTGGGTCTCAGATGGTCGAAGATGAGCCTCAGGGGCTTGCAGAAAAGAAAGGGTCAGCTGACGAGCCTCGCCTGGGGGTTTACCGGGAGTTATCAAAACAAGCATGAGTGAGGTCTGAGTGCATTTAAAACAGCTGTGGCGGCTGGGACCAGTGTGTGGCGATGCCGGGACACAAACATGAGTGACACTGGGTTCACGGTTGAGTGAGACCAAGTGTAAGGGATGTCCCTAGACATTGTTTCTTCACAAGCAGACTAAAAAACCACCTGCGTCAAAATCACCTGGAGGGCTGGGGCCAGCGCTCAGTAGTAGAGCACTTGGCTAGAATGTGCAAGGTCCAACTACAACTCTCTCTCTCTCTCTCTCTCTCTCTCTCTCTCTCTCTCTCTCTCTCTCCCCCAGGAGTTTTATCTGCAGATGCCTGACCCTATCTCACACGTCTGGTTTTGTAGATGGATGAAGCTCAGAGGTCTACTTGGCTACTTTGTGAAAACCTCCCCAGAGGACTTGGATGTGAAGTGGCCCTGCAGTCTGTACCACTATGAACGACACCTTTTCTGTTTATTGCCCCTGAACTGAATATGGTTCTTGACAATTACTCAGCTGCTGATAAATGATTGCTATGGAGATTGAATAGATAAATAAGTGGGGAGGAGTCAAGATGACTGACAGTTCCCCCAATGGACCAGAAGCACTGTGATTCCATGATCAGGAATGAGGAGGACAGAAAGTTGGATCATAAGTGGTAAAGCCACATTAGACGTGATGACTTCTGAATGTGGTTGCATAAAGTGGGCCTGGGGTCTAAGCTGGAGTCAGGCTGCAGACCTGGGAGCCATGTACGGTGCCTGAGGCTGCAAGAGTGCCTCCCTTTGACAAAAGTACAATGGAGAAGGTGAGGAGACTGAAGAACCTACCAGCCAACAACATGTAGCATCCAAGAATTTGACACGGGGAGTACAAAGAAGTTAGAGGTTTTTCTATGGGTCCAGTAACTTGGAGGACTTTTGAAGCGAGGAGAGGCCTCCTGGCCAGGTGTTAGGAAAGGGCAGCTCTCAAGAGTGACAGGAGCAGAAGCGAATCTTGAGCACAGAATTAGGAAATGGCGGGAGAGCCGAGGCCCTCTGAGGCTGCTGGTAACCCATCTCCACCCGCTCAGAAGAGAGAAAGGAGCTGGTAGATGATGGACTAACTGGGATCCCTGGCTTTGGGGACTTGGTGGCCCCTCGGGTTCTCCTTGGATGCTGGCCATTGGCAGGGGTCACATCCCTTTTTCTGTGTCTCTGTGTCCCCCCTACACACACGGCTGGAGTTCCTCTCTAGACAGCCCCGCCCACTCAGACAGTCATCCTGGCAGCAGGGAGGGGCCTGAGGATTCCCACTTTCTCTCGGTGACACCAGCAGCTAGCCACCCATCAGTCCCTCAGTTAAGCAGATTCATCATGCTCCTCCGTGTCCCTGAGCACCTGGTAGATGCATGCCTGTGGGACGGTTTTTCCTCCTTGCCTCCCCCCCATGCTGGCCCTGGATTGGCCTCACTGTGGTGGTGGCTGTGGGGAGGCCTGGTCTTTGAAGTTGGTTCCAGTCACATTCTGACATCATAAAGCTAGTTAGGATGTCCCACCTCAGCAACAGCAGAATTCAGCTTAGGCTGTTCAGAGGTGGCTTTTCTCTGGCCTGCTTTTGTACCTGACCGCTGCTTCTCAAGCACATTGACTTGACTATTTTTTTTAATTGAAATTTTTCATTTAATTTTTTTTTATCATGTTTTTCCTTCCCCCAACTCCCACCATATTCCTCTCTACCTTCACACTTTCCAGAGCCTTGCCTCCTGGGCTTTGTGCGGGTCTCTGCACTGAGAGGAAATGGGGGGGGGGAGAAGGAGGGGGAGAAAGGGGCGGGGGAGAGGTAGAATGGAGGGGACAGAGGGAGGGGAGGGGAGAGAGGAGGGGGAAAGGAAGAAGGGGAGGGGGAGATGGGGAGAGAGGAGGGGGAAGATCCTCCTGTCTTCTTTCTGACCTCCACCAGGGTCTCTTGACTGTCTGGTCTCTTCCTGATCTCATTAAATGCTGCCTATTTGTCTCCAGTTTTCTCTGTTTTTTTCTTTGTTTTCTCCTGTAACTTCTACCCCTCCTTCCTCTCTTTTTCCTGCCCTCTTCCCATCCTCATTTTCTTTGATAGGAATTTCCACAACTCAGGGGTGAACCATGTCAGCTGCTAACCCAGTCATCTGTGTGGGAGAAGCCAGCCAGGAGGGACAGTGATACTGAGAAATAACAGAAGGAAGAAAAGCAGCTTTTCCCATCTGCAGTATCAATGCAATATCAATAGAATCAATGTCCTCTGAAGAAAGCTACTGAAAGATTTTGAAAATAAGAGATGAACTTTGAGCACGTTATTTTTGAGGAGCAGGTATTTTGCCTTGTGAGGTATAAAGCGTCTTGGTGCCCAAATATCCCTGATACATGTTTATTCTCCTTTTGGACAGAGGGGTCAAGCCACACCCCACTAGATGGGAACACAGGTCATGGTCAGTGCCACCTTGGTTCTGGCATTGACCTTCACCTCAGCTTTCCAGGGGATGCAGGCAGAATGCGGCACCCTGCAGTGAGTTAACCTGTGAGACAGGAGAGTCATCTGAACTACACACCAAGAACCTCCCAGTAACATCCTGGAACAGGGGTGAGTACCTGCCTGGCTTCACAAAGAACAAAAGTGAGCCAAATGGAATGCATGTGGTTTCTCCTCTTTGCCTAGTAACTTTTAACAGCAGAAATTTGGATTGCATATAAGAAGTATGAATAACTTAAAGCCTACGGTAGACAATGGCTGCTTGTTTAAAAACTCAAGGTACTTGAACCAGACACTAGGCCTAAGCCTTTTTCTTTGTCTCTCTCTGCCTGCACAAGAGGGGTGAAACCTCCGCTCTCCTAAAACATAAATCAGAGATGTGGGGAGCTCTTGTGCTCTAAGGAGGAGATTTGAGAGGCATGCTGAATTTCTGCGGTCATACCAAGGTAAACAAACACCTTTAAGAATTATCTCACCCAACTTCCTCACTCTGAAGCAGCGGAAAGGGAAGTCAAAAGGCCAGGAGTTAAGGTTCAGTCAAGCAGTGCCCCTCTCATTGATTCCCCTGTGGCCTCGGAAGACCGCAGCCTCTAAGTTCCGGGCGGGAAGGACTAGAGTCAGTTTCACAAACCCTCCAACAATATTCACACCCAACCAGCCTGGACACTCTGAGTTACTCCATACCAGGTTGACAGATTGGCACTCTGGGACAGGGCGGGGCTGTCAGAGCAGGCTGTAGAGGCTCTGAGCAGGGCACTGAGTGAAAAGGAGATCCTTCAGGAGCCTCTGGCCCACTGGGGTCCCAAGAAAATGTAACAAGCCTTCTACCAAGCTCCTAGTAGCTCCATATCTTAGCAAAAGCTCCTTTCCCTGCTGCCTGACAAGAAGAAATTTCAGCCTTGGGGTGGGGGAGACCATCACTTAAATCTCCAAAACCCGTGTAAATGTGGGGAGGCAGGATGGTCTCCTACCACATGGGAAGCCGAGATAAGTATTCCCAAAGCAAGGTGGCTAGCTAGACTAGCAAAACTGATGTACTCTAGCTTCAAGTGAGAGAGCCTGCCTGCATATATAAGGTGCACAGTAATTGAGGAAAATAACCAGCTTTAACCTCTAGCTTCTACACACATGTGAACATGAATACACACACCACACACACACGTGTGAACATTCACACACCACACACACATGTGAACATGAATATACACACACCACACACATATAAACATGAAAAAATAAGAACCCAGTTCAGTCTTCCAGGCAGTCCAGTCCCTTGCTCCCCGGTGCCCTTGTCTCTGCCGCTCCATGTGTGACTGAGGGGCCTTAAGGAAATTAAATAATTGTTTTCTGTTTAATCTGCACATTTGCAAGGCTGGCATCCTCCACATGTCAGTCCTGTGCCTCATTCCAGAGTTGAGGCCCAGGTTTTTAAGCACAGGACTCAGAACGGCGCAGTGGAGCAGTCAGGACGCTTGCACAGCAGTGTTAATGAGTGTTAAAACTGACATCGCAAATACAGTGTTCTCGATGCTTAAAATTACAACCCTGGAATAAGCCATGCTGTTAAAACATACAAGAAACACCAGTTAAGTCTAAGTAGAGACCACACAGCCTGTACAGACCGCCGCTACCCCCAAAGTGCAGAACAAATCATTTCCATTGAAATGAAGCAGTAATTAACAGGTAGTTCAGTGATCTGAGTGCCGTGATAAGTAGAAATAACAAATCCAAATATTAAACACCAATTACTGCCTGATGAGCTCGGCATAAGCTCGGCATTCAACACGCCCCTTCTCTGCAGCAAACCTGGGGAAGGAGGATGTCTGACGGGGATCACAGCCTAAGCCTAGTGCATCCGTGTAACCGACACGTGTTACTTCCAAAACGTCCGTGAGTAAAGCAGGGAGTGAAGCCCGGACACACGTGCACCTGTGTCTACAGTGTGTGTGTGTGTGTGTGTGTGTGTGTGTGTGTGTGTGTGTGTGTGTGCATCCCACCAAAGCAGGATTGATTACAGGTCACTTCACAGTCTGATGGGTAATCTTTGTAGATTTTACTCCCAATAACAGGGCAGAAAATTAACCTGCCCTTCCCTGGTTACCAGGAGACATGCTGTGACAGGGCATTATCTAACATTATCCAATCGGAGGCTTTGCTGCTGAGCCAGCACTTGTGAACTTCATACCTTGGTGTGGTTTGGTGGTGAGGGAAGGGTTCCCAGAGTCCCACACCATTCTTCACCTTCTGTGGGAAGTCAGTGTCCCAGCCGTGGGGTGGTTCTCCCTCGAGGCCTCTGAAACCGCTGCTTGGAGAACTCAATGCTCCTGGGAACTTTTCATGTACTGGATCGACTGAAAGTCTTGGTGGGCAAAGAAATATTCTTTTACAAGTATACATATATGTACAAGAAATGTTTAAAAAAAGTTTCTAAAGCACTTTGGGATTCCCCCAAAGAAAGGCACCAGATAAAGCAAGTCATTACCAAAAAGAAAAGTCAAGTGCTCCAGCTTTTGTACCCTCGTAGGTACCCACTAGAGGTCTCTCTTTTTTGGTGGTAAACCCGCTCATTTAGGAAAGTCCTTGAGAGCAGCTTTTACTCTGCCTCCTGCCTTATCTCTCCTTCACGTCAGCGTCATGGTCAGTGACCATGGCTGCCATGCCGTTACCTTGTATCAGCAGCCTTGGCAGACCGAACAGTCCTCACAGGTTTGCTGTCACCTGCCTTCAGCGCATCTGGGGACGCTTTATAATGTTCTGTCTTCCAGGGCTGAGGACACTAGCCAACAAGAGTTCCCTTGCAAACTCCAGAAAACACGCCTGGTCCTCTGACTCCTCGGCAGGTTCTTCAGGTTATCTCACATCCTGCTGCTTTGGAATAACACACACAGTGTGTCTGCATGGAGGCACTAGAAGGTTGCCACCCTTTGCCCCCCCCCCCCAATAAGACTCCAATCTGATGAAAGATTTGAACTGGAGGCTCAAGGACATTAAGTGGCCAGTGCATTCATCCAACAAATCACCCACACTGTAGTAGCCATGACAACTACTAGAACACAATGCCCTCTGAGAAGATCCACTCCATACTCTCGTGAGGTGTGGATTATCCTTACCCGACTAAAACACAAAATGGACCAATTAAGAGTAGGTCCAGACTTTGGATAAAAAGCCTGTTTATCTCCATATTTGGATCCCTAGATTCTATAGCCTTGCCAAAGACTTAACAATAATGAAAGCCACTGGAAAACCATCAGATTATGTAGAGGATGCTGGGAAAGAATTATCCTAAGAGGGGCCCAGCTTCCCTTCCTACTGTGTTATGTTGACGAGCTGCAGAAGAGGAGCAGGGTGTGTGGAAAAGGAAACAGCGGCAACCCTTCAACAAAGCTTAATAGGTTGAAAGGTTTCCTGACTAGCTTTAAGGTTTTTAAGAAATTCACAGTTATTTATGTTTTATGAAGTAAGTAGTTTTTGGCTTTATAACTCTTTTCTTCTGGCCTCTACCGCCCGCCCGCCCCCTCCCCCCCACACACAAGAAAATCCTGCAATTGCAATGGAAATAAGACCCCAGGGCTTCCACCTTGGGAAAGCCATGCTGCCTTCACGCATGTCTGTATCTTGAATATGCTTCTGTACTACCAGGCTTCCATGTCCCAGCAGGAACTCAAGGCAATCAAAACATCATACATACTCTCCTGTATCCTAGAAGCAAAACTACCTAAAGAGAATTCTGCTTGGAAATAAAAGGGCTGTCATTTTATGAGCTTTCAGAGCAGGCAAGAAAATGTTTAAGCTACTGCCCTTGCTAGCAACCTAACAATGCTCACCTCACGACGACAACGCAACACTAACCTGTTCTAGTTGAGAAAGACGCACAACCTTATTCCTAAACATCTCTAAAAAGAAATTCTTGAAAAACATGCTAATACCAAGACACAGCAAACTTTGGTCAAAATGGCCTGGATTAGGAATCCCAGCCAGAAATAAATGCCTCTATGATTCCTCCAGAAGAAATAGAGGCCTGACTGTCAATGAAAGGGCTTAGCCTACATGAACTCTGTTTATAATATCTTAGGGTTTGGGACATGTTTAACTAAAGTCCCTTCCCTAATCTATCCGCTTAGGGAAAAACATTTAGTCTTTACTACATGTGGACTGAATAACATTCTCTTACATTGACACTTAGGAGATACACATCTATACACATCTTTCTAAAAACTGACTGGCATATCCATGCAAGTCACAAGGACAGGACCAAGTAGAAAGAAGACTTGCATTGGTCAAGTGTGCTTAGCTTACAATCTTTCTGTTTTGGTATTAAAATTAAATGAAAGCAATGGATAAATAATTGAGATTCTGTTTTCACAAGGCTGTGGTCCAAATCTCATGATATCCTTGCTGACATCATAGACAGTTGTGTTTCCACTGGACAGACTTGCAGGGGCTTTTTATATGGAGTTCACACAACAACCTCAGAAATACGAGCACAGACAACTCTATTCACAGATAATACTGGGGCATAAACACTAGAATAGTGCACACAGAGGACAGATAAATCAGCATTCTAGATACTCATCTGGCAGAAAGATGAACATTTTATGCCCATGATGCAAAGACCAGTGAGTGTCATTTCACTGAAAGGTGCAAAGGCATGGTGTTAGACACACCATCCTCTAAAAAAATGCAATCCTCTAAACATTGCAAAAACAACCTAGGGCTCATATCCCATGCAGCTCTCCCTCCAGGGTCAGAATGACTCCTTATGCCATAACCCTACAGTGCCTGGACTGTGCCGAAGGCGCAAGAAGCAGATCGGCAATGTATGTCTGAGGATGACCAACGCTCCCAGCTAATGGAGAGAATCATCTAAACTCAGTTCACTGGGTGAACTCCTGCTCATGTTTGTCAGGCTTGCCATGAGGGATTTAACTTTATGGGCATAGTAGTCCCTTAAATTGACTGAAGGGACCTCCTTCATTCCATCTCCAAAGTCACAGCTACGCATAGCACTCTCAAGTTGCTTTTGGCGCCGGTAAAAGTGGGAGAACTTATTGAAGATCAAGGTGATGGGCAAGACCACCACCAGGATGCCTGCCAAGATGCAGGCAGAGGCAGTCAGCTTCCCGGCTGTGGTCCCTGGGACCACATCTCCATACCCCACAGTGGTCATACTGACGGTAGCCCACCACCAGCAGGCGGGGATGGTAGCCAGGCCTTCGTTCTCCTCCTTTTCGATGGTATAGGCCACCACCGAGAAGATGGAAATCCCCACCGAGAGGTAGAGCAAGAGCAGCCCCACTTCCTTGTAGCTGTATTTCAGGGTGGCTCCCAAGGAGCGGAGGCCAGTGGAGTGTCTGGCCAGCTTGAGAATCCGGAAGATCCTCATCAGCCTCAGGACCTGAGCCACCCTGCCCAAGTTAGCCAAGGTAGGCGAACTCTCCACCACCAGGTTCACCACCAGAGTTATGTAAAAGGGCACAATAGACATGAGGTCAATGAGGTTTAGAGCATTCTTGAAGAACTTGAGAAAGTCAGGGGCCACAGCAAACCTGGCCACCAACTCAAATGTGAACCAGGCGATACCAAAGTGCTCCACGATTTCGAACCTGGGGTCTTCACCAGGGTTGCCCTGGCTATCAGGGATTTGGAAGTCGGGCAGGCTATTGAGGCACATGGTGATGATAGATCCCAACACCACCAGGATGGACAGGACGCTGAAGACCCTGCTTAGGACCGAGTAGCCCGGGTTGTCCAGTGCCAGCCACAGCTGCCTGCGGAAGTTGCCCAGGGGTTGGCCATCGAACTTGGAAGCATCGTTATAGAAGGCCAAGATCTCGTCAAAGGAGGACGTGGTACTCTCCTGGTCGCTCTGTTCGTCCCACTTCTCCTGCTCAGGTTCCACTTTGCGGCCATGGTAGCTATAGCTGCAGCAAGAGTCGATGAAGAACTCATTGATGCCCCAGTACTCGATCTCCTGGCTGAAGGAGAAAACGCACAGCTCAGCCATGACGTGCAGCTTGCCGGTGTGGTAGAAATGTAAGACGTAAGGAAAGAGCTCAGGGTTACGGTCGAAGTAGAACTCATGCTGGACGTCGTCATAGTCATCGCAGAGTTCCAGAATCGCCTCTCGAGAGTGGCAGAGGAGCAGCCGGCCCAGGCGCGTCTCAGGGAAGCGCAGCAGCGTGTGGGAACGCAGCCGTCTCTTGAAGCCGCCCACATTGACGCGGATCTCTCCATCCTCGACGTCGGCCTCGGACACGTCCCACAGGCTCTGACGGGTCATGCTGGAGATGCCCAGGCGCCCGCGCCGCGCGGGGGCGCTACACCTGAAAGCGGAGGGAACCGCATCCGTGTGAGCGCCGGCACTCCCCACCCCAGCCTCGCTTTTTCCTTCTCCCCACCCTCCTCTGGCGGGCCCAGTCCTCTCCAGCAGGGTCTCTGTGTGCGGTTGGGCACTGGGGTGCTGGAATGGTTCTATGGGGGTTGACCCCTTCTCAAGGCAAGGCAAGGGTGTTCGTTTCTACGAGTATAGTCGGGCCTCCACCTCCTCCCCCGGAGTAGCGTCCAACGGCTCTGAGAGCCCGGGGATGGGGGGTGGCGGGTGGGGGCTGCGTGCTGACCTTGCCTGTGAGCAGATCAAGGAGACGCCCCCGCCCTCTCGCCGCAGACAGGCGGGACCCAAGCTGAGATGCGCACCGCAGGGCTGGGCCAAGAAGGGGGCGCGGAGATTTGGGAGGGGGCGGGGAAATTCACCGCTCCAGTCGGTAAATCTGGGCCCAGGGGGGAGAGGGTCAACTCGGCGTCCCAGTCTTCAGCCTTCAAGGACCGATCCCCTTTCCTGCCCCCTCCCTACCCCCATCCCTGCGCCCTTCTGGCGCCGTGCCCCCGGGCCGCGTGCGCTGCGCCTTCCCCTGGCTTGCCTTGCGCGTTCTGGAAGCGCTTACCTGGGTGCACCGGCGCCCGCGGCCGAGGCCGGCGGGAAACTTCCCCGACCTGCTGGCGAGCATCACCGCGGTGGCCGCCGCAGGCTGGCTGCGCGAGTGCGCGCGGGTGCGAGGATGTGGATGTGTGCGCCTGTGTGTGTGCCCCGCCACCGGGCAGGCGGGGTCCGCCGTGCGCCTCCTTCAGTCTCGAGCCCCACACGCCGCCGCCTGCAGCCGCGAGAGGCTCACAGGTGGCTGCGTGGCCCCGGCGCTCGTGGAGCCCCCCTCTTCCGATCCGCGCGCCCCTCACCCGCCGAGAGAGGCAGGAGCCCACGCCGCCGGCGCCCGCGGAGCGGGGGTGGGAACAGAGCCCGTGCGCCTTGCGGAGGGCCCAGAGCCCCGAGCCGCGCGATGGTGCTGAACGGACAGCTCCGTGCGCTTCAGCCTGGGGCTCAGCCGCCGCCCCAGACTCCGAAGATGTCATTCTGTTCCCCGGCGCCCTCAAGCTCTGCACCGAGCCAACACCTTTCCCCCCCTCCCTCAGCATCCTCCGGGGACAGCTGTTATTGCCAGCACCCCCAGGGCTCAGGCAGAAGGTTGCCTACGGCGACTTTCTCCCTCGCTGGGTCTGTAGAGACAGGCTAGGGAATGAGGGATGACTTTGGTGTGTAGGGTAGATATGGCAGCAACAGAAGAATTTGTGGGCTTCCTCTTTCAGAGACCTGAAGAAAAGTTTCCCACACCTGGAAATGGGGTTATTGGAAAATAGGTTTTGTCAGATAAGGCAGGTCGAGCTGCGGCAGGGATGTGGGCGGAGCAAGAGGTTGGGGAGGTGTGCGCAGGTCCCGTTGGCCTGGAAAGGAGTCATGGAGTTTTGTTTGAGAATTCTGGGTGGGTATCGTGTATGTACAGGCCAGTGTGGTGTGTGGGCTGCAAAGGGGTGCTTTGATTTCTGTGCACAAATGTGGTCTGAGAACAGTAGGACTTTCCAATGTCTGTGAACAACATTGACAACGTCTTCTGATGGATGGGAAGATGCATGCAGCGTGCGTGTACAGGGAACTGTAGCATCCGTGTAGAATGTGTATGTGATGTGGGACTGTGTGCTATGTAAACACTGTGACCTCAGCACCAGTATGGTCATCACAAGACTTAGGGTCCTCCTAACTGACCCAAGCCGAGAAATGGACCCTTATTCCGGCGTCTCCCTTTGGTCTCTGGGTCTGTTGCACGGTCCTCATTTTCAGACTATTGGGTTCATCCTTAGCACGGAGCTAGGGTCTACATGTCTTGGTCAGAAGTCCTAAGAGAGTTCTCATCGGGTGGCTCCAGACTCACAGGAAAAACAGCACAGCCATAATGAGAAACATTTTCCTTATGTGGCTCTGAGGACACCACCTTAATGGAAAGCTGTTCTGGCTCTAGACTGCTTAACGGTCTGGGACTGGAGCTCTGGGCTAGAGTGTTTGCCTGGCATGTGTGAAGCCCTGGGTGTTGGTCCCCAGAACCACATAAACAATGCAAAAGACAAGCCTGCTGTGGGCTTCCTCATCTGGAGAGAATCCTTGATCTAGTTTTGTATGGGATCACTGGATCCAAGTGGGACTCATCGTTGTGCCAGCCACTCACCTTTGAGCATGAGTGATATGTGTACATGGGCAAGTGTGTCCTCACTGAGAGGACTCCACACTCATGTCCC
The DNA here is from genome assembly GCF_949786415.1 of Peromyscus eremicus. Taxonomy (NCBI): domain Eukaryota; kingdom Metazoa; phylum Chordata; class Mammalia; order Rodentia; family Cricetidae; genus Peromyscus; species Peromyscus eremicus. The sequence continues at coordinate 64,225,366 of NC_081436.1, forward strand.
CGAAGCATCTGTGGGTGTGGGCTTCCAGCAAAAGCGGTCATGTGTGGGAAGAGTAGTGTGGTGTGGTCCACATGAGCTTCCTTTCTATGTTTGATGCTAGAGGGGTGGTGGTGGTGGTGGTGGTAGGTGTGTATGTGTGTAGGGAGTGGTCAGTCTATTGGTGTCTGTCTCCGTGTCCACTTATTTGTGATTACTCATTTTTCCTTACATGTTTCAGTTAGCATACAAAATAATTATGACATTCTCATTCATTTATCATTTACTTTTCCTATGTCACCCTGTCTTGCAGTCCCCTTCCCTCCCCCAACGACCCCCCTTTCTTCTGTTTTATGAGACAGGGTCTCTCTATGTAGCTCTGGCTGTCCTGGTACTCATTATGTAAACCAGGCTGTCCTTGAACTCACAGAGGGCTGGGATCATACTGTGCCACCACACCTGGCCCCAATCATCTATTTCTGTGGGAGTCTGTTTGGCATATTCTCTCCTTATCCTCTGTATAGTCTGGCTGGATGTGTCATTTGAAGTCTGGAGCTCCCCATCTGGCTGGGCTGCAGTTTGGGGGCTCCTGGGGCTCCTTCATCCCATGGTGTACTGTTGAGATAGTTCCAGCCTTTGCAGAGGGGGGTGTGCTTTGGTGAGTGTGTCATCCTTGGCTTGCTGACGCTCACTTTCTCAGCCCTTCCCACACCTCGGAGGGTGGCTATGAGGTCTCCACACTGCAGGTGCCCTTAGCAGCAGCCCCGGAGACAACCACTCTCTAGCCCGCCCCCCCAAACTCTCAGCTGTCTGCTGCTGGCAAGTCCAAGCCTGACAGCCACCTCTTGCCACTAAGGTCTGTACGGAGTCTGCAGCATGTCACTGCTCTCGGCCACTCCCATCCTTCAGCCTCGGCTCCTTGTCACTGTTCATTGGTCTCTTCCTCCTGCTCTACTTGGGGGTCTCTCCTCCTAGGAATGAGACGTGCGTTTGACGACACTGGGGTTTTCTTTCTCTGCTTTATTTATCTCACTCATTCTTTCTTCCTTTCTGATTTTATATGAGACTGTTTATGGAGAAAGAAATTGTTAACTTTTGTTTCTTTGTCCCTCCCTGGGACACCCCCCCCCTTCTCCCACACGTTCCTCCCACAGACTTCTGGGGCTCTCAGACTTCTAATTTCCCTATTAAGGGCACTCCCTGCCATCCTCAGCTCTGCCCTTCTGCCCCCACTTTGGACACCCATCTCCATCTTCTACTTTTTGCTTGTTTTCTCAGCTTTCATCTCCTGACCCTTATTCTCTTCTGTACCCAGGCTACCTTGGAGCCCCTGGTCTGTACCTGCCCTTGATTAGTTTTTCCTGTGAGGTCAGGCTCAGGGGCAAAACCCACACCCACCTTTCCCCAAGTATCAAGTGAGTTTGGAGCCCGCAGGGAGGAGCTGAGATTGGGGCATATCAGCTGTTTGTTGGCAAGGCCAGGCAGAAGCTCCTGGACCTGGCAGATGCCTCTGCAGAGGTTAAGTGTATGTGACAGGCAGAGGCACTTGTTTATTTCCCAGTCAACGCACTGAAGAGAAATGGAGACATCTCCCTCCTTCTGTAGCAGGGAAGTTGGTTTTGTTTATGGTTTATTTAGAGGGCTGAGCCCTGATCTTAAAATATTGCTGCCTGCTTCCCTGGTGGTATATGTCTAGCTTGCCTGAGCAAGATAACGAGGGAGTGGAGGAGGGGGAAAGGCATTCTGGGAAGGGGGATGAGGGGATCCTGGGTGGTGACCCAGATCCTTGCACCTGGGTGACTGTCTCTCTGCTTCCCCTGCCAATGCAGATCTCAGCTGAGCCCACACAGCACAGACTCAGATTTCCCCTGACAGGCGAGGGGGCTGCTTCGCGGCCTGTTGAGTGAGCTGGGCTGCCTGACCTACATTCCCCACTCTGCAGAAGAGCCAAGCCCATCTTTCCCTTGGGCTCTGGTCCCTGACCCTGACGTAGTGGGTCACTGTCGCCCACACCTTCTGCCCACCAGCTTGCCTCCCGCTGCAGCCCAAGTGCCCCTTACAGATACAGGAAGGCCATGTCTTGCCTCCTAAAACCTTCCAGGGGCTTCCTAATACATTGAAAAGGAAAGTCACTTACAATCACTGCTCCAAGACTCTCCATGATATATCTCCGGCCACCTCTCAAACTTCATCTCTTTACTGTCTTTTGTGTCCTGGCCATATGTCCCCTTTGTCCCTGTGGCCTTTGAACCTATGATCATGATGGCTTTGTATGACAGATTTTTTTTTTCTTGTCATTCAGGACCTGTTTAAATGTCAGCTCCTCAGAGGCATGACTTCCCCATCAACCCAGCCTGCTCTGTCTGTGCCTTCTTCACCATGCATATAGTAAACAGCATTGACTACCAACTAAGGGTGAGTGAACAGGGTTCTAGTTGCTACATGAGGTTGTTCCATGACAAAATATTCACTTCAACTCCTCTTGAAGGAAAAGGAGAGATGCTGTGGCTGGAAAAACTTCCAAGCTGTGGGGGTCTCTCTTCAGCAGCTGATTGGATCTAGAAATCCAGTGGATCTCATAGCTAGGCAAAGCTCCCTGATGTCTTGAGCCTTGAACCAGACCAATTGACCCAGAATCCCCAGCTTTTTCTGAAAGCTCCCAATGTGATCCTAAAGTGGAGCCAAGATTGCTAGCGTTAGTGACGGTGTCCCCAGAGCTGTGTGCCATGAACCTGCACTCTGAGGTCAGCACCAAGAGAGGTGCCTGCCTGTGATGGAAGCTCTGTGGCTTTTTTAGTCAATCCTCACTTGCTGAAGGGCTGCTTGTGCCTGCTGATCTGGAAATCCTTTGTTTTTCTCCATGGACAAGGGCCAGCTCCTTAGGTCCCTGTGACGGTAACAGTGATAAGGAGGATTGAGGAGGGAGACAGGTGTGACCCGCTGGGTAAAGTGCTTCCTGCGCAAACATGAAGACCTGAATTCCGTCCCCAGAAGCCATGTGAAAACCCAGGCTTGGGTGCTGCGCACTTACAATCCCGTCACTGGCGAGGCAGAAAGAAGTGGGAGCGTCTCTGGGGCCAGCCAGTCTAGACTAATCAGTGGGTCCAAGCTAATAAAAGACCTAGTCTCAAAAACCTGAGGGACAACACCCAAGGTTGACTTTTGGTCTTCACATACATGTGCATGTATGTTCACATGCAGACACCCACACCCCTCTATGAACATGCACATACATGTTACACATATAAAAATAAGGACTAGGGAGCTGGAGACATGACTCAGCAGTTAAGAACATTGGCTGTTCTTGCAGAGTTCCCAGATTCAGTTACCAAACTCCAGTCCCAAGAGATCCAACACCTTCTTCTGGCCTCTGTGGGCACCATACATGCACATAGTGTACACACATACATGCAGGCAAAACACTTACATGTATAAAATAAAATTTTTAAAAGGACTAAGACGGGCAGACAGTAGAAGCTGGAGGCAGGGTCTGGGAGAGATGGAGGGAACAGGCAATGGAGACCACAGAGCTGGGAACTCCTGAGCCTTGCGCCTTAAGAAGGCAGTGCCCGGGAGGGAAGGAGCCAACTGTGTAGGAGATGGACATGGCTAGGAGAAAAGTTGGGGAAAATAGATTTTATGAAGTTTTGCTGCATATTTGAATGCAATTGCTCATTAAGTGTTCTCTCAGGAGATAGCAGTAAATATTTATGTGGCTTTTGAGTTGCTTCTTGACACAGAACTAGGGGTTTTCTTATGGGAGTCCTTGCCTAGCCGTTTGGAATTATCCCCAGGGGAACCCCCTATTCAACAGCATCCCCCCCAGGCTGCCTTCTCACCAGCAACATCCCTTCCAGGCTCTTAACAGAAATGGGAGGTCCCTCCACACTGGGCCTTGGGTCAGGCTCTTGTCCCCTCTCCTGTTCCAAGCCCTGCCTCCTGGGGCTCTCTGTATCAGCCCCACTGCTCTGCTTCATTGAATTTTCCAGAGCACACTTGGGCTAGAATAATTAAGAGAAGCTTGAGTTAAGCCCAGACTTCAGGTTACCACAAGGAAAAACCACACCATGAGAACATCCTAGCTGCAAAGGTGGGCCTTCCTGGCCTTGCTCTCCCCTGCCTCAGCATCCAACCTTCTCTTTCTTCTTCCGGGGTCCTCCTCAGAGGCCACGGTATAGACTATCTGAGACCCAGACACTAGGATGGCTCCTTTCTATCCGCTTCCTTCTCCTCTTCGGTCACTTTGCTTCTACAGGTAATTAACAGATGAACTGAAGCCTTCAGCCCAGAGAGAAGCCTAGATCAGGACGACCTACCATTAGGCTCTCTTGTAAATACATGCACAGATGGCAGCTCCATACTGTCTTCTGTAGCAGGTGACTAATTAAGAATAAGAGAGTGGAGGGAATGAGCAGTGCGTGGTGGTGGTGGTGGTGGTGGTGGTGGTGGTGGTGGTGGTGGTGGTAGTGGTCATCATGGTCATGGTGGTGGTAGTGATGGTGGTGTTGGTGGTGATGGTGGTGGTGGTGGTGGTGGTGGTCATCATGGTCATGGTGGTGGTGGTGGTGATGGTGTTGGTGGTGATGGTGGTGATGATGGTGGTGGTGGTGGTGGTGGTGGTGGTGGTGGTGATGGTGGTGATGATGGTGGAAGTGGTGGTGGTCATCATGGTTATGGTGGTGGTGGTGATGGTGGTGTATGTGGTGATGATGGTGGTGGTGGTCATCATGGTTGTGGTGATGGTGGTGATGGTGTTGGTGGTGGTGTTGGTAATGGTGGTGATGGTGGTGATGGTGGTGATGGTGGTGATGGTGTTGGTGGTGGTGGTGGTGGTGGTGGTCATCATGGTCGTGGTGTTGGTGGTGATGGTGGTGGTGGTGGTAGTCATCATGGTTGTGGTGATGGTGGTGATGGTGTTGGTGGTGGTGTTGGTAATGGTGGTGATGGTGGTGATGGTGTTGGTGGTGGTGTTGGTAATGGTGGTGATGGTGGTGATGGTGGTGGTGATGGTGGTGATGGTGTTGGTGTTGTTGTTGTTGGTGGTGGTGGTGGTCATCATGGTCGTGGTGTTGGTGGTGATGGTGGTGGTGGTGGTGGTCATCATGGTCTTGGTGGCTGTGGTGAACACAGCAGAAGAGAGAATCTAGGCAACCAGCTCAAATGCCTGCTCTAGTCCTTTCCAATTCAACTTTTCCAGCCAGGGTGCATGAACACCCACTTGTTCTATGGCTAGAGTCTCTCATCTTTAAACCTATGACAGCCCCTAGTTGGTGATTATTGTGAAAATTAAAGGTGCCCAAGGCTGGTGCTCTGCAGCGCTGACAACGCCAGCCATAACTACTGTGGTAGTGAGCCTTCCGGTGTGTTCTGCCCCAGCCGGACACTGCTTGCCTCTCGCCTTAGCCTGATGCTGAGGTTGCTTTCTTTCACTGAAGTCCACTAAACAGGGGCTGTTTAGACCCAAACAGGCCTCGGTAGTTCCAAAATCTACCTCTTAACTATCCCAGTCATGGTGGGCTGACTGCTGTAACGAGGCCTTCTGGTCCCAGAGCTTTAATAGAACAAGTGGTTTGTTTCTCACTCCTGTTGTACGTGTTGGGGTACACAGGCGATCCCGGGCCCAGCTCCGAAAGCCTGAGTCCTTTCCAAGGATCATCTGCACTAAGCTGAGAAATAGTAGAGAAGTGTGGTGCAAGACGTTTAGATGCTCTTGAGGCCAGGTCTAGAAGTGGCAGACTTCACTTCTGGCCATGTTGCTTGGCCAGATGTCAATCATTTGCCACATATAACCATAGGTGGATGGTAACGGTATAAGAGACAAAGCGGTTCAAAGAAATTGGGGGCAGCAGCATGCTGCAGTTGGATAGAAACCCAGATGGGAAGAGGGGACCACAGAGCCCCTATTCACCAGCCTTACCTTCATGGCCCAAGGTGCCCTCCCCTGGGATCCCTGAGCTGGCTCAGAGGAATGGCCTCAGCCTTCGTTTTCCTTTTTTTGGTATAATGTTTCCCACTCTGGCCTTTTCCACACTGTGCATGTGAAGAGACTGGTCCAAACTCTGGGCTGAAGCAGTGGGGAGTTAGATGGGAGGAGCCAGCAGAACGTGTCACATAGGCCACAGTCTGGCGGCCGGACTCGGAAGCTACACAACCAGGACACATACAGAGCTGGTACAAGATGTCTGGTCTCACCACAGCCCCCGGCTGACTCCAAGGGTAGCATGAATGGTGGAGGGGAGGTGCTTGATTGACCGGTTCTTACTGCACTGGCTGCATTTCTGCACCTTCAAGCTACAGCTGAGGGGAGCACTGAAAAGGCTGGGGAGACCCCACCAATGTCCGCGCAGGCAGTGGTGTTCACATGCAGGAATCTGTGTCAGAATCCGGCCAGATCAGGGTGGAAGCACAAGAACCCAACCTAAGACTTCTCCCCTCATCTTGCCTTGATCTAGGCCACATCCCTGCTAGGAACTTGGAATAAATTTCAGGAAGGACTCACTTTCTACTCCAAGCCATTTGTCCTTAACCATGCCCAGCTAACTGCCTAGGACACCCTCCCAGCTCCCCAAACCTCAGCTCCAAGGTGCTTACAGCTGCTGCCCCAAGCCCTTACCCTTCTGCTCTGAAAGCAACTTCCACCCACCCTTCTCCCCATCCATCGCCCATCGATCCATCCACCCACCTACCCATCCCACACCCTGGATGCCTCTGTGGGCTCCTGTTTCCATGGTTACTTTCAAGGCCTGAGTCTGCTCTGGGTTTGCTGAATGATTCCCTAGCTCCAAGCTGTTCCTCATGACAGCCTTCCTGCTGGACCCAAACCCTAGCTGGCTTTTGAGGCCCCACCCTGCTTAGAGACCCCCACCCCCATCAACATTGCTCACACATCTCTCAAGATGAACAATTTCCTGGATTAAAAAAAACAAAAAAACAAAAAAACACCAAAGTTCTCCAGTGTTCGCTAGTGAGCCTGTCTGAGAGACTGCCATGGGAAGCCAAGTGGTGTTCTCAGAGGTAGAGAGAAACTTGAAAGGGAGGGTTTCTTGCAATAATAATAATAAAAGCTAGCATTTATTGGATACTTGTAAGCCAGACACCGTTCTGAGGATTAACATCTAGGAATGAGGCTAATTCATATGGCAGACCCGTGGGATGCACCATGATTATCTGAAGGAGAAAGAGGCACAGGAAGCTTGAGAGCCATGGTTAAGGATACAGAGTGAACCGGTGCCAGCGCTGGAGCTTGGAGTCAAACAGACTCACTCCTGGAGGCTGTGTCTTAAACACCATGCTCACAGCCCCCCTGCCCCTGTTCCTCCCACCTAGGCATTCTGGAAGTTTCCCCGAGTCATTTTTTCTTCCAAGACAGGAGGTTCCTGAACACCTCCCCAGCACACTGCTCTGCTCTGAGGGTGACAAGTACCATATGTTAAGAGTGCCCTTTTCTAATCTAGGCCCCTTGGGAACAGCTGTCAGTGGCTCTAAAGCTTGGGTGGGCCGCAGCTGTTCTGGGGAGGAGCCTCTTGCCCCCTGGACCCTGAGCGGGTCTGTCTGGACTCTCGAGGTTTCTCCAGGGCAGAGTCAAGCAGTGGCTTGTCCTCAGAGGCCTTCAGGAGGGTGGGAAGAAGCAATCCCATCAGATACCCAGCTGAGGGAAGACACAAGATGTTCCTACGAGTGACAGAAAACCAATTCACACTCTTCCCTGCAGCCAAAAGATTAAGCTAATTTTTCATTTCTCTGCTTACGTGCAACTCAACTAAACATAGGCATCTAGGAATGCAAACAATGACTGGATTTTCTAATTTAGGGCAGTTTTAATTAAATCTTGCTAAAATGACAGAGACTTGGATATTTTTATCATAGTGGGAAGCTGTATGATTTGGGATAGAGAGGGGTAGAGAACATGATGCTAAATCACCCACCTCCACTCAGATGGCCTCCCTGGCCAGCTCCTGAGAGAGAGAAGGTCATTCTTTTTGCCTTTGCTCTGGTCAGCCTTAAAAGTCACCAGTTCCTCTGCACTGTGCTCTTTCTAATTAGTTGAGGCTGGAAAAAGAAAGTCAAAATGACTTGCTGGAAAAGAGGTTTGCATTTGAGAAAAAATAAAGGACTTATCAGAAGTCACAGCATAAATATTAGGAAACCAACGTCAGAGCTGTCAGAGGGGATCTCATGTCCCAGCGGTGAGGACTTGTCCATAGCCAGGCTTCCTCTCTCTCCAGGGCCCGTGGCAGGATTGCCTTCTCTTGAGATTGGCTATGGAAAATGACTCATGACTGGAAGTGATGTGTCATGTCTTGTATGGGCTGGGACATTTTGTTGTCAGAGTGAGAGTTCCTTGCTCTGTGGTGGAATTCCTATAAAGAGCACCTGGAGCACTGTGCTGTCCTGCAGAGCCCAGCAGCCCTGAGGGAATAAGAAGCAGGCTCTTGCTTGAAAGAAAAGCTAGGGGTGGGTTTTATCACTGAAAGTCGAGAGCTGGTTGGTGATTTCATCCACTGGGGTCTCTCTTCTCATGAGGAATACAATATATGATGCTGTTTTGGTGAACACTATACAATAAGACCACCTTATTTTAATTATTCTACATTAGATTATTTTGGATTTCCAAAATTATCTGTCCAGTTTAGTCTAGAATAGGGTTCTCCCTTGCTTTCACTGAAGCTAAGTGAAACTGGCAGGGAGTAGATATAACCTATTAAGTCATGACTTACATGTCAGCAAAAAGCCTTTAAAATTTACCACAATATCAGGGCAGAAAGAACAGCATCCCCCAAAAGGAATGGGAAGCAGGTCACGGTTCTCAGGGAATCATCTACAGACTCAAGACTGGGAAGAACAGACTCCCAGCACTGGATAGGTGGATGGGAAGAAGGAAGTGAGAAAGTGTCTGAAAAATAAATGTTAGTAAGTTTCTCTGGGGCTAGGATGTGGTTCCTGGTTGAGTGCTGCCTACCAGGCATATAGCCCCGGGGTTAGTCCCTGGTCCCACACCAAGCAAAGCAGAAGCTTTTCCTGGGTGATGTGTCGCATCCAGAATGTTCTCATTCTGACGTGGAGGTTACGGTAATTCTAACTGATATGATAAACAGATGCAACATGACAGAAAGTGTTCGAGTTCACAAAGGCCCTGAGTATTTGTTCTGAACTGTGAGTGGTTCTTCCATCATGAGCGGCGGCTGCTTCTTTAGCACACCCTTCCACTGTCTCAGAATTTGTTACCATCAAGCTAAAAGAGGAAGAAATAATGTGGAACACTCTTATAATTCATGTCTACAAAATAGATGCAAAACATATCCACTGGCATTTTATTGGTCAAAACTCAGTCACATGACTACTTCTAATTACTGAAGAGGGTAGGAACCCCAAGGAAGGAGAATCAGACTTGATGCATCTTACCAGACTATATGGTAAGAGGCTTCCATTCTTCCAAAGTTTGATTTAGGCTGTAATTAATCCTATATAAAACCAGCCACAAGCAAACCCAGCTCTGTGCAGGTTACATTTTGTGGGTTGATGAGTGTGATATTTACCTAAGGCACAATCTTCTACTATTTGGATTAAAGTAATAATCATAGACCTGAGCCACAGAAGCACCTTCTGGGATAGCCAAATGAGTGGGCTTATATACAAGCAAGTGTCGGTGAATCAGACAAAAGCACTGGAGAGTGAGCGGGGAAGGCTTGGAAGGAGGAATAGAGACTGCTCTGACATCAAAATTACTGTTTGAGAGAAGAATATGACTTTCAACTCCCAGAAAAGTAGACTTGAATGAACGCAGGACCTCGTGGCTCAGTTAAAGGGACAATGTCTACAAAATGATTTTTCAATCTGGATGTCAGCATTCGATCTGGTCCATACAGACACAGTTACACTGTGAAATGTCCCACCCTGCCTGCCCATGTTTGAACACTTGCTTCCCAGCAGATGGCGCTGTCTTGGAGGTAGTGAGAACCTTTAGGAGGTATTGCTGGAAGAAGGGAGTCACTAGGGTGTGGACCTTGTGGGTCATAACCTGCCCAGTTCCCGCCTTATCCTTTGCTTCACGATCTGTGGGGTGTGGCAAGCCTTGCCACAAGCTCGCACCAGCATGGACAGTGCCCAGCCCGCATGCTTTCCCCATGATGGACTGTGTCCCCTCAAACTGCCAGCTAATGCACAAACCCCTCTCCCCATAGACTACCTCTGCCAGGTGTTTGCTCACGGCACCCTGAAACTACAGACATGAACGCTGTTTTAAGAAACACGGTATTTTTATCGAGGAGCGAGTCAACAGCAAATGCACTGAGACTGGTTCAAGTTATTGGCCTGTTCTAGCAAGGACCCGCTGGCATGGCATGGGGACCCACTGGCATGGTATGGGCTGCCATGAGGCTTGCAACCACGTTGCCTTTGAATCTGTTTCAATACATTAAGTGCTACTGGAGAAAGGCAAAAATTTCACAGGAAGGTCCACGCATGGGTGTTAGTAGTTCACTGGGAGGTTTCAGGTACGACGGAGAAAACATCATGAGGTATTGTGTGTGCAACCTTAAAGCCACCAATTTAGTGGTTGTCCACCTTCCTGCTCCAAAGGGAGCAGGGGGTAGAGCGGAGTATAGCTGGGATTTATGTAGTGAATCTGTAACTAGAAGTGTGTCACCAGCACAGACTTCTTCCCATGTTGCAGTGGGAGGAGATTCTGCAGGAAAGCATCCCCCAGGGAGCCACAGAAGCTAGCTAGGATAATTAGAAGTACTCATACCAGCCCTTGTGGGAGAAAGATCTGCAACCTTTGGCGATGAGGGACTGAGCAACCTGAGAGCTGATATTAGACTGGGTGGGCCTCCTGAATTTCCTTTGTTCCTGTGGCTAATCAAAGCCATTTGGCTTCCCTGTGAGCAAGGTTGACAAGTAGAGATGAAGCTGCCCTACAGAGATTGAGGGGTAGCTATAACTTTGAGCAAGACTCATAGGTCATGGAGTGGAGCCACAGCTAGGGGTATCTGCAGATCCCCAATCCAGAGCAATTCCTGCTCTCCTCCACCATTTCCAGGAGGTGAAGGTGAAGGCTGGTGTGCACACAGCGCTTCGTGGGTTTTCACCAGGAGGGAGGCCGAACCCTCGGTGCCTCGGGGCTTCTTGGCTCTGAACTTCCCCAATTCTGCACCATACAAAGCCGAGTCAAATGGTCTGCTAAGATTTTCCAAACCCCTCTCGGCTGTGTGGTTTTTAGTGTAACAACCACCAAGATATCCCATTATCTCTAGACCAGGGTTTTTAATTTCTCCCCTTTCTAACATTCCAAATTAGAAACAATGTAGAAAGACTTCAGAAGCCCAAATGCAGAGAAATAAGACTGATTCAAGGCTTATACCTCAACGAAGTCTGACCTCCGGTCCTCTGACTCAGATCAGTTCTTTCCTCTCGAGCAGAGCAGAGGAGGGGACCACCGTGTTTGGGGGACATGAGTGCGGTCTCTCTCACCAAGCTTGGCCCAGAAAGCATTTGGCAGAAGAGGTGTAGGAGATTGCCCTGAGCTCAAAGACAGCTGGGAACGAGTCAGAAAGAACTAGAGGGTCAAGGCCACAGAGTCACGTGTTTTTAAGCCTTAAAGTTGAAACACATGGTCTGGCACATGGGTAACAATAGGACAGAAAATCTGGAATTAGAAAATTCAATTTGCAGAATGCTGTAGCTGAGCCCTGAGTGGGATTTGGAGGTTGGCTGTTGGTTGAGTTGGTCTGTGGAGCTCTGAGCACCTGTTTGTGTGATGGATGTAATGGAGTGTAGGGATGGGGCCGTGCTTGGCCACACGGCAGGGAGGAGTTGGTGGTAGAGTTGCCTTGGCAGAGAAGAGGAGAGCAGGCTGAAGGAAGAGGGAGTGACACCTTCTCTTGAGCCTCCCATGCAGGCAGAACGCCAAGAAGTTGATGACACTCGGGTACCTCAAGGCTGCCTTGGAGCTAGTGGAAAACCATGGAACACCCCAGGCCTCTCTCTCTGCATGGAACCCAAGACAGCTCCTGCATATCATGAGTTGGTGCCTGTGGACACTTCCTCTTCACCAAAAATAATTGACATTCTTCAAGGGACGTGAGCAGCAGTGGATTTCCAGAGCATCATCTGAGTGGCCCCAGGCCATGGGGCTTGGTCAGCAGTCTAAGGACGATGGGCCCTTTGGGAGAAGGACATAGAGAGGAATTCTAGGTCACTGCTGCTTCTGTAGTCTCGACAAGGGAAAGTAAGTTAAAGGAAAACTGGCAACAGAGACTTTTTCTTTCAAACTTAAAATTAGGTCATATGGTAGGTGACATGGTGGATAATAGGATAGTGTATTTAAATTCAGGACTGGCCTAGAAAAACTTGCCAAAGCAGAGCCTGGTTAGCCTGATTGATTCCTGGCTATGCACACTTGTTTATCCAGCCTATTGTCTAAGCAAAACAGGAACCCACAGACTGCTTTATAATAGCAGCAGGAACCTTGCCAGCCAGCTGCTGGCTTTGCATTATGTTGTGCTCTAAGGTTTTGAGGAGGTGGGGTCACTGAGGTCTACTTAGAATGCAAATGGTTGCTTACAGTCTCTTAAAGGCTTTAAGAATGTATTGTAATCATTGAGTCTTCCCCTAAACTCAGCGTCATATTCATGAATAAATTGTTGTGCCTTTGATTCGACAGAAATTGGGTGGACTCGCTGAATTAATGAACTTTTCTTTTCTTCTGGTCCTTCTCAGAAGCGTGGCAATGTGCACTGTTAGCTTTGTGAAATGCAGATGAGGTATAATTTCCCCAAACTGATCTGTTCTACATCACTGAGTTTCAGCTATTTGCATTCTTATGCCAGAATCAAATTTAGCTTATTATTATTGTGGTGGAAAATAATTATAATCCTTTAATTGTCATGGTACTTGACAATTAAAAAAAATTCACAATCTCCCCTAGTTCCTCTTCACTCTAACCCTGAGATTAAGCAGAGTCGGGTCATCACCCCAGCCTCCAGTTCCAAAATGAGCCCTTGCTTCCAGATAATCAACTGAAGTTCTCAGAGGTTAAGTGACCGTCATGGAGAGTGTCTCTGCCCATCCCAAGGGCTGGCCTTATCAACCCCCCATAAGGTCTGCAAGGTGGATTCACGCATCTTCACCCTGCAGCTTACTCCGAGAATGATGGATGTGGGCGCCGTGCCTGACGCAGAGGTGGTACCTATGTGGCCCTTTCTCCTCCCATCTCTAGGTAATGGTAGATTCTATCTGGGGTCTTGAAGTCCAGTAGGGCCAGACTCTGACTGAACAAGCTTTTCCTTCAAGCAGCCTGGAGCTCTGGACCTCAAGTCAGACCACATGTACAAACATTTACACAGACGCACATACATGTGCAGGTTCATATGTGCTGGCAGATGCTAGCTTCTCTAAATTGGAAATCAGTAGCAGGTTAAGAGGAAAACGCCTCTTTCCCATCAGTGGCTATTCTGGTCTCTAAAATCAGCCCCTGCCATAAGTTCACGGCAACTTGCTCTTCGTACCTAAACCTTGCGATGCCCAAGTCCGTGGCTTTCATTCCCAGGTGGTTCTCCCTTGCCGGTTGCCGTATACACAGCATTCGGTGTCCTTCAGCCCCTGAGCCTCTGCCTGGTGTGTCCTCACCCCTTCCCCCTTTAGTGATCTTCTTGCCCAGAAGATACCAACAATGCCCTAGGACTGTTTTCATTCTCACGCTTCCTCAGCAAGCCCAGCCTGAGTGGGGTAGTGGGGGACAGCCGGGTATCAGTGACGGGCCGTCTTCTGTCATGGTAAGTTGCTGGGGCTCGCCTCGGCCGCCACCTGGTCTAACTTCCTGTTATAGAAGGGGATGTTTCCATTTGTGTGTGGTGGATAACTGGATCAAACATGCCTTGAGAATAGATGACAGGCCACTCTGGAAAGAATTTAAAGTACCCCACTAGCTCTCTGGAGGAACAGCACCACACCAAATACACAAAGAAACAAAACAAAACAAAAACAAAACCCGAAGACTTACTTGGAGCCTTGTAACCAGCAGCCTGGAGGCAAATGTCTGATTCAAGTTCAGGGGGAGTGCAGCTGGCCTGTGGGTCTCAGTCCTTTCTTCACACCACTGTCTCGTGTTCTCAAGAGGGCTGCCATACCGCTAAGCCATGTCTGAGGAGGGGAACTGTAATGACACATTTCCCTCCCACGTCATTGGTTGATACTGTGTCATATGACCACTTCTAACTGCAAGAGTTGTGAGAGGGAAAAAAGATCATTCTCTAACCTTTCAAGACCCTACAGTTTACACCAGTAAAAGACAAGGGAGCAAGAATTGGGGGCCGACTTAATCAGACTGAAAAGGGAAAAAGGAGTGTATTTCTTTCACCTAGAATTAATAAAGGAAGTCTGTGTTCTTCTTACACATAAGCCTTTGAGTCTCTCCCAAAGGCCAGGTACGTACCACGTGAAACATTAAAATGCATGGGCAGATGTAGAAATGATATTCATTCAGCAGGCACACGTCAGGCACTGTGGTTAGAGAACGGTGAGCCTCTCCATGGCTGTGCAGAGGTTTCCCGGGAATGGGAGCAGCAGGCAATGGGAAGAAGACAAAAGGAAGGTTTCCTTGAGGTGGTGGTGCTGAGCCACATCACAAAGGCAGTATAAGATGTCTGCATTTTCCAGCCACAGTTACTAGGCTGTGGGGCACCTATCTTTTCAGTCGTACCTGAGGGCATCTTTCAAATTAAGATAAATTCCACACAGTGGTAGAGTTATCACTCTACGTCAGCACCACTTAGCACAGGCTCTTCCGTGCCCCATTGAGTTCTAAGGACTCTAAATGGACACTCTTGAATGGCATCTTCCCATGCAGAAATATTACTGTTCTCCCAAGGAACATCAGCAGTGGATTCTTTGGAAGTCTGAGCTGAGTAGGAGGTGGAATAAGGTTGTGAGGATTTGCAGACTTTCCAAGGACAGGAGGCCCGTCTGAGAGAACAGGGACTTCCGTGACTGGCAACCCCAGGTTAAACTAAAAGGCTTCACTACAGACACAATGAAAAGGCATAGCAACAGGGACTCCTTTTCCCCCCTTCAAACTGGAAACTGAGGTGATTGAAGAGTGCCTGGACAATGGGGCAGACTGTCTGAATTCAGAACTTGTCCTTGACTTGACCGTAGCTTTTATGTGGTCAGCTCACTAAGTTCTAGTTGTGTGTGGCTCTTGTATCCGGTGTTAGCTGAGCAGATGAAAACCTACAGTCCAGTTTCAAACAGGCAACAGGAGGCTGGCCTGCGTGGCTTTGCTATGTAGCAGAGTAGCAAGACCTCAGAGAGAAAACCCAAGGTCATTCTAGCAAGAGGACATAGCTTGAGGCAGCTGTAATCGCTGTAAACAGAGGGGATATATCTGAAAGGAAAATGAGAAGAGGAGCCCCCAAATCTAGTCTCTAACCCAAGAATTTACCTGACCCCTCAACAGTGCGTGCAGAGATCTGAGCTGCCCACCAAGCAGCTGGATGTGAGACCTCGGCTCAACCAAGTTCACTGCCTGCTGAGAAAGAAAATCTGCATGTATCCACAGCCACTCTGGATGAAAGGGGCCACTTCCATCACTTCAGAGGTGTCTGCAGCTGAGGCACCGGGTGCCCTCACATGTCCTCTGGCTCTGGTATTTGCTCATCTGCCTGTGCTATAGTACGTACAGCAGCTCTGCCTACAGAAACTGTTCTGTTTGTGCATGAAGCAGGCCAGAGGGACATGACTGTGACTCCCCAACCACTCAGCACTAGGCGTAGGGGTCCCCAACCAGTAACAGTTGTGAATAGTATTATTCCAAAAGAAGAGAGGGGAAGTGGATGACTCCAGACTCTTGCCAAAGCTTCCCAGTAGGATCAGCCTCTTTTGGTGCCTACCTTTCACTGATTTTTCTCTCTTCCGCCACACATGCTCCCCTGACAGCATCTCCTAAGATCACCTTGAAACTGCTTGCCTCTAATCTCAAAGGATGCTTCTCCTAAGATGCTGGGGCACCCAGGCTCAGATAATAAAACATGGCATCTAGGGTTGCCAGGTAACGTGGCAAACAGGACTGGACTCTGGGCTGATGCATCAAAGCTCTGTCCTTTCCTCCCATCCTGGACTTGGCCTGAGCCCCTGGAGTCAAGGGCAATCATGACAGCAGGGGTGGGTGGATATTAGCATGGTTGTATGGGAAGGGAGGATTTGGCTGTTCTTGGCCTCTCTCAAAAAACGAGCAGCTGTGGGAGCAGCTGAGTGACAGATTGATAACTCAGTTGTGAATTCTCCTTCACAGTTAACTCAAGGCCCAGGGAAGCCATCAAAGAAAAGGTCAACGCCTCCCTGGTGTCAACTGCTCAGTGTGGGGTCTTCCACCTCAGCTTATGGAAGGGGCCAGAGCAGATGCTGGTCTCCAGGGGTTCTGCTTAGAAAACTGCTCATCACTGAATGCTACGGAAAACTGCCTCCATGTTCCCCCCTAGGAAAGAGTGACTTTCCACCTGGTGAAGTCCCCTCCAGGTTCAGAAGATGGACAGACTGCTCCTAAGCACACCCTCCTTCCCAGATGGCCCCAGCAGATACAGCTCCCACGATTTGGGATAAACACTACCAGGGAGGCAGACAATGCAATGCTGAACTCACCAGAAGCCAGCTACCCTCAGGGTGGTTGGAAAGCAAAGCTCTCTTGATCTACAGACAGGCAGAGGGCCTCCTTTATGGCTTTTTTCTGCCCTCCGGCGACACAGAACTTTGCCTTCCTCACAGAATCCATCCTCACCAGGCAAACAAACCAATCACAGTCTCCAGAAAGCTCCAGTCTCTTCAGCTTGCTAAAAGAGATGGTGAGCATATCAGTCACTGGGCCTGGCACAAGAATGCAGGTCCCAGAGAGCCTCTGCACAAAGAGATATCAGTTTGGGCAAAGGATTTAGTTATGTCCAAATGGTTCAGAGAGATGGCTGGACCTAGGTTTAGATCCACATTTTTCTTCTCATCAACATCCCTTATGTAAAAGAAGGTAATAATAACAAAGCACAGGCCTCTCATGGGTGCAGTAGGATTGGATGATGCTGTTTATGCAACTGCTATGCAAATGCAAAGCTGCATTCATGCTGATGGTGCCCGGGAAAGGCTTGAACAGCAAGGATAGTGTGATCCCATTCCACGCAAAACTGTAGAATACCATAGGACAATCATCAAATGTTCATAGTAGTTAAGCTTGGGGCAGTTTTGATCTCCTCTCATTTTGCTCCTGTGTTCCTTGAATTTCTTTTACAAAATATGCACATAAGCCACATTGCCTGCCTATAAGCGCAAGGCATCCCAGTAAAGGCTGGACTCTTGATGTGGTTGAGTATGGAAATTTCAGACTAGGCATCTAGAGGGAGATAAGTTCTCTCCATAATAGAAAGTAAAGAGTATGGGTTCCCAGGGCAACCTGAGAAGAGGATGAGAACTGGCAGAGGTGGGAAAGAGAGCAAGTGAAAAGATCCCTTGTGATTAGCAAATGACCTTAAATTTTGCACTACTCACCCAAATGCTTGTTCTCAGATGTTTGTGGAGACCTAAAATCAGGTTCCAATGTCATGGAAGAATTGATGTGAGGTAGGACAGAGGACAGAGGAATACAACATGCAAGCAAAGCATCCATCCTCCTCCAGGAATAAGAAGCAAAAATGTTGGGGAGACTTTTGAGGCAACACAGACAGATAGCATCTATAGCTTGGGCCATGTCACAGTCCTCTCCATCCACATGTCTAAGCTGGAATAGCTGGGGCTCCTCAGAAAACCCTTCCTATCTCTACACGGCCTCTCCTTGTGATATATCCAGCAGAGCATCTGCCTAGGGGCTGGCTGCTTATGTGGCTGTTCATGGCTCTAAAGGCACGCATCATGAGAGAGGCCACCAGGTGGAGGCTGCCCTGCCTTCCTGACCCACCTTCTTAGAAACCCTGGTGAGTCATTTCTAGTACATCCTATTAGTCAAAGCAGTCAAAAGGCCCACCCAGGCTCAAGAAGAGAAGACTCAGCCTCCATCTCCTAATGGAAGAGTTGCAGAACTCTAGAATGTGCATGTGGGGTTGAAAATACTGTTGCGGCCATTTTTGGAAAATACAATCTGCCATCAGACATTTCACAGATGCTGAGAGGCAGGACAGACCTCAGCTGATATCTGAGTTACAATCAGAAAACAAAACAAAACAAAAAACCCAGCACTACTATTGTTTAAGACAAAATATTAACAGAACTAAACTTCAAATGAAACTAAGATCCTTTGGAAGAACATGGAAAGAGACTTTTATTATAGCAGATTTACCAGGATTGGCTGTGAAAATCATAATGGAAACGGACAAGCCATAAGAAAAATGTTTCTCTCTTGTTCAGAACTTTCTGCATGGCTCCAACAGTGCTGGAAATTCACCAGGAAAGAGCTGGAGGAGGCCCCAGAGTCAGCAGGTCAGCTCATGGCTGTTGGTGGGGACTGTGTGTGAGAGACACTGCCCAGAGGCGGTGGTCAGGGCAGGTCCAGGCTAGAGTGGAAAGGGTAAGCGCAGCACCTTCTTCCACACATCGTCTGCTTCTCCTACGTGTGTGTTCTCTCACCAGTGACACCTTAGGGACATGGACTTGAGGGCCTGGGAACCTCCTGTTCCTGTGGTGCTTCATCAAGTGAGGCAAGGGCTTACAGGCCTTGGCCTCTTCTCACCATGGAATGCTTGGTCTCTGACACCAGAGACCATTCCCTGCAAAGGAAGGTTTCTCCACACTAGGCCCCTGTCCCCATTGCTCTGGCTTCCCAATAAACCTGCATTGTGAGTTCCTGGGGTCCCTGACAAGTGACCTGGAGGGACCTTCAGATCATACAGATTGGAATGTGGGGTGATTGGAAGGGGTGGTGATAAACCCGCCCTTTATCACCATACCATCCACAGTCTCAGGGTTGAAGCAAGGGCTCGGCCTTCCTGTTGAGAGAAATCATGAGATTGCATTTGGGCTCAGAGAGAAAGAAAGCTTGATCGTTGGGAGTGGAGTTCCTGTGCTGACACATATTTGAAAACCTATCGAGTTTAGCTTTAGCTGTCCGAACAACAAGACTGAGTGCACCCCTCTCTCAGCACCCAGCCGTCTCCCCTTTACTCCAATATCTTCTCAGCTGACATTCGATGGCCCCTGGGACTCATTTGCCCTTCCATAAGCCACACCCCATCACCTACATCCCAACTGACCACTGATCTCACGGTGATGCTTTGGCCGCTTCTTTTTCTGGATTCTTTGGGTTTGGGGAGGCAGTGGGTCAGTGCTCCCTGAGTTCTCTTTAAATACACTGTCCATGATGCTCTTTCACAGACTCCTCTGATGCAAGGCCTGCAAAGACCTTGGACTCTAAGACTTACAACACCTCTCATTTTCCAATCTGTTTCACAGGCTGGGAAACTGAGGCTCAGAGAAGGGAAGATTTGCCTGCCAGACTCTAACGGCACCTCTGCTAGGACTCAGATTGGCCCACGTGGGGTGTGGCACGTGCCTGAGGCCCCTGCAGTTCCCTTCCTTGCAATGGGCAGGCCAAGCTGGAGATCATGCCAAAGAGTGTCAAACAGGAACGCGTCTTCCTTCTAGAAATACGTTATGGATCAGCACACAGGCCCCTCAAGACCCCAGCAATGCAGTTTGCCCAAAGCCTAGCACACAGTAACCCAGAAACATGTGGTGAGCAATAGCAGTCATAAATTTTATGAGATTATGTGTTCCTAATGTGAGATTTCAAGCTGATGTGTTTGTTGCACTACGCCAAGCTTCAGTGTGATTCAATCAAGTTGTACTTAATCTTCCTTTATTTACTCTGGGTGAGGGTGAGTCATGGAGTCCGTCTCTGGTCCAGTCTGCTGAACTAATTGACCCCAAGTATTCTGATGGAGTGGTGATTTGTTTTCTCTGCATGTTTGGAGTTTATTTGCTTATATCATTAGAGAAGTCTGAACCACATGGAATGAAAGTCTGTAGCCATGCTGAGGCCCAGGACTCCTCTGAAGAGTCAGCCAGGAAGAGGGGTACCTCGGAGGTATCACGGCTTCTTTTCCTCCCAAACTGAATCATGTACAATGCTTTACATCTCTATTAACTGGAAGACTTAACTCTGCCATTTTGACCACCTCCCTGCATCTCTAAGCCCATACCCGGTGGGTCGGGAGTGAACAGAGAATATTGTCCTCTTATGGAAGATGAAAAAGGCCTCGCCATTTTGCCCAAGGCTGGGAGTGAATCCCACCACCCCGTTTGCCCCTAGGGAGATGATGGGAGAGTGCAGATGGAATCTGGGGACTTGACACAGGGCGTCACCATTTCTTGGACTAAGATTAGTGAGGACCAGTCTACACTTGACAGCGAGGGTTTGGGGACCTTCTGCTGTTACAGGGATGGGAGAGATGTGGCCTGCGGCTTGGGGCAGGGGTGAGAGAGTTTCCCGTGACTTCTCCTTTGATCATGGTGCTGACTTTCCCAATTTTCCTGGGATTCAGAAGTTTCCCAGGGTGTGGGGCTTTTAGAGCTAAAATGTGCAAAGTTCTGGGCAAAACAGGACAAGTTGGTTACTCTAACTTTAACGTCCCTTGACTTTGGGAACTGAGGCCTTCACATTTAGCCAGAGCTTTGGGCTGGGAATGGGAAGGCCACTGTCTCCTCAGACAGCTGCTGCCCGGCCTCTGTTTCTGGGAAGAAAGCTCACTGATTCAGCTTCAATCTCTGACTGCTCCAGAACTCATGTCAACATGTAATTGACATCATGACAGTATTACAATGTAGAGCCTTTAAGAGGGAGTCATACATTCATGAATGATTAAGGTATTGATAGCCTACCAGTGGAGGCTAGTTAGTGTGACAGCCCCCCAATTCCCCTTCCAGGCACTTGTCCATTTCTCCAGCCTGCAAAGACGGTGCAGGAATCGGCCATGTGCTTGGCTTCCAAGCCTCATCAACTAAAGAAACAAATTAAATTTCGAATTTACCGAATCTATGTTATTCTGTCACAACAAAAGAAAATGGACTAAGACATAAGCCTGCCCCTCTCCCACTCAAGAGTACAATTTACCCTCATTCTCTCAGGCACACACCCTTAGACCTCTGCTGAGGGAGACAGCTGTCTTTCCTGCCAGGGTGAGCATTGGCAGCTGTCTGTGCTCAGTCTCTGGGGGGTGGAGCTCCCTCTCTCTCTCCCTCTCTCTCTCTACGCGCGCGCGCGTGTGTGTGTGTGTGTGTGTGTGTGTGTGTGTGTGTGTGTGTTGTTTTAGTAATAACATCTAGAATTCACTATGATAAGCCCCTGGGGACTAAGAATAGTATCCAGATTCTACTTTATTAGGAGCTGGGGCTCTGGAGCCCCAACTCTGACCTTAACTTGACCTTGAGGATTAGTGTGACCTCCTTGGACTTCAGGTTCCTGATACGTGTTTTGTTGTTGTTGGTTTTGGTTTTGGGGTTTGTTGTTGTTGTTGTTGTTGTTGTTGTTTTTCAAGACAGGGTTTCCCTGTGTAGTTTTTGGTGCCTGTCCTGGATCTTGCTCTGTAGACCAGGCTGGCCTTGAACTCACAGAGATCCGCCTGCCTCTGCCTCCTGAGTGCTAGGATTAAAGGTGTGCGCCACTACCACCTGGCCAGGTTCCTGATATGTAAAATGGGGCACAACGGCAAGGTTAGATGCAGGACTAAGTTAGTTAATCACAAAGATCTTAGAATAAGATGGCACATAGTAATTACAAAAAAGCATATTACCCATTGTGTCCAAAAGAGATGGCAGGGTTGAGCCTGCTAAATTATTTTGTGTGGCCGTGTGCAAAGCTGTCCTGGTGCCTTCTGCACCACACATCAGTGGGAAGCTCCACTGAGCAGGCTAAGGGATGTTACAGTAGCAAGCAGTGCCCAGACCTCCCTGGGCTGACACAATAGGTCTGATTGCACCTTGGTGCAATGCCCGCCGCAGGTCTGAGTGGCTTCTGGAACTGCTTCCTTCCGCGGCATGGTTCCTGTCACCTCTGCCAGCTGTTCTGATGCACCTCACTTTCATTCTGTCCTGCCACCGAGTCACTCGCTGGCTCCCAGGACAAGATGTGGGTTGACAAAGGGTCAGAAAAGGTCAGTGTCCATGCGTTTCCAGACACAGAAACTGTCAGAGGGAACGCCCGCTCCGGGCCCTCCGGGTTGGTCAGCTCGCTGGACTGTGAGACAGCTTGTCTTCCTCAGGGGTGCAGGCTTCAAGAGCACCATCTTACCCGACCCCAGCAGGAGGCAGCTCCCCGACGCTCACCTCACTTTCCAGTCAGTATCACAAGGAACATCTGCAGATGCTTGACATCTTCCAATGCACCTCAGGGCAGTGTGTTGAGGTTCAGAATCTGGATGGCATTAATCTTACTTAGAATAGTTTGCCAAATTAGTCCTAAGGAAATAAATTTAATAGTGGATGTTTTTGAAAGCGTACCTTTGGCTTGGATTTTGTAATCTATGTCTTTATTATTTTACCAAAATGTTCTTTAAAAACTGCACAGAATCTCTAATTTAGTTTTAATTGTTGTAATGGTGTAACTCAGCTTTCCCATCATGCACTTGACAATGTCCAGCTCGTGTTTGGTAAATGTGTATTTAGCACACGCCAACTGGAGCAGAAGTTGTGTAGACCTTGAATGTGTAAAATGGTAATGTTGTCGGAAGACAGTGTTTCCACAGGTTCACTACCAGGATGAGAACTATCCACACTCAAGGAGGAGCAAATGTCCTGGGGTTATTTCAGAGGACATTCTCTTTCCTTGCCTTGTTTTCCGTGCTGTTCGAAGCACAGTGATAGGCCTAGGCTCTCAACTGTTTTCATTATTGATTAGGTAAATTGTCTACTAACACTGTTTATAATTCTTCTCCAGAGGGTATCTTTTCATGAAAATAATCCCCAATATGTTTATATACAGAAATATTTGCATTTGAGGAACCTAGAAATCCAACAAGAAGGGGTGTCTCATGAGGAGAGTCAAGGCCATGGCTAAAATAACAAGGAACATGGCGCCCTTCTGACTTTATTGAGACTGGCTTCCTTCATTGCATCTGCTACAATTTCAGTTGTTTATTTTTGTATTTCATTCCTTAAATAGGTATAATGTCATTTGCTGTTGGTACTTACATTGCACATTAATGTTCTGCCATAATATTATCAAATTTTGCTCTGGCTTTTGTCAAATGGATACAGTTTCCATTATCATATTCCTGCTCAAAAAGTTTTGGGGATGGTCCTCTAAACAGAAGATCCAACTCGCCAGAGATTGAACAGTGTATAATCTATGTTCTACAACAGTTCAACAATTGTTTTCCTCATGCTTAGAATTTATTAGCAACTGATATTTTCTTTAAAAATTTAGACTCAGCTTGCCAGCACTGTGGTGGTGAGGTGCTGAGGGACACTGTGCTGTGAGCACTGTAGTGGTGAAGTGCTGAGGGACACTGTGCTGTGAGCACTGTGGTGGTGAGGTGCTGAGGGACACTGTGCTGTGAGCACTGTAGTGGTGAGGTGCTGAGGGACGCTGTGCTGTGAGCACTGTAGTGGTGAGGTGCTGAGGGACGCTGTGCTGTGAGCACTGTAGTGGTGAGGTGCTGAGGGACGCTGTGCTGTGAGCACTGTGGTGGTGAGGTGCTGAGGGACGCTGTGCTGTGAGCACTGTAGTGGTGAGGTGGTGAGGGACGCTGTGCTGTGAGCACTGTGGTGGTGAGGTGGTGAGGGACGCTGTGCTGTGAGCACTGTGGTGGTGAGGTGCTGAGGGGTGCTGTGCTACCGAGCAGTGACCACATCTTAGCAGGCTGACACAAGTCAGACTAAGCACACATGTGAGCAATGCTGGCTACAGAGCTTCCCTCCGTATGTGGCTCAGTGATCCAGGCAGATAGCCTGCAGCTGTGTGTCTGACCCCGGTACCCAGCCACAGCGGAAGGAGGTCCGTACTGAAATGCTTGGGCTCAAAAATGGGATGGTCACTGCTGTCACTACCAGTTGGCAAGAATTGAATCTAAGATGTCTCCCAACCGTGAGGGGCAGAAATAAATGATTGTTGTGCTTACTTGGAAAGAACAAATATTATTAAACACCAGATCAATGGCTGCGATGACTTACTATGTATTATGCTCTTTGTGTTTGCAGAAAAATTATGTAAATGTTGCTGGTCTTTACACCATTTGTCACTTTCATTCTTATCTCAAGGAACGGAGAACAGGGACAAAAATACAGACTTCCTTGACGAAGGATAAAGTACGCATGCTGGTGCTAGCACCTGCCTCCATTGTTTGAAAGAACGTATGTGCAGTAAGTGTGTAAAAACTTCCTATGTCTAGTATCTTTTGGAAGTTAATTTACTTATTTGAGGTTAGAAATTTAGCCCTCATCCCCTCATAGGTCGTATTCGAGTTCTCTGGTCTCTCCAGCTCTAACCAGCCCCATCCAACAGATCTCCAGCCTTTTCCTGCTTCCCCGAGTCTTTCTGGGGGCTCCTGAGATAGTTTTAAGCCTGCTCCTCGAACTGGCCCATCAGTTCCTGTTCCTGCCCTGGCTTCTCCAGCTTCTGTTTCCCCCAAATCCAACCTTATCCTGCCACTCACCACATTCTGCCTTTTCCTGCCCTCATCAGTGGCGGCCGTGAAAAGCTTGGGTTCCCAGGAGCCTAAGAAATGAAGTGTATGTGGTGGATAATGAACACTCCATAACCAATACCTTAAATCCAGGGCATTAAATAAAAATCGTGGTTCAGTAGGTTGACAATTAGTCTAGAATTACATGGGCCCTCTCTTGTTTGTGGACAGCTGTAGGTCTATGCGGCTTATCTAGACAGGCTCTTTCACACGTTTGGGGTCTCTGTCGAGGTAACTGGGCTGACTGTGATCCAGTGTCTCATGTCCTCTAGCACGGAAGAAGCAAGACTCCCAAGAAAAAGAGCCGAAGTGTGCAAGGCTTCTTGAAGGCTCGGGTCAAAACAAGCAAATGTTCTTCTTATAAATTCTGTTGGTCAAAGTAAGATCCAGAGTCAGCCCAGAGGAGACAGTGGGGGAGAAACTCCACCTCTTCACAGAAGGAGCTACGGCGAAACATGCAAAAAGATGAGCACAAGGAGAAGCCAAGGCTCTTGACTGTTTGTAAGTCTCCACAGTAATTCCCTGGGGTTGAGGTGGGACTGCATTTCTGTTAGGCTACAGCACATTTGAGTGGCAGGCTTACTCAAAATCACCGTTATTCCCAGTACTGGTCTATGGGTCTTGCCCGCATTCAGACAGCACCATGGCAGTGAGCATCGTCCGAGTTCAAGCCGAGTCCAAAGAACGTGAGGAGACCAGGGAAAGGAAGAGTCACTCTTCCAGAAGCTCCCTGAGCACTCTGCTCAGGCCCCAAGTTATCAGTGTTGCTTTCTTGGGACTTCTCAAGGAAAGTCAGTCATTTTGGGGGTGAAATCCCCATGTAGTATTAGTGATTTTTGCAACACTGTACCCAAATATCTGATAGAAACAGCAAAGGAAGGACTTATCTTAGTTCATAGTTTCCATGGTGAGCAGAGTGTAGTGATACAGAGCAGTTCACACTATGGCATGCTGGGACCAGACCTCCAGAAGGCCCCTGGTTCCAGTGCAGGGGGAAGGGGTCAATATAAGTCACTGTGCAGCATTCTTGATGGTGGAGTCTGAGACTCTGAGTTCCTAGGTCATGTGGTCCTAGAGGACCCCTGGAACTCTGCACTATGCCTTTGAAACAGCTTTTAACATTGAGACAAAACTCAGCAGAAGGTAAGATCATAACAAGTGCTTTGGCTCTGTACAGGAGACGAACGTTGCCTTTCTGCCCCACTCCAATGGGATCTTGTTTAGGATGAAATACGGAAACTGCTGTAAAAGTTTCCATAAATGCACTCTATTCTTCTCAATGACTTTTTGTCAATTTGCTTTGATGACTTCCAAATAGAATTTAAGGCCGCTTGAAAGATTAATATGGTAAAAATTGCCCCCCACCCCACAAAAACAAAATAAAACAAAACAAAAAAACAACAACCCACCATGGGATTGCAAGAAAAAGCCCAGTGACAAAAGGCATCAGGTGTGGGTAAAATTACATCAAAAGCCACACCAAGAAGTTAAGTATAGCACTTAGCTCACGTGAGGCACGTGAAAGGTGTGGATAGGCAGGGGCGACTAATGTTTTGTAAGCACTCCTATGTGCCAGACATTGAAATTCCGCAATATGGGCTTAACCAGTTTTTAAAGTTTTCAGGAGCCATGGAAAGGAGAGAGAAATTAACTTTCTAATAAAAGAAATCTGCACAGATTCATAAGTAAACCTACCTCTTCCGACTTCGGGTTTTAAGATGTCTTTATGTGAGATACACCAAGGACCATGTTGAAGAATGTCCTCTAACCGTTTTATTGTGTTCAGGTGCCAGGTAAGATGGATGAGCACTCTTCAGCATCTCTCCCTGGGACACACAGCTCTGAAAGCTGGAGACTGTACAAGATGCTGTGTGAGGATTCTGAAAGGCTATGAGCAGTCCGAACCTGTGGAGGAGAACCAGCATCGGATGAACCATTGACTGACTGTGAGTTACCACCCCACCCAGGCCTCTCCCAGTTCAGACAGTTAAAACAAGCTCCACCTTAAAACCAACGCCCTGATTTCTCACCAGGGAACTGCAAGTGAGACCCCAGGACTTGGGGAGTAACAAGAAAGGAGAAGAAAGGGGTTTCTTAGACAGTGGTTGGGTAAAGGTGTCTATCAATTGACCTTGAGCCTGAGCAGTTCATGGGAATTTGATCCCCGCGAATTTGATCCTAAACAGAAGACAAAACACACAGATAGACCACTACTCGGGTGCCAGAATGACCACAAGGGGGCGCCTCTCTATGACAGTTCAACTGCAGTTCTAACCACAGCCCACAGAAGGCAGATTGGAAACGGAGACCAAGGCTTCACCAGATTCATTGCCTGCTAAGACAAAAATAGCAGTATTCTTCATGGGACTAAAGTAAGATCCAAGGTTTCATAACATAATAATCAGCACATCTAGGACGAAGCTCAAAATGACTCGGCACACAGCACACTAGACGAGCCACGACTTGCCTGGGAAGACACAATGGGAAGTGGTCAATGCTTAGCTGACCACAGACAGTAGAGTTACCTGACGAAGACCGCAGAGGAGCTACGAAAACTCCCAAGCCAGGATCGGATGAATGAAGACACAGAATGTCTCAGTAAAGCAAAAGAAGACATGAAGGGAAGAAAACCACCATTTTAGAGCTTAAAGTACAGTAAAAAGAGGAGCAAGAGCCACTCTAGATGGGTGGAATGTGACAGAGCAGGGCTGGAGTGACCAAGAGTGGATTTAAAGCTGCCTCAACAGGAATGATCGGGTGTGAACAGTGGGGAGAAAGAGTAGGAACACACATACAGACTTAGAGGCTCTTCTACCTTACTCAAGCACCTGCCATTCAAGTCCCCAGGGCTCCAGAAGCAGAGAAAGACAGCTGTGCTTGAAAAAAGAAATACTTGAAAATATGATGTCTGAAATATCTCCCAAATTCAGTAAAAGAATCCAGAAACTGAAGAATAATTCCAAAGAAATCTGTGCCTAGCTTTAACTTCTCTAACTTCTAAAAGGCAAGAAGAGGATCTTGAAAATTCCCAGAGGCCTAAAAACATGTGACTCATATTGGAAGAGCAGTCGACATACTTAGGAATTTCCACTGGAAACCTTGGAGGCCAGAAGGAAATACATAATATTTATAAAGGTTGAAAGAAAAGAACTGACCTCTGAGAAGTCTGTGGCCAATGAAAACACATTTCATCGTAAATCACCCAATCCCAAGGGGCTGGTCTTAAACAGAAATCAAGATTAGAAGGGCTCAGCAGGTTGTGTATAGTGCATATGTGTAACAAGAACAAAGAAGGTCAGGAGTTGGGGAGAGTGTTGGGGGGACACGAGAGGAGTTGAGAGGGGGAGGGAGGGATAGAAAGGATATAAATACAGTACTCACCTATGCAACTCACAAAGAAGAAAATTTTAGGAGAGGATGAAAATGGAGTAAAGCCACCCCCAGAACAAGGAGAACAAACAGTTTACTTGATTTCTGTTCTCACCATTATCCAACACATTCGTGTACGTACAATGCCAGGATCTGTGGTGGAGGGAAGAGCGGGTGACTGACATGAGCCTCCTGTTGCTCAGGGTTCTTCATTTGTTGGGACAACAGTTAGACCCAGCAGCAGCATTTCAAAGGGCCGAGTGAGCACTGCAGATGTGGACAACGGAAGGAGGGGGACACTGTGGGCTGAAGTGGCTACAAGTCTCATAGAGAAATTCAAAACTGGACTGATAGAAGTCAGGGTGAGACACCAGATGGTAAGGGAGAGGATTCTGGGAAATTGTTGGGACCAAGTCTTGTCTTCAGGTACGCTTGAAGAGTCCACACTGACCATTCATGGAAGGTAGTTTGTGTGTTTATAATGAGCTTGTCATCTCATATTTCACAGAAATGATGTGGGTGCGTGATGGTGTGCCCCCCTCACAGGCAGCTGAAGGGCACTGGATGACATCAAGAATGTGCAGCCTCAGAAGCAGCAGATAGAGAATGGAAACCAAGCCTCTTGGCTCAAGGAGAGGGCACTGAAGGCCAGTCACTGTTGGCTTTATCATGATGGTGAAAGCTATCAGCCAATATTTGAGTTTTTTTATGTCAAATTAGAAAATGGTTTCATCTTTTTTAAAAAAATGGACATAGTAGACACAAGATCTGAGGCTCACACTTCTAATTCAGTGGGCAAATTTAGTAAGTCCCATTGAAAACCCTGTAAGGTCCCCACCCTCTTTTATTCCTCACCAGTTACTAGCAGCATTCTGCTTTTCACAACCCTCATCCCAGTGCTGAACAATTAGCATGTTCTTTTGTGTCCTTTTGTATTGCCTGGAAAACCCGGTTAGATCTTGAGTAATAACTTTACAAACGGTGATGCGTGCTACCAAGTAGATAACAGCCTATGCTACATTACCTCCCTTTTTCTCATCATTAGGCTCAAATATTACTACCTGCTCTATCACTCTGAACTTCCCCCTAGTGATTGTGGCAGCCATTGATAACCTTCCTTATCCAGAAACAAAATGGTGGCATCCTGATTCTGTCATCCTTTCTTCCTTTGTGAGTTAGAATTCTTCTACAAAGACCATTCATATATCAATTACCTCAAGAGGTAGAGATCATGGTTTAGTTTGGTCCAGGGCCACGGTATTCAGAGATGGGATGTAAGAGAAGTGATCTGATTGATCTAACTTCAATGATGGGTTAATCTATTGATCAATTCATATCTAATATGGATTTGGAGGTATGAAAAATGAAAGAGAAGGGGCCTAATCATTGAGAGTATGCTTCTGAAGGATGGATGTTCTCTCTGACTCCTCTCTGCCTGCCTTCTGCTTCCTGGATGTCACAAGGTGAGCATCCTTCTTTTCCATAGCTCTTTAGCCGTGATGCTGTAACTTGCTACAGGCCACTGAGCAACTAGGCTCTCCATGGAATGAATACATGAGCAAAATGAGGGCTTAGGGCAGTAAGTTGTTTATCTCAGGTATTTTGTTACAACAATAGAAAGTTATTAGTACCATAGAATAAATGCCTGATTCTTTATTTATTTGCAAGGTTTCAGAATGAGTGAGTTATTTGGCATACTCTGAAGATGACCAATCAATATATTTATTGTTATTATTATTATTATAAACTTAAACACTTTAATATCTTGAATATTTTTCAAGCCATTAAAATTATTATTATTCATTGTGATGCTCAATTTGTCCTGGGAATTTTTGATATGATCGCCATGGCCTTGGCTCTCTCCCTTGCTTTTCAGGCTCATCTTATACTTTTTTTTGAGACAGGGTTTCTCTGTGTAGTTTTGGTACCTGTCCTGGATCTCGCTCTATAGACTAGGCTGGCCTTGAACTCACAGAGATCCGTCTGACTCTGCCTCCCTAGTGCTGGGATTAAAGGCGTGTGCCACCACAGCCCGGCCTTCATCTTGTACATTTCTTATGGATCTGAAAAGAGGTTTTCCATTGCTGTGAAGAGGCACCATGACCAAGGCAACTTGTAAAAGAAAGCATTCAATTGAGGGCTGGCTTACAGTTCCAGATGGTGAGTCCATGATCATCATAGTAGGTAGCATGTAGCAGGCAGGAAGACATGGTGCTGGAGAAGTAGGTGAGGTCTACTTCCTGATCAGTAGGCAGGAGTCCTGGCCCAACCCCTGTGACACACTTCTTCTAAAGAGGCCACACATCCAGCAAGGCCATGCTTCCTCCAACAAGGCCACACCTCCTCCAAGGCCACACCTCCTCCAACAAGGCCACGCCTCCTCCAACAAGGCCAAGCCTCCTAACCCTTTCTAAACAATCCACCAACTGGGAACCAAAGGTTCAAATATATGAGCTATGGGGGCCGTTCTCATTCAAACCAGCACAGAGGTCATTCCATTTGTGGACAAAGTGCTCTGATTCCTCTTAGTGGGAAATGGTATTTAAAGAAAACTACCTGGGCCCTCGGGAGTTTGTCAGTACCTAACAGGTTATCATCCTCAGAGCTTTTCAGCAGACAGAGAAAGTACATCATGAACTCATGTTGTATTCTCATTCAAATTTAAAACCATACGCTTTCCCATAAATTCTATGACCTTGTATTTACTTTGCTTTTCTCTTATTCTAAACATCTTGGGTTCCAAAGTGAATTAGCTGTTTGTTTTAACATCCTACTGCTATGGTTTAGGGTATGACAGGATTATTAGGATTAACAACATAATTACTGAAAAAACAGCTTAGTATGTATATACTTTTTCTTGTTACAATAAATCTTACTTGGACTATAAAATCAAATCACTGGGCTTTGAAATCACTTGAAATTATTCTTTCTGTATGAATAGCAATCTAAATTGGTACACAGCTAAGCTTAATTGTTTTATTTACTTTCTGTTTTAAAGGACTGCATTTTTCTATTGGATTATTTTTATAATTCTGTAAAGCATTTACATTGTTTAAAGCTAAAAATCTACACAAGATGTGTTCTGGGAGCCGAGCTTGCACCCTGTCTTCTTGGTTTGGTTCCTTCTGCATTTGTGAGTTGATTTTTGTGGATCTGCATTTGAAGTGTATACAGCCAATACAGCCAAATCATCTCCCCGCTCTCAAATTAGATCCTGTACTTTACATATGCTTTCCAGAGTTTCCTGCACTGTTTCCCAATTTAACGGTGTTACTATCACTTCACAGTGTGTAGAAGCATCCTTCGTTTGTTTTACAGCTGTGCACCATTGTGCACCTTAATAACAGCAAGCCGCACAACTGATCCCCGTTCCCTGTTCCCAGGCATGTGCCGTCTTTACTATTAGGAGTAGCGCTGCATTCAGTCTTGTGCACACGCTCCTTCAGACTCTTGAGTGTTCCTTTGGAATAGATGGTTACAAGTGGGATAGGTTTCTGAAAAGGCAAACCCATATAAACGCTGATGGATATTGCTGAATCTGTTTCCATAGAGGTTGGTCCATGCTGCATTTCCAGCTGCAAGGTATTGAATGCCTACTTCGCCACTGCCTCCCTAAACAGAGTGTGTTGTCAAACTTTTGGAGATTTGCTTATAAAATGGTATCCTGTGCAGAGCTGTTTTACATCCTTCTTATGACAGTCGATTTAATTCAAGGTTAATCTTCTAACACACTTTCTGAGTCACTGTAGCAGTTCAATAATTGAATCTATGAAAGCATAAAGTGGCATTTCAGGACAATTAATCTAGTTGCAGAATACAGAATAGTTTAGAATATGGAAGGAACACAGGCAAGAAGCACAAACTAAAACCATAAGAAACATAGTTGTAGTCTTCTGCAGCAATCCTGTTTTTCTCCTCATGGCAGGGAAAATACACTTAATTCCTGCCAGGTCGGTTGCTCCCTCCCGTGGTGACATGTAAATTGCAAGGTCTCAGAGCCTGTGCTACAGTGCTGTGGTGTGTGTGTGTGTGTGTGTGTGTGTGTGTGTGTGTGTGTGTGTGTGGTGCTGGGAAGGAGTTCACGGTCACATGCCCTGCCTTCCTGGTGGTCTTTGGCCAAGGAAGCAAGGACATGGAAGTTGTGTGTGGCCTGCTTTAATTTCAGCCCTTGTACAGTTGGCCCTTGGCTCGTTCATGCCTCTCAGGAACCTAAGGAAACCTGGCTGTCCTCTCATCACTGAGAGGCTCCAGAAGACTGAGAGGACAGTTTTATCTTTCCTAACTGTGCGGCCGTTTCTGCTTCTGTGCTCCTGGGCTGATTCTCCTTCCCGGAAGATGATGTTTCCTCTGTCTTCAAATAGGCTCAACATCTGTCTAAGGTGCATACTGGAAAATGATGTTTCCTCTGTCTTCGAATAGGCTCAACATCTGTCTAAGGTGCATACTGGAAAATGATGTTTCCTCTGTCTTCAAATAGGCTCAACATCTGTCTAAGGTGCATACTGGAAAATGATGTTTCCTCTGTCTTCAAATAGGCTCAACATCTGTCTAAGGTGCATACTGGAAAATGATGTTTCCTCTGTCTTCAAATAGGCTCAACATCTGTCTAAGGTGCATACTGGTTGTGACAGAAGATGTGAGCTCTCTTCTCAGCAGCCTCAAACTTTCCTGACCGTCTCTGTTTCCCAGTTTAGGGGATATTTCTCTTCTGGGAGGAACAGTGAAGAAGAAACTCCCAGAGCTCCAGTCCTCACCCTGCCTGACCACTGGCTTTGAACTAGAACTTCATTAATCTCTAACAGTCTTCTTTAGGCAATGGTGTTCCAGTTCGCTTTCTAACTCTGATAAAATATTGATCGAAAGCAAGGTGGGAAGGGAGGCTGCACTTTACCTTCCAGGTTCTAAAGCTGCAGTGCAGGGCCTGGGCTGGCTCGTGTTGCAGTAACAAGTACACTCCTTACATCCCAGCACTTGGGAGATGACGGGCGTGAGTTCAAGGCTAACCTGGTCTACACAGTGAGTTCCAGGGCAGCCAGGGTTACAGAGTGAGTAAAACCCTGTCTCAAAATCAGCAACAACAAAACCGTGAAAGATCAGGTTGCTTACAAAGAAGAGAGACTTCTCCCCGTGTGTTTGGCCTCATGTGATAGCCATCTACACACACACACACACACACACACACACACACACACACACACACACACACCTATACACATACACCTACACACATACACACACACACACCTATACACATACACATACACACACCTACACACATACACATATACACACACACCTACACACACATACACACACACACACACACACACACACACACACACACACAACTCTTGGCTGCATCACAACAGGGCAGAAAAACAAAAAAGGAATTTCTGCATATAGAAAGGGCCAAACATGGGGTGGGCTTGATGTGAAACAATGCTCTTGTACACTGCAAAGATTTGTCACTCGAATTGGGTTAAGAAACTGATTGCGAGCCGTGTCCGTGGAGAGAGGCTGAGCTATCACGCTCCGGCCCGAGGCTGCGGGCGCCGCGACGTGGACATGTCGGCGTCGTTGGTCTGCACCACAGTGCGGGCCCTAAGCAAGAGGAAGCTGCAGGCCACGCTGTGAACAAGATAAAACAGCTTCGTAAAGACAAGGCAGAGCACGTGGGTCTGAGAGTTGGTGTGCGAACCAGGGGCTGTAACGGCCTCTTACACCCTAGAGTGTACAAAGACAAAAGGAGATTCTGATGAAGAAGTTATTCAAAATGGAGTCAGAGTGTTCTTCGAAAAGAAAGCACAGTTAACACTTTTAGGAACAGAAATGGACTATGTGGAAGACAAACTGTCCAGTGAGTTTGTTTCCAATAACCCCAACATCAAAGTGACTTGTGGCTGTGGTGAAAGCTTTAACGTTTGAAACCTCAGGACTCCAAGCTCCGGGAGAGCCGGGATCTACCTGGGAGCTCACTGAAGAGATCATGTGACTGTCATGTGCTCAGAGTTTATAATGTGTGGCCACCTCATGGGGAAAAATAAAGTGATGCATTTTGGAAATCAAAAAAGAAGAAAGAAAGAAAGAAAGAAAGAAAGAAAGAAAGAAAGAAAGAAAGAAAGAAAGAAAGAAAGAAAGAAAGAAGAAAGAAAAGGAAAGAAAGAAAGAAAAAAACTGATTGCATATGGCGTTCTAACGTGTACCAAAATTTCCACATAAAACCTCACAAAGCTTAAAAAAGGCCTCCGACACACAAGACGGAGTCAAGCAGGCTTCTTGGTTGCCACCTTTTCTTTGCTGGTGGTGAGCAGAGGCACGGATGCTTTAAGTGACGGCTTCCTGGCTCCTAGTGCAAAAATGGGCGGCTCTTTTAAGAGGCCCTACTACCAAACACTTATGGTGTTCATGAGCCGCGGGTGGCCCACTGCACGGATCTAGGGACTTCCCAGAGTTGGGGTGGTTAGCACGGCTCCCAGTGCGGCAGCAAATGTGGCTCCACCGTGAGACTAGCCTCTCAGGGAACCGTGGGAAGGAGCTAGCCACCAAAGCTGCCACTCCACTCAGCAGCTGATTCAGACAAAACAAAAACCGAAAAACCCTCTAAACGGGTTAAGTGTGTTTACAAATATACGTGGGCTTGGGAGAGAAAAGAAAAAGGTAGAGAAAGTTCTTAAAAAGGAAAGAGTAATAAAAAATATAATAAGCTTCATAAAGATGGGAAATACATAGAGTCTGGATACTGTATGTTATTGCATTGTGTTTAAATTTTTTGACTACTAATGAACAAATGATAACTGCTAAGAGACATTTGATTATGAAAGCTGCTAGATTTACTCATCTGTATATTTTAAAAATACATTTTCTACAAAATTTAAGTCAAAATATGTGTTACTTTGGGGGGAGAGGCTTTGCTTTTATTTCCACAGAAAACGAGAGGTTGTGGATTCATTCTGGGTTAAAGAGAATCAGGTTTGATGGAGGAAGACCCCTGAAATCCTGACTACATAAATAAGAAAGTAAACCTAGAAGGACTACAAGACACATGATGTATATTTTACCTGCTCAAACACATAACAAAAAAACATCATCTTTGGCTGACTTGTGTACAATGCACAGTCTATACTTGTACTAATACAGACATGCATGTTACCTTTAAAAATGTATATATTTTCAGAACAAAAGGACAAGACACCGATGAAAATGATGGCCCAGATGATCCAGCATCCAGAAAAGCTTCTAGGCTGCTGACTGAGATGATCCAGTCTCACAGAATACTACAGCTAAGACTTAACAATTATCTTAAATTTTCTCAGGTCCTCTAAAGATTACCAGTGCCCCCTATCATCAGGAAGTAGTCTAGAAATGATGCCCACATTCCAAAAAAAATGAATTATGGATATTTATTATCATTTTGGGGGGGTTGGTTACAAGTTGTTATTGGTAATGGTCAGGAAAAAAGCTGAACAAAGAAGATTAGATTCAGGGATCTTGTTCTGAAAAGAAAAAGGGGGATATAGAAATGATAGGATAAAAGGGTAGATTATTGAATCTACTTTAATCCAGAAAACAACTGTTAATCTCAAAATATTTTACATTGGTATAGGTTTTAGTTTACTAACACAAATTTAATTTTGTTATACTGTATGTATTTTTCTACTCTTGTTTAGGGTATTATGTGTATGCAGCTCATTTAAAATGTGACATGTAATTAAGAAATAAAGATTAATCGTTCTCTATCATAGCAAACTTATAGTCATGTTAGATACATTTTCAAGGTCAAACAAAGATATATTTCAGATAGATAGGGGATCTTCAAACACTGCAAAGACCTGCAGAATATGACATTTAAAATGTTTTTGTTTTTTTTTTTTTTTTTTTTTTGGTTTTTCGAGACAGAGTTTCTCTGTGTAGCTTTGCACCTTTCCTGGGACTCACTTGGTAGCCCAGGCTGGCCTCGAACTCACAGAGATCCACCTGGCTCTGCCTCCCGAGTGCTGGGATTAAAGGCGTGTGCCACCACCGCCCGGCTCATTTAAAATGTTTTAATAACTTAGAATTTTTATGACAGTGAGACACACCTGCTCCTGGCAGTACCAATGCACTTCAGAGAAGATGATGGGTACTGAAGAAACTCCATGTGGAGTTTACTTTCTTTGTGGCAAAAGTTAGCCACTGGGTAAGAAAATGCCCTTGTCTCAATTGCTGACAGTTACTGTCCAAACTGGAGAGCAGGACACAAGAAAGTGACTGCCAAACTTTGCCAAGACAAGGTAGGACAGTCCTTCAAAATTCCCTGCTTCACAGGAAAGTCTGTCAGATTTGCCAGGCCTGTAGGCCAGAGTTGGATGCCCCAATGTTACAGAGGAACCTTGGGTGACTGTCCAGGCAGCCGGATGTCCCTGTCATTAGGTAACATTTCACCCTTCTAGGGTCTTTGATGGAGTCATAGACTAAATAGTTGTAATTATAGTTTTCCTTAATTATAATAGAAAGTAAATTAAGTACAAAACTTTAGACTCACCAAGATAAGATAGATAATAGAGTATTTTCTCTAATTTTTCCAAATACAGATAGAACAGATATTGTAGCTGCAATTCTTACTTGATAACTGTTTCATTGTATATAATCTTACTATGTTAAAGCTAAAAATCTTCCTATTAATTATACAAAAGGGGGAAATGCTGTGAAATAATCTTTTGTACATTGTAAATATCTGTCACTCAAATTGGTTTAATAAAATGCTGATTGGCCAGTAGCCAGGGAGGAAGTGTAGGCAGGTGACCAAACTAAGGATGATGGGAAGGAGGAGGGCAGGGTCAGAGAATGGGGGCAAAAGCAGAGAAGCAAGATGAGAACGCCGAACTGAGAAAGGGTGCCAAGCCATGTGGATAAGAATTATGGGTTAATTAAAGTGTAGGAGCCAATTAGTAATAAACCTGAACTATGGCTGAGCATTTATAATTAATATAAGCCTCTATGTGGTAATTGGAGAAGTGTCTGTGGGTATTTGGGAACTGGAGGTAGGGACAGGAAATGTCCGGTCGCATGGGCTCACCTGCAACAGCTTGCCCTCATGAGAACTGACAATTTGAGGCAGCTTTAACCCCTTGCAAAGGTGGTGCCCCAGCGACTTACTTCCCAGGAGTCCCTAAAGCATGAAGATTCATCACTTCTTACCTCCCTATTGATGAACAAGCTAACACACCAAGTTTGGGGGATGTCCAATCTATAACAGCCAGAAAAGCTCAAGCTACTACCAAGAAGGGAATGGGTATGTCAAAACCAGGAGGCCGTGATCAGGAATTGTCCCTCATGCTGTGGAACAGGAGGACTCCTAGGGTGAAGCCGGGGACCTCAGGCCTGGCTTCCTTTTTAATCTTCTTTTTTCTATGGGGTGGCAGTTAACCCAGATAGGCTTCTTGAACTTGGAACTTCTCCCTGCAGGACAGAGCCCGAGTTCAAGTCCCCACCACTGCCAGCTGCCTCTCTGCTACGATTCCAGGAACTGAGGCCTGTCGGTTGGGCCTGGTTTCGGGTGTCGGACTTCTGGCCGTTTTCCTTCAGTCACGTGGCTGCTGGAGCACACAGCTCAGGCAGGTGGGAATGTGGTTAGCTGTCAGGCTGCTTTGCAGGCTGAGATGGGGAGTGTATGGGTCTTAGTGGAGAGAGAGTTAGAAGTGAATGGGACTGTGAGAGCCCCGGGGAGCTGGGCAGAATGGGTCATGGGCATCCTGGGCAGGGCCCTCAGATCAGAGCTGAGAAGTGCTCTTCCTCAGGACCCCCCTCTCTCTCTAGCCTTAGAAGCGCTGCCACACCCAGTAGCACTTGCCTCAGCTGGATACAAGGCTGTGAGGAAAAGCCTGTTTCCTCTCAGTACTTGAGGCTGGGGAAAGTCTGTGTTACCTTCTGCACTTTCCAGGAGCCCAGGCTGCACAGGAAGTAATGCTTTATCACAGAATAATGCATCCTGGGAATGTGCATAAGTCAACGTCCAATACAGGAGCCCTTATGTGACAACCTTTCACCTGCAGATTCTGAGACGGATGTAGATTCTGTACCCAGGAGGTACAGCAGGTGGGTGTGGTAACAAGTGAAATTCAACACTAAATAATATATTAATATAACACATTTTCCTGTGTGTGCATGCATGTTTGTGAGTATTCATGTGGTGGTGGTGGGGTGCACATACACAAATGTAGGTGTGTCAGAGTCTCTCAGTCAAACCCAGAGCTCACTAAGCTGCATTGCTTTCTCTGAGGAGCCATTGAGCCTTGTCCTAGCGCAGTGTGTAACATATTCCTTAAAAAACTGTGTGTGGATGCTTTACCTGCATGTACGTCTGAGCACTACATGGGTGTCTGGTGCCCACAGAGGCCAGAAGAGGGCATTGGATCCCTCGGGGCTGGAGTTACAGACAATTGTGAGCAGCCATGTGGGTGCTGGGGATCAAACCCAGGTCCTCTGGAAGAGAAGGTGGTGTTCTTAACCACTGAGCCATCTCCCACTCCCCTCAATGTAATGCATTTTTTAAAAATCAAAATGAATGCAAAAAATCAAATGATGTGTAAAATAATCAAGCATTTAAATAAAGGCTGGCTCCAACTCACACATGGTTTATTCCCTTTCCCTGGTCCAGTCCTGCCGACTTACTCTAAAGAGAGTTTGAACACCAGTTTCCATTTGATTACCTGCTAGGTGACGTTAGGTTAAGTGACTGGAAGGCCTTGAGCCTCCATTACCTCATCTGTGAAATGCGAGAAATGATCAACCTTAAAAGTTGTCCTGAGGGTTAAATGGGGGACCGCCTCCGATGTCACACCAGCCCTTCGTCCTAAGCTTTATAGGAGCCATCGTGAACCAGAAATAATCTCTAAAGCACCAAATCCAACTGCCTGTCCACGGCCAACATGCATGCCTGCTGAATACTTAGATTAACTATGGGAACGGAAGTGCGTTCAGGGCTCTCAGCTGACGGGTAACGCTGATGTCCACACAGGATGTGAAGAGGCACCAGTCTCATCAGAGGCTGGAAACGCAGATCTCTGGGACCCTGGACCAGAACTGTGCGTAAGCCAGAGCCATAAAGTTAAAACACCCGCAGTAACCCAAGAGATCTGTGCGCAGTGCACACACTGGGTGGGTGGCCTCATGTATTGTACTTTCACAGATCGACAAGAAACAGATGAAGAACACGGAAGGGAAATGGGAAGCGAGCAGCATATTTAAACAGGGACTTTCACACAAGAAGAAATACAAAGGACCAGCCATCCCTGGAGCCATGTTCTACCTCAGTGAGAGTCAGAGAAGTCCAAGAGGAATTACGTAAAAGTCCTAACTTCTAAAAGTCACAATCCCCAGTCGTAGCAGAGGCCGGTGGGGGCGGTCCACACTTGCTGGAAGGACAGCAGGTGGGTTTTCTGCAGGGCGGCTTGAGTGAAAGCTTTGAAGCCCTGCCAGCTCTTTGACTCAGTGATGGCCCTCCCAGAAATCACATCTATGGTAAACTAACAGCAGGTGTTGTGAGTGAATCTGTCAGGGACAACTACGTGCTGTGTAACAGGACGAGACCTCATTGCTGGGTGATAAGGGTGAGAATTGTATTTTTTGCTTTCCTTTCTTTAAAGTTTATTCATTTTGTGTCTGATGTGTATATGTGTGAGCCCCCCTGAGTTCATGCAGACCACGTGCCTGCAGGTACTTGTGGAGGCTAGAGGGCATTGGATCCCCTGGAGCTGGAGTTAGACGGTTGTGAGACACTTGATGTGGGTGCTGGGAACCAAACGCAGGTCTTCTGAAGAGCAGCAAGGGCTCTGAAACTCTGAGCCCTTCCCTTGCCCTTCTGCCTTCCCTTAAAATACTGAGGTGTAAGCACTTAACATGAGATCTTTTATAGCCAGATTTTAATTGTACATTACTTCTTGCTATGGACACAGCGTTGCACAGCACACTGTTAAGAGCTTATTCATCTGCTGTTGATGAGTAACTCCATAGTCTCCCAGTTGCTGGTAACCACTATTGCATTTTTTCATTTCATATACTTGGCTCTTGGAGATTCTGAATGTAAGTGGGTTTGTGCAATATAATCTTTCAGACACTGGCTTAGTTCATTTAGGAAAATATCCTCAATGTAGCATACTAAATACTTTATGTGCATTGTGCCTGTGCAGATGCAGGTATGCTCACCCACATCTGAAAGCCAGAGACCGTCACCACCAAGAGTCTTTCTCTCCTGCTCTCTGCCTTAGCTTCCGAGACAGGTTCGCTCCCTGAACTTGCTGGAGTGGCTGACCATTGGACCTCTCAGAACCACCTGGCTCTGCCCTTCCCTCATTCCCTCAAGTGAAGTTTCCTCTCAGCTTTTCTGGGTGCTGGGAATCTGAACTCAGCTCCTCACACTTGCGCTTTATCTACGGAACCATCTCCGCAGCCCAATTTCCTTCTTTTAAGATACTGAATCACACCAATAGCAGGAGGTGTATGTACACACTGCGTTTTCTTTACCCATTCATCTGCTCACAGCTCCGAGTCTGGAGAACTGGGAACAGCGCTGAAATGCTTGTGTTCCTCTATCTCTATTAGGATCTTGGTTAGTGCTTTGGGTAAATCCTGGGCACAAGATTGCAGGGTCATGTGGTACTTCCATAGTCTGCTTTTTGGCTTCTCTATATACTCCCAGAACACATGTTGCCTTTTACAGTAATTTTGTTTTAGAAATGAAAGAACTTGAGGGTCTGATTATCCGGGGGAGCAGGGGAGTGTGTGTGACCTTGCACCTGTGACTTTTGGAGCTGTTGTGTCCAGCACTCCAGTCCTGGGGCCCTGGAAGAAGGAATGGGGCTGGCTGCTGAGGCCCAGCTGTGTGTTGTTGCGAAACAAAGTGGTCAGGGCAGTGTGGGTGGAATCTGGGAGGCCTGGCGCACATTTTTGCAGCATATGGCTGACTTATAATAAAATAAAGAACAAAGTTTTTGAGCTGAATGATTGTATCATCAAATACCACAGAGCCTGAGAGGAAATCTCCTAGCAGTTGCTTAAAGCTAATTGTTCTGTGAAGGTCACAGAGTGCTGTGTGCCTTAGCAGTATGCTTAGGAAAGTTACACAGACAGCTCACTGAATTGCTGGCAGAAACCAAATTGATATTTGAGTTTACTGTATTTTCACGGAAGTTATTTTTCCCTATAGGAGATTTGGGGGGGGTGGCAGTGGAGAACACAGACCCTCTAATGATTTGGCACACCTCTAGGAGGTCAGTCCTTGGGCTACCTGGCTTACTCAAACTGCCCATCTCCTAACCTCCTAAGTAAGCAAGGTAGGAAACAGACAGCTGAGATGGTGTTGGAATTCACACTCTTGGACATCGATGCCTTCAGCAGCCTGGACTGGAACCTCTAGGACAGTAATTGTAGCCCAAATGCCCTGCATGTATTGGATTGCCCAAAACCAGTGGGGATCAGGGAGGCCAAGGCCCTTTTAGTAGGGAGGTGCCTCATTTCTGCATCCCCATGCCCTGCAGAGCTGAGGATTGAACTCAGAGCCATATGCACTCCACCACCGAGCCACGTCTTAAGGAGATGTGGAGAGCCGCTCTGCATAGGCTGGACAGTTGTCTGTATGTACTGTGATACTAAATACTAAATAGGCCAGAGGAAGAAATGGAGCCAGAAATCAGGAATTATGACAAACAGGACAAGGAGTTTGGGGAGGAAGTGCTGACAAAGACAAGTTCCATTTATCCAGCTGCCATTTATTGACACATGTTCACATGATGTCTCAGGCAATAAGTGCTTTAGACACATGCCCTCAGACCATTCTCACAACCCAAACACTATTTCCATGTCCCTCCTAGGATTACAGAAACCAAGGTGTAGGAAATATAAGTAACTGTCACAAATCATACAGCCAGTGAGCAGAATAGTTAAAACATGAGCCCAGATCTGTCCGAGTCTGAGTCTCAAGCTCTTGATCGTCTAATGAAACACACTGGAGAATCTGGTAAAGGAGAGGGCCAAGCAGAGCGTGCCCTGGCAGACAAAAAGGTTGCAAAGTGACACACCGAGAGCCAGGTGCTGGAGGCCCTCGCCCTTGCGTCGGGCTGTGGAGGGAGGCGGACTCTGACAAGCCCACAGACTGTTCGGGGCACGTGCACACTTTGGCTGGATGTGGTTGGGGGCCCTGGGCTCTGCTCCCAAGTCTTGCCACATCTTGCCCTCTAGATCCATGCTTCTCCTGGACTGTCTTTCTTGAGCCGTTGGTGCTACAAGACTCTGCCTCTGCTTCTGCCCCCCACCTCTCCTCCAGATGCAAAGGAGCTATGACCTGATGCTGCCAAGCCAGGGAAGATCCCCTGAGGAAGTCACCAGGCACCTGGCATGGGTGGCCCCTGGTCCCACCTTTATGCTTCTGCATCAACATGTACCCCCAAGAGGCAGGAAAGAGTAAGGCCAACCTATCAGATGCTCATGCTCGCCCCTGCCAAGGCCTGTAGAGTCCTGCTCTGCAAGCTTCCGGTGTGGGGAGAGGCTAAGGTTGGGAGTGCCTGGAGGCCTGGTGCTGTTCTGTGTCTCTGCTGACTAAGGGCAGAGGCTGGAGCTGATGCCATGCCTGGAACAGAACAGTGGAGCTGGGTGCAGGCTTTTAGGAGCTTATGGGGAGAGGAGTGGCCAGTGACCTTTCAGCCCTCACAGTGGCTGTTGGTTTAACTGCACGTGGAACACTTTGCTTTTAAGCTGCTCTTACATTTTAATTTTTGTTCCATTTTCAAAGAATTAATGTAATTATGAAAATCCATAATATATCCATTAATAATAGACATTATTCAATGATTCAATTCAAAAGAAAGTTTTTAACATTTGGGGCCTTATGGTATGTGAGGAGTAGTCTTATTGTCTATTTGATTCTAGAATCACCTGGGACACACTTCTGGGCAGTTTTGTGAGGGTGTTTCCAGGGGATCTGACCAAAGAGGGACGCTCTATCAGAATGCGGTAGTGCCTTGCACAGACTGAGGTCCCATGCTGAATAAAAGGGGAATGGAAGAAGGCAGCTGAGCACCAGCATCCCTCTCTCTGCTTCCCGACTAGATATGATGTGGCCAGCTGCCTCACACTCATGCAACCTGGCTTCCCCTGCTAGGATGGGCTCTACCCTCAAACCATGAACCAAAAGAAACTGTCTCCCTAAACTTCTCTTTTTTTCCCCTAAATTGCTTAAATTTAAATACTCAAAGAAAGTATTTGGTCACAGAAATTAGGAAACATAACTAATGCATGGTATATAGAAATAATATGTTATTAAGTAATAATAATGTTGTTTAAAAGAAATATTACAGTTAGTGTAAATACATCCAAGCACAAGTTATATTAAATGGGAACTTTGCTGAAGAAATAAAATGGAAATAAAAACTAAAAGCAAAGAGAGAAAGAATTAGTATAGATTTCTGACTCCATACAAACATCATGCTGGTGCACTTTTCGTTTTTGGTTTGGTTTGGTTTTTTGGTTTTTTTGTTTTTGTTTTTTTGGGTTTTTTTTTGTTTTGTTTTGTTTTGTTTTGTTTTGTTTTTTTTGACTGATGCACTTTTAAAGTGACTAATGGATCATTTCACATATTGGATAATTTCACTTATTGGATAATGGCGGGTGCTGGATTGAAGACAGATAAAACGATGGAGGGCTGGTTAGGCCAGACTCCATTTGTGGAACACCAGATGTGGTGGAAAGGTCTGTTTGTAGAAAATAGAAGAATAGGTTTGTTGAAGAAACTCCATGAGTCTCCCATCTGTGTCTCTGCCCTCATGTTATGCTATGATTCATGCCGTGAACTGTCCCATTTCGGGGAATTTAATGATGAAGATGAAATGAGCCAACATTATTATATTCAATGTGCCAGGCACTCCAAGCATGTCATCTCATTTAATGTTGTAGTAACCTCAGGGGACAGATGTTCTCTTTTGCATATTGTAGATGAAGTCACCAAGGCGTAGAGATCAAGTGACTGCCCCACAGCCATAGGACTGGAAGAAAACAACCGTTTGCACAGTCTAGTGTTCAATGGAGTCTTCTCAGGGTCCCCCTCTGCCTCTTCTGTGAGCACAGCACAGTCTCAAGTGTCTCTGTTCCCCACGCTACAGTGGAGTGAATGTTCTAGGACCTTCCACACACTGGTGGATGCTGGTGCTTGTGTTCACAGGGAATTATATCATTTATTGAATCCAGGAAGAATGTTCAGAGCTACGCAAGGAATATCAGGGAGATGTGTGTGGAGAACTCAACTAGCCTGGTCTCATAGGAATAGGCAGAGTAGCCTCAGGAACTGGGGGTAGGGTAGCAATGGCGTCTGTGGGCTTTCCCAGCATGTGGTTGCGGGCAGGCTCTGGACCTTAGAGGGCTTTCCCAGCATGTGGTTGAGGGCAGGCCCTGGACCTTAGAGGCTGCTCCAAAGAGGCTTCTGCATTTATTTCATAGGGCTGCCTCAACTTATCACCATAAACAGAAAAATTGATCTTCTCACAGCTCTAGAGACTGAGAGTTCAGAGTCAGGTTGTAGACAGCTTACAGTCCCCTGGATTCTGGTTGTAGATGGTTACAGTCCCCTAGATTCTGGTTGTAGACAGCTACAGTCCCCTGGATTCTGGTTGTAGGCAGCTACAGTCCCCT
Source organism: Peromyscus eremicus (assembly GCF_949786415.1). Classification (NCBI taxonomy): domain Eukaryota; kingdom Metazoa; phylum Chordata; class Mammalia; order Rodentia; family Cricetidae; genus Peromyscus; species Peromyscus eremicus. Next base: position 64,270,014 of record NC_081436.1, read on the forward strand.
GTGGTTGTGGTTGTAGATGGCTACAGTCCCCTGGATTCTGGTTGTAGGCAGCTACAGTCCCCTGGATTCTGGTTGTAGGCAGCTACAGTCCCCTGGATTCTGGTTGTAGGCAGCTACAGTCCCCTGGATTCTGGTTGTAGGCAGCTACAGTCCCCTGGATTCTGGTTGTAGGCAGCTACCATCCCCTGGATTCTGGTTGTAGGCAGCTACAGTCCCCTGGATTCTGGTTGTAGGCAGCTACCATCCCCTGGATTCTGGTTGTAGGCAGCTACAGTCCCCTGGATTCTGGTTGTAGGCAGCTACCATCCCCTGGATTCTGGTTGTAGGCAGCTACCATCCCCTGGATTCTGGTTGTAGGCAGCTACAGTCCCCTGGATTCTGGTTGTAGGCAGCTACAGTCCCCTGGATTCTGGTTGTAGGCAGCTACAGTCCCCTGGATTCTGGTTGTAGGCAGCTACAGTCCCCTGGATTCTGGTTGTAGGCAGCTACAGCCCCTGTGATTCCAGCTGGAGGAGTTCTGAAGTTCTGCCCTGCAGTGTGGGGACCACTCCTCCACTGGTGACTCACCAGTTCTGGAGACATCTGAGCAGCGCTTTTGCTGAGTGTTTGGGAAAAGCACCAAGTAAGATTCCTGCCTTCTGGCTTTCTCTGCTGTTCATCCCTCGCCCTGACTCTTCCCACCACTGTGATCTGGCAGATTAGAGGGACGTGGACTTACGGGTGAAGCCCAGCTCCATCACTCACAAACTACCTAACCTCAGAAGTGTTCAATCACACCTCTTGAAGCCTCATTCTGCCTGGCTGCAAGGTAAACCATCTCTTCTTACTCAGCCTTGTGAGGCTGGAATGAAGCAGTCAGCAGAGAGCACACACCACCAGTGTGCTGTATGGGACTGCTTCCTTCCTTGCCTGTCCTTACTACGGAGGAGGCAAAGGGCTGGATATACCAGCTGCGGCTTCTCCAGTTCAACTACTGTTTATTGATCACCTACGGGGTACCTAGCTTTGTGTTGCGCTGAGTAGTAAGATTAGCTCTCGTCCTGTAGGCTCACATATCCACATAAAACTATAGTAAGTTTTTTTGTCCCGTGGCCTCCTTTGGGCTCATGAACTTCCTGAGAACTGTCAAGGTCTGGCAGCCTGAGATCTTGTCAGTGCTTCTGATCATGTACAGATTTTCAGTGTCTGCTCTGTGCAATGCTTGTACACTCCTGATTTTTACCAGGTTTTCTATGGTCTTAATATCCCCATTCTACTTGAGGGAGCTGAAGAAAAGTCATGAAGAAAGCGTAGCTGGGCTTCTACATGGCCTGTTCATATCCGAATACTGGTTTGCTAATGCGTCTTAGCAGATTCCATCCTACAATATTTAATCGAAGACACTAGCGTGACAGTTACTCTAAACCTCCCATGGGGAACTGGTTCCAAGAACTAGCAGTAATGGTGGCATGTCTTGATGCTGAATGACCCTGGCTGGAGTAATCCTGGAAAGGAGCGCATCCATCTGAGTCTATCTTCTAGTGCACCCTCTTTGTTCTGTGTCTGCTCACATGCTGGCTCGTGTGTATCTGATTTGTTCTGTGTCTGCTCACACTCAGGCTCGCGTGTAACTGATGGCTGCTTGGAGATAGTAACTTTACCTGTAGAGTTAGTATCTGATTCTCTTATGCATATTTCATTTTACTGAGGCTCAAAATGAGCCGTCTCTAGTTAAGAGGCAGAGCCATTACATAAGGTTCCAACCTTGGGGGCAGTGTTCTCTAACACACATGTGCAAATGCACGCACACACACACAGAGCCAGGGTTGAGGGGTTGAAGAAATCATAAAGGGCTTTGACAGAGTTCCCTGGCTCTTAAGGATGGAGTGTCGAGGACCCTTAAATGGCAGTGCCCATGTCCTAAGATGGCAGCCCAGGCCAACCTAGGCCAGGTTCTTACTATCAGGTAAACAGAAACCTAAACTCAGAATTCCCCAGAAACCTCATAATATGGGTTCCTGTTTGTCAGGAACATCACTGCTTCCCTCCTCCATGTCCAACAGTCAACTGCCAGGGACAGACTGCATCTCATTCCCAATTAACCTGAAAAGCCTGCGTCAGCTCAAGGACACTCCTCCACTCTGCAGACTGTCACATACAACCTGCTTGCTCTCCCCCAAGCTGTTGCTCTCTACCCTCCGAGGCTGCTTTGCAGTTTGCCTTCTAAAAAACTGTGTTTTCTACCCATGAGGTGGTCTAGTCTGGTGGTTTCACTGACCCTCACATTTGGTGTCAAAACATGGACGGGATACTTGGATCCCTGAAATCTCTCCTATAACCGAACCAAGGCGCTGATTTGGCCTTGCTAAGCATGGATCACTTGTCTCTGCCGGCCTCTTCCCCCGCACCATATTCCCAAACAGACCATCTCTTTGGCCACTTCTCTGCCTTCTGTACCCACTCATCTCTCCTCGCCTACTTGGGTAGGTGTCTTTCTCTTGAAGGTGTTTGCCCAGTCTCTCTCTCTTGCTCAACAGAAGCCATATTGATATGCCAGGCAGTCTTCCAAACCCTTTTAGGCACCCCATTACATGGACAGGGATGCCTGTCCCCTGTGATTCCGGGCATCTCCCTGGCAGGTCTTGGTCCCCAGGGATGCCCTTGGACTGAGACTAACTGTGCTTACCCCTTACCACGTTGCTCTCCCTGTGCTCCATTCATACCCCATCTGTCCTCAGGATAGAGAAAGAGGTTACAGCCTCTGTTTCCTCCACTCAGGTGTGCCATTGGAATCCTCCTTCTGGTAGGCTCCTGTTCGCAGCATCTACTTCCCGGAGCTAGAAGGAAAAAGTCTCTCCTAAGTCTCCTACCTCCTTTCTTTTCTCTGCTCCTGGAGATTCCTTGCTGACATCCTTTCTTCAATGCCATCTCACCTCCTCCCTCTAACCAACCATGGGCTCTTCCCACTCAAAATTAGACTCTTTAACTCCTCTTATACCTTTCCCTCCTCAGACTCTGGGATACCATTAAGCCTCCCATAAGGTGGTAAATTTCGGCAAACTGAGGCGAGTCACCCAGAGCCCAGATGAGAATCCTGCTGAGTTCATTGCCCAGCTCTCAGAGGCTCTCCTTCAGCACACCGGACTAAATCCTAGTTCTCAAGAGGACATGCTTGTCCTCAGCTCTCACTTCCTGTCCCAGTCAGTTCCTGTTATTAGGAGAAAACTGAAATCCTAGATGATGACCCTCAACCCCCTCAGAGAGATCTGCTGACTATGGCATTTAGTGTTTAATGGAAGGGAGGAGCAGAAAAGAACTGAAAGTCTTCCTGTGATAGACAGAAGTACCAGCTCCTGGAAGCAACCCCAAGGCTACCTCCAGAGGAGATGGAACAGCAACAGACTCCATGTGAGACCTACTTCTGGTAGAAGCACTGATCACTGGGAAAAGAACTGTCCTGTGCCTTGCCCATTGCCAGGACCCTGGCCAAACTGTCAGGACAGGCAGGACACTGCAGGGGTGACCACCCTTCTTTTCCTCTCCAAGGCGGTGAGTCCCCCAAGTTCTCTCTCCACAGGAGAATCCCTCAGAGCTTCTGGGCCTGGTGGCCACAGACTGACGCTGCCCAGGGATCCCTCCCCCAGCAAAACCATTGAGATGGTCACAGAAGAGCCCAGGGTAACTGCACAGATATCTGGTAAGTCCCTGTCATTTTTAATTGACACGGGTTTCTTTGTCCGTGTTTCCTGTGCACTCTGGCAAAACCTATTGTTCTCAGATCTCTGTGATGGATGTTGACAGCTGGCACCCCCAGCCTAGGGTTACAAGTCCTCTCCTCTGTTCCCTCTGGACCACACTCCTTCCTCAGTGTGCCCATCCCCGTAATTGGGCAGGAATATAGCGCCAAATTAGACTTTTCCCTTTCTTTTTATCCAACTCCTTCTGGAACTTTCCCTTTCTGGTCTCTGAGAGTCTCCTGGTCCCAGCCCCATCTTCACCAGACAGTTTAGCCACCTTGCCACCCTCTGCCATAGCAGCAAGCAGGTCTCCACCAGCTCCTGCCTTTCTGGCTTTACAACTTTGAGTGCACAGGACAGACATGTTGCTCGCTGGTGATACAAATTTGAGATCTTTCAAGGAAAGTTTAAATTACTTGAGTCTCTTAGATAAAAAGCTGCAAACCAAGACTCAACTACCTGCCAGGCTATATTGGTTAATAAATAACAACAACAACAAAATGGAGCTTCCCAACAGGCTCATAAACTCTGTCACAAGGGCTTAAATAACATGAGTAAGTAGAAGTCCTTGATTTTAAGACACACTCAGTCTTCCCCTAACAGACAAAACCTATGAAGAACTTCATGGACATTGTTAATCTTCTGCAACAAGTTATAAAAAGACAAGAGACAGCTACCACCTTATTTCTTTCATTGACTTACAAAAATACAAATTCTGATTAGACCTATAAATGTTTCAAGTGTAAAAGTCAGGCCTTGATTTTTCCTAGTGCTGATTTCTTACTGCGATAGGTAAACTCACAAACAGGTTTCAGTAAAAAAGCAAAATCAAAACAGCCATGTTGTTGCTGACTTAACAATTCCTTTTTCACTATTCCTTTATGTTCCAATGATGATTTGAAAAAGCTTTCTTTTGCACTGACTCTCTCAATAACCAAGTACCTTATGTCTCATGATATTAAGAAACAAACAAACCATAAGCAAGAAGATCAAATGGATGTTAAACATGAAAAGAATTTTAATAAAAAGATTTATATGTGAAAGCTAAAATGAATGGATGTGTTGCATGGAAAAAAAGATAAAATGTTTAAGTAAGTTGAAATGAAGGTTAAAATGATGGATTGTTCCCAGATGGAAAGGGAAGAAAAAGGCTAATGGAAGTTGTTTGAAAGAAAATGGCCCCCAAAAGGAGTGGCACCATGGGAGGTGTGGCCTTGTTGGAGGAACTGTGTCACTGTGGAGGTGGGCTTTGAGGTCCCCTATGCTTAAGCTACACCTAGTGAGACAGACCACTTCCTGTTGCCTGTGTGTCAAGACCTAGGACACTTCTCCAGCACCATGTCTGCCTGCATGCCACCATGTCACACTATGATGATAATGGACTAAATCTCTGAAAATGTAAGCCACCCATTAAATGTTTTCCCTTATAAGAGTTACCATGGTCATGGAGTCTCTTCACAGCAATAGAAACCCTAACTAAGACAGGAGTCATGAGGGTCTGAGAAAGTGATTTAAGAGACTTAAAGATGATAATATGGTATTAAAATTTCAAAGTTCAAAATTTAACTATCAGTGTTAAACCTCCATTTAATTCAATAGAATTGTCATAAGTGATTCATCTAGTTTTGGTAACAGTTATAAACACTGGCTACTAAAACTTTAAAAAAATAAACCATAGTCATAGGCTCAAAAAAATTTAAATTTCCTTTAGTCATTTCAAAGGTATTCATATTTATGTTGATAACTTTTCAGGATTTATTTTTGCTATGTCTCAAAAATATGATTCTGCTCGAGATGTTTGAGGCACTTATTTTATTTTTATTGAAAATAAGTTTTTGTGCCAGGTGTGGTGGTGCACGCCTTTAATCCCAGAACTCAGGAGGCAGAGACGGTGCCTCTCTGTGAGTTCTAGGACAGCCAGGGCTACACAGAGAAACCCTGTCTCTAAAAACAACCAGTCTACAGGTTTTTTCATACAGTCTATTCTGATTATGATTCCTCTCCTCTAACTCCTCCCAGATCCTCCCCTCCCTACCAACCCCAGTCTACACCCCTTTTGTCTTCTCTCTCATCAGAAAATAAATAGGAATCTAAAAAATAATAAAATAAGATGAAATAAAAACAAACAAACCTAAATTGGATAAAGCAAACAAACAGAAAAACAAAGAACCAAAGAATAAGCACAAGAAACACACATAGACACAGAGACACCCACACTGGCAAACACGGAAATTCCATAAACATGCAAAATCAGAAACCATTTTAAGCAAAAGACCTTTAGGGTAAGAAAAGAAAAAAGAAAGAAACGTCCAGACAAAGCACTGTGAGACAAAAAACAACCAACAAACAAACTCTAAAAATATCATAGTTTTGTGTTGGTCATTCTGTGTTGATCATGTGCTGGGCATGGAGCCTGCCCTTAAGAACAGCCCATATATACAGTGAGACTCTGTTGGAGAAAACTAATTTTTCATTTGCTAGTGGTTGTTAATTGGAAATAGCTTCTACATTAGGGATATATCCACTTCCATTATCAGCGCTGGGACCCCATCAGGCCCAGACCTTGCAGGCTTTTTACATGTTGCTGCAGTCTCTATGAGCACATGTATGCATTTGTCCTGCTGTATTTAGAAAGCTTTGCTGTTGGCGGACTTCTGTTTCCCAGTTGCCAGTTCCCAAATAACTGACACAGAGACTCAATATTAATTATAAATGCTTGGTCAATAGCTCAGGCTTATTACTAACTAACTATTACAACATAAATTAACCCATTTCTATTAATCTATGTATTGCCATGTAGCTCATGGCTTTACCTGTCTTCCAGCATCATGTCTCGTTTTCCCTGCATCTCCTGGCAACCTCTCAGACTCCGCCCTTCTTCTTCCCAGTGTCCTTAGTCTGGCTTTTCTGTCTAATCTTATCCTGTCCAGCTATTAGCCAGTCAACTTCTTTATTAAATAAATCACATCATAATTTACACAGTATACAGAAGGATTGTTCCACGGAATTTCCCTTTTGTCTAAATAAAAAAGGAAGGGTTTGACTTTAACATAGTAAATTTATATACAACAAAAGATAACAAAACAGTTATCAAGAAAGAATTACAGTTATAGTATACAGTCCATTTGTATTTGGCAAATTTAGAGAAAGTACTCTATTATTTATCTTATCTTTGTGAGTCTAAGGTTTTATACCTAATTACCTTTTATCATAAATAAGGAAAACTTTAACTGTGACTATCTAGTCTTCAGCTCCATCAAAAACCCCAGAAGAGTGAAATGTTACCTAATGACAGGGACATTTGGCTGCCTGGACAGTCACCCAAAGTTCTTCAGCAACATTGGGGCATCCATCTTTAGCCTATACGTCTAGTACATCTGATAGATTTTTCTGAGAAGCAGGACTATCCTACCTTGTCTTGGCAAAGTTTGGCAGTTGATTTTTTTGTGTGTGTCCTGCTGGTCCAGTTTGGACAGTATACTGTCAGCAATTGAGGTAAGGGCAGTTTCTTGTCCAGTGGCTAACTTTGCCATAAATAAAGCAAACTCCATATGGAGTTTCTTTGATGGCCATCATCTTCTCTGAAATAGATTGGTGCTGCCAGGAGCAGATATGTCTCATTGTCATAAAATGCCTTATATTATTAAAACATCTTAAATGCCATATTCTGTAGATCTCTGAAGTATTTGAAGACCACCTATCTATCTAAATATATGTGTATGACCTTGAAAACATACCTAACATGACTATCAGTTAGATTACTATAGATGACTATTAATCTATATTTCTGAATTATACATTACATTTTTAAATGAGTTGCATAAGCTCAATACCCTAAACAAGAATAGAAACATACATATAGTATAGTAAAGATAACTCTAAGTTTATATCAATAAACCAAAATCCATACCAATGTAAAATATTTTGAGATTAATAGCTGTTTTTCAGATTAAAGTAGATTCAATAATCTACCCTTATATCCTATCATTTCTATATCTCTGCTTTTTCTTTTCAGAACAAGATCTCATAATCTAAACTCCTTCGTTCAGATTTTTTTCTGACCATTACCAATAACAACTTGTAACCAACTCCTCTTAAATGACAGCAAACATCCATAACGTCATTCTCTAGACTACTTCCTGTTGTCTAGGAATGCTGGTATCTTTGGGGGAACCTTGAGAAAACTGGGATAATAATGAATTCCTGGCTGGAGTAGTCTGTGAGGTTGGACCATCACAGCCAGCAGCCTTGAAGCTATTTAGAATGCAGAATTCTGAGGAGACTGTAACAGAGGCATTTTGAAATGCAGGGTCACCTGGGCCATCAGTTTTCATTGGTGTTTGGTCCTCTTGTTCTGAAAATACATAAATTTTTATAGGTAACATACATGACAAGTATGAATATGTGGTGTGTAAAGTCAGTTAAAGATGTATTTTTGTTTGTTTTATGTTTGAGCAGGTGAAATATGTGTTATGTGTCTTCTAGTTCTTCTAGGTTTATTTTTTTAAATGTCTGTAGCCAGGACTTCAGGGGGTCTTCCCCAATTAAACCTGATTTACTTTAACCTAGAATAAAATTACAGCTTCTCATTTCCTGTGGAAATAAAAGCATAACCTCTCCCCCAAAGCAACATACCTTTTGACTTAAAATTTAAAGTCAAGGTATTTTTAAAATATATAGGTTGGTTTAATCTAGCAGCTGTTATAATCCAGTGTCTCTTAGAAGCCAAAAAAATTCAAAGAGAACATAATAGCATACAGTATCCAGACTCTCTGTGTATTTCCCATCTTTATAGGGCTTTTTTCTTTTATATTACTTTACTCCCTTTTAAAGGACTTTATTTTATTATTTTAAAACTATATATTTCTTTTTTTGACTGTCTATACCTTTTTTCTTTTCTCTCCCAAGCCTTTGCACATTTTAAAACATACTATAACCTGTTTAGAGGGTTTTTTTTTTTCCATCTGAATCTGTCTTTAGGGCACATCTGTAATCTTTTTCTGACCGCATGAGCCTTTAAATTGCTAAGCAGCGTGGCTAGGACTTCCACCTCTGCGTTGGTAGCTGGCTTTGCCTTGCCTGGTTCCCTGAGAGCCTAGCTTCATTGCAGAAGTACCAGTGGGAGAGCCACGTTTACTACCCCAACTCTGGGGAGTTTTGGGGTCCACACTGCCACCACGTAGCATGCCTCCCACTGCTCACAAACCCCATTTAAGCGTTCAGTAGCAGGGCCTCTTACAAGAGCCACACGCATTTTTATCACTAGCACCAAACCAGAAAGTTGTCTTTTAATGGAGCTGCGGCTCTACTTGCCGCTAGCAAACACAGCCTACCCGAGAAAAGGCAGTTACCAAGAAGCCACACTTGACTCTGTTTTTGTGTGTTTAGAATCCTTTTTTTAAGCTTTGTTAGGTGTTATGTGGAAATTCTGGCCCCACATTGGAACTCCATTTGTTAGCAGACTTTTCTGTCCCAGCTGCCAGTTCCAAATAACCTACATAGATACTCAATAGTAATTATAAATGCTCATCCAATCGCTCAGGCTTATTTCTAACTAGCTCTTACAACTTAAATTAACCCATTTCTATTATTCTATGTATTGCCACGTGGCTTGTGGCTTTACCTGTCCTCCAGCAGCATGTCTCGATCCCCCTGCATCTCCTGGAGACCTCCAGACTCTGCCTTTCTTCTTCTCGTGTCCTTAGTCTGGTTTTCCCACCTAACCTTATCCTGTCCAGCTATTGGCCAGTCAACTTATTAAACCAATCATAGCATAATTTATACAGTACACAGAAGGATTATTCCACATTACCTTATTTCATGGTGTTCTCCATCCCCTCTTACCATCTTTCCACCTCCTCTTCCACAGGCTTCCCTGAGCCACAAGGGAAGGAAATTGATGGAGACATTTACATTTAGAACTGAGTGTTCCATGGCCTCTCATTCTCTGTACAATTGCAGCTGTGGGTCTGTGTGTTTACTCTCAGGTACAGCAGGAGGAAGCTTCTCTGATGATGGTTGAACAAGACACTGCTCTGTAAGTATAACAATATAGCTAGAAGTCATGGCATGGCTACATTCCTTTAACACAACAGCAGCACTTGGCTTTCTCCTAGGTCCCTAGCCTATCTGGTCTCAGGCTCTTGACACCCTAGCAGTGTCAAGGAGGTGCTCCATCTCATGAAGTGGGCCTTAAATCCAATCAAATATGGGTTGGTTACACCCACAAGATTTGTGCCACTGTTGCACTAGCACATCTTGCACGCAGCTCACAACTGTACACTAAAGGACTTGTAGATGGGTTGGTGGCTACCTTTCTCCTGGAGCGTGCAAAGTGTCTCCCAGTACTCTGAACACTAGTCAGTGTGGGGGAAGGCTCTAGATAGGCACCAGTTTGACTTCTTTGTGCTCAATGAGTTGTGAGGGTGTTGACTTCAGCAACAGGGTCTTACCATCAGTTTGAGGAGAGCAACCAACAGCCTGGATTGTTTGGGGGTTCTCATGGAGCCCCTTTAGACAGTGACTCCATTAGATGTAACTCATTTCTGGAACTGAGTCTTCATTTGGTGACAAGAGACGTCCATATGGGTAAGTGCACCACACTTACAATGAGTGCCCTTGTCGACTGGCCTAGAATGTGGAGGGCCTCAATGTCTATTCACCGAAGGGCTGCAACCACCAAGGACTAGGAACTAGCAAGTGCTATCAAGGGTCTTTTTGATTTTTTGAGGCATGCTCTCACTGTATAGCTCTGGCTGACCTGGAATTTACAGTGTAGACAAGGCTACCTCAGACTCACAGAGATCCACCTGCCTCAGCCTAGGATTAAAGGCATATACCCAGGTCCCTTGATTTTCATTTGTTTATTGGGTCTCACTTCATCCCAGCAGGGAAGTTCCCAGGGCAGGCTGACCCTTGTCAAAATTGGGGGGCACATGAAGTCTATTTTCTGAAATCTTGAGCCTGATTTTCTTTCCTCTATCAGGGACTTCTCTCACATCCATCAGCTGGTAAGTCCCTTTACCTTGTGCATTCTCATCCTGCAATTAGCAAAATGAACTTCAGAAAGGGCCAGAACTTTCCTCCCACCAAGGCCCCCCAAATACCAGATTTTAACACATTACTTTCGGGGGAGAAAAAGCTGTTTTCACAACAGGACTTGTTTGTTAACAGAGAAGCTTTAGCATCAACAATGGAACAGACTTCAGAGTAGTCAGAGTTGCCATTTCCAAATTCCTCACCTCAACTACCTTGCTTATATCCCCTAACCTCCCTTGATTAGTTCAAAAGCTTCATTCATTAAAAAAGACTCCTCTTCCTCTCTGGTCCTCCAGACCCGTTGTGTGCATAATTACCCCTTCTTTCCCTGAGGACAGAGCTTAGGGAAGGGATGGAGAGGAAAAAGATGTAGTGAAGGGGTAAGAAGTAAATGGAAACTCCAGCAGGAATAGCTTCTGAAACATGATCCCTTCCAGGGATCTCAGACTTCCCAGTGTCACAAGATGTAGCATACATATCTGGACCCGGAGAGTGCTGGTGCCACCCATGAGCACAGCAGTCCAACCTCACCCTTCTACAAAAGGAGTCCCCTACCTAAGGCTAATCTTGACTATCAACTTGACTGAACCTAACAGACACCCCTTGATGGTTATGATAAATGGCACTGGTGGTGCTCCTGGTTACTGGTGGAAAAGTCACGGGCCATGGCCATGACTACCAGAGTTACAAAGAGCTTTATAAGAAAGAAGGAGGGGACAGGAGGGAGGGGAGCCAGGCCTGGAGAGAAAGAAAGATGGAGGGATCAGAGAGGGAACAGAGAGAGAGCAGAGAGAGAGGGTGGGGGTCTGAGTCCGGCTTTTTAAGGCGAGTACATAGTCAACAGCTCCTGCTGATGATGTAAGACACAAGATCCCGAGCTGCACATGTGCGGGAGTGAGGGCAGGATCCTAACACTCCTAAGAGACATACGTCTGAGTACATCTGTGACCGTGCTTCAGGGAGCTTTAACTGTGGAGGGAAGAACCATCTTGAGTGTGACAGCATGGTTCCCTGGGTGGGGGGCCTCACTAAAGAGAAAGAGGAAAGCCAGTTCAGCACCAGCATCCATCGCTCCCTGCTTGCTGACTGCAGATGCAATGTGACCAGCTGCCTCATGCTCCTGCCCCACAGCTAAAGCAGCTCTGGCCACCATACCTTCCCCTCCATGATGACGAGTACAGTTTCAAAATAGGATCCCAAATAAACTCTTCTCTGCTTAAGCAGTTTGTGACAGACATTTTGCCAGAGCAATAAGGAAAGTAACCAACACAGTCACCAAGCAAAGGTCAGGATGAGGGCCGGAAGTCCATATAGCATCATTAGACATGAGGCACATCACAATTATCCATGGTCATCAGGAGTTAGTTACTCTTCCAATCTTTTACTGTGACTTACTGCATCCTGGGAAGGTCTCAGTGATGGAGAAAGGGCACAGTTGTTACTGTCACTCCCTGGAATTGGCCTAATCCTGGGTGTGTCCATGGCTCATACGTTTGGTGTGGGAAGAGGAAACTGCTACCATGTTAGTATGTCAGGGAATGAGGGTCCTTTTGAACCCCTCCAAAGAACACATTCTCTTTCAAACTCCTTTAATCTCAAACAGAAGTTGAATGTTATTCTTTTCCTCTCAACCATATGGAAAGGTTATGAGGTCCGGGGTCCCCACTCGGTTGGGGGAAACTGTACAGTATAAAGAAGGAGCCCTGCCCTTTACAAATCTGCCGCCTTCAAAAGAATCCTACCGCCTCAGCAGCTGCCTCAAATGCTCTCAGCCAGACCCCAGGAGAGGAACACAGGCTTTGCCCTTTGGGGGTCTCCTTCCTAACCTGATGTCATTTTCACCTCTTCTAGGATTCAACATATTGCTTCTTACATGACTCAGAAAGAATTTCCAAGTCAAACAAGGGAAGGGTGTGCTGTCCTTCCCAGTGATGTTTTTCTGTTATTCTGACCCCTGCAGAGTGCCCCCAGGGGGTGGGGGGCCCTGGTGGAGCTGTGCATGACACAGTGCAGATGTGCATGGAGGAGTCAGAGAAAGCCAATAACACAGGACACGGCCCGCTGCTTCTGTGCATGTGCGTGTGCATGCAGGCATGCGTGCGTGCGTGCGTGCGTGCGTGTGCGTATGTGTGTGTGTGTGTGTGTGTGTGTGTTTGCTTTTCCTATTAAAAACTTAAATTAGCAAGAAAATTGTGAGCGATCATAGTCTTCCTACATAGAAGGTGGCCTACATGCTGGTGCTGCATTTTGCAAGCCCATCAGCCTCCTTCATCAACGTGGTTTCCATTAGCCAGTGAGCTGTGGAAAGGTTGTGGTGTTTCGCCTTCCTCTTCAGAGCAAGGCCTCCAAGTTGCCTTGTTGCCATGGTAGTCACTAAAGGGATAGGGAGGCAACCTACACAGGGAGGATGATACCCCCTCCAGCTCTGAGTGCCTGCAGAGGTGAGATCTGCCTTGCCGTAGCCGGTCTTTATTCATCAGGTTTTCTGGGCAAATGCAGAGCTTGGCTCTCAGCCTCCCAGGTCTGGCATGAAGTAAAGGGGGTTTCAAAGGTTCTGGTCCTTAGACTGTCCTCTTACAGTCTTCCTGTCCCTAGGAAGCAGGGCAAAGAGGAGGCTGTCTAAAGGTCTCCTTCACTCATTCTCAATTTAAAAGGCAGTGTAAGTAAACTTGGTAAAATCTGATGTTCAGTGTCTTCCTTTTCAGTTTCAGCCAGCACTTCTTGCTGCTGCTTCATGTGAGCTGACGCTGACGGAGCACCTGTTATGGGTTAGCCTTGTGTCAAGTGCTTTCATACGTATCGTCTCACATGGTCCCTATGACAACACCAGAGGGAAAGATTAATATCCCTACTCTACCAGTAGAAGGGTGTGGAGATCTTGAAGGCTAGAAAATGAAAATGGAATGCTACCAACACTCCAAGATGGACAGAACTGGGCTCAAGCCCCTGTGTTATCTTTTCCTGGCTGTGGAACACAGGCAAATTACTCAACTGCTGAGCCTCAGAGGCCTGACTGGAAAAATAGGGATTATCTTGTTAGAATTGTTAGGAATGGATCGATAACACACGTACAGTTAGCATGCTGCCGGGCACACAGCAGACAGCCGGTGAACGATGAGGAAAGCTTCCTCTAGTGATGTCTGTGCAAAAGCTGAGGAAAGAGATGGAGGCGGTCGAGACAGGAAGGCTATGGGTTTTATCTCCCACTATCAGCAAAGGGGATGCATGGTGAGGATAGAAACACACATCAATAAAACAGAATAGGAATCCATAAATAGAGCACATAGAAATTGGAGCTTTGTGATAGAGGAGACATTATAAATTACAGGGGAGCTTGTGAACCATTGAATAAGAATGTTCATTGCCTATGTGGAAAAAATTAGACTATCTACCTCACACCAAAAATAAACTCCGCTGGCTTAATGACCTAAATGTGCAACAGTGTTTTTATGACATGGAGATAAGAAAGGATTTATTTAGAAATCATAAACGAAATGTTAAAATTTAAAACCAGAAAATAAAGTATCCAGTATATCATAAAAATTTATGTTCAAGACATGTAAAGTTCCCTAAGCCAACTTTTTAAAAGGATAAAGAGCCTAATAGAAAAAAAAAACCTTTAAAGCCCATGAGCCAGTGATCCACACAAGAACATTAAATGTCCAAGAGTCACATAAAGAAAGCCTAGGCCTTACCAACAAGCTAGGGATGGTATTTAATTTAAAGAAGTAAATTCTATTGTACATTTTCAACTTGGTGAAAATAGAAAATAATGATGAAACAAAGTATTATTTAAAATGTAAGGAAACAGGAGTTTGACCACTAGGTAAAAGCATTCTAGAGAACATCTTTTGAAAAAATTTAATGAAGTGGTAAATGCACATACTCAGTGACTGGACTCTCTACTTCTGGGAAATCTGAAAGAAATTCTCAAATGAGTATTATAAGCATTGCTTTTAGAAAACACAAATAAATGAATGAAGAAATAAATAAATAAATAAATGAAGAAATCCCCAAATCCTCGTGATAGAGCTAACAGACCATGGGGGATCCATATGATGGGTCACTAGAACGCATGGATCCACCCTGCATGTGTCAATACAGCCAGACATTGAACAGTCTATGCTGAATGGGAACAGCTAGTGACAGGATAGTGTGTATAAGATGGTATCATTTTTCGCACAATTAGAAAAACGTAAGACAGTGTTATACATTACCAACCTATATATGTGTTGTGAAAATATAAAGATATGGCCCGGGGCACATAGAATCCATCGTACTTACTCTAAAGATGGAGGAATGGTACTGATGCAGGGACATGGGTATCTTGGCTCTGTAATGTTTTATTTCTCTTTG
Source organism: Peromyscus eremicus (assembly GCF_949786415.1). NCBI lineage: Eukaryota > Metazoa > Chordata > Mammalia > Rodentia > Cricetidae > Peromyscus > Peromyscus eremicus. Next base: position 64,285,124 of record NC_081436.1, read on the forward strand.
AAAAAGATTTGAAATAAAAACTTTGAAGTCTTTGTTAATTTAAAATGTCAGGTATATTAATTCTTTATGTGCTTTGTTGTTTTGTTTTCCCTTTAAAGGGGGTGTGTGTGGAGAGAGGTGTCCATGGTTAAGAGAACTGGCTACTCTTGCTGAGGGCTGGGATTCGGCTCCCAGCACCCACATGGTGGCTCACAACCATTTGTAACTCAGGTTCCAGGCAATCTGACATCCTCTTCCGGCTTCTGAAGGTCCGGGCACACACCTGGTGCACATACATACATGCAAGCAAAACATTCGTACAAATAAAAATAAATGTGAAGAAGTTTTAAAGCTGGGGTTACTCTGTGTTACTCTCTCCTTCCAGAGCACGCCTCTTGTCAACCGATCACAGAAGTGGCGTTTCGGTGCTGAGGGGTCAGCTCATCCTGTCTTGCTCTCTCCCCAAGGCCGCTCAGTGGCTCTATCCAGGCATCTAGCCTGTCTGGGCCCTTCTAGAACTGCTGGTGAACAGGTGTGGAGAGCAAAGTACTTCTAAGATGGAGCCTCAAATCTGAAACAAACCCTGCCGGACTGTCATTCCATCGGTGTGGTGGCAACCGGAAACAGAATTTACCTCAGAAGACTCAGAGAAGGCTTTCCTAAGAATTGTGGGAGACACTGCACGATGGTGTGCCTGGAGCAAGAAAATGTAAGTTACGCTGTAAGGCGAAAGGCTGTGCGGGAGGGAAAGGCTGACCATGGTCAGCAAGAACAAAAACTCTAGAGGAAGAGATGCGTGGTGGACTCACACACGGCCTCAGCTCAAAACCAGAGATCTCACCAAAGGAGATAAACTAAATACCTTCCCAGAGCAAGCCTCTTCCTATGCTTCCTATTGGCGGAACTCAAATGAAAGCAAGAACCTTAGCATCATGGGATATGTAGTCCACAGACACAAACCGCCACCACAGCCGGGCCAAGGGCATGGGGATGGGGAAAAGGAACAAGCAGCCAGATAACTAAAGGATTTAGAGGACTCTAAGTCGAGAAGTTAGTGAGCAGGAGCCACACGGTTTTGTTGGGGGTGGGGGTGTGGAGAGGAGATCCCTGAGGCAGGATCACTGTTAAGGAAATGGAAACCAAAGCGGGGAACTAGGGCTGAGACTCTTTAAGAGACTGGTCCCTTCATGAGCCAAGTGTGAAGGGCAGAAAGGAGGGACAAAGGAGTCACGGTGGAGCAGTAGAGAGCAGCAGTAGATGGCTAAAAGCTCCCATGTGTTCCTCCAAGTGGGAGTCGTGGGTAGCCGTGGTCTCAAGAGCACAGATGTGGGAACGAGCAGGAAGCTGATGGGGAGCTGGGTGGGAATGCAAGCGCTGTGGGTGAGACTTAGCATCTGCAGGATTCTAGGCCAAGACCACCCTTCTGCCCGAGGCTGCCGGGGACCCCACAGGGAGCAGCTGTCTGTTCCCCTAACCAGGCTCCAGGCTGTCTGGAGATGCTTCTGGGCAGGCTAGAGATGCATCAGGGACCCCAGGCTGCCTGCCTCCCTCAGTGGCTCTCCAGCAGACAAAAGCACTCATTAAGATTTCTTTCAGCTCTAGGCACTCCCTGCGAGGTCTTCTTGGCTTGCCCTAGACCAGAGAATGAGGAACAGCAGATCAGCCCGAAGCCATGTCCTGGCCCTTGAGTACCCCTATGACAATCACCATGTTCCTAGTGTCTAGTGAGGTGTCTGAATTTGGAGTTTTCCTGGGTTAGCCATGGTTGAGGCTGGGAAGGGAAGAATCCACAGACTCTCTTTTGGCTGGCACACTTACATAGTGACTCTTAACCTAAGATGCTCAAATGAGGGTGGGGTGATGGGGGGCGTGTCTTAGGTGAACCTCAGACACACCACCTGAAACGTGTCCAGCTCTGCCCTGTCTAGTCTAGCCTCTGCCTTTCAGAGATGAGGACAGGCCCCTTGAAGGCAGACGTGCTCCCCAGGTAAAGAGGGTAGGGGAAGGAGAGTTCCTGCAAGAACAACCAGGGTCCCTGCTTCCTTAGCCGATGTGCATTCTGCTCCAGGGGCCTGACAGTTCATTACCCTGCTGAGTGGCTTCTGTGTGTGTTCCCACCCGGTGAACGGCGTGGCATTTGGCCTCCCAGCTCGCCTGACGGCTGACTTGCCCACTACACACAGATGGGCTCATCCTGGCGCTGAGCTGGATGCCATGAAAAATCTCTAAACTCAGTTTTTAATAGGAAAATGTATGCTGCCAAGTTGGGCTCCCCAGGGGACATTTTAGCTGTGTGACTCATGGGTATTTAGAAATTCTGCTCCATTTAAGGGTGTTCTATTTACGAGCATGTGTAGGTTTTTAGAGTTTTGGAGTTGTTTGTGATGAGGGTGGGGTATATATTAAGAATGTATGTGTCTCTCTTGGACTGTAAACAAAATTGTGTGTGTGTGTGTGTGTGTGTGTGTGTGTGTGTGTGTGTGTGTGTGTGAAAGAAGAGAGACACACAGAGAATATTACCAAGAGTAGCCATATAGGAACTTTCTAGAAAATAATAGCTAGCTCTTGTCCGGTCATTTTCTGCAGGCGGAATTTGCTGACCCACTTTTGACTCGCGGGGTATCCATCCATCTTCCCTGTTTGCTGAGGTGCCCAGCTGCGGGAGCAGATGCAGGGGTGAGGTCAGCTAGAAATAAGGAAGTCACATTTTGTGATGGTGTGATGGTAACTCAGGTGGAAGCAGCATGCTTTTGTTTCCTCACTCCACGTTCTAGAACTGTCACACAGGAGCCTGTGTGACAGAAGCAAGGCTGCCAGTCTCCTACACACAGCCTCTGGGAGCGCACTTCCCGAGAAACTCACCTGGAAAGTCGGCAGAACGTGGATGAACGCAGACTTGACCCAAAGTGCCCCCACCATTTCGGATCTCCGAAAGAATGTTCTCTGTCTTGACCTCTAGAAGGGACCTATGACAGGTCTAATGATGAAGTGGGGGCCACAGGGTGGCCATAGCACCCCAAGCTCAGCTTTGAGGCAGGGTGTGCAGACAGGGCACCATCAACCACCCAGGTGCTCTTGGGAAAGAGCCCATTCTCTGCTCACATGCAAGCTCCCACGAGTCCTGTGAGCGCTGCACTGAAGCCACGGAGCCCACATCTTTCCTTCTCTCTATCTACCCGCTAAGCCATCTGCACCCAAACTGTCTGTATTCTCTCTAAAGGAGGTTGATTTTACAGGGTCTGAATCCCTTCACACCACTCTCTGTCCCCTCTTCTGAGAACACTGTTCCCTGAGCCAATCGACCTTTCTCCTGTGAGGAAGATACACTTTGGTACAGTCCTCCACAGAGGCCCGTTTGCCACCTGGAATCCGAGCGGACTGATTCCCCAGGAGCTTGTGCAGCAGCTCCACAGCGGGTTCCAGCTTCCGGAGGATGAAGACAGGCAGTGAAGACTGAGCTGAGATCACCACACCCTTGGGACTGGCTTGGGTTCAGTGTGACCCGAGCCAAGAAGCAGGGGAGCTCACTCGTGGGCCCTTTGTTCTAGAACCACAGTGCCACATGCTGAAGGCTGATCCTTCCAGCGGCAGTCACATCAGACCAGCAGAACTGCTTTAGGTCGAGGCCTCTTCTGGAAGCCAGCATGCCCTTCCAGGGCCTCCCATGTCCCCACACAAGGCACGCCTTGTACACAGGTGTGCTGCTCTGTCCCTGTCCCCACAGCGGGGTAGCTGGAAGTGGTAACTCAGGTAGACAATGAAGTCTCTTCACTGTCGGCATAGCCATAAAGACAGCCCATCTTTACTGTAGTGCTGATCTCCACTAGCTGATTTAATCCTCTCAAGCCCACGAGCTGGGAAAGGAAAGCAGCCTCCCTCCAGGGCCTGTGCCTTCAGCCATGCCTCCGATGTATGTGGGGGCCATGGCTAGTTTTTAAAGACAGCTGTGTCCACGAGTCTGCAGTCACATCTTTACACTATGAGAAAGAAGTGAGCGTAGACCGAAGGATGTGTGGGCCTCACGCTCCTGGGAAGTGGTTCTCCCACCACCAAGGGTGTTGGCCATCTCCGAACCCTCGAGATGAGACCAGTGACCTCTCTGTCAGTCCACTGTGACTGGGAAAGGCATTTAGTGTGGTGAATACAGTTGGTCGTCTACCCTTTGCAGTTGTCTGTGACCACATGAGTCTGACTGACCAGGTCATCAGAATGCCCCCGTCCCGGTCCACTGTCCTGCAGAGTGTGGATGCTGTGGGGATGGAGGATGTAAGAGGTGAGATGACCGGTTGTTAGTGAGCCTCTGACAGGCCTGGGAGATGTTTTAGAAGCTGCTGGTCTCTATTTAAATATTTTACATAAAAGTCCAGAACATGTATTCATGTATCCTGTTATGGTTTGAGCTGAAGTGCTCCCCTCCCCAGCTCATATTTTGAAGTTTCCCCGCAGATGGCATTGCTATTTGGGAGGGCTGGAGAATGTCTGTGAGGCTGATGGAGTAGGCCACTAGCAGCAGGCCTTTCAAGGTCGTTTCTGGCTCCTGGTTCTGAGCCATTGACCCTCTGCTGCCTGGTTCACCGTGCCGAAGAGTCTCCACCACACTCTTCCACTCCCACGGACTCTACTGTGCCTTCTGCCACCATGGTTGGCTGAAATCCCTCTGATACTGTGAGCCAAAATAAACTCTCCCTTCTTTAAATGGTTTATTTCAGACCTTTTGGTCACGTTAACACAAGTAACTATTAACAGTGCATGGCTTTAGCCAACTGGCCTGTTAACAAAACTGTCTGGTTGCTGGAATGCTAGTGAACCAGGAGCCTTGACTGCTCTGCCCTGGTGTCCAGTTAAACAGAGATAATGCCTTCATAACCTGAAAATGGCTACACCATATAACATTAAAGCAACGTGACTGTCTATGATGGGCAGGAGCCCTCAGGGAAGGCAGAATATCCCTTAACAATGCAATAGGGTAGCCAGATAACTTATGACAATGAATGCCATTCACCATTCACAGGCCAAACTGTGGCCTTGTTAATAATAAGTCATAATTCAAGAAGTGTTATTTGAGCTGTGTTACAGGTGCAGGACTAGGCGTGGGGACACAGCAAAGAAGGTCCCACCTTTGTGTTTACCATTCAGAGGGGCCAGTAGCTAATTATACAAATGAACCACGAGGGGTAAGCATAGGGTGGTGTAGGAGAGAGCAGGGTGTCCCTTCCATCCTTGTGGGTTCAGGAAAGGCTTCCTTATGAAATAATTTATAATTCAATATCTGAAGGATAACTAGGAAAAGGAGGGACTAGAAAGAGATACTAGAAAGAGAACAAAACCACGGCAGAACCAGAAGAGAGAGCGTGTCTGGGTCTCAGCTTCTGGGAGGCCCTCGAAGTCTGTTTGACAACATCTAAGCAGTAGCATGGCAGAAGACAATGGCCACAGCACCTCAGAGAATGGAACACTAGCTGCTGAAGTGCCATCCTAATTAGTCTTATCAGTAGAAACCCGGAGTCAGATAGCGGGTAGAGGGGTGGTGTGTGTGTGTGTGTGTGTGTGTGTGTGTGTGTGTGTGTGTGTGAAAGCTAAAAGATCAGAGAAGCAGAGCAGCCAGATGCTAGAGGCTTCTTACCTCTACGAAATCTAAGACCGAAAAGGCATCTTGTCTCTAGGAATCCTCAGACTGAATGGACCAGATTCTGTCTCCACCCACCTTGTATTCCTGTCTCCACCTCCCTAGTGCTGGGATTAAAGGCGTGGACCGCCACTGCCAGGCTCTGTTTCTCTTTTAGACTGGTTCAATATCTCATAGCCCAGGGAGGCCTTCAATTCTTGATCTTCCTCCTTCCTCCTCCCCAGTGCTGGGATTAAAGGTGTGTGCCACCTCTGCCTGGCCTCTGTGGCTAACTAATAGCTAGCTCTGCCCTCTGATCTCTAGGCAAGATTTATTTGTCAAAACACAGACAAAATATCATACAAAAAGCTACAAGATTTTCCGAAAGGCTTAGCAGAAAGGGCAAGAGCTGAGACACAGAGACCTAAGGGTTGAGAATCTGGAGGGCTTCCAAATCACATAAAGAATTAGGACTCCAGCTTGGAGGCAACGGGAGGGGTTGAAGGAATCCAAGCAGATAAGATTCAAAAGATCTTCTTAGATGCCTCGTGGGCCCAGGAGAGGATCTAGCCACGAGAAGCCAAACACAGTCACCCCCTAAGGAGATCACAGTGGCCTGATTCTGATGTAAGCATTTAGGAAGACACTGCTTTCTCCTTTTTATCACTTTCTCTTGGTTCCTCTGCCTTTGGGAGCCTCTGAAGTCAAGACATGTGTTTGCACTCTCCACTCCACAGCTGTTCGCAGACGGCGTCCAGTCAGTGGCTTGGGAGCTTATGTCTTTTCCCCAGACTATCTTGACTTTGTTCCTCAGCACAGGAAGGAAATACCATTTCCCCAGCTCTTTCTTCAGAAAAGTCACTTCTCATTTGCTTCTCTGAGCTGTTGGTCTCTGGACCATGCTTGGATTCCATGCACGCATTGTGCGCGCACTGCGGTCCCGCTCAGGGGTGGCTCTGCCTTTCTCGGTTTCTCTGGAGGCCGTGTACTTCCCTCCTGATGCTTATCTTCAACCCCTTTCTCAGGATGTCTTGCCCATTAACTTTCTAACAGCATCACGTTCAGTGCCAAGTAGCTTGTTTCGGTGAATTCCTGAAACAGGCCAGACCCTGAGCCAAAAAAGACAGGATGCCTCATACAAAGCCACTCATTTCTGAGAATCCTTTAGTGGCTCTCCCCTGCCCTCGGGGTAAAGTACAAACCCCCTCTATTTCTGTTGTTTTGGACAGCCAGCTTCTGTCCTTAGTCTTTAAGGCCAAGCCTTTTTTTTTTTTTTTTTTTGAGCACTAGGGTGGACCGCTGGAGATCTGGGATGGTAGCCTGAACCAGGAGGAAGAGCTCCCCCTGCTGGCGGGCAGGTCTGCTGCACTTTAGTTGTGATTGCCCCTGTATCTTGTTCTAATGCCGTTTAGGTGTGTTTATGAAGATTTTGGGGTTAAATCAAATTACATGTGGGAGTGGTCTTAGAGTGTGTACTTTTAAAAGGAAATCTGTGGCAAGTTGTTTTCCCGTGACACGAGAAAGCCTTTTACAACGGGAATAGTCACTCCTTATCATCAGTTCTGTCGCTGAGGTTATGAATTGGGGTATAGTGCTGAAGGGATTCTCCTGGGGATGCTGTTTCTGTTGAGGGCTCTGAGTAAGTTTCCCAGGGAAAGGGCACAGTAGCTGAGTCTGATCCCCAAATTCTTGCACATCTGACATCTCCATGCTTTGCAGAGGGGGCTCCTTCCAACCTGAAGTTTTGTCTGTATGAAGTGATTGGAGCTTCTCAAAGCCTGGCTGGGGGGTGGTGTCAGCAGCATCAGAGGCCCTTGACTGGCAGGGTCAGCAAGACCAACGCACACATTTGGAAATAAACCAACTCCTCCTGTGGGTCTTGGCTCTAGACTGAAGAGGAAGAAAGAAGGAGAGAGCAAGAGAAACACCCTCTTCATCAGAAGGGTACCAAGCATATTACCCAAAGGGATTGTGTCGGTCACAATTAAGGTTGTTTTCTCTCCATCCAGATGTTGTGTGTTACTGAATCCATAGTTGGTAAGCACATACATGGCCCCCTTAGCAATGGCCTGTGCCAGCCTAATGGCTTCCTAAGTAGAGGCTACAACTGAGCATGAAGCACGATGAGCTGAGCAGAGAGGCACACACACGGTCCTGCTGGGACTATTATGGGATGTCTCACAAAGCAAAGACCCGGTCTCATTTTGTAAATGCTTTCTCACATAATGGGATGAGGCCCACACTAAAGCCTGTAGATTTGGCTCAAGCAAGGGGATTAGGGACATAGGCTTGATTTTTTTGTGTGTGCTTTGAATCCTTGCTATGAGCCCTTAAGTGCAAGGCCAGCATGTTATTTTACCTGGAAGCCCTGGAAGATGGGTGCTCAGTAGCTTGCAGACTAGACTTCATGGGGCTCAAAGTCTGGAGGAATCAGCTTGCTTTTATATAGTTGGGTGGTATGCTACATACAAATAAAGGAGGCACTGGTGGGATTCTCATTCACCTAGCCATCTGCTGGGGCCAGAAACCACTGGACCTGAAAATTACGTTCACAGCACCTTGAGCTAGGGGCATGAAGGGCAATACGGAAGAAAGAAGAAGAAGACTTTTCTTTCTTCAGTCGAGAGGGCAGACAGGCTACATGCATTTGAAATTGGTTATAAACACCAGACCCACCAGCTACAATTTAGGAGGTCTTGTGTGCAATGTGCCCAGGCCCAGGTATTTTAATGCTATGTTGCAGAGAAGTAAGCGCCAGCTGGCAGCTGACCGACCATGCTCAGGGGTCAGTTCTAAACAGCACTGTTTGGGAAAAGCTCAATCTAAAACAGACAGCTCTGGATGTGTTTAGGTTTTGCTTTCTTTCCACTTTTAAATATTAAAAATTGACTCCAGCTGTGGGGTAGAAAGTAACGCCTAACCTATAAAAACATTGACAAATAAATCACAATGCAATTTGCCGCGCATTTTTGTGAGGTCTAAACACCAGTTCTTGAAAGGAATTTTCCATTATTGCATCTTGGGAAGATAACTTCTTCATGAAAAATTCATTTGACTTTTATATTTCATAAAATCATCACATAGCATTCCCACATTTGGGATCTGTGTGTGCTGAGCACCGGTGTGTGTGTGTGTGTGTGTGTGTGTGTGTGTGTGTGTGTGTGTGTGTGTGTTCGGCTCAGCTCTCCATCCCCCTCCATGGCTTTCTCAGCACAGGGACAATGTAAGGAGCTTTATCTGGTAGCTTGGGGTTGCCTTTCTGAAAACCAGAATGAAGTTTAACAAAGGGACAATTCTTTCCATCTAAGTTTAGACTGTCACACTCCTGTAACCAAACTCTATCAACACACCTTGGACGTGACCCCCACCCAAGCAAGCAAGGTAGCCCCCTTGTGCTGTTTGTGGTAGAATCGCTACTAGGGAATAGTGGTTTGCTTTTTTAGCTGGTGCCAGGAATTCATGGGGGGCCTGGAACCAAGGGAAGAGGACCAGTGTGAACTTGGGGCTGTGAGTAAGAGTTTCCAAGTGTCTTTTTCAGACGTTGCTGTCCCCCTGCCTGTTATGTAGGACATCCGTTATGAAGAATTGGTGTACCATTGGAACATGCCCTAAATCTTAGATGACCATCTCAGGTCATCTGCACTGTAAAAATGTGACAAAATCTGGTGGATGGAGAAACCACCATCTGAGACATAGTGTCATGTAAAGGGAAAAGACCATCATGAGAGCCTCACCCAGTAATCAAGCTCTCACATCTCATTGGCCAGATTTAGTTACATAGTACTATCCTGCCTCCAGGGGTCAAGAAACCTACCTGCCCTGAAGACTGAGATGGAGAAAGACTTAGACTACAAGTGGACAGTCTGCCCACTACACCTCTTAACCCTGGGGGTCTTTTGCAGTATCTGTATCAGCCAGTGAAACTTCCGGGCCCTAGGCTCAGCATTACAGCCTTGGGGTGAGTATGGCCATGGAGAACAAGGTAGCAGATATCTTCTTGGCTGTCTATCCAGTTCTTGTTTTCTGAGTGTTACACTTACATTATTTATTGGAGTGGCCCTGGCCCTTGCTATCACATAGTCCTCTCTCGGGCCAATTGATTAGATCAAAGAAATAAATTTATCTAAAACTGTCTTCCAGAAATTTATTGTTCCTGAAATGGCTATCTGTATGCCACAAGGGAATTTGGTGGCTTCAGCAAAGCTTTTGTCTGCTGTATGCACAGAGAAGCTAAGAAAATTAAATGGTAGGGCAAGAAGAGTAGGCCAGGCATGCGGAAACCACGTGGAGAGAGGCACTCCCAACACCACTTCAGCACACGGATGCTTAATACCAAAACAAAAACAGTACTTTCTTGGCCAGGGAACATGACCGAAGCATGGGCAAGTAGGAGTGTTTACCACAGACAGTACTTAGGTCAAGGGCACTGAGTTTCTAGAAGTTTCCCATCAACATTCTGACACAGAAAAATGAATGCCTGGCACTCTAAGCAGTCACTTTTGACAAATGTTGATCTGGTTGGGAAACTCTTTGGTCATGTCCTTAGGGGAAAGCACCTAGGGCTTGTGTATTTTCATTGATTGGAATATATGCAAATCATGACAACAAATAAAAATGTTCAATTAATTATAAAAGAAAATCTCTAAATAATAGTAACTTAATTTTCTCGCAGAAACCACGTCTGGAAGTAGGTAAGCTGAGGCCAGCACAGTGGCTCAGCTGGACCATTGGTGTCATACTGCTCCCCCCGCCCCCATTTCTCTGCTCTACCTTCCTTAGAACAGCTCACATCCAAGATGGCTGCAGGTGTCACTGAGCTGCTGCTGCATGGTCCGAGCAGAGGAAGGGGAGGAGGGGTATCTTGTTTTGAACCCCCTCCCCGCAAAGGCTCGGTGGCCAGAGTTTAGTTACTTAGATGAATAAGGTGAAGAAAACAAGGCATGAGGAAAGTCAGTCTTGGAAGTGAGCTGACTTAGCATTCTGTCTAGGCCAGGCTTTCTGTCCCTACGGAGCTCTCTGTGGTGAACAGTTCCATAGTGGACCAAACAGAACCCTCCTTTGGGGAGGGCATCGCACACAGAAATGGAAGTTCACCAGCTCAGGTGATGCCACACATTCTGAGCTAGTGTTCCTCATCTCTGTGGGTCCTGTTGTACATCCTCAACTGGAGTTCTGGAAGCTGGAGGGAAGGAGCACACCATCCCGGAGGCCACACCCTTTGTGTGTCTTTGTAAAATGTCTTTATTTCAAACACCCTTCTCGTCAACTCTAAAAGGGCCCGACTACAACACAAATTATTGTTGGAGTTACTGTGGTTATAATTAATGCCAGAAAATTTTAGGGACAGCAGAGCATCAGGGGAGAGTTGGGAAAGAAGACAGTGTTAAGATTGTATTTTTTTTCTTTTTTTCCTTTTCCTTTCTCTCTCTCTCTCTCTCTCTCTCTCTCTCTCTCTCTCTCTTTCTCTTTCTTCCTTCCTTCTTTCCTTTCTTTTTTTTGTATATTTTCTGAGACAGGGTCTCATGTGGCCCAGGCTAACCTTGAACTTGCCACACAGCCAAGGATAATCTTGAATTCCTGATCCTCCTGCTTGTCCCTCCCAAGTTCTGAGATTAAAGTATGAGTGGCACCATGTACAGCCTAAAGATCGTATACTGATGGCTTCTGTTTTCCTGCAGCTAGCCTGAACTTGGCAACATGTAGCCACCGTTACTCCTGCTTGTCACATCCCCCCCTGGGTCTGTTAGCCTCTCTATTTCTATCTACCTGTAACTGGCCTTTCGTTAAGAGTTATGGATTGTCTATGTTGTCATTTTATTATCTTCTAGGAGACTTTCACAAAGAGGTATTTGCTCTTGTTGCTGGCTGGTTACCAAAGGTACAGTCTTAAAGTACTAGGAAAGCAGGTGAAGTAAAGGGCTCACATCATCTCTAGATGACCAGCTTTGTGAACATTTAAATATCGTCATGGGATTCTAGATTTTAAACCTGGATGATGGTTGTCAATCCCCTGAAATGATCAGCAATACCGAGGTTAAATGCTCTCCTGTCTTTCATTAGTGGGATTCTCTATAAGTGGGCCCATGAATCCTGTTGTCACAGCCCTGGAGTTTTGATAGCTTCCTTGCTAATGAGTGTGACAAATTGACCATATTGCACATTTCCTGTGTTGATTAGGACCAACCATTTCTCTAAAGATATTTGAGAAGAAATGGCATTTTGACAGAAGTCTGATTCTGGGGATGTGCTACTAGGTTGACCATTGTTTCTAGGCCTTTCCAGTGAACAGAACTGGGATTTGGAGAGGAAATATATCTACATTGATATGTAGATCTTATCTATACCTTTGAAAACTATACACATGTGAGAAATATATATATATATATATATATATATATATATATATATATATGAAAAGCATATTGCTTACAGAGCTTGTATTAACTTCTTAAATCTGTATTTTCTTTCCTCCACACTAACATTCTGATTCGCAAGGATACAGAGAGTAATAGGAATTCAGAATCTCAGTCACTCATTCATTTGATCCAGTATTGTATGTAGAGCACACACAGAATAACAGTGCTAATCCTACCACTGAAGACATTTCAAAACATTTCTGTGCCTGATCACTCCATCCTACCTACTTAAAAATATACTTGCCTTCGTCTACAAAACAGAAGAACTCTGTTTGTGTGCGTTACACCCTTTTAACTCTTATAGAGTCTTAGTTTTTTCAGTGTTCCTCGGAAGTGTCCTGGTCATTTTGACTGTTGTAGTTTCATTCTCTGGGAGACCTCTCAGAAAGGACTAGACTGTTGACAACACTATGTCTGTCTTCTTTTATATTTGAAATTCACTTCTGCTGCATATACAATCCTTGGTTCACATCACATTTTCTTTTCTTGAATGTCTTGAACATACTCCATTTTCTTTTGGCATAAGATGTTTCTGTCAAAAAGTATGATAATAATCTAATGTTCTTTCTCTTTTATGCCACATACTCTTTTTTTTTTTTCCTAGTTGCTCAAAGTGGTTTTTTTCTTTTTCTTAGAGCTCTGCAATTTTATTAAAATCTTTCTTGGAGTTGATTGTTCTGATCAATATCCCCAGGTACACAATGTACTTCTCCCAATGAACTGGCCATGCTACCATCATAAAACAGCCTTCTTTGTTCCCGGGAATACTGTCTATTCTTCTTATAGTAATATGCCCACTTCAACTTTACTCTGATTATGTTAATATGGTAATCTTCCCCCATTCTTTTACTTTTGAAAAGATAAGATTTTTTTTTCAAAGAATTTGTAGATTTGTGGCAAAATTGAGCAAGTTACCTTATGGTAACCTTTGCTTCTATATACGCACAGTCTTCCCCACTCTGAACATCACATGCCAGGGTCAGGGTGGTACCTTTATTATGGGTGATAAAGTCACAATGACATGTAATTATCACCCAAAGTCCATATTTGGCATTAAGGCTTACTCTTGGTATGTTGACTATCCTGTAGCTTTCTGAAGTATCCACCACCCACTGTCACAGTGTAACACGAAGTATACACACTGTCCTGGAAGGCTTCTGTGCTCCTCGAGGCCATCCCTTCCCAATGCCTGACTACTGCTGTGGTGGTTAGTTCTAATTGACACAACCCAGAATTATCTGAGAAGAGAGTATCAATGAGAGATTTTCGAGAGAGTCCATGGAAAGATTATTTTAACTGCTTTAATTGATGTGGAAAGATCTAGCCTGAAAGTGGGCAATGCTGTTCCCTGGTTTGGTGCCCTGGACTGTAGAGAAAGCAAGCTGAGCACGAAGCAGCAGCATCCATTCTCTCTCTGCTATTTATCCTGCATGTCTCTGACGAGCTGCCTGTAACTTGCCTCACGATGATAGACTGACCCTGGAGTTGGGAACAAAAATAAAACCTGTCTCCCCTAAGTTACTTTTTACCACAGCAACAGGAGTAAAACCTAGGACAACCCCTGGTCTGTTTACCATCTTCATAACTTGTTCTTTTCTGGAACACCACACAGTTGGCATCATGCAGCATGGCAGCTCTTTTCACTAAATAATAAGTGGTAAGACCCTCCGTGGCTTCTCACGGCTCCGTGGCTCATTTCTGTCTGACACTAAATATTAAAACATTGTCATGATGCACTATACCTTATTTATCCATTCACCTGTTGAAAGATATCTAGGTAGCTGCCAAATTGGGGCAATTATGTACACAGCTGCTCTAAGGATTTGAGTTCAGAGTTTTGCACAGACCTACATCCTCAGCTCTTTGATAGATACCAAGAGGCAGAATTGTTGAATCAGATGGTAGGAGAGGGACATTAAGTTTTTTCATCTCTCAGGTGGTTGTTCCATTCACACCCCTGCAGTGCATGAGCGTTCACAACGCTTCACATTGTCACCTGCATCTGATGTGGCTAGTGGTTTCTAATTTTAACTGTTGTTTTAACTTCCAATTCCTAATGACACATAATGTCAGGCATCTTTTTGTGTGTTTGTTTGCCGTGTGTTATCTTCTCTCGTGAGGTGTGTCTGTTCATGTTCTTTTGCCTATTTTTTTAATTGGGTTGTTTATTTTCTCAATGTCAACTCCCCAAGTTCTTTGTATATTTTGGATAACCGTTCTTGATCAGATAGGTTTTTTTTGCAAATATTTTCCTTATAGCTTGTACTTTCCTGTCTCTGTGCATGCCTGGTCATAACAGGTGTTATTCCCAGCCCTTTGTGAGCAGGTGATGCAATTCACCCTAATCCTTTTGGGGACACAGCCCCCAGGGGGTGGTATTTGGGGGCAGCATTTCTTCAGCTGTCACCGCAATCACCAGAGGTTCTCTCCTTCCACCATGGGTTCTGGCAATCAAACGCTGGTAAATCAGGCTTACGCAGCAAGTGCTTTTATCCACTGGGCCCTAAAGCCAGGCCTGGGTTTGTTTCTAAAATGAGCAAGATAAACTCAGCTGGGAAAGGCAACATGACTGAAACACAGGCGACTGAGAAGGGAGCAAGGCACTCTGGGATCTCGATGTGTCGCTTCCGCTGATATCTGGTATCAAACATTTTGAAAACATTTCTTCTTGTTGCCATAACCCTAGACTGACCAAAACTAGGAGAGGTAACTGAAGAGTTGAGGTCTATTCAAAGGAAATGAAGAAAAACCCTGGGTAGTTACTAGCGGCCTTTGGTGTAGCTGCCAAGCATGGAGGAGGAGGCCAGGAAGGGGGAACGCAGTGACAGATGCTTCACTAACTTCTACTGAGTTAGTGCGGGTTTCTTTATCCATTATGAAGGCCATGAGAACCTGCAGAAGAGTGGCCACCCATTGCTACACCCAGTACGCACAGCTCTCAAATCTCTTCAGGTTCAGGAACTTCCCATCCTTCCTTGATGGTTTTGGTTTGTTTTAAACAAAACTGGTCCATCTCTACACGCTCACATACATCTAGAACTTTTGGTTCTAATATTCTTAGCATCTGAAAGCATTCAACAGATATTTTTATGCACTTAATTTTATTTATAAGCTAAAATTCCATCTATCCAAATGAAGTTAGATTTCCCTGTTCCCGTGAACACCGTTGTAGATGACGAAAACATCACAAGATCCTAGAGCACCCAACTCCCTTCTCACACTCCGGTGTTTCAGCCATCTTGCCGTACCCAACTGACTGGCTCGATGCTCAGTGGACAAAAGCACTTCTGTGCAAACAGCCTGAGTTCATCACCAGAACTCACGGAGGAGGGGAGAACTCATGTGCATTTTGGCACATGTACGGCCACACTTCCACACAAATGATGTATATGTATGGATGTATATATACACTAACAACGATAAGGATGATAAATAAATAATACAATTATACACACAGGCCACTTGCTGGGAGCTTTACAAGGCACTGGGTAATGAGATACTTAAACCATGGTGAGTGTGTGGCTTCTTTCTCCTGCCTGTGCAGTGGGGCTCTCCTGGTAATCTGGCTTTTCAAGGACGCTCAGAAAGTTTATTGTAGGTAGAAGTCCTGCTCCTCTTGACCCAGAGACTTAGGGAGCCAAGGAAGGAAGTGGGATTTCCAGATGAGGACTGTGTTGTTGGAAACCCTGTCGGAATTTGGATAAACTTTATTTCCAGATGGAAACAGTGCCCTCCTAAGGACTTGTCACATGACGGTTTGCAAAACAATTGTCTTCTTCAGGGACATGGGCCAGTGTCCAAATGGAGTTTTTATAGTTATAGAGTTCCACATGACCAGTCTCTTTTCAAAAATCACATTCAAAGAAAATACATTTATCAACTAAAAGTAGCCTTTGAAGCATGCAAATCCTTATTTGTATCTCTTAAAGACAGGATCCAATTTATAGCTCTAGGCAACCCAGGGGACAGTCAGGTCTTGACTCCACTCCAGTCCCTCTGCTCTCCAAAGATACCGCGGATGTCCCACTCTCAGACATTCCCAAAGTTTCCCGACACCTCTCTTGAAGGACTGGAGACTAGCCCTGGTTACAGCAGGAACACAGAGGCGTGGTCCAGAACTTTGACACCCATTTGGGGAAGTGTGGTTTTGTCAATAGACATGTTCTAAATGCTTTGGTGTGAAGAGTGTTTTAAACCTAAGAGACAGGTGGGACAAGTTGATGAGACATTACCCAGTGGCGAGGGATGGGTGGGCCTGGGAGAGTGGAGGTCGTGGAAGGGTCATCGGCAACAGTGACAAAAGAAGGCAGTAAATGTCTACAAATCTAGAAAAAAATATGGCGACCCAAGTAGAAGCTGGGATTCCTGGGCAGTATTGGCAAATCCAGGAAAATGCTCTATCCTGATAAACTGAGGTCCTGGGTGCCAGTACCCAAAGCAAGGGATTAGATAAGAACATGGTCTTTCAAGTACACCCTACGTTGGCCCCCAAACAAGGAGTGGTCACGGGAACAAGGCAGAGCTTAACGTTAGAGACGAGATCAGAGTGGAACCACAGGAGACTGAATGCAACAGAATACCAAAGTATAAAGTCTAAGTGCCCCATGTGCCTGGGAGGTGACAGAGCTTGGCAGTGGCTGGAGCATGGGCCCCATTTAGACTCCTCACAAGTGGATTAAAAGCCACTAAGGATGTGGGGCAAGTCACACTGCTTGTCTGGGTTTAGTGTCCTTCTCCCTAACAGGGGCTAGCAATTTCTACTGACAGAATACTTGAAGGCATTTAATGGCAGCATAGTTTCAAGCCACTTGATGCCATGTTGTGGGATTATTAAAAATGAAACTTTAGATGTATCAAATTCAACAGGGTGTGATTGAAGCAAAGAACAACTCCCAAGGAAGCCAGCTCCCAGAACTGGCATCCGTGAAGAGTGACTCCCCAGCTGCTAGTGATACTTGTGGGACTGAGGAAAGGAGGCAATGTATGGGAAGTGGGCATGAAGTGCAAACACAGCCGGACCCGGGAGAGCATGCCATTTGCTTTCTTTGGGCTTGGTTTAAGTAGTTGACTGCCTGTGAGCAACCCGCTGTGGCTCACTGAGAGCCGGCTGCTCACCGGAAGAGTCGGCTACAGGCTGTGGTGATAGCCCGGTAAAGAGTGAGAGTGTGAAGACTCGGCTGCATCTCCATTTCCCACATGAAGAGCCAAGCGAGGGGCTGCCCTTGCAATACCAGTGCTTCTACGGAGGTGAAGACAGGCAGACGTCCGGATCTCGATGGGCAACGGGCCTAGCCTGCTTGGTAAGTTCCAGGCCAATGAGAGGTCCTGTTTCAAACAAACGAAGAAAGGATGGCTGAAAAAGGACTGTGAATGGCAGCCAAGGAACAGTACCAGAGGTTGTGCCCCACACACATACACAAGCCCTCACACACGTGTGTGTATGCATATACATATGTACACACACACTCACTCACACATTATAGTTTGTTTTATTCACCAGGCTAAGCTTTAGTTTACTATGTATGGAGAGCCCTTTAGGCCAAGGATCACTAAGGATTGCCATGTATTTGGGCCTCTGGCTCTTCCTCTGCTGTCCTCATATCTCGTTTGTCCACTCTGGTTGGGTCTGGCCCCGAATCCTGGGTGCAGGTAACTGTTAGAAAAATGCAGGCCCAAGTGTTCCCACAAGTGAGCCAAATCAGCCAGCTGACTTGTTTCTACGTCAACCTTCTGGCACATGAAGCCCATCCTATAGAAGATGTCCTGTAAACAATGAATGGGTTGCCAGTCTGGTCTACCATGCCTTGTTGCTTGGGACAAAGGAGGCTAAACAGTGTTAGCTTCAGGTTGGATGTCATCTTTACTAATACTTTTCGGGCTGGCCTTCAAAGAAGATGACCCAGCTGGGAAGTGTGGGACCGCACCCTGAGCCAAGGTCAGCTCAAAGGCCACCTCAAGACTCTTTAGCTCCACTTCTCTCAGTGATGTTTACCACCCAGCATGGAAGGCCACAGCTGAGATCTGGGGAGAGGGGTATTCATTATCTTCTGTCCTCCCTGCTGCTTCCACAGAAGCCTCTCCACTGAGGGGGAGCATTGTTCCCACGTTCACCAGCTGCTGCAAAAGAATTCCAAGTGCCATTGAGACTTGGTAATCTAATGATGAGGTTGTGAATTAGGGCGTAACTACAATTGCCACCTCATTCAAAAGCTTAGGTTACTGGAGCTGAGTTTATCTTGTCTGGTCCAGCAATGGGCCATCACTGTAGCTCTGGGAATAGGCACACGGAATTCTCCAGAAGGAGAAGGGGGAAGCACAGGTCTTGATGGGGACACTGAGCCAGAGGAGGGGCAGCAGGAAGTCTGATGTTCCGACTGTCCCAGCCACTGAGAACAAGGGACTCTAAATAAAGCATTTCAGACTACTGAAAGCAAATGCTTTTCCCCAAAAATGGAAACTTCTAAAAGAACACTCATCATTGTTCCCTGCTGTAATGGGGCCATGTCCCGAGAAGGCATGTGGAGTTATTTGCCCTGGTGCTAACTGACCCCTAACTAATGCATTTTTCTATTTGGGGACTGCCCTTCCCTTCCAGATACCACTTTTCAGTGGGCCATCCCCAACTCTGCTCGCCTGTTTGAACTCAGCAGGAACTGAAGCTAACTGGGGGAAACCAGAAAAATGAACCCGTGAGAACAGTAACCCTGTGTTTCTGAGGATTCCAGAGAAAGAGGCTTGGACTGAAGAGGTCCCTTTATTGTTGATTTTTATTTCCTATGCATTTATCTGTGATCACTGCCACAGTGATCACATACATATAGAAATACACATACCACCTCTCTCTCTCTCTCTCTCTCTCTCTCTCTCTCTCTCTCTCTCTCTCTCTCACTCATCTCTCTGTCTCACACACACATACACACCAAACCACATCTCTCTCTTTCTCTCTCACACACATAAATACACACACACACCATATCACACACCACACATATATACACACACACAACACATACACCCACACACACAACACGTACACCCCCCCACACCACACTACACACTTTCTCTCTCACACCACATACACACACCACACCACACATACACACCAAACCACATCTCTCTCTTTCTCTCTCACACACATAAATACACACACCCACCATATCACACACCACACCACACCACATATATATACACACACACAACACATACACACCACACCACACACTTTCTCTCTCTCTCACACACACACACCACACCACACATACACGACCTCTCTTTCTCCCTCTCTCTTTCTTTCACATATACACACATACACACCTCACACCACACCATACACACACTACACACACATACACCCACACACACCACACCACACACTTCTCTCACACATATACACACACCACACCACATATACACCACCTCTTTCTCTCCCTCTCCTCCTCCCTCTCTCTCTTTCACACACACACACACACACACACACACACATGCACACCACACATACACACACACACACACACACACACACACCTCACACCACACATACACACATGCACACCACACACATACACACCACATACACACACACACACACACACACACACACACACACACACCACATACACTCATTGCAGACCAAGGTCTCAATTCATAACTTTTTCATCTCTATCCCTGCCATTCCTGCAAAGGACCTCATATTTTAGGAGACCTTCCTTTCCCAAGGGCAATGAGTCCAAGGGACCAGGGGAAAAGTCCCGCAGAGAACCTATGCCTTCTCTTTCAATATCATGTTTTGTGTGCTCAGGTTGTTGAGAATGCCTACCCCAAAGGTCCTGGGCCCACTTGCAAGGCCTCTGGAGGGCGGGCTACAGGAGTGGTGTGTGTGTGTTCTCAGACACAACCCCGTTGCTGGGGTTGGAAGCCTTGGGGTGGAATGTGGGTGTGCTGAGGCTGCATGGCCGGAGAACCGTTCCTCCACCTGCCCTGTGTTTCCTGTTCTGCATATCAGAGGAGAACAGGGATGGGCCTGGGCCAGGGAGCCGGCACCAAGGCTGCACAGATCACAGAGAGGGAACATCGGGGGCTCTGAGGATGGTCCATCCAACTCTCTATGTAGCCTTGTGAGTTTTTACCTGCTTTATTCCAGTCAGATCTTGGCATTGCCCCACACTTCACGAGTGTTTCCAAACTCACTGCCACTCACACACCAAATATGGTTTGAACTCTTATCTATAACTTTTCTTTTTCTTCATCATTCCCAGCCTTTGTCATCTTGGAGGCACCAAGACTAGAAACTTGGCCTCTTCCTTTCAAAATCTGGACTGCCTGTCCCCTCCGTTCCCATAGCTCCCTCCTGTGGGGAAACCAACTATCCCTTCCTTTGTAAACAGCTTTACTTTTAAAAACAAGTGCAGACATCTTTAAAGACAGGGCTTAGGAGATGGCTCAGCACGTGAGAGCACTTGATGTGTGAGAACCTGAGATCAGGTCCCCAGCACCCATGTGAAAAGCCTGTCGTGGACATGCACACCCCGTAGTCTCAGGGCTTTGGCCCATGGAGATGGAAGGATCACTGCTTCAGGTTCAATGGGAAACCTTGTCTCAAGGTAAAACATGGTAGAGCAGGACACCCAACAACCTCTTCTGGCCTCTGTGCATGTAGGAATGAGCACACTCTCACATACCCTTGTGCATGTACCATATATACATACATGTAGCGCCCAGGTACGAGCGAGGGCTGAGGATTAAAACAGGGACAAGGCAGCGGGTCATTCCTCTCAGTAGAATGCCGTTTATTGAAGGAGGGAGGAGGCCTTAAATACAGGCTTACAGCACAATGGGAGAACCCCGGAGGGCAGAAGTTCGCTACAGATGTTTTACATTCTTGCATCCTAGCTGTTTACACCAAATGCAGGATACACAAACAAGGAACCTCAGGTAAGCTGTTTAGGAGGAAGGAAACCGGCAGGGAATCTGCATAGGGAGGACACCTGATCAAGGTCAGCAAGCAAGGCAACAGCTACCCAAGGAACGGGAGTCAGGGCCCAACACATACATACCCCCCAAAAATCCCAAATATAAAGGTGTCTATGAGGAATATCTTTATCTATATCCATATCTCTCTACCCAATAGAACATATGCAATACAAATCTCAGGAATGCAGTATGGGAGTCAAGAAGAAATGCTCCTCACATCTCAACAGATCACATATGTCTCTCATGGACCACTCAGCCATGTGTAGATTCTCTTTGCTCAAAGAATGGTCACTTGTGGCTCAGCCACTCCGGAACAACTCAGTCCCTTTTTCTCACTCTGCACTGTTTTGTCTTCCATCACATAGAGTACATCCTACCATTGTATCTCTTGCATGTTGTGATGATCTCTGCCTGTCCCCTGCTCTTGAAACCCATGCTTCGTGCTGCAGAAGTCAGGTGACATCAGCTCCTTGCTGAGTGAAACACCGTCAGTGCCCCCATTCCCTGGTGGGAATTCCAAGTCCTCTGTGACCCTGCACTTCTGACTCACATCATTCCCAGCCTCAGCAACATCAGGTCACATGCAGCATCCCATATGCAGCCTCCGTGCCTGTTCTAGCTTTCCCTGCTTGCCTGTTGTCGTTTCTGAGCATGGACTCCCCCCACACACACACACACACTGCCCCACTCCTTCACTCCCACCCGCTTCACGTGCCTCCTGCCTGCTGTCCCTCAACACAGCTCAGGACTGATCCCTCAACATCCTGCTGCTCTGTCTTGCAAAGACTGAGTTGGTGACCTTCCTACTGGGTTCCTGTAGCTAGTGTCTCTGGAAGTGCCACAGCACATTCAAATTACCCGTGATGCCTCTTCATGTGACTTCAAGGGAGTAGAGACTTTTTGTTTTGTTTTGGGTTTTTTTATTTGTTTTTCCCCCCACTTATGTCCCAGTCTCACTGTACTAAACAACCAGTGTTTCCTGGACAGATCTGAACCAAGGAGAACATACAGATTTGGGGGATAGATATTCCCTTGTGAACAACTCACTTAAATATAAGGACTTCTCTAGAGGTCTGTTTGCTTGTTTCTGGGTCTTCTGGGCTTCTGCTAGATGGTGTATTTCAAACTGTTCATTAAAAAATTCATTGAGCATCTATTATGTGCCAGCCATTATGCACAATTATACCCATAGATTTAAAAAAAAACCATAGCCCTTGCCTTCAAGGAGATTATAACTTTCATATTTTTCTGGAGATTAAAAATAACATCATTTACAACAGGTCATGGTTAATAGGAAGCACATGAAAATGTTCTTTTTTTCCCTTTTTGCTGTCTGAAAACGTTTCATTATCAGCCGGCCTCAGGTTTCCAGCCACGGGGGTCCTGGGCTTTGTTTAGCTGCTTTGGTCTGTCTGAGAGACTGAGGGAAATCAAACAGTGGTGGGATGCTACAGAGGAATCCTGTTTGGGGCGATAGGACGAAAAGGGAACCATAGACAGAGAGGAAAGGGGCAAGGTGTTCTGTTCCTTCTCTTTTCTTCTTTGGGGAGAAAAACTATAGCATGCTTGAGCGATTTCTCAAACAAGTTTTCCAGCTGGATGTTATGGTGCACCTGTAATTCCAGGAGGGTGAGGCAGGAGGATGGCCGATTGGAGGCCAGCCTAGGCAGCATAGTAAGACCTGGCTTCAAAAACAACAAGAAATAAGACAAATTTGCTTCCACGGCAGCGATTGTGTGGCTCTGTGTCAATGGTTCACAAATAGGGTGACTCTGCCCTTTAAGGGACAGTTGGCAGTATGAGGAGACATTTGGGGCTTTGACAACTTGGTGGGAACGAGAGCGTGTATCTCCCATACTCACTAGAGGACGAAGGCCAGGAAATCTGAACATCCTACAGCAGACAGGACGAAACAATTATACCCCTAGATTTAGAAAACAAAAACCATAGGTAACAGGGAGCCCAGCCGGCCATATTGTCACCAGTGCCATGCTGAGAAACTCCGCCCCGTGCTCCAAGTTAGCTACACCCCAAATGTCATGATGGCTCCCGATAGTCACAAGCTTGACCCTGGACGTCTCTGACTCATGCATCAGGACAAAGCTGGTCCTGCGACCGAGCAGCAGCAAGGCTCTTGGAGGACTCTAGTGCTATAATTAGTCTGAAACACTCTTTGCCCTCTTCCCCCATCCCTGTTCCCAGCTCCCTCTATAAAAAATGAAATGATATAAACAAGAACAGTTTCCAAAATACCCGTTATTTTTAGCGTTGGGTCCCCCCCCCCCTTCTGCCCTTTACTCTTGATGAAGTAAAACACTACAGTGGAGAAGCAGCAGCATCAGAGGGTGCTGCTAAAGACAGGGAACTCGGGTGTTCAGCAAAACCTGCTTCCCGCACACTACACAGGCACACTCTCGGACACACGTGGAGCCCAGAGGCCCGGCTCACTGTCTGCAGTTCTGGGTTATTTATTTATTTATGCCCAGCAGTGTGAGTCCTTCCCAATCTCTGTAGTTCTTTTTTCTGGGTGAAGGTTGTTTCTTCTGTATATAACACAGGCTCTGTTTCCCCAGGGCCCCTCATTATATTTGCTCATAAGAGATGAAAATGTCACATTTTTCCCTAAGATCTTTATTCTGCATAACCCTGCTGAAGAATACAGTAAAAATTGAGAAGCTCAGGAAAAGAAAATCTGCCTTTCAAGACGATAAATATGCAGACTGAAGGAGAGCAAAATGTCTGAAGCTGGAATCCGTAGAAGGCTTAACTGTGTTCTGTAAAGCTAGAGAACAACTATAGTTATAGTTACCATAGTTATATAATATCCATAGCTAGATCTCCTTTCCTGTCCACCCAGGCACCCCTGTAGTCTGAAGCCAAGCACCTGTTTATATTGATGCAGAATGTGCGTGCGTGCGTGCGTGCGTGCGTGCGTGTGTGTGTGTGTGTGTGTGTGTGTGTGTGTGTGTGTATGTGTGTGTGTGTATGTGTGTGTGTGTGTGTTGGAGGAGTATTGCAGATCTGGAAAAATGGTGTTAGCTGTTGTGAGCTTTGGCCACAATGACCATTGGGCAATGCTGAGAAAAACAAAACAAACTCATTCTTCATTTTGTTGTGTGTTTTGTCTCTTGGTGTTGGAAAGCAGAATGCAAAGGCTACCAGCCCTCTCCAGTCTCCTCTCATCACCTTTTGGTCATAGTGCCTTCCCTGCTTGCTTACCTGGGAGAACTCCTATTCACTTTCAAAGCCTTGCTGACACAGTCTCTCTGGGAACATTCTGCTGTTCCACCACACCTGCCTCAAACACAACCGAATTTCTCTATCAAAGTAACAGGTGCTAGTGTTTACTCTCTCATCCACTGAGAATCAAGCACCTCCTGCATGCATCTGCAGCTTTGTTTTACAATTGTCTGCAGCCTCAGGGCTTTCTCTGACCACAGGGGTTCATCATCTCCACAGGAGGCAGTAAAAGGGCCAAGAGGCCAGTGCTTTAGAAGTAACCCTTGCTATGGATCTTAGCATCCGCTTCCCTCAGTCATTGGATGAGATTTCTAGGCCCCGGTGGAGCTCCAGGAGTCCAATTGGCAAGAAAGAGGAGGGATTGTATGAGCGAGAATTGTTGAGACCAAGATGGGGAAAAGCACAGAGACAAATAGCCAAACTAGTGGAAACACATGAACTATGAACCAATAGCTGAGGAGCCCCCAACTGGATCAGGCCCTCTGGATAAATGAGACAGTTGATTAGTTTGAACTGTTTGGGAGGCACCCAGGCAGTGGGACTGGGACCTGTCCTCAGTGCGTGAGCTGGCTGTTTGGAACCTGGGGCTTACACAGGGACACTTGGCTCATCCTGGGAGGAGGGGACTGGACCTGCCTGGACTGAATCTACCAG
Organism: Peromyscus eremicus; assembly: GCF_949786415.1. Taxonomy (NCBI): domain Eukaryota; kingdom Metazoa; phylum Chordata; class Mammalia; order Rodentia; family Cricetidae; genus Peromyscus; species Peromyscus eremicus. The sequence continues at coordinate 64,309,988 of NC_081436.1, forward strand.
GTTGAACTGAATCCCCAGGGGAGTCTTTGCCCTGGAGGAGATGGGAATAGGGGTGGGCTGGAGGGAAGGCGGGGGAGGGGGCGCGGGATGGGGGAGGACAGGGGAATCCGTGGCAGATATGTAAAATTAAATTATAAAATAAATAAATAAATAAATACAAACAAACAAACAAAAAAAGAAGTCACCCTTAACCCACAGCAGGCAGGAACCGGTTGGTATCCCAAAGGGTGCCCTACACCACACCCCAGAGCAGTCACAGCAAGACTGAGCCCCAGATGCCCAGAGCACTTATCCACTGTTTCACAATACAAGGCTGGCTTTTCTCTCTCTGGTTCACTCTCTCAACGTGCTTTCTTGGATCACCTCCCAGTAAACAAGTGGCACGCAAATCCTTACTGCAGGGTCTACTTGAGCGGGAGAAGGTCCTGAGCAATCTCCATTATCACCCACTTGCCCTCTCCTGTGTGTGTGCTTGTGTGCCCAGGACAGCTCTTTGGAAAGGATCCAATGCTTGTTATTTTTATTTATCACCTGTGTCTAAAGCTCAAAGACCCTTCTGGAAATGCTTACAGAAGTGACTGAGGGGAAAGTGAGAAGCCTACGGGGTCACCTGCAGAAGACACACTGGGCTGAACTAGTTAGCGGGTGTAGGAATGGGGGTGGGGGATGGGGGGGAGGAAACTGTTTGAGAAACTCGGTTGGGAAGAAAACTCAGATTAACTAAAGAGAATCTAAGAAGCCCCAGCATCAGCAAAACTATAAAGGTCCTGCGGAAGAGGCATTGTGCCAGAGGAGTGAAAGGCGAAACGGTATCTGTGCTGGTGTGGAGTGGCTGGGAGGAGACCAGCGGGGCCTAACAGAGGTCAGGGTGGAGGGGACTTGACTGTCTTTGAGAATGAAGTTTCTGGGGAAGGTTAAGTCCCAGACTGATGTGTTTAATGATGTTAAACCCTCTGAGGGGTTGTCAGGTGCCTGAACATAGTTTTTATTCATCAACCAATGCTGGCATGGTAGGCAAGAAAGGTACCAGCCTAACTAGATTTGGAATCATCAAGGACAACACCTCCTGAGGGAATTTCCAGAAACATTTAATTGAAAAAGGAAGACTCACTCTAAATGTAGGTGGTCCCATCCCATGGGCTGGGAGCCTGGACTGAAACAGAAAGAGCAAGTGAGCTGAGCGCACCATTAATTTCTCTCTGCTTCCTAATGGTTGCAGTGTGGCAAGCAATTTCAGGGTCCTGGTGCCATGCATTTCCCACAATGATGGGCTAACCCCTCAAACTGAGCCAAATAAACCCTTCCTTTCATGGCTTGCTTTTCTCTGGTATTTTGTTACAATAAGAAAAAGAACTAATATAAATGGCCACTTGCTCTCTGGAAAGCGTGTGCCAGGCTGGGGAGACAGGGAGACCTTGCTCTGAGGCAGAGAGATCAGGCAGCAGAGCCTGTGCTGCTTTCTGGGTATCGTGTAGTTCCACATGTGCTATACTGTCCCTACTTCTTTTTTGTACTGTAGCTACAGTTTTCCTGCCTGGCCCACAGTCAGGACAAATCTCTGTCACCCGCCAGTCCCACAGCCACTCAGACCCGACCAAGTAAACACAGAGACTTATATTGCTTACAAACTGTATGGCCGTGGCAGGCCTCTTGCTAACTGTTCTTATATCTTAAATTAACCCATTTCTATTTATCTATACCTTGTCACGTGGCTCGTGGCTTACCGGCATCTTCACATGCTGTTTGTCATTGTGGCAGCTGGCAGTGTCTCTGACTCAGCCTTCCACTTCCCAGCTTTATTCTCCTCCTTGTCCCGCCTATACTTCCTGCCTAGCCAGTGGCCAATCAGTGTTTTATTTATTGACCAATTAGAGCAACACATTTGCCATACAGAACATCCCACAGCACTTCCCCTTTTCTTTTCTTTTCTTTTTTTTTTTCAAAAAGGAAGGTTTTAACCTTAACAATGTAAAATTACATATAATTTGGGAATTTGGGCATAGCTTCTCTTACTACTTCCTGCTGGAGAGGGGCACTGTATCTTATGGGGACACAAAGAAAATTTTAGAATTATGGAGTAGTCCGTGAGGCTGTATTGTCTGAGCCAGTTGCCTTGAAATCGTTCTGGATGTTGGATCATCTGGGCCATGGTGTCATCAGAGACCTTTCAGGGGGTCTTGACTGGTCAAACCTGATGTGTCTTACTTACTCTGGAACAAATCCATAGCCTCTTGCTTTCTGTGGGAACAAAAGCAGAGTCTCCTTTCCAAAGCAACACATCCTTACATCCAAATTTTGAAGTCAAGATATCTTTAAAATATACATATTGGCATAACTCAACAGCTTTTACAATCAAATGTTTTTCTGTAGTTAAAAATCCCAAAGACAACACAATCCAGATTCTCTGAGTAATACTCATCTTCACGTGGCTTATTTTTATATTAATTTTACTGTCTCTTTAAAGACTTTATTTTTTAAAACTATGTATTTGTTTATATAACTGTATATATCACCTTTTTTTGTCTCTTTCAAGCCTACGTATATTTTACACACATTGTAAACTATTACATCTGAATCTGTCTTATTGTGAATCTATTGCTTTAAACTGCAGCAGCTGTGGCTGCTGGCTCCGCCCACCTCAGCTTCCCAACATGGCAGTGGTAGCTTACCGCCAGCTCTGGGAGCTATTGTGGGTCTATGCTTTTATCCAAGCAGCGTGTAGCCCAGAAACCTCTTTTTTTGTTTTGTACTAGCAAAGGCTAAATCCACCATGCAGCTTAATGTGCCACTTGCAGAGGCCTCATTCCCGCCATACTGCAGGTCGAGCGCGCAAGCTAGGAACCCATAAGTAGCTCAAACCGGCAGCTGCCGCTCATTTGAGAGAGACAATTAGGAAGCTGTTTTTAGCTCCGTTTTAAAATCTTTTCTCAGGTTTTAGGTGGAAACTCTTGCCACCACGTTGGGCGCCATTTGTAGCTTAAGTTTTCCTGCCTGGCCCACAGTCAGGACAAATCTCTCTCACCTGCCAGTCCCACAGCCACTCAGACCCGACCCAAGTAAACACAGAGACTTATGTTGCTTACAAACTGTATGGCCGTGGCAGGCTCCTTGCTAACTGTTCTTATATCTTAAATTAATCCATTTCTATAAATCTATACCTTGCCACGTGGCTCGTGGCTTACCGGCATCTTTACATGCTGTTTGTCATCGTGGCGGCTGGCAGTGTCTCTCTGACTCAGCCTTCCACTTCCCAGCTTTATTCTCCTCCTTGTCCCACCTATACTTCCTGCCTAGCCAATGGCCAATCAGTGTTTTATTTATTGACCAATCAGCAACACACTTGCCATACAGACCATCCCACAGCATTGTACCCTTTATTATCTTTCATTTGTGATAGTTTAATCCAAATAAAGGTCTTGACCGATGGGAATGGACAGGAAGATAGAGTGTTTAATTCAACTGAGGTTTATTGGCCATCTCCCGAGAGGCAAGACCTATGCTAGCTAGGGCCTAAGCATGGAGTGACTAAAAATAAACCCCCACCCCCAAAGAACTTTCAACTTTGCAGGATGTACTTTATAAATAAATATATTCTCTGTAGCACATTTCTGGGAGAGTATAGAGAAGGACTCTATTAATACCAGAGAGAAGATTGGGAAGGGGCAGCTTCAGAGAAGAGCTAAGGTGTGGCCACCATCTGAAGCAAAACAGAAATTTCATGAGGCAGGTGTCCAGATGTCCACCCGTTCATTCGTCTGCTGCATGTTTATTGAATTCTTGTTACCCGGCAGGCTTTGAGACGACGGTGGATGAGATAGCAATCCTACCTGTTAGGGAACACAGAGACCAAAGCTGCCCCTTCTCTGTTTCCTCTCTGGACCACTGGCAAAGGATGTGAGGGATGAACGAGTGAGTGGCTCTCCAGGTACCTGCCTCATAGCATTTCTGCTTTGCTTCACGCGGTGGCCACCACCTTAGCTGGCCTCTAAAGAAAACAGAGCCAACTGGCTCGCTTGGTTGTGGAGGTTACAGAACCTCGTAATCTACCATTTGAAAATTTTAGGCTGGCAGTTACAGTGACTAGTCCAAAGCTGATGGCTTGAGAGCCAGGCAGAGGACAGAAAATGATTTTTGTTCCAGCTCAAGCAGTCAGGAGGAAAGTCTACTTCCTATTTATTCTACTCAGGTTCTCAAGAAATTAGACATGCTCTGCTCCCAAGACTGAGGGCTCATGCCGTTTTCTTTACTCAGTTTGCTAATCCAAACCCTAACATCTTCCAGACACGCTATCATAGGTTCACCCTGAGTGATGTTTGACCATGGCCCACTCTGAGCATCCTGAAGTCCAGGCAAGTATTACACTCGCTGTTAATCTTACTTTCTGTTGTGAAGATTAGTTAAATCATGTGTGTGTGTGTGTGTGTGTGTGTGTGTGTGTGTGTGTGTGTGTGTATGTGTATCATCTATCTATCTATCTATCTATCTATCATATATATAATCATACATGTATGATTCTCAATACAACGATAGTCCATGTACATTGATTGATCAATAGGTAACTTTTACTGTTAGTTCTATCATTTTGTTATCGATATTGAGATCATAACCTTCTGTTATAATAACCAAGGGCCAGAGAAGGGAATTACATCAGCAGCGTTATGGTGACTATAAACCTCGGTGACGAAAATTGCAGTGAGAGGAAGGAGATTCTTTTGTCATTGCCTAGAGCTGTTGAGATATACATTGAATAAATAAGACAACATTAAGCTGGGCTGTAGTGGTGTATGCCTTTAATCCCAGCACTTGGGAGGCAGGGGCAGGCAGATCTCAATGAGTTCAAGGCCAGCCTTGTCTACAGAGTGAGTTCCAGGACAGGCAGGACTGTTACACAGAGGAACCCTGTCTTGAAGAAACAAACAGAAAAATGAGACATTCGAAACTGCATCAAATTGTTGACCCTCCACGTGTCATGCAATCTCAATGTTCCCAGTACCAAACGATAACGAAATCGTGTGCACAGAAGCACTCACCTTTTTTTTGCCTTTTACTTCCATCTTGGGGATGTTTACTTACATCATGTTTTTTGAGCTATGAGAAATGGAGAGAAAGGCTGCAGATAGCATGAGATATTGGGAACACTGAGCCAGTGCGTAAGTGCCGGGCCTGCCTGCCCCCACTCCCCCCACCTCCTGCCTGTGTCAACCAGACGCACTGCCACACAGAAGTCTGATGACCACATCCATGGTTTTCTCTGTGGCTAAACAATATTTGAATAGTAGTCCCTGGTGAGATTTCTTTACATTTTATTTCCTCTCTGACTTATGGATCGACCTTTTCAAGGTGACTTAGAGGTTCCAAGAAAAATGCAAGCCTGTAATTCAGTTAAGATATTGAGTATATTGAATAAATCAGAACTAGCAATAAAAGACAGAAGAAAAATGTAGGATGCTGTTTGGTTAGTGAGTAGAAATTGAGTGTTAGGCTTTATTGTGGGGAATCTGTTCAAACATAATCCAGTTAATGGCACCGTGTTCTATGTCCAGGTCTATTACCCTTCATCATGTAATTTTGGAGAAATCACTTAAACAAAAACATCTTGGACTGGACTTGGCTTTTGGAGTCCAATTTTAGTTTAAGTTCTGGCTCTGCTGCTTACAAAGAAAGCGACCTTGAGCATATGAATTAATCTGTCTGAGTCAGTTTCCTCATTGGTCCAGTGGAGAGAGTACCCTTACCTCATGAGGTTTAATGAAGTACAAATGAGGTGGCGTGTGTGAAATGTCTTCTGCTTCCTCCTGGTTTCTTTCTCCAGCTTTAAAAGATTAATTATACCTGCCATCTACTTGTCTAACAGCCTGTGGGGAAGATTAGCTATTGCCTAGAAACCAGTTTCAGTGAGTAAAATAAATTAGTTCATAACAGAACTGTTATTGTTATAGTGTGCAGTGCAAATGCCCAGGGGCCTGAGAAGTGGGTGGGATTCCGTGTGTTTTGTGAAATGCGTTTGTGAGGGGTGGGGCACAAAGACAAGAAGGATTTGTGTCCGAGTGATGTTTGCAGCATCTGCTTTCAGTTACTAGGGGAAAATACGATTTCTAAGGATTTGTGGTGTTACATGAGCGCAAATATTCAAATACAGTGATTTCGGCTGTCTGTGTCAGAAAATATATGTTATCAAGATAAAAATCCCCTATTTATGAGCCAAAGAAATTCTCTCTCTCTCTCTCTCTTTCTCTCTGTGTATGTGTGTGTGTGTGTGTGTGTGTGTGTGTGTGTGTGTGTGTGTGTATGCATGTTCACACAAATTTGGCAAGAGGAGGAATTTTATAGAATATTTCATAAACATTTTAAAATCAGATGAGCTTTTTAAAAGCTCCAAGCTACCTGTTCATGAATACAGTTGCAGGTATATAGATGTTTTTGGAAGTAGAGTCCAAGAAATTTTGCAGAACTTTTCTCTCTTGTCATAAAGGAGCAAGACTATCACAATTTTTCTACCTCTAAGGAATAATATTTCAAAGGACTTCTCTTCAAGCATAAAGCATACAGTAATAGCAACTTTTAGGATAAAAGCAGGCCCTTTTATTCCTAAGATTAAATGTGCATGCTTCATTATGCAATAGGAAGCCTGGAGCTGCTGTATAATGCTGTCCCTGGGGACCATGCCCAGTGCAGTCTTCACACAGTGTCTTTATAATGCAAAGTTTCAACACAGTCTTATTGGTGCAACATTCATCTTTCCTGAAAACTAGCAAAGTGTTAGTTTTGAAGTTAGACTTTGAAGATCCAAAGCACTTTTGGCCATCAGAATTCATATAGGCATTACAATTGAAGGCAGAACACTTCTTAATAAGCTCCCAGGTATGTCTTTTTAAAGAATGGGCAAGTTATTGCTTAAGAGAATCTAAAATCTCAAAATCTCATAAATTACTAAGACTCTAACTTTTTTCTTTTACTTCTGTGTCATTTTAATTAACTGAAATGAATGCTCTGAAAGGTTTGGGAACTCTGTATTAATAAGTTTAAATTCTTTCTACTATGGAAGAGAGATGCACTCTACGCTTACAGGACATCATGATACGTTTCCTTTCTCCACTCATGTTTCAAGAACAATAATGTATTTCCTTATATTCAGGATAAGCTAGTGTCTCTCCGGCTGTCGATACCTTTGTTTACATGCCAAATGCCAATAAGTCATTTCCTAATGGGAAATCCAAAGTCAGTTGGCTCCCCCATGTCAGTAATAGTAATTTTGGGCAGAGTGCTGAAGCTGGACTCAACCTTGTGTTCCTCAGCATGTGGAGCTGGCGACTCTGCATCTGTTTTAGAATTTGCTGTGCCTGCTGTCACAGACTTCAGTGCTAAGGGGACACTCTGTCACGTGCTGCAGTCCCAGCACTGCGAGGTGGGAGCAGGAAGCTCATGCACAGCTTGAGCTGCTCCGTAAGTTTGAGGCCAGCCCCGACTTTGAGAAATCCTGTCTCAAAACAACAAAACTGAGGGGGCTGGAGAGATGGTTCAGCAGTCAAACACGTGTGTTGCTCTTGTAGAGGACCCAAGTTCAATTCCAGCACCCACGTTAGGTGGCTCACAACTACCTGTAACTCCAGCTCCAGGGGGATCCAATGCCTCTGACCTCCATGGGCACCTATATTCACATGTTCAGACACACGTACACACATAAATGTAATTAAAATAACAAAAGCAATTCTTGAAGACAAAAAGAAAAAGAACTTCAGTGCTGAGATTTATTGAGAAGTTGAGAAATTGCATGTCATCCGAAAACCCACTATGGTAATACACTCCACGGAAGAACAGAATTTATAATCCTCTGGAGAGCTTCATTATTAGGCCACTGTATTATATTCATTAGCTGGAAGGTTCTGAGAGCTCAGTAGTAATTGCATAGAATATACTGACATCTGGTGGCATTGATTAAGCAAATACAAATTAATAGGTAACACTGTAATTAAAATTATTGACTGAACTGTCTTAAATATTCATAACTCTCTCAGAGCTTTGCTAGACTCCTTTTTAAAAGGTTTTGATTTCCCTGTTATAATACTTGTCATCTGACCTAATCTATTCATTTAAGTACTTAGTAAATAGTTATATTTTAGATTTTAAGATTAATTAATCCTAAATTAATAATGATAAGTTTGACTTTTAACAAATTTATGGGTCCAATTTTAATAATACCATTTAAATAATAATTTTTTTTTTTTTACATTTTGTATTGTTTTAAAAAAAATACCACTCTAGCTGTGCCTAGTGGCACACGACTTTAATCTCAGCACACTCAGGGGGCAGAGACAGGAGAATCTTTGTGAGCTGAAAGTCAGCCTGGTCTACAGAGTGAGCTCCAGGACAGTCAGGGCTGTGTAGGAAGACTCTGTCCAAAAAAGGAAAAAAAAAAAAAACCTTAACAAAAAATACATGCAACTTTCCTGGCTTCCTGCTTGAAAGCCAACTATGGAGAGTGGCCTACAGTAACAGGGGTGTGGTCTGTACGATTGCATGCTACTAAATCACTTGACTTTTCAAAAAATACACCTAATCAAATCGAAGAGTCACCACTGTCTCTTTATCGGCGTGGCTCTCTGTAGCTGTCATCTCGGGAAGTAAGACAATAGTTTCCACCCTGCTTTTCAAAGTGGAAAACAAAGGCAGATTTTGACTTGTCCAAAGTCAGCGTCAAACCCATGAACAGGATCTGGGAGCTGCTAACCCTTGGTTCTCGCCACCTTTTGAGGTGTGTTTCCATTTAAGATGAGTGGCATGTAGTCAGTTGTCATGGCTTTAAAAAATCTCTCTGCAAGGTCTGGCTTTTGCATCAAATTCTGGACTAAAATTGTGTTTAAATTTTGTTTCCTCTCATCTTTTTCTGGTTTTGATTATTTTTTAAGAGTAGTTGATGGTCTCATGACATGATCCTTTTATTTTGTATTTTGTGTCTTGTGTTTTGAATTTTATGTGAAATTGTGGGTTTGATCTTTGACCTCTGTTTACTATAATACTGATTTGCCACTAATTTGATAGCAAGCCATAGGGATCTACTGTAAACACGCTGCTCACTTTACACAGCTCTGTTTTACTCTTAAGTGAAGAAATGTGTGTGTGGAATATAATTGAGAGACTCTTGCAGAAGTAACAAAAACCACATAAGTTTCCAACTTCCCAGGTAGCGCTCAGATTCATATAATCCCTTTCTGTGAGGTAAAACCCTAGTAAATTGAGAGAAAGTCAGCGATGTAAATAGCCACAACCTAGTATTTAGTTTTAGTGTGGTCAATATATTCACCTAGGAAAAACATGGAAATACGGCATGGACCACACACCTCTGCCTAAGCTGGTTAGGCTCTGAACCCAGAGAACCCTGGTTACAGGTGTGCTCAGTGTGGGAGGCAAGACCAGCCCTGGGTCTGGTCACTCACTAGTCCAGGGGAAGGAACTGAGTGGTTCGGTGACTCAGGATTGGGAAACACTGGCTTGAGGGTGGCTAACTGCTGGCTAGGATGATAAGCCTATGATTTTTCTTTCCCGCTTACCAGACTTCCCAGAGCTGATGGTGCTCAGCTCCCCACCCCATGGTCAACAGAGGATAAGGAGAGGCTCCACTGCAGGCTTCTCCTCATCGCGATGCACTGTAGCTAGAGTTTTCCTGCCTGGCCCACAGTCAGGACAAATCTCTCTCACCTGCCAGTCCCCACAGCCGCTCACACCCAACCAAGTAAACACAGAGACTTATATTGCTTACAAACTGTATGGCCATGGCAGGCTTCTTGCTAACTGCTCTTACAGCTTAAATTAATCCATTTCTATAAATCTATACCTTGCCACGTGGCTCGTGGCTTACCGGCATCTTCACATGCTGTTTGTCATCGTGGCGGCTGGCAGTGTCTCTCTTACTCAGCCTTCCACTTCCCAGCTCTATTCTCTTCCTTGTCCTGCCTATACTTCCTGCCTGGCCACTGGCCAATCAGTGATTTATTTATTGACCAATCAGCAACACACTTGACATACAGACCATCCCACAACAATGCACTACAGGCACAGGCCAGGAAGGAACGGAGTAGCAGTGACCGCGAGAAGACGGAATGTGGCCCGGAAAATATCGGGGATGGAAACACTACCTTTCTCTTCCCTGGTGTGCCCGCTGTCTGTGAGCTGCTAGCACAGAAGTAAAACATATGAAAGGTTGGCTCATCAGTCAGTGCCGGTTCCAATCTTTCTGTTCTTGCGGGCTGCTTTATGACATGCCCAGTGTTATTGGCCATCCTCTGAATCTGAGCATCAGATAAAAATGAAGCATGCATTATTGTCCTCGGAATACTTTGAGTCAACTGAAATAGACTGCTATCCAAAAGACATTTATCATGTTTAACCTGGTCCACTTTTTCTTTTTCATCTCATTTTATACACAAAGATAGCATGGGAATGAAATTATTTGTTTATCCTCCAAACAGTTACTGAATCTCCTCCTTCTTTAAGTACAATCAAGATATTATGGAAGAGGGGAGAAATGTATGGTGCACAGGCACCCTGTCCAAGAGAGGCGTTCTGCTGGAGCTGCAGCATATGTATGTGTGTGTGGTAAAGGAGCTCACTATTTAATCGTTATAAATACCCATAAGGTGAGTGATGTCACAAAGCTAGGCTGAATTCATTCGATGTCAACAACATTTACTACCTAGAAAAGGAGCACTGAGTGGGAATTCCGGCCTGGTTTGCTAAGAGACCAAACTAGAACTTGAAAGTTACCATGGAGCCTGGAGACGCAGGAGATGTGTTCACAGAATAAAGCTAACTTGTAGGAAAATCTTCACAAACACTTTGGATGCTTCAAGAGACATAAAGTTCAGCCCTGACTCAGCTGAACATGCTATTAGCAAGTCCATCCAATCAGCTGCTACTGTATTCACCTGTAACTGGGAATTCTAACAGCTCCCCTGACTTGTGTCAGGGGCCCTACACTCATCGGATGAGGTGATGCAGGTGGACATGCTAAGGGACACCAGCATGAGGGACACATTAGAGCACACCAGAAATTCCATCCTGGGTTTGACTTTAATCCCTTAAGTAATAAGCAGTCATTGGAGAACTTTGAAGAAGGAATGGATGACATGATGAACAAGGTGTAAGGAATTTAATTCTTCTCTCCAGCCCCCTGCCATTTCCTGGCAATCAGTCTCTTCTCTCTGCTGACAATTTTCTGTGATGTCAATTCAACATCTCCTGCAGGCTCTGGGAGGAAAATCCATCCCAGCTTGGGAAGGGCTGTGTGCCTTGATGTCATCATGCTATGTAAATCAAAGGCTGCTACAGCTCAGTCCTTCCACACACTTGAGCATATCTATTGTTAGGAACTCCCTCCAATTTACTCACATTTCAAGATGCATCATGCTGTATACAGCACATTCTTGTGCTGCATCACCAGAAAGCATCCTTGTTTTATGATGTGCTGTGTTTGGCTAGACAAACTTAAAGATCATTAGTCCCTCTCTTCCCCCATGCCCTGCCTTGCTGAATTCAAAGCACTTCTAACCCCCAAAATCTTGGTACTGTTCCTCTTTTGAGATGAATACGTTTCTAGATATGTTTACTTTTCTTACATTGAATTTCACCGAGTCGCTGAAATCCTAAATTTCTGTGACACCTATTATACAGAGGAGTCAAGTGATGAGTCATTCTACTGCACCAAGTTGAACTATCAGTAAACCTGCTCGGCTTTCATCTTATAGTCAAAACATACTTAGTCAAAATGTATTTTGCAGGGTGAGTATTGTCTCACTGATGAAGGCCATGCCTGGCAGGTGCAAGGCAAGGACTTGGGTTCTGTCCTCAGTTCTGAAAACAAACAAAAACAAGAAACAAAAACTATATTTTCCAGTTTAGTTGTTCTTTTCTTTATTTGAAACAATTACAAGGTTTAAAGAAACTTGAAATTACTACCTAAAGTCATTTCAAAGTCCCTGAGTATTTTGTTTGTTTTGTTTTTTGAGACAAGATGTCTCTTGATGGATCAGGCTGGCCTTGAACCACAGTTCTGCCTCAGCTTCCCAAGCACAGAGATTATAGATATGTACCACGACATCCCACTCCGTTAGAACTTGACTTTTAGTTCCTAATTGTCTAAGTGAGTAAGTGAGTGAGTGGATGGATTTGATGGATCTGGGAAAGTGTTTTCTCTTTGTATTATGTGTAATTCGGTAGTCAGGAAAATGTTTCTAGAATGTGAGGTAGTAAATACTTTCAAGTCTGTGGCCATACATTCTTCATCTCAACTATCTGACTCCGACATTATGGTGTGACAACGACGACCGTATGTAGAATAAAAATGACAGGCATAACTAAACTCCAATAGAACGTTACAAGACAGGCCGTGCTTGGGAGGACTTGGCCATGGACTGGACCACTTACATTGTTCTCAGACTCTGACATGCTCCAGGATTGCATGAGTTACTTCTGACAAAAAGGATTCCCAAACCTTAGCTTATGTGTCCGTGAGCCAAAGTAAAGGTTGGGGTTCCCCAAGTATTTTTCATAAATGAAACTTGGGGTCCTCTGTTTGTTCTTTCCTCCCAATATAATGTAGTCCCAATGCCCTAGATTTACTGCTGAATTTTTTTATAAGAAATTAGTAAAAAGACATATTTATATAAGAGAATCAAAGTTAGATCAATGAAGATTGGCACATATTAAATGGAAGAAAATAATTTCTTTCTGTCTAGAAAATTGGGGGCCCAATAATTTTGCTCTGCAATTGTAGCCAACATCAATTTCTGAAAATCATCTAAATGGTCATGTTTAAATAAATAGTAACTGTAGCTGGAACCAAATATTTTGGATTTAGTCTCTAAGGTGTAAATTGAATTTAAATAATCCCAACTAACTTCCAGAGCTTGTTAGCCCTCCAATCTCTAGAGTAGCTTACTGCCCTTATTATTAAAATTATCATAACCAAAAATTACTTAACAATGAGAGCTTTATAGCCCATAAAATATCCACATTGTCTTAGCATAGCTTTGGTACTTTGTAAATCTGGGTCCAGACGTTTTCCAAAAGCTTGTTGAAAGCTACTCAGCAGAGCAATGAAAAGATAGAAAATACTTTTTTCCATATAGAAATTGAGAGGAGATTGGGTTCCACCCTGCACAAAAGCATTTCTCATACTGAGAAAAGACAGTCAGATTATAAGCAGATGTACAATCACATGACAATCAATTAAAATGTATCAGGTGAGGTCTGGTTCCAAATTTGAATTCCATTTTGTTGGCTCGCGGCCTCGTTTCCCTAATAGTGGGATGGCTGGATGTGGAAACATCAGCTCTGGTCCACTCCCACCCTCCCCAGCCCAGATAGCAGAGGTGGAGGTTCTGCCAGAGCAGAGAACTTGGCGTCTGGGAGCCCTGCTTTACTCTTCAGGGCGTCACCAGCTGCTGGTGATGGACGGAGAGGAGAGCACAGCCCTCTCGGCTGCTGGATGGGGTTCCATGTGGTGCTTCTCTGCTATTCAATTCAAAGCTAATAATTTAACAGCTTTATTCTTGTCTTTCTTTTCTCTTAACGGCATGTTGCCTGCTTGGCACACTGTACAAGTAGAGCTAGGTTTTAATTTTTCTTTCCTTTGTATTTATATTTTGAGAAAAGGAAAAAAGGAAACAATTAGGTTTTAAAAATCAGAATTTAATTTTTGACTCTCAACAGTGAATTAGTGAATATAGCTGGATAAATTACCTCATTTCCCTGGAATTAAGTTTTTTGAAAAATGGAAAATAACACTTTCTGATGTGTTTAATTGAGACAATAAACAGGTTAATCTTGGCTGCAAGACAGTTGGACACTGGAACACAGGAAATTCAATAATCTGATATTTTAAATTGTTTTTGTAAGTGATACAAAGCTGTTTTAAATATGTGGTTAATGATGCAAGACTTCAGTGCCTGCATAATTAAATGATTTTTATGTTTTCATTTGGCAAGAATAAACTAACTTATAAATGCATGCTTAATAACTTAATAACATAATGGTCCTCGTTATGTGTCCAAATCCTCTTACAACCCAGAGCACCCCTCTAATGATGACACATTTAGCACTCCTTGGTTTTACTTGGATAGGCTGCCAATCCTCAGATTGTCCTCACTAGTGTGAATGCTAATGACTTCACTGTTTTGTTCAAGGCAAGGTAAGCCACATTCAGATCACAGAGAAGCCAGAGACACTTCTCAGCCACAAAGGAGAATCCATGCACACCAAAGTTTTTGATCCTGTATAATCCTACGTAGCCTATCCTACCCTAAAATTGATTTTGAGAAGTCAAACCTGTAACTATTTCCCCCAAAGACAGGATAAAATACTCTTCTGTTTGTTTGATGGGAGGTTCCCCACACACACCGAAGGACCAGCATCATGATCCAAAATATTGAGGTACTACCAAACTGGGACCTTTGAAGTCTGGTGACTTAAACAGTCGTATCCTCCTAGAATCTTGTTTCTGAAGGTCTCTTCATTTCCAGAACAACTTCTAGGCTAGGCTTCTCTCACATTGTGATCAAAGGACCTGTGCATTCACCTCTTATCATCTGTGCCCCACCATCCTCCTTCAGAGTGCCATTTTGGATTTCTAAGTTGAACAGTGAATTGCTTATTTGTGTCTGTTACTCATGAAGTGGGAGGCCATGTAAGTGGCTGCTTGATTTTCTACAGGAGGTGTTCCTGAGCTCGAGAGCAACACAAAGAACTCTGTCGGAAGCTTTCAGAGTCCATGTCTAAAAAGAAAGCGAATACAGCGTAAAAGCTGGTTCATCTCAAAGGAAGATTTTTCATATAAATAAATTATTTTTTTCTTCTTTTTTTCCCATCAAGCATGGAATAATAACATATAAGATAAACAAGATTCCCTTCAGTTCTGACACAAAGAAAAGGAACTCACATAGACTCTATCTCAGCGAAACCTTGACTTCCAATGAGGAATTCCAATCGCCATTGGGGGTAAATCTTCTCCCTCTGTAATCATCGCTGCCTGACCCTGGTCACCTTGCTCCCTGCTCGTTAAACGGTGTTCTAATCTCTTCAGTCCGATCACACTTTTCTGACCACACACTTCTAGCAGCAGGTGCATTGGCCTCCGTGTTTCAGATCTGTTTTGTAGCTTGCCCAAATTGACATAACTAGTAAGGACTTAGGAAGAAATGAAGACTGTCTGAAGCTAGCAGTCTTGTCTCAGGCCTCCCCTGCATGGCTGTTAGGGGCAGCAACAGCGTCTCACCAGCTGGTACGTTCTTTGCCTCTGTGGTAATTTCCCCAGGTCCTGCCCCTGGGACGGCTCCATTATTGCCAACTCTTCTTGCTGGGTTTTTTTTGGGTTTTTTTTTTTTCCAGCTTCCAAGTTCCCCACGGTAAAGTATCTTACTATTTTATGTTTACTCCATCCATGATTTCATTTATACCTGTGAGTTCAACAACAGCTTCGGTATAGACAGCCTTATCCAAGTCTCTAACCCAGGTCCCACCACAAAAGCATCTGGGTCTACCAGGAAGAGAAAGTCATCACCTTCCATTTCCTGCCTCTTCCCGCCCTAGCGTGCTCACCCTAACTGGGGTCTCAAGACCATCTTTGCTCCCCCTTCACAGAACCCCGTTCCAGTGACTAGCCAAGACTTATGGATCGGTCTCCATTCCCAATGCATCACCCTAATTCAGGCCCTGGTCTGAACAACTGCTATAGATAACTAAGTCTTTCTCCCTTCCAGCCATCTCCTCCACCATTCCTTCCTAGGTATCCCCTGAAACCGGGGACTCACAAGACAATAAAGCAAAGGATGCTAGACAAGGGTTGGGCTGTAAGCAGATGGTACCAGTGCTCAACAAAAGAGAGGCATAAACAGGGTGGTGTTTTTTAAACATATGGGTAAGGGGGGAAGGAGGGAGGGAGGGAGAGGGAGAGAGGGAGGAGAGAGAGACAGTGTGTTGCTTGAATGGTAGATGATCTTTTAATAAAACCCGGAGCCAGATATTGGGGTAAATGCTGAAAGATCAGAGAGACAAAGAAAGGAACAAGCCAGTGCCACGTCTCACCTTACCAATTCCCCGAATCCTCTGACTGAAATCCTCTGAGTCCTCACCCAAAGGCTCCAGCTGAAAAAGCTTCTAGCTGAAAGGGACACTTCTGCTGGAAAGCCTTTAGTTCCTGTCTCCTCACGCGTTATAGACCTCTCTCCACCCACTTCCTGGGATTAAAGCTGTGTGCTTCCCAGTACTGGGATTAAAGCTGTGTGCCACCACTGTCTGGCCTCTATGTTTAATCTAGTGGCTTGTTCTGTTCTCTGATCTTCAGGCAAATTTATTAGGGTACACGATATATCACCATGAGAGAAAGAGCAGAGAGAGAGAGAGAGACAGAGACAGAGACAGAGACAGAGAGACAGAGACAGACAGACAGAGACAAAGACAGAGAGAGACAGAGAGAGACAGAGAGAAAGAGGGGGGGAGAGAGAGAGAGAGAGAGAGAGAGAGAGAGAGAGAGAGAGAGAGAGAGAGAGATATTGGAGCCTGAAAAGCTGAGAAGGAAGTACAGAGAGGCCAGATACTGAAAAGGGGAAAGAAACTATTTGCCTCTAATTTATTCTATTTTCTCACCATCTGTCTTATCCACGGCAATAAAATTCCTTAAGCTCTAAAATTTCAAATGGTGGCCATTTTATTTTAATGTTTACTGTCAGGGTAATGAGTCTCAGATTGGCAGAGTAGGAAGTCGGAACAGTACTGATTAGAATAGAAATCTAGATCCAATTAAAGATCTTTTTATGAGAAAAATGATTATTATCAGTCTCAAAATAGCCTCCTGATGAGCTTTAACTGTGCATATTTATCAAAAGAGACATCAGGTTTTATAAATGCCAGGTAAACATTCACTTTCCCAGAGGAACAAAGCCAAAGGGATGTTTCATGTAGAAATTCACAGGCTGGGCGGTGGTGGCACACGCCTTTAATCCCAGCACTGGGGAGGCAGAGTCAGGCGGATCTCTGAGTTTGAGGCCAGCCTGCTCTACAGAGAGAGATCCAGGACAGGCACCAAAACTACACAGAGAAACCCTGTCTCAAAAAACAAAACCAAAAACAGCAACAACAAAAAGAAATCCACATATTGCACCCTGATACAAAACCTTTATTATTCAGCGACACTGAAGTGATTGGTGGACTCGGGGAACCGCTCAGATGGTGCAGTACTTGCGGCCCTAACGTGAGGACCCGAGTTTGATGCCAGCACCCTGTAAAAGCTGAGTTTAGTAGGTGTGTTCACACTCCCAGTTCTGGGATGACAGAGGCAGGAGGATCCCTGGAGCATCCTGGCCAGCAGTTCTAACACAATCAACAAACTACAGGTTCTGTGAGAGACCCTATTGCAAAACAAAGTAGAGAGCCATCAAGGAAGAGACATGATGTCAACCTCTGCCCTCCAACACATGTCACACACTGCACACACACAAACATGTACATGAACATATGCATGAAAATGAAATAAAATTATTGGCATCAAGATAAAATTAAGCTAAATTAAAATGAAATTATTGGCATCTGAGTCAACATGGGAAAACAAGCCATTAAAAGCTTGTGAGTGTCTGTACTTTCAGACCAGAGGTAACATACCCTTAGAAGAAAATTAGAGATGAAAGTACCTTTATTTTGAGCAGAGGTTTTTATTTTATTTTTCCAGCTATGGTTTCCAAGTAATTGGTGAGATGTGAAGTCAGTTTAGTGGGTCACAACCAACATTTCTTTATTGTTTTATTTAAATAACATTTTTTCACTTATTTTACCTACTGGCCACAGTTCCCCCTCTCTCCTCTCCTCCAAGTCCCCTTCACCCCCCTCACTTCCCATCTACCCCCCTCCCCTTCCACTCCTCCTCCATCTCCATTCAGAAAGGGGCAGGCCTCCCATGGGCTTGAACAAACCATGGCACATCAAGTTGAGGTAGGACCAAGCTCTTCCCCTTGTGTCAGGGCTGGGCAAGGTAATCCAGCATGGGGAACAGGTTCCCAAAAGCCAGCTAAGTGCCAGGGACAGGCACTGATCCCACCGCTAGGAGCCCCACAAAGAGGCTAAGCTACATGACTGTCACACACAGGCAGAGGGCCTAGGTCTACATTGAATAAATATGGAGAGAGTGGACAGCCTTGTCTTGTTCCTAATTTTAGTGGAATTGCTTTGAGTTTCTCTCCATTTAATTTGATGCTGACTGTTGGCTTGCTGTATATTGCTTTTATTATGTTTAGGTATGTTCCTTGTATCCCTGATCTCTCTAAGACCTTTATCATGAAAGGGTGTTGAATTTTGTCAAAGGCCTTTTCAGCATCTAATGAGATGATCATGTGGTTTTTTCTTTTGGTTTGTTTACATGGTGTATTACATTGACAGATTTTCATATGTTGAATCATCCCTGCATCTCTGGGATGAAGCCTACTTGGTCATGGGGGATTTTTTTTTTTTTTGATGTGTTCTTGGATTCGGTTTGCCAGTATTTTATTGAGTATTTTTGCATCAATGTTCACGAGGGAGATTGGTCTGTAATTCTCCTTCTTTGTTGGGTTTTGTGTGGTTTGGGGATCAGGGTAACTGTGGCCTCATAAAAAGAACTTGGCCAAAAAAAAAAAAAAAAAAAGCCGGGTGGGAGGCAAAGGCAGATGGATTTCTGTGAGTTCAAGGCCAGCCTGGTCTATAGAGCGAGTTCCAGGAAAGGCTCCAAAGCTACACAGAGAAACCCTGTCTCAAAAACAAAAACAAACAAAGAAAAAACAGAAAAAAATAATTTGGCAATGTTCCTTCTGTTTCTTGTTGTGGAAATTTGTTTGGCCAGTAGCTTTGGTGTACCAGCCTCTTGGCGAGTTACGTGACTGCTTAAAATTGAGGAGAGAGGCGTGCTTGCTCTCTCTTGTGGTGGTCAGAGATTGGACTCTGGTCCATTCACCTGCAGGCAGAATGGAGGACCACAGAGGCTGTTTACTCTGTTCTGTATCTATGAGTGCATTTTCTCCGCATTTTATATCTTAATAAATCTTTGACACCCTTTTAACAGACTCTCGTTGATTCGCTAACAGTTTCTGTTGTGTGGAACAATTTGAGGAGTACTGGTATTGGCTCTTCTTCGAAATTCTGGTGGAATTCTGCATTGAAACCATCTGCCCTGCGCTTTTTTTTTTTGGTTGGGAGACTTTTAATGACTGCTTCTATTTCCTTGGGGGTAATGGGTCTATTTAAATTGTTTATCTGGTCTTGATTTAATTTTGGTATATGGTACCCATCCAGAAAATTATCCATTTCTTTTACATTTTCCAATTTTTGTGGAGTACAGATTTTTGAAGTATAACCTGATAATTCTCTGGATTTCCTCAGTGTCTGTTGTCGTATCCCCCTTTTCATTTCTGATTTTATAAATTTGTATATTCTCTCTGCATTTTGGTTAGTTTGGATAAGGGTTTGTTTATCTTGTTGATTTTCTCAAAGAACCAAATCTTTGTTTCATTGATTCTTTGTATTGTTCTCTTTGTTTCTATTTTATTGATTTCAGCCCAGAGTTTGATTATTTCCTTCTGTCTACTCCTCCTGAGTGAGTTTGCTTCTTTTTGTTCTAGAAATTTCAAGTGTGCTATTAAGTCACTAGTGTGAGATTTCTCAAATTCTTTATGTGGGCACTTAGTGCTATGAGCTTCCCTCTTAGTTCATTGTGTCCTGTAAGTTTGGGTATGTTGTACATTCATTTCCATTGAATTCTAGGAAGGCTTTAATTTCTTTCTTTATTTCTTCCTTGACCCATAGGTTAAGTTGAGAGCTGTTCGCTGTTCGCTTTCCATGATTTTGTAGGCTTTCTGTAGTTTGTGTTGTTGTTGAATTCTAACTTTATCCCATGGTGATCCAAAAAGATACAGGGGGTTATTCTGAATTTTTTTGTATTTATTGAGATTTGCTTTGTGTCCGAGTTTGTGGTCAATTTTTGAGAAAGTTCCATGGGGTGCTGAGAAGAAGGTATATTCTTTTGTGTTAGGATGAAATGTTCTGTAGATGTCTATTAAGCCCATTTGAGTCATAACATCTGTTAGTTTCCTTATTTCTCTGTTAAGTTTCTGTCTGGCAGACCTGCCCATTGGTGAGAGTGGGATGTTGAAGTCTCCCACTATTAATGTGTGATTTACAGTTTAGTCATGTTTCTTTTTTTTTTTTTAGAATGACTCTTTTTTCAAGATTTATTTATTTATTATTTATATAGTGTTCTGTCTGCACATATCCCTGCAAGCCAGAAAAGGGCACCAGATCTCATTATAGATGGTTGTGAGCCAACATGTGGTTGCAGGGAATTGAACTCAGGACCTCTGGAAGATCAAGCAGTGCTCTTAACCTCTGAGCTATCTCTCCAGCCCTAGTCATGTTTCTTTTACAAATATGGGTGCCTTGTACTTGGGGCATAAATGTTCAGAATTGAGACTTCATCTTGATGGATTTTTCCTGTGATGAATATGAAATGTCCTTCTTCATCTCTTTTGGTTAATATTAGTTTGGAGTCTATTTTGTTAGATATTAGGATAGCTACACCAGCTTGCTTCTTAAGTCTGTTTGATTGGAAAGTCTTTTCCCAACTCTTTACTTTGAAATAATGCCTGTCTTTGAGGTTGAGGTGTTTCTTGTATGCAGCAGAAGGATGGATCCTATTTTTGTATCCATTCTGTTAGCCTGTGTCTTTTTATAGGTGAATTGAGACCATTGATATTAAGAGATACTAATGGCCAGTGATTGTTAATGCCTGTTATTTTTTGTTTTGGTGGTGGTGGTGGTAGTGTATGTGTGTTTCCCTTTATTGGGATTTGCTGGTGTGAGATTATCTACTGCCTGTGTTTTCGTGGGTGCAACTAACTTCCTTGGATTGGAGTTTTCCTTCTAGTACCTTCTGTAGGGCTGGATTTGTAGATAGGTATTCTTTAAATCTGGTTTTGTTATGGAATATCTTGTTTTCTCCGTCTATGATGATTGGAAGTTTCGCTGGGTATAGTAGTCTGGGCTGGCATCTGTGGTCTCTTAGTCTCTGCAAAACATCTGTCCTGGACCTTCTGGCTTTTACAGTCTTCATTGAGAAGTCGGGTGTAATTCTGATAGGTCTGCTTTTATATGTTACTTGGCCTTTTCCCCTTGCAGCTCTTAATATTCTTTCTTTATTCTGTATGTTTAGTGTTTTGGTTATTATGTGGTGAGGGTACTTTTTTTTGTCCAGTCTGTTTGGTGTTCTGTAAGCTTGTTGTATCTTCATAGGCATGTCTTTCTTTCAATTGGAAAAGTTTTCTTCTATGATTTTGTTGAATATATTTTCTATGCCTTTGAGCTGGAATTCTCCTTCTTCTATCCCTATTATTCTTAGGTTTGGTCTTTTCATGGTGTCCCAGATTTCCTGGATGTTCGGTGTTAAGAATTTGTTGCATTTAACATTTTCTTTGACTGATGAATCTATTTTCTCTATCTTATCTTCAGTGTCTGAGATTCTCTCTTCCATCTCTTGTATTCTATTGGTTATGTTTGCATCTGTAGTTCCTGTTTGCTTACTCAGATTTTCTATTTCCAGAATTCCCTTGGTTTGTGTGTTCTTTATTGCCTCTGTATCAATTTTCAAGTCTTGAACTGTTTCCTTCACCTGTTTGTTTTTTTTCTTGCTTTCTTTAGGGGATTTATTGATTTCTCCCATCTTTTTGTTTGTCTTTTTGTTGATTTCTTTAAGAGAATTTTTCATTTCCTCTTTAAGGGCCTCTATCATCTTCATAAAGTTATTTTTAAAGTCATTTTCTTCTGCTTCATCTGCATTGGGATGTTCAGGTCTTGTTGCTGTAGCACCACTGGGTTCTGGTGGTGCCATATTGCCAATTGTGTTGTTGCACGTGTTCTTATACTGCTGTTTACCATCTGTTCTCCCAACTGAAGTAGGTGGTGCTTGTGTCAGGGCTGTTGATGTTGTGGTAGATGGTTGGCTAAGAGGAGAGTGATGTGGTTGGTGGATTTGGGTGGTGGAGTGGGTCTTAGGGTTTACAGATTCCAGTGGGTGTGAGGGGTGTTGGTGCAGCCTGCTGTGGGCCTCTTACCTCTTGGCTGGCTGCTGGGGATGGCTCCAGAGCAGTAGAGATCTACCAGAGTGGAGGGCAGGGCCCGACTGCCTTGCTGGGGCTGAGATGGGAAGGGGAGGGGCACCGGATATGCCCTGAAGTTTGGGACCTGGCACAACTATCATGTTCTTAAAGTTATAGAACAGAAGTTTTCAGACAAAGTGAGTGTTGCACTCAGTAGCACGCAACACAGATGAGAAAGGCACCATTCTCTGAAACTTCAATTGGGTCAATGCATCTGCATGCACATGCACATTCAAGAGCAGTGCCCACTGCCTCTTTATGCCTATTGTAGCAGAAGAAAAATGTACCTAAGACAATATAATATTCTCTTACTATGTTTAAAAAAGTAAGAATGTTCCACTAAATGGCTCTGTCTCCCACTGCCCTGTGTATAGCTAAAGGACCATCTTAATAACAGCTAATGGCTATCCTCTGCACCACATTCAGGACATTACTGATGCTAACTATTCTCAAAGTGCTATTCCTGGACCCTAAACACTCTAAAACCCTCTTAAAGGATTCTGCAAGTTCAACAAGATTCCCATGATCAGACTAGGAAACCATGTGCCTTTGGACCATTCTTCCATTTGCATTGGTGGAGAAAATAGAAAAAAGAATGAACAAAACACCTGGGTAACATGGGAAAATAGAGCACCAGGTGAAATGAGGGGGCCAGTGTTTCTACGCTTACTAGGGTCTACGCATATGTCATTGACAGCCATTATTTACCTCACTATGGTCAGTGTAAGTCACTAGCAGCAACTGTGTACTCATTATGGTCAATGTATGTGTCACTGGAGGTGACTTTGTATACACTGTCACCAGCAGTCACTGTGTGCTCAATACAGTCAGTGTACCTGTCACTGGCAGTCACTGTGTGCTCAATACAGACAGTGTACCTGTCACTGGCAATCATTGTGTGCTCAGTACAGTCAGTGTACCTGTCACTGGCAGTCACTGTGTGCTCAGTACAGTCAGTGTACCTGTCACTGGCAGTTGCTGTGTACTCAATACAGACAGTGTACCTGTCACTGGCAGTCACTGTCTACACAATAGAGTCAGTATACCTGTCACTGGCCGTCACTGTGTGCTCAATACAGACAGTGTACCTGTCACTGGCAGTCACTGTGTACACAATACAGTCAGTGTACCTGTCACTGGCAGTCACTGTGTACACAATACAGTCAGTGTACCTGTCACTGGCAGTCACTCACCATTATGCACCCACTGATTTTTCTCTGTGTGTCAATTCAGTTAGTAATGACAATAATTAAGCAATAAACATGTATTTATTTTATTAAATATTCACCTGGGTGAGAAAATGAGAAATTCTCGTGAAGTCCTTGAGTCACTAGTTACAATTTTGACTCCAGGAAAATCATGCTATTATCTGAGCTGTGAGCCTAACCATTTGCTTCTGATGGAGCTCCTTTTTCACATGAAAACAATGGTTAATCAGATATGGGCATTTGGCAGATCCTCTCTCTAAAGTGAACAAAATGAAACTATCACTTCATGGAAAACAATCCAAAGTATTTATTGCCAATAATAAAATTCCAGCTTTCAAATGAAAATGAGAATCTGGGAAACTTGACAGCATACCAATACTCAAAAAATTTATGATGAAATCAGTGATGATATTAATGAAAGTGATTACTTGATTCTGAAATGTGTCAGCCTTTGGAAGTTCTGCATAATTTAAGGAATCAATAGTTTCCAAATACTCAATGCTGGACAGACCAATGACTTTAAATTGTATAGGATGATGAAAAGTTATGTACATGATTTCAGAAACTTTAAGAAACTGCTACTTTTTGAGTTTCTGTGTCAAATACAAAGTGAATAACCAAAATTATCTTTAAAATGCTATTAAAATACTCCTCTCTGTTCCAGTTACAGATTTGTGTGAGGCCAAATTTTCTTCAACTACTTCAACCAAAACAATGTCTCATATAAGATTGGATGCAGAAGCCAGCCTGGGACCCACAGCTGCTTTTTATTAAGCCAGATGTTAAAGAAACTTATAAAAATGTAAAACAATGTCACACTTCTCCCTGATATTTTCATTAAATATTGTATTCGTTTTCCTATGCAATAATCTTATGATTTTAATGAAGAAATTAAATTCACATTTTTTTCTTAGCTTCAGTTGTAACACTACAAGCATTTATTTGCACAACCAGCCTACAGATACTCTCTGGCTCTTCAGTCATTTCTGAGGGTATTGAGGAGTCCTGTGACCCAAACACTTGAAAAACATTTCCCTAGAGCTAATTCAATTCCTCTCTCAAACATCACCAAATCTGAAAATACAGATTACATACATATTCGAACTTCTGGATCAACAATCAATTGTCTATTTAAGAAAGCTTGCTAACAGGTATTGCTTGAGGACATCTGAAGCCATTTCTGAGTTTTAAGAAGTGAGTCTCATAACTGAAGAAATTGAATAAATCACTTATATGGTGGGCAAGGGTGACCTTGTGTTCAAAAGGAAGACTTGGTTTACTCTCCCGTCGATCTTGAGTTCACTCTACTGTCAGCTGAACGTAAGGGGAATAAAAACCTTTAATCATCAGTGAGAGCCACAATTCTAATCTGACACTTTAAATGAGTCCTGTGCCCTTAGATGTATGTCACAGACATTGTGGAATACCTACCCTCAAAAGTTTTTCTTAATGAAATGCCAGTTCAAGAACCTCGATGCCCAGTCCCAGAACCTTCCAGAACAAATATTACCCTGCAGTGAAAGTTTGTATAACTTAATTACATTCATCACACTGATAATCACATTCTGTACTAGTGATACATGGCACCTGGAGCTTATTTTACAAACATTAACTAGTTAATCTGCAAAACATCCCTAGGAGGCAAAAGCATGATGATATATGAGCTGACAACTTAATTATGTCTAACAATTCAGAATATTTCCCCCTTCCAAGTGGTTTTCTATTGCCAGTTCAGAGAAGGGGCCTGCTGAGTTTTTAAAGCAGACATGGAAATCAACTCTATTATTCAATCTAGAACTGTTTCCTGTGGAACCAATCAACTTGTACCATTTTCCAACAATCAGTTCATAGAGACTCAAGGCTCCCGATTTAATCTAGTGCTGCATTCACAGATCTCTGCCTTCACTACAGTCTTGTTCCTTTCTTTTTAACCCCCAAGTCATTTCAGATGTTAGCCCCCATTGCTTTGGCCCATGTTCCTCTCTTGTCTGCTTTTCTTTCTAAAATGTCTTTTCAATGTAAAGATACTTATAGGCAGAGTCCATCATCTGGTTTCCTCCTCCCAAACTTGGTAATGGATAGGCCAAATCTGCTCTCTCCTGCTTCTCTTTCCTGCTGTCTGCTTCTCCCGAGTCCTTAGGTCCCCTCAACCACTTGACATTGTTTCATTTCTCACTCCATAAGAAGTTCACTTATTTTTCTTCTGAGGAGTCCACTTGATCTTTCTTCTTCAGCAGGGGGCTTGAAAATGCATGCCATATCTTGAAACATCACTAGAGGGTATACTATTAAGTAGACTGTTAGCATTTGTGGGGGGAAATATTGTATAATTATGTTCTTAAATGCATAGGTTATTTCTGAAATGGGAAATACAATTTTTAAGAACTGTGTTTGGGTGTTCCTTTGGAACTGAACCGAGTAAGGAGTGGGTGTGTGGGTGTTAGATGACGTCTTACTTACCTTTCTGCTGTTGTGATAAACACCATGGCCAAAAGCAGCTCGTACGAGAGTGACTGTACTCTGGCTCGTGGCTCGAGGGAGTGAGTCTAACATGTCAGGGAAGCATGGTTGCTCGGAGCAAGTGTGACTGTAGAAGCAGGAAGCTGAGAGCTCATGTCTTCAACTGCAAACAGGAAGTCCAGATTGGAAGTGGGTAAGGCTGTAAAACCCTCAAAACCCACCCCAGTGATGTACTTCCCCAGCAAGCCTGTACCTCTCAAGCCTCCCCCAAATACTGCTCCTTACTGGGAACCAAGTGTTCAAATTCCCTGGCCTGTGGGACATTTGTCTAAAATATGTGGGCCAGGACAGGAGGCTGGCCATTCTGACCAAAGTTGATGCTGTGATCTCGAATCTGAAGGAAGAGTACCCTGAAGGCCATGCTCACACCATGAAGGGTAACTGGCTTTACTCACGGTCCACTGGTTTCAGTATAAAACTCATTTTAGAAATAACTTGGCAGCATCATGTGGACAACTGAGTGCCAAAGCCTAGCCAAAGCCTAAACAAACTAGCATCATAAGAAGCCAGCTGAGAACAAAGCGCCTGTTCCACCCAACATTCCCTTACTTTTCTCTTGACTGTGAAGCTAATGAATACATACTAGAATTGTTTTTCCAATAAAACTGTGAGCTCAGGAGACAATATTTCTCTCGCATTTCTTGTAACTTAATATACATCCAAATTTTCTCTTTTGTTATTGATTTAAAGTGCTCTGTCCCACTGTCACACTGTGTGTTCTGATGTTTAGGTCATGAAAACAGTCACCATACCTCTACCAAGTAGTTTCAGGCTAAACATAGTGTATGAATCTCAATAAATACTGATTGAAGTAGAATTTCCAGCCAGTGAATTATTTTGTTTAAAAATATGACAAAATACAACCATTTATTAGCCATTTATTCCCAGACACTGAATACAATCTGGTACTTGTGTTCTGAATTTTCCACGTCCAGTGTTCAGGGTGTGGTTAGAACAAAT
Source organism: Peromyscus eremicus (assembly GCF_949786415.1). NCBI lineage: Eukaryota > Metazoa > Chordata > Mammalia > Rodentia > Cricetidae > Peromyscus > Peromyscus eremicus. The sequence goes on from NC_081436.1 coordinate 64,336,839, forward strand.
TTTTGTGCTAACATGAAGTAAGATATTCCACAATCGAGGACAAGTTTAAGGTGGAGTGCACTTGCAGGTAATACGCTCAGTGAAGAGTTCATTTCTAAAAGGATGGACACAATTAGACAAGATGATAGGTTCTCTGTGCAGCGACAATGACCTTTAGCAAAGGTTAGTGAACTTTTCACTATGTAAGTAGATGGAGGAGTCTAAGAATAAATACAAGACTAAGAATTGTGGTTTTCCAATAAAAATTGCTTTTCTGAAGCCCTGAAATTATTTTCCTACTTCATCATCTGACACAATTTTTTAAACAGCTAATTTGTTCCAAAGTGATATCTGAACAGAGCACAAATTATACCACTTAGAATTTCAATAGTGATGGTGAAAATTTATAAAAAATGAATGATGGATTAGCTTCAGAGAAGGCAGAAAGTGCCTGGACCAAAGCCTTCAGATACTTAGCCAAAAAGCGAGTGAGACTTAGCGACAGCTCGGGTAGAGCAGGTGAAGATGTGGGAAGGGGAAAGAGACTGAAACTGCCGGCCTCATTATTAGAGGGAAATGAGGACAGAGAACACTTTGGGACATTTTAAAGAGCTGAGAGATGCTGAGCGTGTTGACTTTAAATTGAAACAGGGAAGCATCTATAAATAGCTGTACAGCCAGACTAAAAACACAGGTAAGAATTGGAGCTGATTTCAGGATCTTCTTTACAGAATTTAAATAAAGACCAACTGTTGACCATGATTATCCCTTATCACCCCGGGCCCAGTCACAGGTGTGCTCTCCCAAACTCCAGCTGGATGAAGCACTCCTCTTGCTAGGACGCTGTCTTCCTTTACCCATCCCCGTCCCAACAACACACGCCACAGCTCCTCAGTCTTCAGCTCACATTAGAAGTATGTGGTTTCCCCTCACACACACACACACACACACACACACACACACACACACACTTCTGCACTGACATGCATACACACCCCTCTGCTAGGTTAGTCACTCTCCTATGACCTTTCAGAGTACCAACTATTTATTCCTCTACTTCAATGTGTTCTAGGACCTTGCTTATTCCTCTTCCAATCACACTCAAATTTAAGGTTCCAGATTGGAGATTGCAATCCTTTCTGTGCATTGTCTTCATAACTTTGTTACATGTTGCACTCAATGAATTGAATGAGCAAATGAAATTAGGTAGTATCTAAACAAGAGCACAAAGGATAAAGGTCTCCAAATGCATGATGGGAAAAGAGAAATGCAATTGTTGCCTACCTCAGCAACAAGCTTGATTGTATTTGCAGTTGACAATTCCCTGTGGTAACGTGTATCTTGTGGAATGAATATGGCTTTGGGGTTGCTTCTAACATGGGACTTTTTTTTTTTTTTTTTTTTTTTGTTTTTCGAGACAGGGTTTCTCTGTGTAGCTTTGCGCCTTTCCTGGAACTCACTTGGTAGCCCAGGCTGGCCTCGAACTCACAGAGATCCGCCTGGCTCTGCCTCCCGAGTGCTGGGATTAAAGGCGTGCGCCACCGAACGCCCGGCGGGACTTTTTGAAAGAGATAAAGTAAAAAAAATGACAGCCCCCTTGAGTAAGAGCACATGTTCCAAGAACTGGAAGTTGTCTGCTCTTCATGTTATCAGATCAGTCCACTTTTTAAAATATTTTAAGATTAATTTTTAATTTTGTGTATATGGGTTCATACAGAGGCCAAAAGTGAGTCATATCCCTTGGAGCTGGAAGTCGTGTCACAGGAGGTTGTGAGCCACCCAACATGGGTGCTGAGAACTGAAATCAAGTCTTCTGAAGAGCAACACCATATTTTTAACCACTAAGCTGTCTCTCCAACCCAAGACCAACCCACCTGGCCTACCGGTGATAATTACCATAAGTAGACAGCGAGACAGGAGGATGATGCCCTATTGGAGCCTTGGCTGTGGCATCAGGGAGCAGAGCACAGGAGTGGGGTCTCCCCAGGTGCTCAAAGAGAATAAGGGGCCTTCTTACACATCCGCATGGCCTCCCTTTTGTGAACCATAAACTTTCTGCTGGATCAAGACAGACTGCAGATTCACTAGGCCTGCCTGCCTCTGCTACCATGGGAAGCAGGGACACTCCTTCGTAACAGATTGAAGACAGCTTCAGGGACATCCAGAGTGTCTGTGGAGGCACCATCTGGAGGGCCTGCAGGCCGGGTCATCTGAAGCTGGAGTAAATTAGATCAGTGGTAAGGTGTCTGGAGCAGCTGTGAACTTAGGTGTCCAGATGCAGAAACTGGCTTGAGGGAGCAGCTGCAACAGTCTCAGTAGTTTCTACAACGGAAATGCAGTGTCCCTTGGGGGATCCGAGACTGGACTTCATGTGGAGCGGTGAGGATGTTTAAATCAACCTTGGTTCTTGCGGGACACAGACAAGTTTCCGGTTGGTTACTCTCTCCTCTCCCTCATTCTCATCATTCCCTGTCTCAAGATATAAGCAGTCATCATACTACGTTCCTGCCATGACATGCTGCCTCATCAGAGACCTAAAAGTAATAGGGTGGATTGATCACAAACCGGAACTTTAAAAACTATAATCCAAATAAGTCTTTAAAAAGGCAACTATCTCATATGTTTTTGTTAAAATAATAAGATAAAAAATAATGTTTATTTTCTATGATGATTAAATGTATTGATATTTGCTCCTGGTCAGACATGGCTGGGTATTTTTAATACTTTGGTCTTGTGAAATTCTCATCATCACCTTACAAAGCAGGAAAGCTTATCAGTCCTGCAAAAGAGAAGAAAATTGGGGTTTGGGAAAGTAAAATCACTTGCTCAAGAGCACGTAGTGGTCAGGGATGGAGCACAAGTTGGACCCCAGAACTGACTAAATCCTCTGTGTCACAGCTAACCAGCTCTACTGTATTTCTAAGAACATAATAGTCATGCTCCCAGCTTGCTAGAATGTGGTTCCTTCTAGAGCATCTCTCTCTCCTTAAATAGCAAGAGAGAGAGGAGAGAGAGAGAGAGAGAGAGAGAGAGAGAGAGAGAGAGAGAGAGAAAACAGAACAAAACAAACAAACAAAAACGTAAAAGGTAAATGTGAAGAAGATGAAATTTTTTAGATGCCTACTTCCGAGTTGGAAACTGTCTAAAAGATCATGTAGTCCAAACCTGTCTTTTCAGTGATGAGAAAACAAGGCCCACAGAGTTAAGGAGTCCCTGCCCAAAGCCTCACAGCTGGCTAGTGACAGAATAAAACAGGGGCTGACAGCACACGCTAGGTAGCTGGGACACCATGAAGGAGGAGCTGTGGAAATTCAGGGAAGCATATGGGAGGGCTCAGGGTGGGAAGCTGTGCTTTTGGCTGGTGGGAGGCAAAGCCTACCCTTCCTCATCATGCATGCTGTTTCCATCATGTCCTCCAGCACAGGCAGGAAGAACTCATAAAGGCCACAGCACTGGGCGGGGGATCTGCAGAGTGAGCTCCCAGAACTGACCCTGCTCTGGTTGTCACCTAAGACACACCAATGCTTCAATGCAGATAGAAGACAGCAGAGAAGATCAGCATCACCTCCGTGCATGAAGGCTGAGCGCATTTTTTTTCTCTTTTCTTGTTTTTCCTTATTTTAAGCACATGCAAATCCAGAGAAGGCTTCACAGAAGGAACACATGTGAGTCGGTGGAGCAGCGGGGTGCTTGACTGGCTAGACGGGTTTAGGAAGCCTGCCAGAGATGCATATGACACTCCATGCTGATCCTGGAAAACTACACAGAAAAAAAATTCTAATTAGCAATCTGACCTCAAGCTGTGCCTGGAGGCTGCTCTCCAGGCATCAGGCTGCTGGGTGGAGCGGGTGTCTCCTGGGCCACACACACACACACACACACACACACACACACACACACACACACGGGTGTCCTCCTGGGCCTTATACACACACACACACACACACACACACACACACACACACGGGTGTCTCCTGGGCCTTACACACACACACACACACACACACACACACACACACACACACGGGTGTCTCCTGGGCCTTATACACACACACACACCACACACACACACACCACGGGTGTCTCCTGGGCCTTATACACACACACACACACACACACACACACACACACACACGGGTGTCTCCTGGGCCTTACACACACACACACACACACACACACACACACACACACACACACACGGGTGTCTCCTGGGCCACACACACACACACACACACACACACACACACACACACACACACGGGTGTCTCCTGGGCCACACACACACACACACACACACACACACACACACACACACACACACACGGGTGTCTCCTGGGCCTTATACACACACACACACACACACACACACACACACACACACACACACACGTCTGCACTTCCCTCCTCCCGTCTGCATGTCCACATGTGGCCACACTCTTCTCCCAGGACCTTCAAGAACCATGACCTTGAAGGTTTTTCCAGTGTGTATGTCTTATACTGGAATCCTTGGTTATCACCGGGTTTCTTCAGCATTAGTTTACACACATTTATCTTTTTATGTGTGCATTCTCTCTCCTAAACTGAAGTTAAGCCACTTAAAGCAAATGACAGATGTAGCCTCTTCCATGGTGGCCACACTCCCTTCTGGGAGCAGCAGGCATTCAGTGAACCTTGACTGCTGACAGCAATGACTGCCGACCAGGACAACCGGGAGAATGAGTGAGTGGGGAAGGACACTCTCTCAGAAAATTAAGTTCTATTCAGCAAGAAATGGTCACAGAAACCTGAAGGACAGGTTAGATTACAACACAGACCAAACTCCACTCACCCCCCACACCCCACACTCACACCCCCACCCCACATCTCACCCCACACCCCCACCCCCACCCCACACTCACACCCCCAACTCACACCCCACACCCCACACCCCACACTCACACCCCACACCTCACCACCCCACACCACACCCCACACCCCACACCCACACCCCACACACCCCCACTCACACCCCCCACCCCACACCCCACACCCCCACCCCACCCACACTCACACCCCACACCTCACCCCACACCCACACACCCACCCACCCCCCACCCCACCCACACTCACACCCTCCACCCCACCACCCCACATCTCACTCCACACTCAACACCCCCCACCCACACCCCCCACTCACAACCCACACCCACACCCCACATCCATCTCACACCACACCCCCACACCCACACCCCCACAAAGGAAAAAGGAAAGGAAAAAAAATGGTAGAAGTTAAGTGCCAGGGCCTGTATTTCTCACTTGAGGCCCTTTCAATGAGCAATGGAAATCAGAATCCGTTATCACTGCAAATGAAATATCCTATTTCTAAAATTAAAGTTCTTATCTCACTCTCCCGGGATATTTTCTCCAGTTCAGGAACAGCCTTATCAGTAACAAACCTACTTTGTGTAAAGATTTGAGGGGTAATTCTTCCAGCCCCCTCCCCCCCCCGTACCCCAATTCTTTCCATGATAGAAAGACTCCTTGGGTTAAGAATTGTTGCCAAGAGAATCTACTTAGGAAGCAAATAACCACAGGAGAAGATCTGTTATGTTAATAACTTGTCATGTATGCATCCTCAGAGCCTCTTAAAAACAGCTCCAAGCAATGAGAAGAGAGACAGGTGCCCTGGGTAGAGAGGGACACAACGGGCTTTGAGAATCTCTCCCTAGTCAGAAGACAGTAAAGACAAACGGGAGGCGTGTCAGGAGAGCTAACGCTGGGCCGTAGGATAAGGAAAAGGGTCCTGGAAGGAGCCAAGGAAAGGTCAGTCTTCAGGGGTGGGGGCACCAGGTTAGCACTTTGTAAGCTGAATACTTTTGTTTAAAGCTGGCTTTGCTGTTGATTCTCCAGGAAGGATACTCTTCTGGGTTCATGCCTCCCCTGGGTGATTCTGTCCTCAAACCCCTCTGCTTTAAGTTCCACGTTGCTCGGATCTGTCTTCATGTCTGCTTCCCAAAGGTTCGATTGATTCTTCCTGCTGCAGGCCCTTAGGTGATACTTGGCCTGAGCTTGTCCACTAGCCGTGGCTGCACCCTCCAGGCTGCTTGTCTGCTAAAATCTACTTCAGGGGTGGCCTGATCCCAACATTCCTCTTCCCAGAAGTATCCCCCTCAAAGCGATGCTCAGATAAACAAAACTTCTCGCTGTCCCCTGTCTGATTCCTTATCTCAAGTCTTTTTAAAATGAATTATAGAATTGGTGGTTTGGGGGTGGTATTTTATAGTTATCTATAATCTGTCAACCCAACAAGTCAACTGAAACTGCTCAGGAGAGATCATCAATAATCCCCATCATTCCCAAAGCCGATAAACATACTTCATTTATTGTCTTAGTGCCTACCCTCTTTTCCACTGATTGCACTATTAAATACACCCTCAGTTTCCAGTCTGCCTCCTGCCCAAGTTTCCACGGTGCTACTCTTCACTGGCTTTCTACAGTGTTGGCTATTGAATGATCTGCTCAGTATCCCTTCCCCTTACCTTGGTAGTGAAAGGACCAAGCAGATGCCATAACAGGCTGCTCAGTCTTCTCTCAGAGATTAGCCTCAATTTCACTTTCCTGACACTTGAGCAAGCAGTTACTGGGAGGGCTATGACATAGTCCTTGAAGTAGCTCTGTTTCTGCATGTACTCTGTCTGCTCAAGGTTCAGCCAGTTGTTTACTGTCTGGGACCCCCCACCAACTTAGAGCTACGTGCATGGGTCACTGTGAACGTGCAAGGCCAGCCAGCCCCCATGGTAGCTCAAGGACAAAGCCTGGGACTTGTCCAGGCCTGCCCCCAAGATGATAACTGTAACCCCCAACCAGTAAATTCAAAGGTTACACACCTGTAGCTAGAGTTTTCCTGCCTGGCCCACGGTCAGGACAAATCTCTCTCACCTGCCAGTCCCACAGCCGCTCAAACCCGACCAAGTAAACACAGAGACTTATATTGGTTACAAACTGTATGGCGCTGTGGCAGGCTTCTTGCTAACTGTTCTTATAGCTTAAATTAATCCATTTCTATTAATCTATACCTTGCCACCATGGCTCGTGGCTTACCGGCATCTTCACATGCTGTTTGTCATCATGGCGGCTGGCAGTGTCTCTCTGACTCAGCCTTCCACTTCCCAGCTTTATTCTCCTCCTTGTCCCGCCTATACTTCCTGCCTAGCCAATGGCCAATCAGTGTTTTATTGACCAATCAGCAACACATTTGTCATACAGAACATCCCACAGCACACACCCTTACCCAATCATATGATGCCAAGGCTTGTACCACCCTGCTTACAGTTTTTCTCTTTTTAAATTTTTTAAAAATCCACCCACTGTGGATGTTGGACGATGACCAAGCCTGGGCTTGGGCTTGCTTGTTATCAATAAACCCCTTTGTGTTTTGCATCTGATATTGGCTCTGTAGTGGTCTTGCTTGGGGGTCTCCAGATGCAGCCACAACAGTAGCACTCCCATTTTCCTGAAGAGAATGAGCACATACCCAAACAGGCCAATCATAATACTAAATCTCATTGCTCTTAGTGATTGTTGTTGGGTAGATCACATGTCCCACATCAGGTTAAAGAGAGTTTTTAAACTAGATTTCTCAATCCAGTGTTGGTTTAAAATGCCCTTAATTACTTACGTTACCTACACTCAACCTCCAAATTTCAGTGACTTTTAACTACCCATATTTATTTTCTTGACCAAGAAAGTTGCTAAAGACTCTAAGAACTGGCTTAAGTTAGACTTCATGGCTTTCTTGATTCTCCGCCAACAGTGGCTACTTGGGACCTTCTTTTACCAGGAAGAGACACAGAATAAGCAGACAAAAAAGAGATGTGTCTGAAGGTGTTGGCCCGTAACTGTTTCTCTCTCACATTTCCACTGGCCAAAGTAAGCCACATGGCCAATCTCCGCATGACTGAGAAAATACCTGTAGTGGTAGCAGTTGTGGTCACTGAGCAAGGGATGGGACAACAACACAAATACTACATCATGCAGAGGAATGAAGACCTGGAACCTGTAGTCTAATTTGTCTACCCCTTTCACCTTTCTGAACCCAGGGTTTTAAGATAGACACCAGGAGCTGCTGTGGCTGTGATCCCACCAATGCAAAACTGATCTGAAGATGTAGCCTATACCACACAATCAGGTTTCTACACCCATAGCCAAGCTTTACCCTGCCTTTCCAGCCTTTAATGATGACTTACTTAACTTCTCTTTGAATTGGGATTCTGTCACTCACATGCTATGAACTCTAGTGAAGTATTCATTTACCTCTCCAGGGGGCTTTGTTAGCCTTGTGTTCTGTGTTTGCCTTTTTTTTTTCCCAAAAGAGGAGTTGGCAAACAATGGCCCATGGGACAAAACCAGCAGTCTTCTGTGTTTGTAAATAAAGTTTTATTGGAACACAGTCACATCCATTTGTTTACATGTCCTTGGCTGCTTTCACATTGCAGTGGCACAGTTGAATAACAGCGGCACAGGGCACGTCGCCCACAAACACGGGGATTTATTACTAGCCCTGTACAGTGGTTTGCAAACTACTGCTCTAAGAGAAGTTGCCCATGTTCTCTCTGGCTAGTCTCAGACACCTGCATGTGGGTGATGCCCATATTGATTTCCTTGGCTCTGACCTAACTCCTCCTTTGGATACCTGCAAACCCTTTTCTTCTTGAATGTTCTAAAGCTCCTAAATTCATGAGTATCAAACTTAAACCCATTCTTTCCTGTTCTTCACCTCAGTCAGTGGTGCAGCCTTTGTATCCGGTCACCACACACACACACACACACACACACACACACACACACACACACACACACGCCTCATCAGCTGCCTTTCACAAACTGCCTTCTCCCCCTGCTTTCTTTCTCTGGGTCGTCTCTTGGGCCATAGCGGTCTCTTACACTTGCCAATCCAGGTGTTTCTCCATTTGAACCTCCCCTGGCTTCTGTGGTTCTTTCACAGCACCCGTCACTCAGTACTTCCTGTTTAGACTTCGTCATGCAAGACCCTCAGTTGCCTGGTTTTGCTCTTCACTTTATTTTCAAGGTAACTTTGAGCTTTCCGTGGCTGCAAGTGCCGCACAAGTGCCACACACTTGTATTCAACCCACTGCAGATTAAGAATATTTGGGAAGGATGTTTAGGAACTGAACAAGTTCAGACTTTCACTGTCTGGAATTATTCCCTAAACAGCATAGTGTAGCACATATGTACCGAGCACTCACTTCGTGTTGGCGGTCTTACACAGAAGTGATGGAAAGAGTGTGAGAGGGTGTGTGTAAGTCATATGTGACTACCGCTTTACTAAGGTTCCCCACGCGGGCTGGAGAAAGGGCCCAGGGTTTTTTCTGCTCTTGCGGGGGTTCAATTCTCAGTAGCCATATTAGGTGGCTCACAGATGCCTGTAACTCTGGCTTGAGGGTCAGATCCCCTCTTCTGGTGTCTTTGGGCACCCACCTATTAGTGACATGAACACACTCAGGTGTACATATATGCACACAAATGTAGCTAGAGTTTTCCTGGTCCTGCCTGGTCCACGGTCAGGACAAATCTCTCTCACCCGCCAGTCCCGCAGCTGCTCAGACCCAACCGAGTAAACATGGAGAGACTTATATTGCTTACAAACTGTATGGCCGCAGCAGGCTTTTTGTTATCTAGTTCTTATATCTTAAATTAACCCATTTCTATTAATCTATAAGTTGCCATGTGGCTCATGGCTTACCGGTATCTTAACATCTTTTCATGGCGGCCGCTGGCAGTGTCTCCCCGCCTCAGCCTTCCCTTTCCCACAATTCTCCTCTCTGCTAGTCCCGCCTATACTTCCTGCCTGGCTACTGGCCAATCAGTGTTTTATTTATCAATCAATCATCCACAGTACTTCCCCTTTTTCTTTTTTTCAAAAAGGAAGGTTTTAACTTTAACATAGTAAAATTACATATAACAAAACAATCAAGCAAGAATTATAGTTACAATATTAAAGAAGATATCCTATCTATCTTATATTTGTGAGTCTAAGGTTTTATGTCTAACTTATCTTTTTATCATAACTGAGGAAATTATAATTATCTAGTCTTCAACTACATCAAAGACTCTAGAAGGATATATTATGACCTGAGAAATGGGAGAAGGATGCAAGCAACTTTCGGGAGTCTTGCCAGGTAGACAGAGACAGCTGGCAGCCTGGACAGTCACCTAATGTTCCTTTGTAAAGTTGGGGCATCTGTCTTCAGCCCACAGGCCTAGAGTCTCTCAGTCATTTCTCTCTGTGTCCTGTAGAATGTCTGGCAGTTTCCTCTGCGAAGCAGGAACCTGAAGGACCATTTCGCCAAGCAAAGTTCAGTGGTCACCTTCCTATGGGTCCTGTATGACCAGTTGATCAAGCAGTCCAGGCAAGAACAGTTTCTTGCCCAAATGGCTATTTTTGCCAAGGTGAAGATAAACTCCATATGGAGTGTCTTTGATGGCCATCCTCCTCTCTGAAGTAAATTGGTGCTGCCAGGAGCAGACATGTCTCATTGTCCAGAAAGTCTAAATCTTTAAAACATTTTAAATGCCATATTCTGTAGGTCTTTGAAGTGTTTGAAGATTATCTATCTATCTGAAATATATGTATGTAACTAACATGACTACAAGTATGATTATCATAGAAGACTAATTATTAATCTGTATTTCTTAATTATCCATTACAATCTAAATTAGTTACATAAACATAATACCTCAGAGTAGAAATATATATACAGTATAACAAAATTAACTTCAAATTTGTATCAATAAACTAAAATCTATACCAATGTAAAACATTTCAAACAAGTTGTTGCTCTTTAAAAGTAGGTTCATTAATCTACCCTTTTATCCCATCACACAAATACACACTTTTTTTTTTAGAAAAAAATTCATATGTGAGAGAAAAACATGTCATATTTGTCTTTTTGCATCTGGCTTATTTTGCTTAACATGATCTCTGATTCCACCCATTTTCCTGCAAATGACATAATTTCACTTTTTATATGGCTGACAGAGCTCCATTTTTGTACATAGTGTATGATATCTAAACCTTTAAGATTTTACTTTTTCAAACCAGTGATTAGGAAGTAGTTGTTGTCGAGGGTTTCAATTTACATTTTCTCTGTCTATTGTTGAGATTAAAATATTCTGCATTATTATTAACCGTTCATAATTTTCTTAAGAAAAATGCCTGTTTTATATTTTTGCCTATTTTTCTACTAGGTTATCTGCTTTTTTTTTTTTTTTCTTATTAGCCTACAAAAGCTACTTGTATATTCTGGCTATGGAATTTTTGTTTTGTTTTTTCTTTATTATGAAATTTTCTACTCACCCCTCATGCTATCCACAGATCCCCCTCCTCCCACCCCCAGCCCTCTTTCCCAAGCCACCCCACATCCCCACATCCCCCAAATCAAGGTCTCCCATGGGGAGTCAGCAGAGCCCAGCACACTGAGCCTGGGCAGGTCCAAGCCCCTTCTCATTGCACCAAGGCTGCGCAAGGCATCACACCACAGGCACTGGATTCCCAGAAGCCTGCCCGTGTACCAGGGACAGATCCCAATCCCCCTGCCAGTTCGAGCCAAACAACCGTCTTCCATGTCCAGAGGGCCTAGTCCAGTCCCATGGGGGCTCCACACTGGCTATGGAATTTTTTTTGTCAGTTGTAGGTGTGATAAATATGGTCTCAGTTCCTAACTTACTTTTTATATTCTATACTATCTATTGATGTATAAAAGTTCCCAGCTTTATTGTAATTAAATGTCAAATTTTCGTCTATGGTTTGTGTTTTTTTGTTGTTGTTTTGTTTAAGGAAGTTTTGTTTTCTCTATTTTAAGGTTATAGGTAATAACAACCAGCATTTACTGAATACTTCAGCATTTATTGAATATTTTGTTTTATGTAATCATCTCCTTTTTAAAATTGTTTTTGCAATTTTATTTATTTTTATTGTACATGTATGTCTGTGTGCCATGTGCATGTGGTGCCCTAGGAGACCAGAAGAGGGCTTTGGATCCCCTGGGACTGGAGTTACAGAGGGTTGTTAGCTATCATGTGGGTGCTGGGAATTGAACCTGGGTCCTTTGGAAGGGCAGCCAGTGCTCTTAACCACTGAGCCATCTTTCCTGCTCCCTTTTACTTAAAAGACTGAAAGGCTCAGAGAGAGGAAGCAACTGGGGCAAAGCCACACAGCAAACAAGCAGTCATTAGGATTGGAGCACAGGCAGTCTGCCAAGCTTCTGTTTGGAGTTTACTTCCTACGTAATTGTCACACAATTAAAGCTCTGCCTTTCTCTTTAAAGTCTCCGGTCTGGAATTGCATATAGGAAGTGAGTTTCTGGAATGGATCTTTACCTCTGACCCTCCACTTACCATTTGTGAGAAGCTTATCCTAAAAACAACAACAAAAACAAAAACAAACAAACAAAAAACTAGTGTTAATTGAGTCTTGCTAAGGATGCTTTTAAAGTTTTATTAAGTCTGCAACTAAATGATCTCAAATAAGGAGGGCCAAATGGCCCTCTTCAATTGCTAATCAAACGGTGTGGCGCTAGAATTAACAGGAAGTCAGCCTCCAGATTGTAGCACCAAGGCTGGGGATGCTGATCACATTCGGTAAAACGAACGGGTTTCTGCCCCCACCCCCACCCCAGAAACCCTGCAAGAGGCAGAGGCCATCAAAAGCAGGAACAGTCTCCAAAGCTCCACCTACACCACTGGGACCAAAATAGTTCACACGCATCGCTGCCGCCTCCTATGAACCCCGTGGGAAGGAACTCTGGTCACGAATTGCTTTTCAAGCACCCACACACTAGGACAGCGGCATCTTGGAACCTATTGATCGACTAAACATCATAGCGGAGGCTACACATCACATCTTTTCTCCACCAAGTGTTCTCTCCAAAATTGGAGGTTTTATACAAATATGAAGAAATCGAAGCTGATTTTCTAAGTTAGGAAATAAAGGGGAATGAGGTGTGCAGCAGATTATGGGGGCCTGATCATAAAGGTCTCACGGAGCAGGCATAAAACTGAACGTCACTGTCTATGGGGGAAGCTTCGAGGCATACTGAACAGGAAAGTCGATCTGTTTAGTATTTTGCTCGTTAGAGACTGCATGCCTACTTACAATCTGGCTGACAGAAAATACTAACGAGTGATCGTGCCAACTCTGCCACCCCACCCATCCTTGTTCTTTTCTTTCTGGTAGAGCTCACATCCTACTCTCCAGGCTGGAAGTGCCCAAGGACCACATGCAGGTAAAACCAGGCAGGTGACGTGTTCGTGCTAACGGGGTCAAGGGAGGAAAGAAGAGGGGTGTGGAGGTCGGAGATTCTGGAAACACACTTTCTAACAGAGGGTGGGTGGTGAGCAGACGCGCAAAGCAGAAGAATGGAAGTGACATCATAGAACCACATGACAGGCATGTGCTCAGGGGTAGAGCGCCTGCTTAGCATGCAGAAGGCAATGGGTTCAATTCCTAGCAACATATACCTATGAAAATAATGAACTATAACAAATAGGTATTTTTCCTTAGGTGTTTATTTAAAATAAATTCGTTTCTTTAAGTTGAGCACAGTACCTACAATTATTAATTGTTGACTCAACATTTTGGTTATTGAAGCAGGAAACAACACAACTGTGAGATGACTTCCCTGGTTTTCCTGAATCTGATGAAGTGGCCTTTTCACACTTTTACTTCATTTACATATTTCCCCTAAGAAACCATCACAGTCTTCTCCCAGGTCCCAGTTAGACAGAATTCTCTCTCTCTCTCTCTCTCTCTCTCTCTCTCTCTCTCTCTCTCTCTCTCTCTCTCTATCTATCTCTCTCTCTCTCTCTCTCCCCATCTCTCGAAGTCCACTTAGTGGAAGCTAAAGTGTGTTGCTTAAGAAGAATCTCAGTGCCCTGTAAACAAAAGAATTCCAAGTGCAGACGCTTCAGGAAACAGCACAAAATTATAGAATGCTGAAAGTGAGAGATATGGCAGAGATCCTTTGTAGTGACTGGAGTTAAAAACAGGTCAGACCAGAACAGCCAGTATGAGCTCTTAACCCTGTTCTTAGCATTTCTTTCCCAACCTAAATCTTTATATACAGCAGCTGGCAACTTTTCAGCAATCTCTGTGAACCTAGCTGACAGAAAGCCCATCCAGTCAGCGCATACACATCGGGGTCCTTCAGCCGTGGCTACCCTTCTCTATTCCATGAAGAGTTTCTAAGGGTCGGTTAGTTGCTGGGCTCTTAATTCCCACACTGCTCACAATACTGGGGAGAGGGAAATCATGACTTTCCCCACACACACATACATGTGGACCATTTTAGACCTTCCACATGCGAGAAGTGGGATTGCCAAGGGCGACGGTCACTTTGGGCTAACCGATGGCTCCTTTTTCTCCGTGCACTTGGACAACACTTGCAATGCGCACAGTAGATCCCGGAGGCAAAGGCGATGATCTCATTCTTGCGCTGGCAGGTGTGGACACCGGGTAGGGAGACGCGGCAGCTAGGCCGAGCCCCGACCGCACCCGCGCGCCCGCCGCGGGAGCCAGGTGCCCGCGCCCTGTCGCCCTGTCGCCGGGTCGCCCGGCAGGAAGTGGCTGCGGCTGCGGGGGAGCGGCGGGGCGGGGAGGCGCGGCGCCCGAGCCCCAGCGCGCGGAGCCGGTCCTCATGGCGGCGCGGGTGCCCGCGGGCCCCGAGGACGACGCCTCGGCCGTCCTGGACCAGCTGTCTCGGAACTTTACGTACTGGGCGCCGGGCCCGGGCAACGGCTCGCTGTCGAGCGCCTGGTACCGCAGGAACCAGGTAAGGCCGCCGCCTGCGCGCACCGGGGCGCGGCGCCCGCCAGCTCCACGCAGGCCCCGCGGAGGCTCCAGGCCTCGGCGCCTTCCTGCCAGCTCTCGGCGCGCGACAGCGGCGGTGCGAGTGGGCAGAGCCGGTGTGTGACGTTCCCCTCCCTCCCCTCCCCACTCCACGGAGCAGCAGACCCCCCCAGGCTGCTCCCGGCCTCACTCGTGGGCCTCTGGACCCCCAGAAACCTCGCCTCCCCTTCCGCAAGGATCTGGGTGAATTTCTACTTATTTTCACCCCAGGTTCCTTTCACAGTGTAAAAAAAAAAAATGACACCTTTCTCAGAAGCAGAAACTCATTAGGGGCCTCCCAATGTCAACTGTGCAGAGTTGTGTCTCCAAGGTCTCAGCATTGCCCTTCGTGCGAAAAACACTATATTCTCAGGCTGCAGTTCTTCATCGCTTGCCCTTTGGGAAAACAACATTGTCAGCCTAAACAACACGGGTTTACGCTGGAGATTTTATATATAAATATTTATATATGAGCATCGAAGGGGATTCAGGTGCCCATTTATTTCTGGATGGCCCCAAGATCAGGGAGAGGAAAGACGCTCTCCCCAGCCCTGCCTCTAGCAATCTTTATATTCAAGTGGGGCAAGTGAGCTATCATAGGGTAGGCTTCAGGCTTCCAGTTTTCCTAAGCCTGTTACTTTGTTCTTGTGCATTAGCAAAGCCATGGATCTTTTTCTTTTACAAGAATACATCCATAAAATTTTGTTACTATTGTCCTAAGTGGGAGATTTTAATCACTAATCAAAGGGTTAGATTTCTTTTATGCTTGAAAAGTATCTTGAATGTTAGTTTCTGAACTCAGGGGTGATTTGTATAAAGAGTAAAGAAGCTGAGTCCACCTTATTAATTTTGCTTTAAGTCTGTTTCATCACAAAAAAGATAATAAAATGGGGAAGGAGGCTTGCTCGGAGACTGATCCCACTTTTCCTTGCTTCCACCCACAAAATTACAAAGAACAGACTTTCTTCTCATGGAGACTTCCTCACCATCTGTTATACTTGTAATAGACCCAGTTCCAACGAAAGTTTAAGGGTGAATGATCCGCTCTTGGTAAAATATTAGAGCGTAGAAGTGACCAACCATGGCATCTTCAAAACAGGAAGGCCATGTTTTCATAGAGAGAACTTATGCGGTCGTTAGTTTTCTTTAACATTTCCTGGAACTCCTGATTATCTTGGCTCTCCCAGGCACAGATTATCATGTGACATAAATGTTTGCAAGGCTTAACTTGCCCTTGATAGTACACAGTTGTACAAGTCAGGAAGGGTGTATCTAGAATATGCTAATTGAACTGCTAAACTGACATCTCCACTCTTGTTGGGTTGGGATAAGACTACGCCATCTTTTCCCTTGAGTGTGCAGAGTTGGGCCATCTTAAAAGCCATAGTATTTTATCTTTTTGCTTGCTGCTGAAAGGATAATTACTTTTGTTTCAAGGAAAGTCAAAATTGAATTTTAAAATTCACTCAACAAACATTTTATCGAGTGCCACTAGTGCTGTCTAGGACAGTAAAAGTAAATGGAATCTAGCCTTTCCTTTTTGACACTAACCGAATAAAGAGATGGCTGAATTGGGAGTGAGCTCCAAAAAACAAAGAGAGAGAGAGAGAGAGAGAGAGAGAGAGAGAGAGAGAGAGAGAGAGAGAGAGAGAGATCTGAGTTCCCAAGTCCCACAGCCATAATTAGCACTGGGAGCAACCAGCAGGCTAGAACTGGCTGTTTGAGGTTTCCCTCCGTTTTGCCACATCTGAAACACTTGCAGTTTCTATTGGTTGGTTGACCAGCTAGCCCACTCTTCGCAGTGATTGCCATCAGGTGTTACCAATTAGCCTTCCTGTACTGAGAAGTACTGATGCCCTGAAATCTTTCCTGTGACAGTGTCCACTTAGAAGGGGTGGTGTCTGAGACAGATGTAAGAATGCCTGGAGCAGAAAGTCTGGGAAGTGTCCTGAGAAGTCACTGCTGTTAGGAGATTGAGAGCCTGCCCTACTTGAAAAAAAAAAAAAAAAAAAAAAAAAAGAAGTGCCCTGTTACTGAAGTTCAGATGTGGTGAGTTCTGCCAGCTGGTCTATGTTGTGTCACACGTTTTCAGCACAAAAGGCTAATGTTCCTGAGATGTTTAGTGGGCTCTCTGTGTGTACAAAGCACTGTGGGAATATTCGTTGTACTCCGAGACCCAAACATTTCTTTCAGGAATGTTATTAGGTGGCTAGGAAGGTGTATGTAACTCCCAAACAGGGGTATGTGGTATCATGTGAGTGACATAAAAGCCTGTGGAAGTCTAGAGCCAGGTAGGCAGGTCAGGGATGCGGTTGTGGAGAACGATGTCTCAGTTGGACACTTAGAATGGGTGGGACTTTGTGGTAGGAATGTACAGGTGTAGGACATTTCAGAAAGGGAAACCCTGGGAACAAGGAACAGCTGTGCTTTTTAGAAGTTTCAAGGCCTAGCGTCTGGTCCAATGGATGCAGTAGTTGTGGGAAATGGAGACTGTAAGGTGGGAATAGGGTTTAGGACCTTGGATCTGGTCCTGGATTGCCTTAAAGGAGGAGTAAGGAAGTTAAGGTTTTATCTAGCAGAGAGTCAGGAGCCATTGAAGTCTTTTGAGGAGGCACTGCAAAAGTCAAAGCAACTTAAAATTTAAAACATCTAAATTAGGCTAACAGGAGGTAGAGGCCTCAGACTGGCCAGATGTGGACTAAATCTGGTGATGTGTCATGTTTGACCTTCAGAGAAGTTTTAAAATGTTTAATACATTGCCAACATTTAAAGATGAGATTAGCTGGGCCTGGAGAGATGGCTCAGCAGTTAAAAGCATTTACTGCTCTTAGAGAGGATGTACTGGGTCCAGTTCCCAGCAGCTGCAGAGTGGCTCACAACCTCCTGCCTATAACTTTAGTTCCGAAGATTGAATAGTTTAAAAAAATGAGACTAAAATGGTTCTTAAGGTTAAAACTATACCTTAGTTTGATGTTTACTATTTAAAAGTCATATTTAAAATACCCCATTTACTCATACATGTAAACATTCTTCATTTTACTTATACAAATAAAAGCCAAAGGTTTATCAAAGGTCAAAGCTGAGAACCTTTAAGAAGCCCATTTATCAAAATACAAGGATATGATTCAGATTTTTTTTAAAGTTTAAAGGAGAATTCATCTTCCATCATAGAAAGCACCTGGTTTTTTTGGTCTTTTTAGTTAAGTTTTTTTAATTTATTTTTATTTTATGTGCATTAGTGTTTTTTTTTTTTTTTTTTGTTTTTTTTGTTTTTTTTGTTTTTCGAGACAGGGTTTCTCTGTGTAGCTTTGCGCCTTTCCTGGAACTCACTTGGTAGCCCAGGCTGGCCTCGAACTCACAGAGATCCGCCTGGCTCTGCCTCCCGAGTGCTGGGATTAAAGGCGTGCGCCACCACCGCCCGGCGTGCATTAGTGTTTTGCATGGGTGTTGCGTCCCCTGGGATAGCAGCCAGCCTCCTTTTTCGTTACAATTTGAAGATATTTGTTAAATTGTCTGGACTATTACATTCCTATGAAGTTATTGATGCATAATTGCATTTAAATGGTGACATGTTGTCATTTAAATTGGGAATTAAGGTTGTGTTTCAAGGAATAAATTTTTAAAATAAAATTAGCTATAAAATTTCAAGTTTCCACCATCTCCTTAAGCATTAGAAGTTTACACTTGGGCCTGAGGACATATGAATGGGCAAAGCCATGCAAACAGAGGAGTTAGGGTCCCAGAACCCATGTCAGTGCTTGGTGGTTCTGATGGCCTGCTACAATTCCAGCACTCTGGAGGTGCTGATGGTCCTATAATTCCAGCACTCTGGAGGTCCTGATGGTCCTGTGATTCCAGCACTCTGGAGGTGCTGATGGTCCTGCAATTCCAGCATTCTGGAGGTTCTGATGGTCCTATAATTCCAGCACTCTGGAGGTCCTGATGGTCCTGTAATTCCAGCATTCTGGAGGTCCTGATGGCCTCCTGCAATTCCAGCACTCTGGAGGTCCTGATGGTCCTGTAATTCCAGCACTCTGGAGGTCCTGATGGTCCTGTAATTCCAGCATTCTGGAGGTTCTCATGGCCTCCTATAATTCCAGCACTCTGGAGGTGCTGATGGTCCTGTAATTCCAGCACTCTGGAGGTGCTGATGGTCCTGTAATTCCAGCACTCTGGAGGTGCTGATGGTCCTGTAATTCCAGCACTCTGGAGGTGCTGATGGCCTCCTGTAATTCCAGCACTCTGGAGGTGCTGATGGTCCTGTAATTCCAGCACTCTGGAGGTCCTGATGGTCCTGTAATTCCAGCACTCTGGAGGTGCTGATGGTCCTGTAATTCCAGCATTCTGGAGGTTCTGATGGTCCTATAATTCCAGCACTCTGGAGGTCCTGATGGTCCTGTAATTCCAGCATTCTGGAGGTCCTGATGGTCCTGTAATTCCAGCACTCTGGAGGTCCTGATGGCCTCCTGTAATTCCAGCACTCTGGAGGTCCTGATGGTCCTGTAATTCCAGCACTCTGGAGGTCCTGATGGCCTCCTGTGATTCCAGCACTCTGGAGGTCCTGATGGTCCTGTAATTCCAGCACTCTGGAGGTGCTGATGGTCCTGTAATTCCAGCACTCTGGAGGTCCTGATGGTCCTGTAATTCCAGCACTCTGGAGGTGCTGATGGTCCTGTAATTCCAGCACTCTGGAGGTCCTGATGGCCTCCTGTAATTCCAGCACTCTGGAGGTCCTGATGGCCTCCTGTAATTCCAGCACTCTGGAGGTCCTGATGGCCTCCTGTAATTCCAGCACTCTGGAGGTGCTGATGGTCCTGTAATTCCAGCACTCTGGAGGTGCTGATGGTCCTGTAATTCCAGCACTCTGGAGGTGCTGATAGTCCTGTAATTCCAGCACTCTGGAGGTGCTGATGGTCCTGTAATTCCAGCACTCTGGAGGTGCTGATGGTCCTGTAATTCCAGCATTCTGGAGGTCCTGATGGCCTCCTGTAATTCCAGCATTCTGGAGGTCCTGATGGCCTCCTGTAATTCCAGCACTCTGGAGGTTCTCATGGTCCTGCAATTCCAGCACTCTGGAGGTCCTGATGGTCCTGTAATTCCAGCACTCTGGAGGTGCTGATGGTCCTGTGATTCCAGCACTCTGGAGGTGCTGATGGTCCTGTGATTCCAGCATTCTGGAGGTGCTGATGGTCCTGTAATTCCAGCACTCTGGAGGTCCTGATGGTCCTGTGATTCCAGCACTCTGGAGGTCCTGATGGTCTTGTGATTCCAGCACTCTGGAGGTGCTGATGGTCCTGTGATTCCAGCATTCTGGAGGTGCTGATGGTCCTGTGATTCCAGCACTCTGGAGGTGCTGATGGTCCTGTGATTCCAGCATTCTGGAGGTGCTGATGGTCCTGTAATTCCAGCACTCTGGAGGCTGAGAGTCCTTAGAGCAAGTGAGAGGAGACTAGCTAAACCAGCAAGTTTTAAGCTTGAGCAAGGCACCCTGAATCCATATATAAGGTGGAAAGTAGTCAAGAAAGGCATGCAGCATCAACTTCTGGCCCCTACACGAACATCACACACACACACACACACACACACACACACACACACACACACACACACACATACACGTTCCCACCCTGGCCGGCTCTTTGCTCTTTGCTTCTTTCAGGGGCTGACAATGTAACCAATGCTGATGTCTGGTTTCCAGCCCGTGTTAAAGCCAGCTGCTTTGATGGTGTTAACTAGCTGATTGCACTTGAGTGAACCTCCATCAGAACAGCATGGGAAGATGGAGTGGACAGGAGAGGAGGATGGTGGGAAGAGCAGCAAAGGAGGGCCTGGATCTTAGGTCCTCACATTCATAGATCCCTGAAATTCACAAGGACGTGGTTAAAAGGTTATACGATGAATAGGATGAAAATTCCGAATTTTTAATGTCCTTTATTTGAACTTTAGAGTCTCAATGGCTTGAATTTTTAAAGTCAACATATTTCAAGGAAATTGATACAACTTGTCAAGGAAGAGGCAAAGTTGGAGAGACGGCATTTGTTACATATTTACTGTGTGACACTGTATGGCTGTTGCACCCTTTGAGCCCCACAGCAAACCTGTGAGGTGCACATTATCACCGCTCATGTAAGTGAACTTGTGTTGAATAACTTGCTCAAAGATTGTACAGCGAGCAAGCAGGCTCAGCAGCAAAGCTGTTTTTAGCAAACACCTAGAGGCCATTGCTGGAGATGAAGCTTTCGAAGACTGTGGTGTGGAGAGTAAACTGAAGGGAGAGAGGAGCATGGCTTGTGGCTGTACTCAGGAAGCCCATGGTGAGCTGTGCAATGCCCTCACTGGTTCAGCTTCCCTATCACCATCTCTTTTCTGCCAGTGGCGCCATAACTCTCCGGGAGAAGGGAAGCACTAAGGTTTCAAATACTCTAGGGCTGGGCAGAGAGCTGCTCATTGCCACATCCTTCCTAAGGGAAAAAATGTTTTAAAAATTTTGTTTGGTTTATACTTACTGATTTTTTTAAAACCTTTTTTATATATCTAATATGGCATTTTTCCTTTTTGAAGCTTTTGTTTAGGAAAAAGGAAAAAGAAAAGGAAGGACTTTTTGTTAGTCTTAATGCTCTTGTGAACTTGGCAGACCAGATGTTTGCATTTAAATCCACCTGACACCTCCCCTGCCTCAGCTCATACTAATTATAATATTTTCATTGCCCAACTGCCAAATCTAGACTGTAGCAAACTTTGCCAAGTTACAGATTTACATGGCCTCCTTTCTTCAGAAATTACCTTTACAAGAGGAAGAGGGAGGGAGAAAATGTTGATTAAAATAGGATTAAAAGATATAATTCAAATGCTGAAGATATATGCCTACCTTATAGGAAGAGCCAAAAAGTGATTGCCACGAAGTCAGACCATTGGGGTTTTGTTTTGTTTGTTTGTTTGTTTGTTTTTGGTAGAGTTTGGTTACTTCTCATTTATTTCTGAAACATGGATGGTTGTTCACACTGGCCTCTGAGTGGCCATCCTTGTAGGGTGGCGTTCCCAAGCTGTTCTGCAGTGGCTGTATAGGGCAGGGCTTGTTTGTTTTTAGAGCACAGCCTCTTTACTGGATGTGGTGTTGGGCTTCTTCATTTCTCTGTTTCTCAGCATTCTCTACTGAGATGATGATGATGATGTGCATACCTTACAGGAATGTTGTAAGAATAAAATAGGAAGTACCGAATAAGCACAGCTATTATTAGTATAAGCAGCCTATGCTATAGGAAAGGTCATACAATATATATTTCTAGTCAGTAATTTGGGGATTCAACACAAATGGAATTGAGAAACATCACGTGAGCTATTTGATGAAACTTCACTTGGTTTAACGTGCAATCCCTGTGCGTCTCTGTCTAGTGCCCGCCTTCTCTTTGATGGTGGCCTCCTCTTCATCTCCACCTCCTAACTGGAGAGAGTCCCTAACAGGAGCACGTGGTGTCTTGAAATGCTAAGGCAAGGATTCTCCCATGTCTTTTGCTGCTTTTCAGACTTTTAGGTTGGGGAGATCAGGTGTGCCGCACTAGTCATAGCTAGTGGAGATATTGGTGGCAGGAGTGCAGTCACGTCTCATATACTCTGTGTGAGGACCAGCATCCTCAGCCTGAGAAGACTCATTCAGGGTTAACATTAGATTTTATGCTTAGGATTTTCAAGTTTTTTTTTGTGTGTGTGTATGTGCTCACGTGTGTGCACATGTGTGTGCATGCATGTAGAGGCCAGAGTTTGATGTTGAGAGTCTTCCCTAGTCACTCTCATCATCATCATCATCAGCAGCAGCAGCAGCGTTAGAGACAGGCTCTCTCGCTGAATCTGGGGCTCACCAATTTGGCTGGCCAGCGACTTCCAGGGACCCATTTGTCTCAACATTGAGTTACAGACATCTGCCACATGCTTGGCGTTCCGTGTTCCAACCCAGATCCTTGCGCTAGCATGGCAAGCACTTTACCAGCTTGGGTTTTACCTGCGGAGCCACACCCCCTCCATCCCCCAGCTTGGGTTTTACCTGCGGAGCCACACCCCCTCCATCCCCCAGCTTGGGTTTTACCTGCGGAGCCACACCCCTCCATCCCCAGCTTGGGTTTTACCTATGGAGCCACACCCCCTCCATCCCCAGCTTGGGTTTTACCTAGGGAGCCACACCCCTCCATGCCCAGCTTGGGTTTTACCTGCGGAGCCACACCCCTCCATCCCTCAGCTTGGGTTTTACCTAGGGAGCCACACCCCTCCATCCCCAGCTTGGGTTTTACCTAGGGAGCCACACCCCTCCATGCCCAGCTTGGGTTTTACCTGCGGAGCCACACCCCTCCATCCCCAGCTTGGGTTTTACCTATGGAGCCACACCCCCTCCATCCCCAGCTTGGGTTTTACCTAGGGAGCCACACCCCTCCATGCCCAGCTTGGGTTTTACCTGCGGAGCCACACCCCTCCATCCCTCAGCTTGGGTTTTACCTAGGGAGCCACACCCCTCCATCCCTCAGCTTGGGTTTTGTTGTTAGTTCCTATTTTGTTTTCTCCTAAAGAACGAATGTTCTTCTATTCCGTTTATACCTTTAATTAACTACCTCACTTAGTTCCTTGTTCTAACTGACTTACATTTTATGCAGAGTCAAGGTTCTTTATTGTCTGTCAGAACCACCAGAGTGTTATAATTGCCCTGGGGAAGAGGCAGGTTACACTCCATAAGCCTTCCACTTGCTTTAGGATGTTCACACCTGTACTCTGGGCCAACCTTGTCACTCTGAGCGTGGTCTCCTGTCATCACTGGCACACATCAGGAAGTGCTGAACAATGGTCTCTAATGTAAGTATATGTGTTAGCCATGAACTTCATTTAGGGCTGCATTTAGTCTTGATTCCTCCAAAGACCCCCTGAGTGTGCTGAGTTATACCAGGCCTCTGGAAAGCGAGTGCCCAGCAGCCTGCTGAAGCCTTGACTGATTTCCCGATTCTCCAGAACTTATGTTCTTTGCAACTCTCAAACTGTTTTCTTATTTTAAGAACCTGGACCACTGGCCTAACTTCTTTAACTTTTAATGAGTCAGTCTCTCCTCTGGCTTTAGAACTAGCCCTCTCTACCAAGAAGGCTTTGAGAAGTAAGAGGTTCAGACAGCAAGTCATGCAAATGTAATTGGATTAAATAATAAAAGAGGTTGAATCCATTTGGATGAAGTAGAAAGCAAGATAATAATTCTGAATTCCCATATGCTTTGATGCAGGATCTCTAACAATATGGTGAGCATCCAGGTTCTCACTGACTCCCACTTTGTGTTCCTTAGTTGTTGGTCCCACTGCAGCAGACTCTCCTCCCTAGGCTAGACTTCTGCACTCCAGGGAAGGAAGAGTTAATGAGACAATCAGGGCTCTCATCTGCCAAGACGAGGTTCCTGCCCTGTCCTGTGTCAGTCAGCAAAGCCAGAGGAGCTGGGCCTGATGTTCCTGAAGAACATGGGTCTCCTTGGGAAGGTTAGGTTCTCCATGAAACAGGGGTCCTGTGACCAAGAAAAGATACTGATTGGTTCAAGTAGAAGTTCCCACCAGGTAGGCACAAGGCTCCTGTGAACTGTCTACCTGGGCAGCCCTTGGCTTGCACATCTCAGCTCATCCATATCTCCTTTCCTACACCCTAGCTCACCACAAGTTTTCCTCCCCAGGTAGTGTCCTTGTCTGTGTGGCTAGGACCTGAGAAGTAATCTCCATAAAAAGCTTAGGCCATAGGATTCATTTTTTGGATTATTTTCACTAGACTGTCTCTAGGCTGACTTATTTCTAAGTTCTAGGCTTATCCCTTGCCTGCCAAATATATCTAGAAAAGTCTTGTATTTTTCCTGTTGATGGAAAAATTAACGTGAGAAACCATGTAAGCCAATGAACAATGAGGACCCAAATGAAATGATTAGTCTAGGGTGCTGAGAGCCCTCTCAGTATGATGGTGTAGGACAGGAACAGCAACACCAGAAAACATGCGGTGTGTTCTTAAAATGTAGCTGTACTTTTGTGACATGTTTGAACTTGTATGTGGGAGAGGGAAAGAAGGGAGATAAAATGATAGATAGAATACAAGTGCTTTAGAAATACTTAAAATCACAACAACAACAACAACAAACCCTCCAAAAATAGCATTACCATATGATCCAGCAATCCCACTTCTTGGTATTTATCCAAAAGATTGAAATCAGTATGTGGAAGAGATGGATACCTGCACTGACCCTCAAGTCCATGGCAACATTATTCACAATAGCCAAGTCAGGGAGCCAATGTAAGTATCCACTGACAGATGACTGGGTGAAGAAAATGTGCTACATATACACAGTGGAATACTATTAAACCTTAAAAGGGAAAGAAATTCTGTCACTTTCAACAACATGGAATTAGAGAACATTATGCTCAGTGGAATAAGACAGCCACAGAAAGACAAATCCCACATGTTCTCACTTATTGTGGAATCTAAAACAATTGAACCCCTAAAGCAGAATGGTGACTTGTAAGCTGGGAGGTGGAAAAGCTGGTGTCATGGTGGCCAAAAAATACAGTCTCAGGAGGAGGAGGGTTGGATTTTGAGCTCTGCCGCACAGGGGTAAATATTAATAATGTATTGCACACTTAAATAGCAAAGAGTAAATTTCAAATTTCCTCACTATAAGAATGATAAGCATGTGAAGTGATAGGTGTTAACCTTCCTTATTTAATTATTCCACTTTCCATCCAAAAATCATAACTCACTTTGGACAAATTGTAAATTCATAATAAAAATGTTAAAAGTACTTGAACAACATTTGAAGGAGTGATCTTTGTTTATATTCTCTAACTGACTACCTACAGGAAACTTCCAGAACTAATATGGTACTGTATGTGACTATGAATATGTGAGTGGGAATAGAAAGAAAATATTATTAGACACCTTTGGCTATGGCTGCCTGAGTCATGGTGGTGGGGAAATGAATAGTCCTTTGTGGTTAAGGTTCAAGCAGATACCATGTTTTGAGCAGCTGCCCCATTCATTAAGAGAATATCTGTGATTTACGTGGAGACGCCATTTACAAGTCTTTTGAGCCAAGTAGCAGTTACCGTTAATAAGCATAGGTGTCATATGCATGTTGACTATGAGGCTTGTTGAAGAATTTTGCTAGAATAGGAGCTAAAGTGGGGAAATTAGTCTAGCTTTGAGGACCGGCCTTTTAGAGGCAGCAAAGAGTCTATATCAGAATGTACACTGCCTATAGAAAAGTTAAACTGCCTTAGCTTCAGAAAGATTTGGTCTGATGGGTGCAAGGGTCTTAGGAGGCTTTGGCAGAGATTGGACAGTGTGAGGCAACATCATCTGCCCCCACCCCCAAATTCAGGCAGAAACTCATCCAGTGGCTAGCATCTGATAGGTAGAGCTCTGTCTTCAGGGAAGCGTGGCACTCTACTGCTGGAGTTGAAGGGAGGCGTTGTTGAAACCCAGGCAGGTGTAGAGGAAGGCTTTGCAGCCAGAAGGCTCACGGTGTCCAGCTTTAGGGTGGCTGTTACATTCCACCCCCTAGGCTGGGCCCTCAAAAGACAGCCTGTAGTCCTGATTCTTTACAAAGAATCACAGGGTTTGAAATCATGATTACGGATCTGGGGGTGAACAGTAACAGCCTTTGTATTCAATGTGACTGTCAGGGGTTTCAGAGATCCCCTCCCCAATATGAGACAGGCTAAGTTGTTTTGTAATTTTTTAATAGAGCCCAGTTTAAGAGTCCCTGAAGCAGAGTCTCACCTTCCCTCTCCTCTCTCCCTTTAGAAATGTGTCAGAAGCCTCTCGCAGCTGAGTTACTGAATGTACTCCTTTTCCCATGAGCCACTGGAACTTCAGTTTCTCAAAAGTGGAAACATGATGGCATCTTAGTAAAATTAATCCTTAATCAAGTTCACTGTTGTTTCATGAGGAATGTACAATCGTGGGATAAATGTGTTGGCTAGTAAAAGACAAAGTATAATAGTTCTTAATTGTATGGGAAGGCAATATGTTGGGGCTGTCTACCGAGGTTTTAAGGTTGATTAGAAATTGGCATGGAACTATGTGTAGAGTAGTGATGATACACAGTGTTATGTAACCCTGACCTTTTCTGATGGTTTTTATAATCACCAGATGGATCTAACATTGTGAGACTTATTCAGAATAGGAATGTGATAACCCTATAGCATATAGCAAATGGTTATAGCATGCCATAATTAAGATAACAAATCAAAAGTCTCTTCTTCACTGGAGTTTTCTCTTTCTTCTTTTTCATATATGAGGTTATATTTTTATCCCCATTTTGGATCACAAATACTGACAATACTCCATTGTCTACAAGAGTCGAGTCAGTTAATAGTAAGAACAGTCTAACCCATCCCATAATCTAAAATGGATCACAGATTTCAGGTTGTCCCCAGTATTTACTGCTGTGGATATTATTTCTGCATGACCCTGTTGCAGTTTATCTCCTCGTCGCTCCTGTTTCTGACTTAACCCCTGAACGCCATCTCCTAATTAGTCTTCTGTTCCCTGGTCACCTGCTCCACTGTCTGCCCTCTAGCTTGTGATAGTTTGAATTTCAAATGTGTCCCGAAGGCTCCTGTGCTGAAGGTTTGGTCCCTCGCCTGTGGCCCAATGGGGAACTGCTGGGAGGAGGGTCCCAGTGCAAAAAGTTAGGTTGTTTGGAATGTGCCCTTGATTGGGATATTGGGACCCACACTGCTCTCTTTTTGCTTCAGGGCAGCTAGGAAGTAAACAGGTCTCTTCCAGAACATCCTCCTGGCATGTTACAACAAGCCCCAAAACAAGGTATCATGTGACCATGGGCTGAGACCTCTGAAACTATGAGGAAAACAAACTTTTCCTCCTTTGAAGTCAGTAATCTGGAAGTTTCCACAGAGATGGAGAGAGGAGTGAGTCTTCTACCTGCCATGTTCCTGTCTGAAGTCCTTCATGTCCTTGCCTAACCTGTAGGTCAGTGGGACATAGACTCCTGCCTGCCCCTCCAGTCATCTGTGCTGGGATTCTCTGTGGCAAGGCCCTTGGTACAGTTGGTGACACTGTGCCTGCTCTGCTCAGAATAACAACTGCTTAGAAGGAACCCATACCTTAACCCCTAAGTTAGCTGTGAATGCTGCCTCCTTTCATAACATAAAGACTTTGCAAATGCAATTAATTAGGGAAAAGCTCTCGAAATGGGGAGACTATCCTACATCAGTCAGTTGGTCCCCAAATGTCACTGCTCACGTCTTTAAAACAGGAAGGCACAGGGAGATTGACACAGAGGAGGAGAAAACAGTGTGAACACAGAGCCAGAGCCTCGGTGAGTAGCCACAGCCTAGGACTCCAGCAGCCTTAACTGGCCAGAAGAGACAATGAACGGATTCTCCTCTAGAGCCTCCAGAGGGAGCAGAACTCTCCCAACTCCTTGGTTTCATCTCAACAAAATTGATTTTGGCTTCCGGACTCTAGAACTGTGAAAGGGTAAATTTGATTGTTTTTAGTCACAAGTGGAGCAGCCTCGACCCTGACTACATGTGCAACCTAGGCATAACCACACTGTGCTCTCGGTTCCT
Organism: Peromyscus eremicus; assembly: GCF_949786415.1. Taxonomy (NCBI): domain Eukaryota; kingdom Metazoa; phylum Chordata; class Mammalia; order Rodentia; family Cricetidae; genus Peromyscus; species Peromyscus eremicus. The sequence goes on from NC_081436.1 coordinate 64,365,294, forward strand.
GTGGGCCGTAAAGAACACACGCTGTACACACGTCACAGGTGTGCATGTCTGTAATTGTTGCTTTCTCTGCTTCCTCCGAACATCTTGAGGGACTTTACATCCTTGAGTCCTGACATAGGACCTAATATTTAGCAGTTGCTGGATAAATCCCAAATAGATGTATGACTGAATGAGTTACGTCTGATGGCGGCTTTCCTGAGCTTTCTGTCTCCCGTGTCTCTGATCTCTGTCGGGTCCTTTCATTTCACATCTTTTCCCTCCACATCATGTGTTTTCCTCAAGCTGTGTCCGCATGTGGTTTGAAGTTGGGCAATGGTTTTATTTTTCTCCTTCACATCTTTTCTTGGTTCTACCAGCTCCCTTTTTATTTCTTCTCCTGTTATCTCCCTTCAAACTCATGGTTTAAGTGAACCCATATTCTTAACTTCATTGAGCCTGCAAAGCAATTTTTTATTTCAGTTTGAAATTTTTCAAATGCATAAAACAGTAAAAAGAAGTAGTGCAGTAAACACTGTGTCCCCCACCTAGAGATTGTTCCCAGTATGAAGTATCTAATTAGTTCCTCTCTGTGTGCATAGATACAGACAACAACTGGAAACTCAGTGCACGTACAATTGTGAGTCTTTGTCTCCTGTCTGCTCACAGGTGTGGAGATGTATCTCTGAGAATCCAGATGCTCTCCTGTCCTTTCCAATTGTTTTGGAGCTGGGGTTGGTGTCTACCTATTTACCAGGCAAAATCCAAATCCACTCCAGCTCATTTCTAAGTGTTGACCGTGGCCTGAGGAGAGCAGAAAGTCCTTTCTCAGACAGACCCCTTACTGCAGGGGCCTTTACGTCATCCCTGCGGTGATTTGTTGACCTAAATCACTTAATGTGGCTTATCATTGATATCAAAAGTATATCACATGTCCAGGTCAGGCATGTTTTACTGCTTAGAGTGGGAGACAGCATTATTACAATCAGGAGTTGACTATAATTCTTACTGTGTTCAAAATCAGCTCTGGATCTGTGGTCGTTTTCAGTCACACACTGGCTCCATATTGGTCTGATTCTGAGTAGGTTTTGAAGGCAGAGCCAAGAATATGGCTGAGTTCAAAGTCAGGGCTGGGACAGACTTTAATTCTACACATTCCTGTGTTATCACATCCCATCTCCATCTGGACAGACTGGCCCACTTAGGGAGTACAGGTCAGTAACACGAGAATACAGGTCACTGTGAAATATTTAAAGAACATTCTGGCACCAAAAAAGAAAAAAAAAAAAAGAGTAGGTAATAGGATTGTTATTTCAAATAAAATTAAAACATAGTAATAGTTATCAGTGCTGATATTTTGAACTTCATTCTTGATGAATTGTTTGCTATGGCTGCCACCATCTATTTGCCAAGACATCCTGGAAATGCCAGAGATGAATCCACAATGGTGAAAGAGCAGCACTGTGAGAAGCAGGCCTTCCTCCTGTGTTCTGGCCTGTCCTTACAACCCCATCATCAATACCCGTCTCTCCTAACATTGTCTTCGCTTGATTTCCTTTTCCCTGAGATAAAGAAACAAAAACTCTGCTAATTTAAAAGAAAACGTGGAGTGTTGATTTCACTAGCCAAAGGTTGCCTCTGGTGGTCCACTGGAAGTGACTCAGACTTAACCTGGGCTCCTTAGGCCAAAGAGGGTTAGACTGTGTGACTGTGCATAAACTACTTTTCTTTGCTGATTCTCTAATATCTTTATAACTAGTTTCAGTAAACCAGTGAGGGCAAAGTGGGGGGAATGGGGGGCATCGGCCATCACTATTTCTCATATCAGGAAGTAGATGACATATCAAATAAATAATGATGTAGACATATTAATAATGGGATAAAATTTTATCAGGGCCCATTCACTATAAGAAAATGAAGTTTCTGGATGCAACTGAGGATCTCACAGTCATTAAATCACATTTCTCAGAATTAAACAGCGTCTACAGGTGTAAGTGACCTCTTGACCTTGATGCTCACTAAACCAGGTTCTTTTAAATCATTGTAAGTGTGAATCCCCTCTCTCCAAACAACTAAGCATGAATGTTGGGGAGCCTTTAATGCTTAACAAAATACCCTAGGTCATCAACTTATGGAAGACAAAGTTGATTCTTGCTCATAGTCCTAAAAGAGGCAGTCTGGGTCGGGCAGGCACATTGCCTTTCAGGCATTGTCAGGGTGATATGGTGATGGCAGGGTGCACATGGTGCAGCCAACTGACCACCGCATGACTAGAAAGTAGGAGGGAGGGGTGGAGGGACCAGGGCCCTACAGTCTGTTTTGAGAGCATGCCCTCAATGACCTAAGGCCTTCCCACAAGGACCCTCCTTCCAAAGGTCCACAGAACCCCCAAAAGCTTTAGTGTGTGTCCTCTGGGAGACATTCAGCATCAAACCATGGAGCCATTAGTGGGAGGTTCTTCTGGACTGTGGTTCGAAGGTGAAATGCTCTCCACAGGCTCAGGTGTCCCTAGCTGGAGCACCGTTTGGAGAGGATGTAGGACCTTTGGGATGCGGAGTCTGGCTGGAAGATAAAGGCCATGGAGGTAATGCTTAGACTGCTCTCTTTGCCTCCACTCCATCTGGGTCTCTATTTCCTGCTTTGCTTGTGATCCTTGTAAGAGACTCTGCCACACACTCTCAGCACAAAAGGGTCACCCCCCATGCCTTCCCGCACATGATGAGCTGATTCACTAACCTGAAGCTGTGAGGCAAAGTAAATCCACCCTCAAGTTGCTCCTGTCAGGTGTTTTGTATATACACACACACACACACACACAACACACACACACATACAACACACACATACACACACACACATACATACATATACATACACATACACACACATACACATACACACGTACATACACATGTACATACACACACATACATACATAAATACACACACACACACACACACAAAATAAATACACTCATACCACACGTCTAGCATCACATTGTTTGGTATCTACTCAAAGGAGCTGAAAACATATTCGTACAAAAACTTATACGATGGCATTTATAGCAGCTTTTGTTCATAGCTGCTTAAAACTTGTAAGCAACGAAGATACCCTTCAGTGGGTGCATGGATAAATAAACTTGGTACATCCAGACAGTGGGAAAGTATTCAGTACTATAAAACATGACCTAGTTCAGCACTGAAGGATGTGGAAGAACCGTTATTGCTATTACAGAGAGAAAAAAAGCCAATCTGGGAAGGAGGCCCACTCTGTGTCTCCATATACATGACATTCAGGGAGGTGGAATGAGACAGTAAGAAGATGGATGTTTTTCAAGGGTTGGAATGAAATGAGCAAGCACAGCTCAAGGGAGTTTAGTGTTTTGTTTTGTTTTTACACTCACAAAACTTTTATTAAGGTTATATTGATGGTTATCTATTTTATTTTTAACTCTTGTTGATCCCTCATTGTGCTTAACTTACCAATTAAACTTTATTATAATGCGTTTTCATAAGGACAGTCAGCCCTTTGAATGAATATTTTCTGCATCCACAGATTCAACCAACCATAAGTCAAAAATATTTTTTAAAAACCATGTCTATACTAAATATGTATGGATTTTTTCCTTGTCATTATTCCTTAAAAGTTATTATACAACAGCTATGTGTATGGCATTTCCATTGTATTAGATATTATTGTGTTAATTTTTCCTGGTGAGAGATAAACAAAGATCCCTTCACCCCAATAGGTACCTACAGAAGATCAAAGTAACAATTCACCAAGTTCAGTTTATTGGGCTTTCTTCCAGGGACATGGATAAGAGGTTACTTACAGACTGTGGATGATCCAAAAACAACTACATCAGTACAAAGTCCCACCACAGGAGACATCCTGTGGAAGCTGAGTCATGGAACCCCACTTTTAATTAACACTTTGCTTCTTATAGACCCTAGTGTCTATCTCTAAATATGGGGAAAGAAGACAGAATGGAGTGGGAGCAATGGCTGGACCCAGGGGAGGTCCTGGATGCCGCAGAGTGGCAGTAGCTCTATTGCTGCTCACTGTTAGTGCTAACTATCTCTGTTGTGCTGCTTGCCTTGTTACCATGACTACTGAGTCATCTCTACTCATACCAAGATGGCATCCTGAAGGAAAAAGCCACACTAGAACAATATTATAAGTAAACTAGACATTGTTTAAAGTTAACAGGAGGATGTATGTATTATACTCAAATACTGAATATAAGATACCTGAGCAATGCACTTTGGCACCCACAGAGGCCTTGGAACTAATTGCCTACAGATACAGAATTAGTTACTTTTCTTGTCACTGTAACAAAATCCCTGACATGTATCATGAGAGAAGAGAAAGTTTATTTAGCTTTCAGATCAGGGGATATAGTCTGTCCTCCCGGGAAGGCATTACAGTGAGGTCAGCTGCTGTCCTTGGTGGCAAGAGGCTGCTTGCTCATAGCTCAGCAGACTGAGAAGTAAAGAAAAGCGAATGCCAGTGCTCAGCTGGCTTGTTCCTGTTTGCCTTTTTATTCAGTTCAGGTCTCCATCCCATGGGATAGTAGCACACATAGTCAACACAGGTCTTTCCCCTCAGTTTTCTCTGGAAACATCCTCACAGACACTCAGATGTATGTCTCACTAATGCCCTAGGACTGCCTGTCTGTTTTCCTTCCTTCTGTCCTTCCTTCCTTTCCTTCCTTCCTAGCATATCTATAGCTATCTCTGTGGACCCTCTTGGATCACCTGTTAGTGGAGTTACAGATAGCTATGAGCTGCCATGTTGGTGCTGGGAATCAAAACCAGATCCTCTGGAAGAGTAGCAAGTGTTTTTTAACCCCTGAGCCATTTCTTCAATCTCCTTAGGCTTGTCTTAATATAATCCAGTTGTCAATCAAAATTAACCATCACAAATCCATCTCTTGCCAACTTAACACCAATCACATCACTTTAAACTATAATATTCCACTTCTGGTCCCTAAAGTCTTATGTTCATCCCATAATGCAAAAGCATTTAGTTCACTTCTAGAAGTTTCCCAAGTCTTAACAGTTGTAACGCTGTTCAAAAGCTCAAATTAAGGTCCACTCCAAGACTCAAGGCAATCTGTGAACTGTGAGCCCCTACAAAAATGAAAATGCAGATTACATACTTCCAATACAGTGACACTAAGTAAACATTTCCCTTCCAAGAAAGAGGAATTGGCCATAGAAAGGATGGTTGGGACCAAAGCAAAACCGAAACCCAGCAAGCAGAGAGGGATTTTAGATTAGTGAAACTACCCAGTAGATTCTATAATGGTGGACATGTAGTGTTATATAAAGTGGCGTGGCTGTTGGTTCTGAAAGGAGCCAACACATAATTGTCATTCTGGAAGTAGCTTTGTCAGGAGGAAGGGTCCAGACTATGATCAGGCCCTGAATCAGACGAGCATTATAGAAGGGAAGAGTACAATATATCATAAACAGCATAACGGGCCCTAAAGTGGAGAAGCTCCCCTTTGAAAATGAAACAGAGCTTCACTAAAGGAAAAGCTTAAAGTAAGAGTGAGACCCACCAGGGGCAGGATGATGGGGGAGGGGCAGAGAAAAGAGCCATTTGGGGCATCTCTTGTGCAAGTTGGTAGAGGGAGCTGGCAGGATGCTTTATACCACACAGTTAGGTTTGAGATAACCTACCTGACAAGAAGGATGGAGGAGCTGGGTCCTGGTTAATGTCATAAATTATGAGCATAAAATCTACAGCACAGAAGAACTCTTAATGTCTCAGAGAGAGAGTTGAGGATGGGGGCCTAATTTCTTCAGGCTGTGATATCTGGCCTCTTGAGATGACTTTAAAAAGATAGTACCATGATCTAACACACACTGTACATTTGCTGAAACCCAAAGAAGGTTAGCAACAACAAAAATCAACCACAACAAAAAAACATAAACTGTGACTTGGATGATAATGTGTTATATTCAAGAAATGTAACAGATGTACCATTTGGTTTTGTGGAGAGTGTTGATGGGGAAATATACATGTTACTGAAGTAGGGGGCACATAGGAGAGCTTGGTGGCTTCTGCTCTTTGTGAACCTAAAACTTCTAAAAATAAATTTTATTTAAAAAGTAATTGCAATGACTAATTAAAGGATACACAAGCCAAGCAGAACTAGACAATATCCTATCATAGTAACCAGTAGCACATAAAATAGCAGAGAACAGATTGCAGTTAAAATAAGTACAAGCTTCAATAATGCTACAGAGGAGAGAATATTGATGAAGTTTAGAATGTGTGTCAAGAGCACATGATGACTTTGTGGAGAAACCGGATTACTCAGACATTGCCACTCTGGAAAGCAGTCTGGCAGTTCCTGGCCAAGCTAAAAATGGACTCACCACACAACCCAGCAATTACATTTTTGGGCATTTATCCCAGAAAAATTAAGACTTATTTTCATGAAGAATTTATACACGAACATTCATAGCAGCTTTATTTATAACAGCTCTAAACTGGAAACTATACAAACGTCATTCAACAAGTGAATGGTTAAGCACACTGATGCACACTCAACAATTAGGAATGAGCTATTGATACAACGTCCTTGGGCAAAACTTGACATTATGTTCAATGAACGAAAGTCAATTTCAAAAGGGACATACTTCTTGATTCCACTTGCATGACATTTGTGAAATATGTTAAAATGGGGAATGGATTCGTGGTTGCTGTGGGGGAGGCAGAGGCAGGAGAAAGGCTTGGAACTGATGAGCATTTTCATTGTGGTGGTTACAGAACCCACAAGTAAGTGCAAACGTAACTGATAAGAGGCCAATTTATTGGTGTTGGATATTTTATTCTAGTTGTGTAAGATGTTACATGGCTACCTGTGGAATTCTTTGCAACTTACTATATGAATCTACAATTATTTCAAGAAGAATTTTTAGTTTATTAGTATTGCTAAAGGAGTGAAATTTAGTATTGCTAAAGGAGTGAAATAAGACTGGGATGTAAGCGTGGTAAGCAGAGTGCTCGCCTGTGTGGTGAGCAGAGTGCTTGCCTGTGTGCACAAAGCCTTGGATCCTGTCCTCACTGTCACACAACTGAGTGTGATGGTGCACTACTGCACTACCAGCACCCAGGAGGTGGAGGAAGGAGAATCAGAATTTCAAGGTCATCACCAGCTGCATTGTGAGTTCAAGGCCAGCCTGGTTTACATGAGACCTTGTCTCAAAAAGGGAAGTGGGGAATAGAATTAGGAACTTCCTGATCAGAAGAGTAATGAGAAAAGAGAAAAAAACTCCGCCAAAATATAATTTAGTTACATGAAAGGAGTAAGTTCAAGAGATCTACTCTATAACATGACAACTATTGCTAGTCATAAAGTGTGTTGTTGGAAAAGATGGAAGGAGACTGTCCTCACCACCAAGACGTACGTATGTTTTTCATATGTTAATTAAGTAGATTTGGTGATTTTACAGTTTGTATACATATTCAAAGCATATTTTACACAACAGATACAAATTAATTCTGTCAACTTATAATTTTAAAGAATGATACAGAAATATTGAAAGTGAAGTAATGATGGAGATGGAAATATCAGAAGAAAGTAGCTGTAATCTATTAATGTCAGATAAAACAGACTGCAAGGAAAAGTTCAGTACATAATGATAGAAAGAATAATTAAGTGGGAAGATAAACAACCCTGAGCTACACCTAGCAATGGAGGCTTAACATATGTAAAGCAAAACTCAGTAGATTTTAAAGGGAAAGATAAATTCATGTTGGTGGTAGATTTTTAATATTAATCCCTTGGCAATTGATAGTGAGGGCTTGAACACAGGATTAATGGAAGTAGATAGGGGAGACACAAATAGACATAGACCATTTAAGTCTCATAAAGCAAATGCCAGTTCACAACACAGCATATTTCCTGACCACAGCTCTATAAATCAGAAATTAGTAGCTGAAGGGGTTAAACTCTCCCACTTTACAACTGAATTTAGGTTTTGGTTCTCTGAGAGGGGCAAACAGGTGTCTCTCCCAACAAAGGGCCATTTACCAACAAATCACATTCAGGGCCAAGGGAGAGAACACAAACAAGGCCTGCAGTCAGCCCCACAGAGTCTCAAGGACAAGTCCTACAGCCCCCCTCTGGGTCATGTCAGGACTTGCCCAAGCTTGTACGAACGAACGTGCCAAAGATAAAACCTCAGCCAATTAAAAGTATACTAATGTAACTTGCTTAACCAGTGATGTTTAAGATGACCTCACTGTCCCTGAAACTCCCCTCAGCTGTGCTTAAAAGGAGCCTACATGCTTCTCTTAGGGTTGTTGCCATTTGTACAGGTGAATGACCTTGCATATGCTGGTACAGTAAATAAACGCTCTTGTTGATTGCATATGCGAATGGTGGTCTTTTGTGGGATGACTAGCAGACCCTAAGAGTAACAACACAATAAGTAACAAGCCCATTCAGTTAAAAAAAAAATTAAACACGGGGCTGGAGAGATGGCTCAGAGGTTAAGAGCACTGACTGCTCTTCCAGAGGTCCTGAGTTCAATTCCCAGCAACCACATGGTGGCTCACAACCATCTGTAATGAGATCTGGTGCCCTCTTCTGGCCTGCAGTCATACATGCTGTATACATAATAAATAAATAAATCTTTAAAAAAAAAAAAAGAAAAGAAAAGAAGTCTTTGAATTTAAAAAAAATTTTAAACACATTTCTTAAAAATATAAGGCTCAGATAAACCTCATAACCAGAAAAAATAGAATGGAATGATGGCAGTGAGTGGACAGAACTATGCAGAAAGCTGAAACTGGGAGGAAGTGTGCAGCTATACCTGCATGTCTTCCTAGATGAGAAGAAAAGGCTATTAAAATCCAAAGGTAGATGAAAAAGTAAAAACTCAATAAACAAATATAACTTAAATCTAGGAATGAAATACATTAATTTCACCTTCAGAAAGAAAAGTCTTCTGGTCAGGCCAATAGCTCAGTGGGTAAGAGCACCTGCTGCCAAGCCTGAGGACCTGAGCTCACTCCCTGGGTCCCACATGGTGGAGGAAGAGAACTGACCCCACAGGCTGTTTTCTGGCCTCCACATGCACATCATGACTTGTATGTATGTGTACATACCAGTAAATAACTGCATAAAAAATAAATATTTAAAATTTTAATAAAAGTCTTCAATGTCTTGGAGGGAGAAAAGACAGAAACATCTGTAATATTTTATTTCTTTGAACAAAAATACGTAACTTGTACACATAAATTATATCACAATTTTATTGAAATATAATTCACACCCCATATAATTTGGCAATATCAAATGCACAATCCATTGATGACTTAGCACATTTGTCAAGTTATACATCCATCCTATAGTCCCCTTCAGGAAATTCTGTCACCTTACAAAGAATCCCCCCATTGCTGTCAAAGCTCCCTGGTTCCCCTCCTTAAGCCAACCACTGAAATAAATAAAGTCATGGAACACATGATCTTTCAAACTGGATTCTTCCATGTAGCACACACTTTTCAAAATGCATCCGCTCTGCAGTGTGTTCTAGTCGTCTTTATGGCTGTGTAGTGCCTCATTGAATGATCACACCACATTTTGTTCATTGGGTCATTTCCACTTTTGACTATTTATGAGTAATGCTACAATGGGGATTTCTACACGTTTTTGAGTAAACATGTTCTGCATTTCTCCTACTCTAACAAATGGAAATTCATGTTTTTGAAAAGTTGTCAAAGTGTGTTCCAAAGTGGTTGTATCATTTTTGCCTTCCTTCCAGTAGTACGTAAAGGTCCTCGTTTATCTCATCCTTGCCAACACTTGTTATTGTCTGATTTGCGTTTGTGGCCATCTTACCTGGTGTGCAGTGGTATAGCACTGTGGTTTTGATTTGTAGTCTTCTCTAGAAAAACCTGCTCCACTCTTGTGCATTTATTGCCTTATTGGATTGTAGGGGTTTTTAATGCAATAGGATTTATAAATATTCCTTCTGTTCTGCTGTTTGCTTCTTCAGTATGTTGACAGAGTTATCTGAGGAACAGGAGGTTCTGATGTGAGGGCTTGGTCTATAGCTTTGAAGGAGTGTTTGCCTAGCAGATGACAGAAAACAGGGATCACCACAAAAAACAACAAAAAAGGTTTCTATCTTGATGAAGTCCAACCTGTATATATTTTTTATTTTATTGTATGAGATTTTGGTGTCACATACAAGAAACCCTTGCCAAATCTGGCCAGCAATTTTAAAATGCCCAGCCTGATGTCTTTTGAATGGTTCTTTAAACGATTTAAAGGATTTTGGAGTCGGTTATTTCTCTTCAGCAATTTACTTTTATAGCTATGGAAGATTTTCATAATTATACATTCAATGCTAACTTTCTTTTGATTCTTTGTTTTCTTAATTATTGCCAAATGCGTTAAATTGTAAGTAAGAATCATGGAAATAGTGAATTGTATTGTGATACAAGCATTCTCCATGAGCAACAGTGAGCAAAATTACCACCCAGTGCCTTTATTAGGAACAAAACCTTAACTGATTAGAGACCATATTATATATCAACTGTAAAATGAGTTTTCAACTTTCCTGCTTCATTTTTTAAATACAAAATTTTACTTTGGCTTGGCTAATAGAACTCTAAAACTTCAAAGACACTTTGCATCTGAAAAGGAGGTCTTCATGTTCACTTGAAATTCACATAGCTCTCTTTGGAATTTGAACCTAGCTGGAAGTTACATTCTGTAGACTAAGAGAAGCTCTCTGTACCATTGCTAGTTTATACTTAGGAATTTTACACATTTGTGCCTGGATGAGAGTATCAAGTACACCTGTGTATGTGTGAGTGTGCATGTAGTACATGCATGCTTATGTTTGTGTACAAATACACATGCATATGTGTGCATGTGCACATGGAGACCAGAGGTTGACCTCAGATGTCTTCCTCAATGGCTGTGTGTGTGTGTGTGTGTGTGTGTGTGTGTGTGTGTGTGTAGTATATGTGTGTGTACATGAGAGCATGCATGGCCAGTGTGTGTGTGGAGGTCAAAGGACAACTTTCAGAAGTCAGATCTCTCTTTTCACTGTGGGTTCTCTGGATCAAAGCCAGATTGTTGAGATGCCCAGGACATGCTCTTACCCACTCAGCCATCTCACTGACCCTGACCAAGTTATTTCCAAAAACCAGTATTTGGTTACTTTCTCACCTTAATCAGATGTTATTCCCAGGGTAGGTTTGGCAAATGTAGGTGAAGCAGAGCCGAGCAGATGAGTAAGTCAGTTAATACAGCAGCATACCACCACCTCCACCACCACCACCACCACCACCACACCACCACCACCACCACCACCACCACCACCACCACCACCACCACCACCTCCACCACCACCACCACCACCACCACCACCACCCCACCACCACCACACCACCACCACCACCACCTCCACCACCACCACCACCACCACCACCCCACCACCACCACCTCCACCACCACTGCCAAATATCCTACAAGTACTGTTTCTAAAGCCATTTAGAGAAAATATTTCCTTTTACAGGTTCACCTTTTTGGAGTTTTGCTGGCTATTTTAGGAAACTTGGTGATCAGCATTTCCCTAAATATCCAGGTAAGAAAAACTCCAATTTTCTGACTGCAGTTTTATCGGGAGTGTAGTATACCTGTCACGGGCAGGGAACTTTGGCTTCTGCAGCTCTTTCATCCATTAAAAAAGAAAGAAGAAAAATATTAAAAAATTATATTTTGTGATCGAACTATGTAGACTAAAGGTCTTGAAAAATGTAGGATATACAGTAAGAACTTCAACTGAATTAGAAACCCCAGAGAACTGCGGTTGCTAAACTAAAAACTGAATGAAATCTGAATTTTAAACCAAACAATGAATTCAATCTAAATTTTAAATCATTTAGTAAGTCATTTTGCAACAGAATCAAACCAAATATAGTTTCTAAAGCTGAATTAAAATTGGTCTGAATATCAAAATATCTCCTTGAATGTTATACAATTTTATGTAAAGCTTTACTAGACCAAAGCCTAATATAATTGTTAGTAATTTCTAAGAAACGTATTTATTTCTGAAAAATATGGAAATAAATCATGTTTTATTTTACTGAGATCTGTCATTATGGCAAAGCTCCTGAGAAAATCTGGTAAAGGAAAGATTTGTTTGGAGTCTTGTCCACTTTGTCCTGTTCCGCTTGGCCTGTGGCCGTGAGTCCATCATGGCTGGGACACATGGCAGAAGAGACCTGTTCACCTCCTGTGTCCAGGAAGCAGGATGGAGTGGAGGGGACGTTAGGAGAGGTTACAGTGCCTCCATCAAGGACACGCTCCCAGTACCTAACTTCTTAAGTAGATCCTGTCTCTTTAGGAGATGGTGACAGGAAAGCTGTCCCATTGTGGGAACTTTTAGACCAAACTATAGCATTTGTAAAGAGAGCTTTAGGGCCAGGAAGATGGCTCAGTGGGTAAGGCACTGGCCTCTAGCCCAGGGCCCACGTGGTGGAAGGAAGAACCAGCCTCCTGAGCTGTGCTCTGATCCCCACATGTACTCTGTGTCATGCTAATTCACAATTGAGTTGTTTTACTGTCCCGTGTTTTCTTCTAGACCTCTATTTTTTTAAAGATGATCTGGACCAGTCTACTAGTCTTCTAAGGAAATATGCTCAGTTTTCCTAAAATCTAGGGAAAATGTACTTAATGGGTTCCTTGGAATGCATGGGCTTGCTTCATTTTGCAGTGCTGGGGATGAATCCCAGGGCCGTGTGCAGGCTCATGACGCACGCTGCCACTGAACTGTACCTCTAGCATATTGCTTTTATATTTTAATACTTTGTTTATCTTTACTTTATGTGCATTGGTGTGGGGGTGTCAGATCTCCTAGAACTGGAGTTACAGACAGTTGTGAGCTATCACGTGGGTACTGGGAATTGAACCTGGATCCTCTGGAAAAGCAGCCAGTGCTCTTAACTACGGAGCCATCCCTCCAGCCCAGCATTTATATTTTAAATACAAAGAAATATTTAGACCAGATATGAATGAGTCTACCCGCCACACTTCCCAGCAACTTGCATTCTCTCTGCTGTATTAATTGTAGTAGATGCTTCAAGCCATACATCTAAATCCCTTCTAAAAACACTCTCTTTAATACCCCACTGCCTTCAGCTTATTAGTGTTTCTTTGGGGATCTGAAACTATTTTAAATTCTAAAATAACCTGTCTCGGCAAGTGCTCTAAAAAGCTCCTCGCCTCTCTAGGATGCTTGCCTTCAGGTGGTGGTGAGGGTACACGTTACAGAGTTGTGAGAGAAAGATCAGTGTGTTTACACAAAAGACCCAGAGAAATGCTTCCGCTTGGGACAGACAGATAGCCATAATAGTCAGCAAATAAATGAGAAAGCTCTGATGTAAAGCGACAGATATCTAAACTTTCCAAGCAAGTGGGACTTGGTAGTGCATGCCTTTAACCCCAGCACTTAGGAGGCAGAGGCAGAGGGATTGCTGAGAGTTTGAGGCCAGCCTGGTCTACATAGTGAGTGCTGGGCCAACCAAGGATACACAATGAGAACTTGCCTCAAAAAGTAAAGTAAAATTTGACAGCAAGTTTTAATTGGGTTGAAATGTTTTCTATTTATGTTCTGTTTTCTATTTATTTGCTTCCAGAAATATTCTCACCTTCATTTGGCCCAGAAAGAGCACCCAAAGCCATACTTTAGGAGTGTGCTTTGGTGGAGTGGAGTCCTGCTGATGGCCATAGGAGAGGTGGGGAATTTCGCAGCCTATGGAGTCGCCCCCATCACTTTGATCGCACCACTGGGCTGCATGTCGGTTACAGGTAGGCCATTTACCCCTGTTTGGCAATTAAGATGTTCATAAATTAGAATAATTGATAAAAGATGTAGCACAGAAGAATGTCTTATTCCCGCTTTTCTGAGTAGGTTGACACAGGATCACAGTTGTGATCTGTGTTATGTCCTCCCAGGCCACCACACTAAAAGTTAAGTTACTTTAAAAGTTATACTGTGTTTTTGATTACTAATGGATTATCTGAAAACATCTCTATGCAGTTATATTTTATTTTTATGTTTAATACATGTAGTTGGATCACTGTTGTCTAATCCTGAACCATAGTTTGGCCTCTCTTTGGCATTAAAAAATTAAAAATGAATTATTCTGCATTACCATAAGAATGTGCAGTTTTATAGTAATGTCACAATTACCCACTTTCAAAATTCATATGACTAAGTACATTTAAAGATGAATAAAATGAGATTTCTCCTAAAGAGCAAAAATCACTAACAAGGAGGATAAATTCTATAAGCCTTGTTAAAAACTAGTAAAAAAATCTTTGCATTTTATTCTTTATCTGCTGCTGTGGAAACAGCATGTTTCTAAATTTCTGTGAATTTAGAATCTTCACTGAGATAGAAACAACTGGATGGTTGTTGTGAGTATCTAGATCAAGCACAGCATGCGATCCCACAGCCCAGGGTCCACATTTCTCCACACTGTGATGTGGCACTCTCCAGGACATGTAACTTAAACTGAAATAATATATAGACAGACAGAAATCCATTTTATTTGGGAAGCTTCTCCTCTTAATTTTTCAAATTTTGAAGATTATATTATAGTAGATGTTTTACAAGGAATACTTACTTCACTTTCTAGAGATTGTTGAACCCCCATATTGAGCCCGGGGAGATGGCTGCATGGGTAAGAGTATATGCCGGCGTTTGCCAGCTTCATAGACAGGAGAACCCGAGTTTGGATCCCCAGGACCCCTGTAAAAGCCAGGCTGAGCAGCCCTTGCTCGTAAGCTCAGAACAGCAGGTGGAGCAGAGGTAGATCCCAGGGACTCCCTGGCCAGGCACTCTGGCTGCAACCATAAGCTCCAGGTCCAGTGAGGGACTTGGTCTCCAGAAAGTAAGATGGAAGCAGCAGAGGAAGATGTCTGACACTGTCCTCAGGTCTCCACATATATGCACAGGGCAGCACCCACCACACACATGTTTACACACATGCATACAACATAGCTACATACACATACAAAAAGTCCACACGCTGACACTACCCTGAGGAGACAAAATTTAGGCAGTCATTTGCCATTTTTAACATCCCAATAAAATAAGTAAGTTGGGCGTGTGTTCTATTTTATCGCATATAATACATCCACAGATATTCTAGATGTGTTTCTTCTTAATATCTGAGAAATAACAGGTGAGAGTTTTTATTGAGTTGTCAATATGGCGCAGGGGGGCTTTCTGGTTTTCTGTTCTCTTCGGGTTGTGCATTTCATCATCTCTGCTCTTGTTTCTTTCTGTAATGCTCTTTTGTAGATGAATTTCTAAACAGTCTTATTAAATAAGAAACACAGAGCCAAATACAGGGGTGAAAGCTGTAGAGATCAGGGCAATAGTGAGAGCCACCAGCTAACCTTAACTCACCTCGCTGTAGCTTCCCAAGAGAACCAGCTTCTTACTGTCTAACCTGCGCCTTCATTGCCTTGATGTTCTGCCTTCTCATTGGCTCTTAGCCCAGCCACCTCACTTCCTCATCACTGCCTGTCTGTACAGATCTCCAGATCTCTATGGTTGGCACCGGGATTAAAGGCGTGGGTTACCACACTTGGCTATGTCCTTTAACACACCTGCCTGCCATGTGGTCGGATTAAGGGTGTGTGCTACCACCGCCTGACTTTTGTTTATGCCTGGCTATCTGTGTCCTCTGATCTCCAGGCAAACTTTATTTATTAACATATAAATAAAATATCACCATATTTCAGCACAAATAAAATATCACCACACTCTCCATGAAATGTCTGAGGAAAGAGAGTGTGGGCAGCACCAGAGGCTACCTAGAAGAGGGCTGTGTGCACAGCATTGTATTGACTCTGTTTGCCTCATGCTCTTCTGGCTCTTGGGAAAATGTTGTAGTAAGAATAGTTAAGATGAGAATTCCTAAGTTGCCAGGAGTGGGCAGTGATACCCTCAAAGACTGTCAAGGAAGCTGTGAACCTGCTTATGTCATTGTACTTGCTCAAAGAGCTCATTAATAACTAGGGAGTTAAGTTTTCCAGCCTGCCACTTAGTGTGTCCCCTTCCTGTGCCCCTGCTCTACTGTGATCCCTCTGCCTGGACATGTGAGCTTTTCATAATGATATAGGTCATTGTTGTTTGTGTGCTTTAGCCTCAATTAATGTTCCCCCTGGAGAACATTTTAGCTACCGCCTTTCTGAGCGTCTAAAACCATCCAGAGACCCTCCAAGTGCTGCTCAGCCCAGACTCACTGAAGACACCCACAGGCCCTCCCAGTCCAGCTTGGCTCTGGCGGGTGAAGGACACCCACAGGTCCATAAGGTGCCTTGCGGGCATCATTATAATGAGCAAATATTTGGTGAAGGAGAGAGAGAGAGAGAGAGAGAGAGAGAGAGAGAGAGAGAGAGAGAGAGAGAGAGAGAGAGAGAGAAGTGGAAAGAGGCAGAACTGAAGAAGCAAAGGCAGGGAGGAACTGACTGATGTGGGTGGCCTGCACTGCCACCCGGGGCCATGGTGACCCTGACTCAGACTTCCGCCAAGGGCCGTGTCTGGGTCTGTGATCTTCCCACAGCCAGGGTCTGCGGTCTTCCCACAGCCAGGGTCTGCGATCTTCCCACAGCCAGGGTCTGCGGTCTTCCCACAGCCAGGGTCTGCGATCTTCCCACAGCCAGGGTCTGCGATCTTCCCACAGCCAGGGTCTGCGATCTTCCCACAGCCAGGGTCTGCGATCTTCCCACAGCCAGGGTCTGCGATCTTCCCACAGCCAGGGTCTGCGATCTTCCCACAGCCAGGGTCTGCGATCTTCCCACAGCCAGGGTCTGCGATCTTCCCACAGCCAGGGTCTGCGATCTTCCCACAGCCAGGGTCTGTGTTGATATCTGAGACTCCTATTACCACCAAAGGCTGTGCGGATACCCAGGGTCTGGGCCGCCACCTGAGGCCATGTTGGTGTGCTAGGGTCATGCTGCCACAGGGGCCATACTGATCTGAGTAGCCAGCCTGCCACCCAGGGCCATGGTGATGGCCATGCCCGGACTGCTGCTGAGAGCCATGTCTGGGTCTGTGTTCCTCCTGCAGCTGAGGTCTGTGTTGATGTCTATGGCCTATGTTACCACTGGGGGCCATGCAGAACATGCATGTTGAAGTCAGAAGGCCATGCTGAGCTGGCCCAGGGAGAACTGGTCCTGCCCCAAGCAGGAGAGTCAGTCGGCCCAGTGGCCTAGGCACTGGAGAGCTGGCCCTGCATTCAGGATAGCTAGCCCCACCCCTCACTGTGGGCTCTCTTGTCTAGGGCACAGGAGAGCTGGCTCCTTCCCTCCCCTCACCTGAGGGTTGGTTTCAGCTCAACTACCTCCCAGGCCCACATCCATGGCTTTGAGTTGGCCCACCCCAACATCAACCCCATCTACAAGCTGCTGGAGCCCAAGAAGAGACTGGTGCTGTGGAACCACAGCCACAGTCTCCACGACTCAGGGCAACAGCAGGAGTTTCAGTGTGGATCCAGTATTGATGGTGTACCAGAAGCCAGAGGTCTTGAACCAGACCAACAACTCATTACAATGAACATTTCCAAGTAAAGCTGTTTGGACAAACGGTTATGACACACAGCAGCTCCCAAGACCACTGCAACAAATGGATATGTGCTCATGAGCACTCTTACAGCACCGTAACATGGACTTTAAGGATTAGAATACTCCATAATTTTGGCCAGGCAGGCAGTGGTGGCTGTCTTTTGCTTTTAAATGTGTGTGTGTGTGTGTGTGTGTGTGTGTGTGTGTGTGTGTGTGTGTGTTATGGTGGTGCATTTGGAACCACATCCCTGGAAGGTGAAAACTGACTCCTGCAGGCTGGCCTCTGACTGTCATACTTATACAAATAAATACATGTAATAGAAAGTTTTATGTGATTCCATAATCACAGAGGTATCAGAGTTTGGGGGTCGAGAGTTCCATGGGGCTTGAGCTACTGTGTGTCTTCAGAGGAAGATCAATAAACACATCTCCAGAACCCAGTGGCCACAGGCACTTCTATGTGGAGCACCTTAGATACAATAATTTCTGCAGAAAACCCTTTAGGTGATGCTCACAAACACCCCAAGCCTTCTAAAGACTTGGCCTGAATAACGCCCCATGCTTAGTAGTAGATTCTGGCAGAGGAAGAGCCTGCAGCTCTGGTGGGGCTCTGTGCCCAGGCCGAGCTCCAGCCGTGAGTGTGGGAGTCACCTCTGTGTCACTTTCTTTCTCCACAGACAACGGTTCCCAAAGCTTGTTCTGACTAAGAATGCTGGCTGTGCTGCAGGAGTTCATTCTAGATGTTGACTCGGGTTGTCTGTCTCTAGGAAGCTCGTGGCTGCAGTGTCCAGCGCCTAGGCTGACTAATGCTCCCGGGAAGCAGCCTGTGGGACAGTCACGAGCACCGCTCTGGGGACACACTGCCTGGCTGCATCTCACTGCTGCCCCTCTGCGTCCTCATGCACGTAGTTTAAACCACTTTTATGCCTCAGATCACTAATCTGTAAAATGGTGGTAAAAACAGTTGCTATTTCAGAGTGACTGTGAAGACCCAAGTACCCTCAACTATGGCAGAAGACTGTTTGACATGCAATCCTGGCTATCGTCACTGTGTGCATAGTTATTATTATCGTGACACAGAAACAAAGCACAATATTCTTTATAATGGAGTTTGTTCCTTGTTCTAAAATGGATGAGCCAATTTGGGAATGCTTTGCATTGTTCTTATCCATGCAGTGGTTAATTTGCAGGAAGCAGGAAGTAGAACTGTTCATCCATGAAGCAGCAAGGACACTCCTCCACATTCTCCCTAGGAACATGTTGTGAAATTCCAGAATTTCCAAGTAAGAAACCAAGACAAGCACAGTTTATAGAACAGCACAGGCCCGGCATGACAGTGCACACCTGTACCACAGCACTCAGGAGGCTGAGGCAGGAAGACAGCCACTAGCTCAAGGCCAGGCCAGCCATGGCTACGCATGAAGACTCTTTCTTAATAAATAAAAGGCACCCCTTCCCAAGGCTCAGGGACCATCTTGGAAGAGGGAATAGGAAGACTTTAAGAGCCAACTGTTACGGACAGGCAGAGTAAACCTGTGTAAACTGGCACCTTCCAGACATGATAGTATGGTCCCACTCATGAACTCACAGCATCTATGGCTGCCTACATGAGATCAAGCCAGTCAACATTCCAGTGTGGTGGTGGGGGGTGGGGGGGACAGCGGCTTAGAGCTCCCGCCCCCAACTGAGGTACTGTTGATAGTTGATGGCAGGAAGAGTCAGTTTTCTTTAGGGATGTGGCCTCTGGGAGGCCCATGATCTTCATTGGGCAGCACAGATTGGAGGTGATAGACTATTAAAAAACCCACAAAGTTATGAGGGGGTCAGTGAGGGGGTGGGGTGGGTCTGGGAGGAGATGGGGAATAAATATGATCAAAGTAAAGTATATTGTAAGAAAATTTCAAGTAATAAAATAAAAATATAGTTTAAAAAGATAAAAAAAAAGCAAAACAAAAAAATCATGGTGGGAAGAAAAGGGGGAGGGTGGACAGGACAGGAGGGAGAAAGGAAGGACGTTGGTCAGGTGAAGAAAGCGTTGTCCTCTAAGTGTGTGGTCTACCTCTTCCTGCTCTCTTCAGGTCAGCTCTGTGTCCTGTATGTTAACTCAGGCTGAAGGGCACACTTATTTTCATCTCCAACTGTGACTTGATTGTGTACTTTTTAGAAGCTATTTATTATTGTACCAGAAATCCATTGAAAAAGACACGCTGGATAGATAGTAGCTGGTGTAACGGCTCCGTCAGGAGATGAGTTCGGTCCCCTGAGCCCCACTTAGGAAGGAAGGAGGGAGGGAGGGAGGGAAGGATGGAGGGAGGAAGGGGGTGGGAGAGTGAGCAGTGACAGGCAGGCAGGCAGAAGAGCTTGCTTAGCAGGGTAGTGTGTTTGTTATGCAGTCAGTGGAGAGGCAGAAACAGTTGGACCCCTGGGGCCAGCTGACTAGCCTAGCCTACTTGGTGAGTTCCAGGCTAGTAAGGAACCCTGTCTCAAAGAAAAGGTGGGTGGAGCCTAAAAAATGACACCTGAGGGAAGGAAGGAAGGAAGGAAGGAAGGAAGGAAGGAAGGAAGGAAGGAAGGAAGGAAGGAAAGAAATAAATTATATGCTGTGGAGTTTTAATGATTGACCTGCTAATCCTTCTTGTCTGGGTAACTTTCTTCTTTAGGAGGCCTTTCCTGTCTTTTAGACTGAGTTAAACAATCTCATTCTTTGCTCTCTTCACATTCTACACAGACCCACTTCTCATTTGCATGGTGGAATTTTGTGAATTAGAAAAAGATGGCCCCTTCATATGGTATTTTATTTCTGTCCATCTGTGAATTTTTGTGACCATCCTGAGAAATACATATGGAGTTTTTGTGCATATACAGCTGCACAGTTGTGAACAATGCCTGACCTACACCTGCTCTTCAGGAGTGCTCCACATGCGCACGATGACCCACGCGTCTGCTTCACCATTCAACGGAGACCTTGGGGACTGGGGACCGCGTGTCTCATTGCTTATGATCTGAGAGAGACTGACACAGAGACTCATACAACGGAACTGGTCTGGGCTTCAATACTGATGGAAAGGGCGCAAGTGCTTAAAAATTGAATTCCTGTTTTTAATTTTAAGATTTAATCTATAAGGGGGAGGGGTATGGATATATGCATACGAGTGCAAGTGCCTACAGAGGCCAGAGACATCAGACCCCTTGAAGCTAGAGTTACAGACAATTGTGAACACACACACACACACACACACACACACACAGATACACCCACATGGGGTCTAGGAACAGAGCTCAAGTCCTCTGCAAGAACGTTATGTACTCTTAACTGCCATTTCTCCAACCAAAGAGTTCAATTTCTGATGTGGCACAATGATCAATCAGTTCACTGCAAGACAGTGGAGAATATTCACTCCTGTGAATACTAGGAAGTTCCTAAGCCTATCCCAGAGGGGATGAATAAGACCATTCATGCATCTACAAAATATGGCCTCACACTTAATTGTTGTCCACTTTATACCTCCATAACTAAGTTCTATGCTATATGTAAGTATTTAGAGATAGCTAAAAACAAGCAAGTTACCTACAATCCAGAATTTGAGGTTATGTGGTTTTGGGGAGATTCATAGGAAACCTCACTCAGTATAAAGTCAACTTATTCTAGGGTGGTAAGCAGGAGAGTTTGGAAGGAGACTGATTCCAGAGGGGGAGTGGGTAGGAAGCACCAACGCTACTTTTCAGCTCCATGCTTATGAGCACACTGATTTCAAGCCTAGGAGGGAGATCTTTTAACAATTTAAATATTGATGATACTTCAGATGGTACACAGTTAATGGTAAGAAATGAATGCTGAATGAGTATCCACCATGTCAGGTGCCGTGTGAGATATTCAAACTTAGCACCGTTCTTAATCATAGCTAAGGTGAATAGAAGTAAGAGGTGGATTGAATTCAGAAGTAATTATATGATATCAAATACTTGGAATTTTTTATTGAACAAAGCATTTAGTAGCAGCAGACTCTCATTGGCCCCAGAATAATTTCCTCAGAAATGAAAACCAGTCCCCCTGTGGTCCAGTGATTTGGTGCTGTGGGATGGTCTGTATGTCAAATATGTTGTTGATTGGTCAATAAATAAATCATTGATTGGTCAGTGGCCAGGCAGGAAGTATAGGCGGGACTAACAGAGAGGAGAATTGAGAGAACAGGAAGCTGGGTGGGGGAGACACTGCCAGCCGCCATCAGGATAAGGAAGATGTAAAGTACCGGTAAGCCACAAGCCACGTGGCAAGGTATAGATGAATAGAAATGGGCTAAATATAAGAGTAAGAGCTAGACAATGACAGGCCTGAGCTAATGGCCAAGCAGTTTAAATAATATAAGAGTTTGTATGTTTATTTTATAAGTGGGCTCTGGGACTGGCGGGACTTGGTGGCGGGAGCTGGAGAAAAATTCTCCAGCTACAATTTGGATTAAGGCTGGGCGTTAATACCCTGAGAAGAGGACAAGAGTCAGGCCTGTGCCTGTTCTCCGTCTGATTTCCCCTAATCAGCCAGCTGCTGTAGGTCGTCGAAGCCTTGACCTAGGCGGGATCTCTGCTGTTTCATGTGTTTCCCTGGTGCTGTTGAGAAGCCCTAGCAGACAGTGTCTGCAGTCCATTAGAAGATGGTCAGACTGAGGCACATGAGCCCTACTGGAGGCTTGAAATTCCAGAGAAGTCATGTCAAGCAAAAATTTTAGTCTCCAAGATTTTTATTAGGAACAAATGAGAAGAAACACAAGCAGACCAATGAGCAAGTGACACGTAGTGTTATATAAACCTCGATGCCACGGAGTCTCTGTCCTTTGGAGCAACAAACAGTGCCCATGTGACCCACTCACTGCAACCCTGAGCCCTCAGGGACGCCGTGACAATGTTTCACACGGATATTGGTTTTAGTGCTTGAGATATACAGAAAATACCTCTTTTCCACCTGGCTTGTATTTTTTCTTCAGTACTTTTGTCCAAACCCAGCTTGTATAAGCCATGTGGACTAAAGCTTTGACGTTTCAATCTTATGTCTCTGCTCATACACTCTCAAGCAGAAAGCATTGCTGAATCTAAAGTTTTATTGGAAACATCTTTTTCATCCATCTTTTTTTTTTTTTTTTGAGAGTGCCACAAACTATTTGTAGAAAAATTGCGGATGATGAAGTAATAGGCTATTAATTTTATAAAACAGAATTAACATTGTCAGTGGTGGTTATTTTTACCTTTTTATTTTTTATTTTTGGAGTCTTTACATGTCTAATGCATGTCGCAAAAAATGTAGAAAAGGAAGGATTACTGTTCTTAATCCAGGTAAATCTCCTCATCTAGAATTATGCAAATCACCATCTGAGCAACTGCTACATCTTTATTATCCTCAATAAATAAAATAAAACTTGTCTCATCAAAATGAGTTTCTTGACCCTCACCCCTGCCAGCATAGGTGGCTTCTCTGCATAAGAGAACGTTTTTCAAGCTGTCACATCCTCGAAGCTTCATACCCCAACTCCCTGGAATACATTGCAATTGGCGTGCTTTTTTTTTTTTCCCTAAAAATTCTACAACCAGTGGTGAATGATAATTAGAGAGCAGTGCCTCAGTATGGTTAGAGCTGAGTGAGCCTGAGCATGCTCACGGTGTCCACAGGACTGAGGCCTGATTGTGGCTGACGGGAAGTGTTGGGAGGTTTGCTTTGTAGCAGCGTAGTAAAGCCACGATAGAGTGGCCAGAAACCACAAGCCAGGCATTTACTCATTGGGTTCTGTTTGTAGTGTTATTAGGTAAATACATTCTTTTCATACAGACTTTGAGATATTTTTAACAAAGGAATTTTTTTAAAATTGTTTTTGCCTTCTGCTTCCCATATTATCAACATACCGTGTTCCCTAATATTATAGAAGTTAAAACAATAAGTTGAATATCCTGGAAATGAAAATTGATGAAATTCTCACTTGTAGACTAGGTTAGAAGTTACCCACCAGTATTTCCTACGTTGGTGCTTGTTACTAGAACTGGCCAGTGCTTTGTGTTGTTTGACTCAAACAGTGTTTTTAAGGGACATGGATTGATGTCCCTATGTTTAAAAATTAGACCGTGTCACACAAACAATTCCTTAAAAATCCAATTTGGGCTGGGTGGTGGTGGCACATGTCTTTAATCCCAGCACTTGGGAGGCAGAGGCAGGTGGGTTTCTGTGAGTTTGAGACCAGCCTGCTGTATGTATAAAGCAAGTTCCAGGATAGCCAGATCTATTACACAGAGAAACCCTGTCTCAGAGAAAAAAAAAGTCAAATTTGGTACCATTGGACTTTCCGTTAACTGGGTTGATTCATGACTGGAATCTTTCACGAATGTTGTGTAGTTTCTCATAGCCACTACTCCTCATCACCACAGCCTGTACCCTCCTCGCCACAGCCTATACCCTCCTCGCCACAGCCCACTACTCTTACCATAGCCAACCAAAAAGCCGCAGCCCACCCCACCCTCCTCACCACAGCCCAACAATATTCCTTGTCTTTTCTTTAGACATTACCTAATTGGCTCCTATAGGTGCTAGTATTTATAACCTTCCAACAAAGTGTGTAAGAGTGTTCATGTGTGCATGTTTGTGAGTGTGTTAACTTTAGGTTAAGTTTATCTTTTAAAAATAGTGGATATAGGTTGTGGCATAGTACTGGTTTTCCTGGCACCACCAAAGTAAAAGTGGAAATTAAGGGTTAAAAATGGAGCAAAATAAGCAAAACTGACCAAAATAATTTTTTAAAAAATAGCCCTGCCATGCACATTTGAATAGTTGTTGAAGTTTCTTACTTTTAATTGAAAAGGATTATTTGAGGGAATAGTTTAAGCAACGATAACACAAACACCTTAGTGTTACAAATTTAAAATGGAACAAACATTTATCCATTCCTTTTTATTCTTTTAAAGATGTCTTTATTTTTATTCCATGTATGTGAGTGTTTGCTTGCATGTATGTCTGTATACCACAAAGGAACCTGGAGGCCGAGAGGTCAGAGTTCATAACAGGAGTTACAGACCATTGTGAGCCACCAGGTGGGTGCTGTGTACTGAACAAGGTCCTCTACAGCAGCAGCAAATGCTCCTAACCACTGAGCCATCTCTCCAGCCCTTCATTTATCTATAATTATAAAAACACAAAGATCTGACTCTGCCTTTGACGTTAACTGTTAATGAAGGTTTGTGCTTAATTACAGAAATAAACCCGAACCAAACTCTGTACAAGCCATTGCTCTCTCGTCTCTTCCTCCCTCCTCTCTTCCTCCCTCCACTCCCCTTTTTATGAACCTTAGAATACAACTCTTGACCACATTACACTAAATAACTCTCCCATAATAACAGCCAGTCTTGCACTGAGCCTTGTATGCTGAGTGATTTCAGAGAAGAGAATACAGGCTAACGTAGGGGTTGATTTCTCCATAAATCAGGAAGAATCAGTGTACATACCTACTTCTGAGGCTGGCTGAAGCCACCAAACACATGCTTGGCCTTTATCTGTTTTTATTAGAACTGTAAATCAGAATACCTCTCTGTGTGTGTGTGTGTGTGTGTGTGTGTGTGTGTGTGTGTGTGTGTCTCAGTTGTCTCATGTCAACCTTGGGCAGAATGAATCTCCATTCTGATTGCTAATCTGGTGATTCATAATGGGCAAATAAAACCAAAACAAAACCTATGACTCATGGACAAATCTTACATTGTAATTGTCTCCTGACCAATGAGCATTGGAATTTCAAGGCTAAGCAAATACATAAACTATCAAGGCTTTTGCCCCACCGTAGCTCCTATAAAAACAGTTTATATTTTGCTATATTTTCTCTTTTTAAAGTTAATTTTTAATAATTAAATTACATTTTTAATTAACAAACTAATTGTATTGTTTATAATCTTTATAAAGTACAAAGTGATGTTTTGTAAAAAGATCAAGACAAATAGTGAACATACTGTCAGTTCACCAATACATTTTGTTTAGAACATTTAAAATCTATTTAACCATTTAAAAATATGCAGTACATATTATTAATTGTGATCACTATATTATGCAAAAGAATGCTACAATATATTCCTCTTAGCTAGTGGGAATGCTGTGCCTGTGGTGGATTACCTTTGACGGTTTTTAAACAAACACCATGACTATTGTGATTCTATACCTGTCTCCACAGTCTCTGTGTGACACTGTGTAATGAGCTCACCCTCTTCCGCTCTGTGCTTCTTCATTTATAAAGTATAGTGATGCTTGTCTCCGGGGAGTAATTATTCCATGTAGAATTCTCCATAGCATAGTTACCACTGGGCTAGAGAAATGGCTCAGATTAAGACCACGTACTGCTCTTGCAAAGGACCCAAGTTCAATTTCCAATACCCACACTTGGCAAATCACAACCATTACTCGTAACTCCAACTCCAGGGGGACCCAATACCTCTGGTGTCCAAGGGTACCTGACCTATGCACAGATACATGCATGTGCACACACACATGCACATAATTTTAAAATATTAAAAATAAATCTTTACCAAAAAAGAATAATCACCATTATTATCTATATATTTTATAGATAATTTTATATTTTTAAAATATATTCTATATTTTAAAAATATTACAATATGAATATTTTTATCATTGTAATTTTCCATCATAATTTTTTATTGACTGTGATATTCTGTTCATTACTACTGAGTCCTTAGACTGTTCTAGTTTTCTACTATGGAAAAATAATTTTGTAATGATAGGTTTAGACTCTCTCCAGTTTTTTAATTACTACCTTAAGACAGACTCCCAGATACAGATCAAAGAATGTGAACAGTTCAGTGTTCACGAGATGATTATGAGATCACTCTTTGCATCAGCTCCCAGCAGCAGTCACTACGTAGAGGGTAACAAACCCACTGCTTCCGGTCATCAGTGGGCCTCATGGCCTTGCCTTCCGTTATGACTAGTGAGACTGGACTCTTCCTTATGCTTGTCTGCTCTGCTTTGTGAATGTTTGTATTTGTGGCCACTTATTTACTACTAAATAGTAAGCTTGGGTTTCTTTTCCTACTGGGGAGTACTCCTGGACTGTTAATAAGGAAAGAGTAGTGTAGATGTCTGCTCCTGTCGTGCCTTCACCACAGACCCAGTTATCACAGAAAACAGATTGCCTGTCTCTTGGTTTTCCCTCATATTTGTGAAATCACTTTTAAAAATCACAAAAGGCCTGGCTTCATCTGTGTGCTCTTAAAGCACTGGGTAATTGCATATGCATGCAGAGTGGGTCCCTGGCAACCACAAAGTACATGTGCTTCATCTCACCAGCTGAGAAATGGAGAGAACATGTTAGTTCCACCCCCCTCAGCACAGCGCCCTGCTGTCCTCTGCAGCCCACGCCCCAGAGTTCTCCAAGGGGACTTCTAGTTTTCACCCTCAGTGACATTTTGGACAACCAAAGAGCAAGGAAGTCTTTCAGGCTACTTATGATTGTCTTTACAGCATCTTAGTGAAGCAGCCTCACACTTCCTAAGAATTTCCTTAAGGTTCATGAAGTAAGGAGCCAAAGGCAGCCCGGCCCAGCTCAGGTCTCTTTTGCGAACTTTATATACAGGCCCCAAGATCAGATGATCCTCTGAGCAACTGCAGTAGCATCATCTACTGTCAGTAGTTGATAAGCTTGCAGGAAAGAGGTGTCAGATTCTGTAAACATTTCCCACTCTCCAAGGATAGCACTTCAGTGACTTCAAACAATGGGCTCTGCCTGGAAAAGCACCTGTACCTGTCTGAATGGTGGGGCTTTGTTAACTCTCTGTAACCACTGAGTGCCTAGAAAGCACACATTCTCCTCCTGGGTTTCCTTGTACCCCTCCCCCTTTCCCCTGTAAAGGTACCTAGTAATTAAACAGCAACCTCTATGAGCATTCTCTGTGTCTTGGATGGTCAGGTAGCAAAGAAGCCTCTACCCTAGTGTGCCCACCCCAGAGTATGCATGCTGAAGTAAAGCCTCGGGCTGTGGTTTAATCATACCTGGTGTAGACCTGCAGGTGTGCTATTTTGAGGCTTTTAAAATTATTGATGTTTAAATGCTCTTTCAAATTTTGAATGTTAAATTTTACTGTGGGAATAAAAATATGATGATCAGCCCTGCTGTAGTTCATTAAGCAATGGTTATTGGTTGAGCTGGGCAGGTCTCTGGTTGCAGAGATGCATGGGAGTGCTTTGGTCTACTTTTGCTCATTTAGAAAACTCCACTCCTCTACCAGGAAGTCATGTCTTAGCTGTTGTTCAGAGACTGTTGGTTTGCTCGGCACAGCTCCTGCTTTACCCATAGTTTGCGTATGAATGAGTGACAAGTAAATTATCATAGTAACATGTTATTTTTATTACTTTACTAAATAAATATCGTATTCTATGTAAAAACTTGGTAGAGGGGCTGGGGAGATGGATCCCTAGCACCCACTAAAGGCAATATAATAGGTATAGTGATGCATATCTGAATCCCAGCACTGGGGTGAGGCGGGGTGACAGATCCCACTGGCTCACTGACAGCTAGTCTACTTGAAACAGTGAGCTCTAGGTTCAGTTAGAGATCCTGCCCCAAAAACTGTGTCAGGGGCTTGAGAAATGGCTCAGCAGTTCAGAGCAGAGACCCTGAGCTAGTTTCCCACCACCTACATCAGGCAGCTCACAACCACCCGTGACTCCAGCTTCAAGTGACCTGACACCACTGGTCTCTGCAGGCATCTGCCCTCTGGTACACACACCCACACAGAATCACACACACAGATGTGTAATTTAAAATAAAATGAGCATTTTTAAAATATGGTAGAGAATGGTAGAGGAAAGCACTAAACATCAGCCCCTCTGGTCTCTGTGTGCACAGATAAGAGTAACAGACCAACACACACACACACACACACACACACACACACACACACACACACACGAGAAAAAAAAAAAACCTTGATAGAAAAATTTCATGTTCTCTTTTTTTAATGTTTTTTATTATTATTAAGAAATTTTCTGTTCACTTTACATACCAATCACAGATTCCCCCTCTCTTTCTTCCTCCCCCCACCCCTGCCTTACCCCCACAACCCACCTCCCATTTCCACATTCCCCAAGTCAAAGTCTCCCATGCCAAGTCAGCAGAGCCTCAGTTGAGGCAGGTCCAAACCCTCCCCCCTGCACCAAGGCTGTGCAAGGTAGCCCACCATAGGCACTGGGCTCCAAAAAGCTGGCTCATGCACCAAGGACGGATCCTGATCCCGCTGCTGGGGGGTGGGGTGGGGGGGGTGGCGAACAGTTCAAGCTAAACAACTGTCTCCCGTATCCAGAGGGCCTATTCTAGTCCTATGGGGGCTCCACAGCTACTAGTCCACAGTTCATGGGTTTCCACTAGTGTGGCTGGTCATCTCTGCACGTTTTCCCATCATGACCTCTACAGCCTCTGCCCACAGAATCCCTCCTCTCTCTCATTGATTCGATTCCTGGAGCTCAGCCTGGCTCCCGGCGGGGATCTCTGCATCTGCCTCCATCAGTCACTGGGTGAAGGCTCTATGATGACAGTTAGGGTAGTCACTAGTTGGTCACCAGAGGAGACCAATCTAGGCACCCTCTCAAGTTCAAGTGGATCAAAGACCTCAACATAAATCCATTTACACTGAACTTCATGTTCTCTTAAAACAGAAAAAATAACAATGGGTGAATGGATAGGTATAGAAGTGCATTAGAATTTTAAATTCTTTTAGAGTGAAGAAAGAGCACATTTGTTTCATAAAACATAACTGGTTTGTGGCAGTTGATACAGGTCAATGCATGTCATATATTTTAAGTTTTTATTACAGTCATGTCCTTTTGGCTGGAAGCAAAAAATTATTTCCCACATGACATTTCTCCCCACTTCCCTATGAAAGCTAGATTATTTATGAAGCTGTGGCTTAGCAACAAAGGAAAGGAAAACTGTCCTTTCTGACCTCAAGTGAAGCAGGGTGCATGAAGAAGTTGGTGCCCGTGTCTACACCGGCTCAGCTGGGAGGGGGTGCCCATGTCTACACTGGCTCATCTGGAACACCACTATGTCTCAGAGCAAATGCACAACCTCCTTGTAACTTGAGTCTCACATTCACGACATTTAGGGCTAAGTCGCTACCCCTACTATTCTATATTTTCCTCATTCTGTGGAAGCAGAGTTTCCCGTCTTACTGCACCCCTTGGCTATGAAATCGCCTGGACTGCTGAATGGGATACACTGGTGTGTTTTAGTGCAGCCAGTTGACTCTTGTTTTTTATTGTTTATCTCTTTCCAGATAGAAACATTCTTTGTCCAACTTTGTAAGAAGCCAGTGAAAGGATGCAGTTTGTAAAGCCGTTGATCTTCATGCCTTTCTAAGGCTCCAAACACAGGATGTTGGTGGTTTCCTGGAATTGTTTCTATCTTAGAAGAGAAATTTTACATACATTTTCATACCTGTATTAAACTCAATTCATAATTTAATAGGCTTAATATGATAATTTAATATTCATATTTGTCTATAGAAAATCTTGCTTTAACGTTTTAGAGCCAAACCACTCAATTAAATATATACTTGGTAAACTTCCATTTGAAAACGTAGCCTGACCAGGGAGATTATGCAAGAGCAAAGATCAACTCCAGTGAGCATCAGGGTGGGCAGTGTCTGAACATCTCAGCTTATTTAAAGTAAAAGCCTTCTTATTTTGTTTTAAACAAGTCACCAGCACACCAGGCATAGTCATATTCAAAATGTGACTGTGACGGCCACATAATGGGTCATTATACAGACATTAAAACTGTCTCTATGAAGAATTTTTAACAACATAGCAAATTGCTGCTTCCATAGTAACTGAGAAAATAGTGTTTTATAGTTTGTTCTCAACTGAGAGGGTAAAAACATCAACATATCAACTGTAGTTTTCTCTAGATAATAGCACTTTTTAAAAAACATAATTTTGTATTAATTCTTTGGGAATTTCACATCATGCACTCCAATCCCACCCATCCCCCAGTCCCTCCATATCCAACCCTTGGAAACCCAAAAAGAAATAAAAATAAAACAAAACAAAGAAGACAAAAAATACAAACAAGAGCCGGACAATGGTGGCACACGCCTTTAATCCCAGCACTCGGGAGGCAGAGACAGGCGGATCTCTGTGAGTTCGAGGCCAGCCTGGGCTACAGAGTGAGTTCCAGGAAAGGTGCAAGGCTACACAGAGAAACCCTGTCTTGAAAAAACAAAAAAAAATAAAAACCAAAAAAAAAAAACCCCCAACAAACAAACAAGAATATCAACCGAAAACAAATGTAAAAAAACAAATAACAATTAAAAAAGACTTTCCCCTCTTCCATCCTTCCTGCCTCTCTATCACCTCTTCGTTCATCTTCATGGCACTGGGAGCTGCAGTGTGTAATGCAGTAGACAGACCGCTTTGTCCAAACAGCTGCACTTGCAAATGTTCATTGTGTAAGGTGGTGTTGGTCAGGTTCACAGCCTCTGGCCAGTACACCATCAGTTCTACATCTTGCTGTTGCCCTGAGTCATGGAGATCCTGTGGCTGTGATTCCACAGGATGAGTCAGTCATGTGCTCCAGTAGGTCATAGCTGAGGTAGATGTTGGGATGCACCAACTCAAAGCCCTGAATATGGGCCTGGGTGGTAGCAGAGTTGGTCAGCCAGGGCCTCTGGGACCACTCCCCTCAGGTGAGGTACAGACCCAGCTCAGCATGGCCCTGGTATTTCAACACATGGTTCAACACATGGTTCACATGGGTCCCTGTGGTAACCTAGGCAATGGACATCGATATAGACCCCAGCTGCAGCAGGACCATGGACCCAGACATGGCCAGCAGCAGCAGCTTGGGCCTGATGACAGCACAGCCCTCTCAGATCAGCATGGGGCCCAGCAGCAGCATGGTTCCAGGACTCCACCATGGCCCCAGGTGGTGGCCCAGGCCCCCAGCAGTCCCATGGCCTTCAATGGTAACAGGAGCCATGGACATCAACACAGCCCCTGACTGTGGCAGGGCCATGGATCCAGACATTGCCTCCAGCCATAGCTTGGCCAGACATCACCATGCCCCTGGGCAGCAACATAGGCCACCCCAATCAATCTGTGTGGTCCCAGCAGCAGCATGACCTTCCGGCACCAACATGGCCTCAGGTTTCAGTCCTGACCCAGACCCAGACATGAGCTTCAGCTACAGCCCGGCCCAGACAATACCATGGCATGGGTGGCAGCACAGCCCACTCAGATCGGCATGGCCCTGGCAGCAGCACATCCTTCAGACCCCAACATGACCACAGATGGCTGCCTAGAGTCCAGGCACCCATGTGGCCTTTGGTGGCAATGTGGGGGGTGGGGGAGCACACGTATGGGCGGTGACTATCAACACAGACCCCCAGATGCAGTAGGACCACAAACCTAGATGTGGTCCTCAGCAGCAGTCCAGGCCTGGATGTCACCATGGCCCCAGGTGGCAGTACAGGCCACTCAGATCAGCCTCGCCCTGGCTGCAGAGTGGCCCTAGGACACCAATATGGCCCCAGGAAAACATTCTTTCCTCTGTTTTTACTTTTAAAAAACTCAGCTAAATTTTTAAATAAAAATTTTAAGTCCAGACTACACTGTGCATCTTTTTTATGGTTGCAATTTTGAGTTCTCCAGTGCCTGTACTCATCAAGGAATGAGTCTACAAAAGGAAGACTCAGATGTCAAACTGCCTCCTTAACCTGAGGCCGCAGCAGCAGGCCCTGGCTCAGCTGTGAGAGTCCAGCAGTATGAGTCATCCTTGAAAGAGTCACAACACAGAATAAAATGATGAAGACAAGAAAACAGGTCTCAGATCAATGAGAAACTACATACAGACTCTATCCCAAGATAAGAGTAGAGTGTTCAGCTCAGTCTAGATCTAGAAGTGATCTTGAATCTAGAGCTGACCACAGAACGGGCAGTTGTACTCATAGAAGTCACGAGCATGAAAGCACATGGTGGGTCTGGGAATTATTTTGATGTATAGGACGTGCACAGAACGGAAGAGAACTTGAGGGCAGAGGTGAGGCCGGAGGCAGAAGAGCAACCACAGCTGTCATTGCAGGCCGCCGGCAGCAGCTCAGGGCTTTGCCCTGTAAGTACCAAGAAGCCATTAGAGACTTAAAGATGCAGATTTACGGGAGCTTTGCAGTTTAGAAAGATTCCTCTGGTGTGGAGAGGGGAAGAGTGAGATGTGAGGACAGATTTCCAGTGGGCTATTAAGCAGAGGCACAAGTGTGAGCAGTGACTGTGACAGGGTGATGGTGAGGACAACTGCAGCTCAGTCCCGCAGCCTGCCGGGTGTGCTGTGTGAAGGAGAGAGAACCCGGAGGAACCCTGGAGGAGGAGGCACTGGACGGAAGCCAGGGTTGACGGCTTTAGTAGGGTGTACACTTTAAATCTATAAATTGAATCGTTCTCAGCTTTCTTTACTTTCCACCTGTCTTCTAGTTCATTCTTTTCTCTTTCCTTCTCTCCTCCTCCCTCCCTCCCTGCCTTCTTCTTTCCCACACATTCACTCAGTAAACTTACAAAGGAAGCCCTTCCTGTAACCAGGCCCTGTCATGTTCTTGCTCAGTTCCTATGTGTCTTCTTCCATCATGGGAGAAAATCACTTTTACAACCACAACTAGCAAGTGTCTCTACTCAGGGAACAGCAAGAGCAGCAAAGACATGGAATGCTTAACTTCTTTTCATATTGCACTGAATAATACATGGTTTTCATATTGGAACTACTACTAATGGCCATTTCCTTTGTAGGTAGTGCCATAATTTCTGTTATATTTCTAAAAGAAAATTTGAGAGCCTCGGATTTACTAGGTGAGTGACCATTTAATTCATCTAATTATAGCACCTCTTGATCAATAAATAAATACTACCTATAAAATTATATACTTAAAATCAGAAAATTTAATGAAATGGTTGCAAATCTCATTTAGGGGTGAGCGTTCTGTATGGGAGACACTGTCTCTTCTCATGTAAAGCTTTCATTTTCATTATGCTACTGCTAGTTATTAGCTATAGCAAGTTGTTATTTTGCAGTATTACTGTTGCTTACGTTGTGATGCTTTTATGAGCATAATAAAATTCAGGAAGAACATCTGTGTTACCTGTTAGACTCTTCTACTTGAAAGTTCATATCTGCATATCATTATATTTATACTGCCTAAAGGAAAAGTCACCAAGCATGCAGGCGTGAGGACCTGAATCAGATCACAGGAAAGCTTAGCTTTGTGGCATGTCCGGAACCTCAGTGCCGAGGAGGCTGAGGAAGCAGAGAGGCTCTTGGAGACTTCCTGAACAGCCAGTCTAGCTGGATGGAAATCTCCAGGTTCAGTGAGATCCTGCCTTGAAAAGTAAAGGATTCCACACCTAAGGCTCAGGGAACATTGCAGAGAAGGAAGCAGAAAGATTGTAAGAGCCAGAGAATCAGGGAGTTTGCTGTGAGGTTGTGTCTCCTAGTACTGTCAGAAGCAACACACATAAAGTCTCACCAACATGACCACCTAAATATGAGCTGAACAAGACCATCAATAGACATGCCAAAGTGGACGGGAAAAGCCCACAAGGCCTCAACCCTACATAAAGAACTATGGGCAACGAAGGAATGCTGAGAGCAGAACAGACTTCCCTGGGGAGGAGCACACCAACTAGTTATCCTATGCTAAGCAGTCAGTCCTGAAAGTATACATGTGAGTGACATTGTACAGACGGAGCAGGCTGCAGTTAGGAATATCTATGTGTATACTTATACGTATGCAATAACAAGTAATAACAAAGAAGCCATGAATTTGAAAGAGAGCAAAGGGGAGTATATGGAAGGGCATCGAGGGAAGAAATGGGAGAAAGAAATGTTGTGACTGTATTATAATCTGAAAAATAAAAAATAGAGGAGACGGCCCTAGAGGAAGACAACCAGAGTCAACCTTTGGTCCTCCACCGTGGGCCATCACAGGCATACACCATGCATAAATAAGCATTTTAAAAATAAAAACAGAGTAAGTTTCTTTCTTTGGGAATATGATTATTAATGGAAATTAACAGTGACATTACTGGTTATAATAAAGTTTCTATCATATAGCAAGGCGCTCTCATATGCACTGTACCTTTTCACTTTTGTGGGAAGATCATTCATGAGAATTATAGATGCTCATGTCTTTTTCCTTGACAAAATCCTGCTTTATTTCTTCTGACATATGGTAATGAATACAGATACTTTAGGCACTTTAAACAAAACAATGCCTACCCTCTTCCAGGGAGTTTTGCTTTGTTTTGTCAATGTGAGCTCCGAATTTGACACCAGAGTTGGTATGTTTAACATTTCTCTCCTGGCCCCTGATCCTGTTTCCCTCGAGCATAATGTCTTGAAAGTGTCTTCACTTTTTCCCTTCCTCTTTGGTTTCCTTCTGCTGGTAGAGTTTTTAGTCAACATTGTCAGATTTTTCATGGTTAAAATGTTTTTCCAAATGCATTCATATGTGATTGTATCATTTCCAACATACTATTTTTATACATCCTTTTTTATATGTTGTGGTTTATGGGATCATTTGGGAAAGTCATATGAAATCAGAAATAAGAACAATCAATGCCTGGGTTTTAAAAGCGAAGTTAGGCTTCATATTATTTTTCGTATTTGTCAAATGTCACAAGGAAACTTCAAATCCTTTCATCCAACACCTGCCATCTTTTGTAGTAATGGGTGGTTACTAACTAAATTCACCCAATTTAGTAAGGTCATATAGATGGCTAATGGAGGATTTCCTGTCTCGACTACTACTGGTAAATTATCTTGACTAATAGAAATAAAAAGATAATTATGACTGAATTCTTGTTCCAGTTTTTTTTCTGTTGCTTGATTAAGATATATATCCCAACAAAGCAACTTTCAGAGAGAGACAGTTTCCCTGGCTCATGATTCCAGGCCACCGTCTGTCACTGCAGGGAGACCACAGTGGAGGAACTTAAGGTAGCCAAGAGCAGAGAGTAACGAGTACGTGCCTGAGTACCACCCCGCTCACATTCTCCACTCTCATACAATTTAAGACCGAAACCCAAAGAGCTGTGTTGCCCACTTTCAGGCTGATTCTTTCCAGTAGTTATAATTAAGGCAGTCCTCCACAGACTAACTGGATCTAGACAGTCCCTCATGGAGACTCTCTTCTTGGGTTGTGTCAAGTTGACAATTAAAACTAAGCATCATTATCCCTAACTATGAATAATTTACCTTCCATGACAAAATATATAAATTGCTGTTGATTGTTTTTACTTTTTACTCTTTGGGGGCCCACCACCCAGCTCCCACATAAATACACATGGAGACTTATTATTACTTATAAATGCACAGCCTTAGCTTGGTTTATTTCAGCCAGCTTTTCTTAAATTATCCCATCTACCTTTTGCCTCTGGGCTTTTACCTTTCTCTGTTTCTGTATATCTTTTCTTAACTTCTTATTCTGTGTCTGGCTGTGTAGTGGGGTGACTGGGTGACTGGCCCCTTCTTTTCTCATTCCTTGGTTTTCTCCTCCCAGATTTCTCCTCCTATTTATTCTCTCTGCCTGCTAGCCCTGCCTATCCTGTCTCCTGCCTTGCTATTGGCTATACAGGTCTTTATTAGACCATCAGGTGTTTAGACAGGCACAGTAACACAGCTTCACAGAGTTAAACTAATGCAACAATAAATAATATATCTTTAAATAAAAAAAATATGTATCATATTGGTGTGAGCTTTTAGAACAGTGGTTCTGAACTCATGCCTTCTGAGTGTGGAGTGGATAAATCTTTGCTTTCAGGTCTACCCTCTACATATAGGTCTGCAATCCTTTTGCTTACTAGGTGCCTCTCAAGTCCTCAACTGCAATTAGAATAATCAAAGCCGTCTTTGGACATTACTAACTGTCTCCTGAGAGGAAAACTCACCCTGACTTGAAAACACTCCTAGTTGTGTCTGGGAAGAGTAGTGTCATTTGAGCTTCTGACAGAAAACAGGGCTGGCACAGACCGGATGTAGGCTATGGAGAAGGGCGTCAGGAGCTAACCAACCAACACAAGAAGTGTGGACAAAGAATGGAAAAGGTGAAGCCAGAGAGCTGGCTCCACAGTTCAGAGCACTTGTTGCTTTTGTGGAGAACTCCGGTTCAAGTCCCAGCGCCCACACAGTGGCTCACAACCATCCACAGCTCCAGTTGCAGTGGATCTGGTGCCCTTTTGATAAGGGCACCAGGCGAGCATGTAATGCACAGATATACCTGCAACCAAGACATTTCCAAACAAAAAAAATAAATAGAAATTTAAAAATTCTTTAAAAGAATAGAAAAGTAAAATTAAGTTTCTCTTTATGCCTGTCCTGGAGCTTCTACCTAAAGAACTAGAGAGAAAACAAATGAAAGTCTTAACTATGGGGAAAGATAAAATAGAAATGCCAATCTATTCAGTGATTTAATTGTTTCTTAAAATCTAAGATCTACTAAAAGCAAAAAATTAGTCTTCCTCCCATGGCTTCAACTTTGCTATGCACTGTGTGGACAGTGTGGTATTATTCTGAGAAACACAAATAATCTCTCCCTATAATTGATATAATTATTATGAACACCATCATTCCTAAGAGCTTTCCAGAAGGTAATACTAAAAATGTAACACAAAGGTTGGGAGCATCTCCATGACCACACATCAAGAAAACGAACAAAATAAAGCAAAGCCTCACAGTAATGCTTGGGATCTTACAGCCTCACAGTAGTGCTTGGGATCTTACAGCATCACAGTAGTGCTTGGGATCTTACAGCCTCACAGTAATGTTTGGGATCTTACAGCCTCACAGTAGTGCTTGGGATCTTACAGCCTCACAGTAGTGCTTGGGATCTTACAGCCTCACAGTAATGTTTGGGATCTTACAGCCTCACAGTAGTGCTTGGGATCTTACAGCCTCACAGTAGTGCTTGGGATCTTACAACCTCACAGTAATGTTTGGGATCTTACAGCCTCACAGCAATGCTCAGGATCCTTTGATGTATGTAAACAGCAGCCAGCATCTTTTAAACTTCTTTTCCAGGTACTATGCTGTGTTTTACATGGAATAGCTTGCTTAAATACAGGAATAACCCGTTTCTAGAAGCAAAATCTGGTTCCCAGAGAGGTTAACCAACTTTCCCAGAGTCCCATAACTGGCAGTTGTCAGAGCAGCATTCTAATCATGGCAACCTGACCAAGGAGGGGCTTTGGTCTAGGAGATGTCTCTAAAGCCATGTGACGTGAGGTTATTTAATAAACTCTTTAAGCCTCAGTTTCCTCATCTTTAAAAAGGAAGATTCTATTACCTACCCCACAGAATTAAATGAATGCATGTATTAAAATTCTTAGAAAAGGGCTTGTCACAAAGTAAGTACTCAAAATGTGAGCCGTTGCCTTCATAACTCCTGCAGCCACGGCTACACACTCAAGAGGAAACGTAAAGTCCCCACAACTTAGTCTGTGGTTTGGTTTGGTTTGGCTGACTTTCTCTCTTTGAGGGGGGTGTCACTGTTAGTTCTTGCCTTTAATGTATCGTTATAGAGGGGAGTGGGGGAGTCATCCATTCCACACCCTTTCCTCAGCAAACAGTGCCTCCAGCCTATATGATCTGGGCTGTAGTAACTCACTTACCCTGGGAAGTCCAGGGAGGGCCTTCCCGCCCCTTCAGTGGTGAGCTAGCTGCTCTACTCTCCTGGGCCTTCTTTGCCTTTGCCTGGAGGAAACACGGTGCTTTCTGTGAAAAGCTAAGAATGCAGTTTTTTTTGTTTTGTTTTGTTTTGTTTTTCCTTTACAGGGACTAAGACCAAACAGGGGAAAGAGTAGCTAGTGGTGTTTTCCTAAAGATTAACATATGTGCATGCTAAAAATTAAATTGACAAAATGTGAGAAGGAATATCATTTATTTTCCCTGCTTCAAACAAATGAAAGTTTGTTTGTCCTGATGGAACAAATGGAGATTTGAGGCCATGTGGAAACAAGCTGAACTCATTTACTGCCAAGTGCTGCTCTCAGGCCGTGAAGCCTTTCACCACTAGCCTCAAAAAATGACCTCACAAAAGCCTTGTCTGAAAAGACCCACCAGCCATTATTGACTCACTGACAGGCTTTGGCCCCTGCTCTGATTCTTAGTGGATTAATAATTTAAAATTATTTTAATGATTATTTTTCCTTTAAAAAAAGCACCAGATTCTTCTCTTCCCTTCACCCAGCCAAAAACTATAGTGCGTTCCTCCTCTCCATCAGCCATCAAAGTGCCACAGCTAACAGTCCATGAGAACCACATTGATTTAGGCCCAGATAATAATCATCAAAATACAAATTATAGTAAACTCCTCACACTCCCCAGAGACCAGTAACCTGATTACTTCAAGTCACCTACAAATGGTTCCCCAAAATTGATAGTGAGACCAAGGCTGTTTATTTTCCTTCTTCTCACCCCTGGTCCAAGATCAGCATGGTTGGGTTCATTCATCTGCAATAGGATCCAGCCAAGTGCAACGCCGTTCTAGTTGAGAGGATAAGCGTCCATTTTGATTTCCCAGCAGCCTCAAGACTGGGAGCCTTTCTGGTGGCAGGTCCAGGACTACTTAAGACTTACTTCCCAGCTAGGACTCTTGAGGGCATCTGCCATGAGCCTGAGGAATCTGGACGAGATTGCCCCCCTAGTATTAACAAATCCAGTTCATTGTGTGACTTCTGGATTTCCAAGAAAGTAATACCTGGACTCTCATCAATCAAGAAATAATGCAGTGCCCAAAAGAATTGTTTGGAGTCAAGTTAGCTGAAGATTTTAAAACTGAAGGCTCCCAGAAGTCAGAAAATTTAGAAAACTGAAGTTTAGAATTTTAATTGAGAAGAGTCATCCGGTAGAGGAGCATCTGCTGAAGAACTGAATACATCTGTCTTCCTTGGCACATTGAGGAGCCAGGGGACAGGGACACCTGGATTCCAGGCTCCGGTCCTTTCACTCTGTTCATGCTTCGTTCCTTCCATAGTGTTCCGGGAGACTGGTAGCAGATCAGTAGCCTCCTGAGACGAAGGCTGAGTTCATAGAAAGCCCATTAAATGTTAAGAATTTTCCCAAGTATTAAATACTCCTCAAAACACCACTTCAGAGCAGAATAAATGGTCAAATGGGTTCAGAGACTAAGATGACTTTGTTGTCTACAGGGTGAGTCAGAAAACATCTACATATTGGTGCACCTGAGAGGTCTTCCCGGAAAAGAACTGCTCAGGTTTCTTTAATCCACCTCTTCCCAAACAGATTTGATGTCTTAGAAGTGTCTGTTGGTGAGGCATAAGTCTCCTTAAACTTGCTATGGGGAGTGCCCACCTGGAATGCTCTCCTAAAGGAAAGTTAGGGTCAAAATAACCTGAAACTCATCCAGCACCTCGGGGCCTCTGCCAGGAGCCTTCTGTGGAGTCTCCACTTGTGCTCTGTGCAGCATGAGGGCTCCACTCAGCAGCGCCCCCTAAGGCAGTCACTGGTCAATGGAATGTAACCGTCAAGAAAATAGATTGCCTGGGTTCCAAACCAAGCTTCCCGCTTACGGAGCTGGAAAACACCAGGCAGAATAGTTCTTCCTTTTCTGATTCATTGTCTTTATTTGTCAAATGTAGGTAGTAAAAAAGATTACACATTATATATTGTATATACTATACACTATAGGATTTATTTATAATATATTTTGTAATAATATAATTGTATAATAGTAAACAATTTGCCCTTATACATATATTTGCTAACTGTGTGGATCTAGTGACCTATGGTCAACTACAGTCCAAAAATGTTAAATGGGAAATTGCAGAAATAAGCAATTTGTAAGTTTTAAATAACTTGTTAAAGTATGTTGCTTTTGTTGCTCTGTTTTGTTGTTATTGTTCATCATTTGCTGTGCCCATTTGTAAATTAAGCTTTATCATAGGTAAATAGATAGTACAGACAGAAGTTTGTACTATGTGAGATTTTAGGCACAGGGAGGCTTTGGGATGTGTTCCCACAGACAGAGGAGATTATTCTAATCATTTCTCACAGATTTGTTATAAACATTAAGTTAATCAAGTGTAAAGCATTTATAATTGTGTGTGTAGTGTGGCTGGTGGTGGTGTACATGTGTGGTCTGTGCACATATGTGTAAATGTTAGTGCAGAGGCCAGAGGAGGACATCAAGCACCCTGCTCTGTCACTCTGTCTGTCCCCTTCAGACAGTATTTTCCACTGAACTAGAGCTGCCAACGAGCCCCAATAATCCTCCTGTCTCATCCCCCACAGAACAGGGGTTAGATGTGTGTGTACAGCCACACTCATCTCTTATGTGGGTACTGGGAACTTGAACTCAGCTCTGAAACTGGACCAACAAGCACTCTACCCACTGAACCCTCTTCCTGTCCCCTTTTATTAACAATAATGTTTTTAGGATTACCACATTTTAATATTGATCACAGTATTACCTTCATGTCAGTCATTCTTGTCTATAACATAACTAGTTTGGAATTTATAAAGAGTATCATCCTCCCTTTCAGGACAGTTGATTTCCCTACTGTAAAGAGCACACATTAGCTTGTGTACGTGCTTTATACATTATACATGTTTATAGGAAGATATCTCATTATTTGTATATTATATCAAGCTACATGGGAAACAGCCCTTGTAGGCTTGTAGGAGAACTGATTTTTTTTTTTGCCAATGTAGAAAGGCTTTTATTAGAGATGAGAAAATGTGTGTGTGTGTGCGCGCGCACACACACACACACACACACACACACACACACACACACACGCACACGCACACACACAGAGTAAGCACACAGAGAGAAAGACCCTCGACAAAACAGACAAGGACTTAGGAGCCTAAAAATCCAGTCTCTCCTCAAAGACTGGGTGTGTTGTGGTTTGTTTGTTTGTTTGTTTGTTTTTGCAGGGAGGGTTGTTTTGTTTTGCTTTTTAAGTCTTTGGAGGGTCTTCCTCCCCAACTTATACTGTTATAAATGCTCCAGGCAGATCAGCCCAGCAGCCCGGTTCCCTACAGGCGGGGGAAAGGCCCATAAAGTCTTTGTTTTAAACCACCAGGCTTTTGTCTCAGATCTGGTAAGTGATCTGCCTATCAAGAGAACTGACTTTCATTTAATGAGAAAATAGAATTACTGTAGGCTAGGGCATGAGGAAGGAGGATGGGCTCCATCCCAAACTGAAGTGTCAAAGGGTTCTGGGGTGGCAAGGAGAGGAATGAGAAAATATTAGATAGAAAGAGACATAGCCGGAGAGAAAGACAGAGACACAGGATAGCTTTGGGAGGGCCCTGAGTCAATACCCAGTCACCCCAAGATTTATTCTAGTGGGCTTTTTATAAACTACCAAGGGGAGAGGCAAAAGACCTCCCCTTTTAAGATCAAAGCACAATGTACAGCCAAGTGTAGACCCTTCAAAACACGTAGTAACCACGTCCCTGGTCAAATCATCTGATTATGCAGCCCTGCTGGGTAAAGCAAGCTCAGACTTTCTGACCTTGATTAAGGCCTTACTAGGGAGCCTCTGTGGGGCCCCACAAATAGACCAGACTCTTCCTGTAGATGAATTTCTGAACAGTCTTAGTAAATAAGAAACATAGAGCCAAATACAGAGGAAATAGTCAAAGAGATCAAAGCAATAGCCATGGCCTCTGATCTCCAGGCAACTTTATTAACATACAAATAAAATATCACATTTCATCACAAACAAAATGTCACCACATCTTCCAGTGGATTCGAGGCTGTTTGTAAGTTATATCCACCACTGAGATGCGGTCAGTGGTGAAAGAAGGTGTGTTTTCAAGTGCAGTATCTGAAAAGGGCTACTTAGACAGCATTTTCTCAGGCTGCTAATTACAGACAAATAGGCACTTTTTAATACTTTTTAGAAGGGCTTGCTCCCCTTACATCCCCTCTGTGGCATCCCTCCCATGCACATCTCTACCCTTAACAGACAGCAATTAGGCTCATGATGGGTTCTGTCTTTACTATGCTAACCCTGGGATTTATA
Source organism: Peromyscus eremicus (assembly GCF_949786415.1). Taxonomy (NCBI): domain Eukaryota; kingdom Metazoa; phylum Chordata; class Mammalia; order Rodentia; family Cricetidae; genus Peromyscus; species Peromyscus eremicus. The sequence continues at coordinate 64,407,954 of NC_081436.1, forward strand.
GCACTAATTCTAATTGGTCTTAATAGTAAAAACCCAGAGTCAGATATCAGGGTGAATGCTGAAAGATTAGAAAAGCAGAGCAGCCAGTCACTGTGAAACTTCTTACCTCTAGGAATCCTCGGACTGAAAGGGCCAAGCTCCTGTTTCCACCCTGCCTTATCACTTCCTCTTTCTGCCCAGCCATATTACTTCCTGTTTCTGCCTCCCAAATGCCATGTGCTTTCCAAGTACTGGGATCAAAGGCATGAGATCCCAAGAGCTGGGATTAAAGGTGTGTACCACCACTGCATGGCCTCTAGTGGCTAGCTCCACACTCTGATCTCTAGGCAAGCTAATATAAGAGTATATATATATATATATATATATATATATATATATATATATATATATATATATATATACTCTTATATATATATACTCTTATATTTGAACAGGCAGGCAGGAGAGAAACTTCCACCTATGGAACTTCTAGACCCTAGTAGATTATTAGAATTCTACAGAGGGGTCCCATCCACCACAGTTACTTCTGGAAGGACTGCCATCAGTGATAGTGATTGAAGTGCCCATTGCCAAGTTTCAAAGTCCAGATCACCCAAGCTCATGGGTTCCAGGAATGAGTGAGCAAGAGCTGGTCATCACGAGATGGACTGCCCTAGCCTCCACTGCGGTCACTTCCATCTAAACTTAGATGATCTAGATATGTGTAGCTCCACTTGTATTCATGGCGTAGAAACAGTCAGATGAGTGTGCCCTTACCTCTCTATCTGTACATGTTTTGATCTTCTCTGTGTTTGGGGAAAACTCCCTGAGGAGGATAGGATTCACCTGGGACAACAGAGTCTGGAGTTACATCCTGTTCTGTCCACTCCCTGGATTTTATTCTCCTTTAAAGATGTGGTACTCACTGGGTGATGGTAGCACAGGCCTTTAATCCCAGCACTTGGAAGACAGAGGCAGGCAGATCTCTGTGAGTTCGAGGCCAGCCTGGTCTACAAAGTGAGTTCCAGGACAACCAGAGCTATAACAGAGAAACACTGTCTTGGAGGGAAAAAAAAAAAGATATGGTACTCTTTAGGGACAGTTTAGTGACTTGTATTTTAATGGGACCAGTTGAGGTGGGGGGGTCAGGGGTTCCTGAATTTTAACATATAATACTCCCCTCTAGGTAACATTTGTGTCAAGAAAAGTTTTAAAGTAGCCATGCTTATAATGAACACCTGTAATCCCAGTATTTGAGAGACTGAGGCAGGAGGAGTTGTGAGTTCAAGCCAGACTGTATTAAAGAATGAGTTCCAAACCAGCTCAGACTACATAATAAGACCCCACCCCAACTGGAAAGAAGGAAAAAGTAAAACTTTAATCTTTTTTCAGTTTGTTTTATCTTTTCTTTTTTATTCAAAGGTATGACACTGGCATTTGCAGGAACATATTTATTGGTGAATTTTGCTCCAAATATGACCCAGGACATCTCAGCAAGAACAGTACAGTATTACTTTGTTGGCTGGCAGTTCCTGGTCTATGTGGTAAGGATTCTAAATATTTTACTGTTTCTGATGTATATTCTCTAGACCACTGGTAGCTACAGTGTTAGAAAACCCATGCAACCCTTTCTTCTTAGCACAATGACTTACAAAGATGTAAGTGTATGTTATCAATACTGAAGGATTTGAGATACTAAGTCACTATTGAATCATCTTCCCAAAAAGTCCTCATTGTGATCAAAGCAGCATTAATTGAGATATTTTATTTGATACAATAGCTGCATCTGGTAAGTATAATGAAAGAATTGGATCAAAACAGTAGGTATATAACTTGCTACAGAATACAGTTAAGACTGGAGAGAAAGATTCTAGAAAGGGCAAGGAGTAGAAAAATTGGAATTGTCTAAGTGGCATTTTCCTAAGAACTAGTTTGGCAAAATACTTGTAAATTTGATAATAAAGAATTGAAGTCTGCAGATTCACATTTTTAGGATCAGAGGTGACCTCAAAAGGTATCTGATCTAGTTCTCTGATGTAGAAAAGATTGTCTTACTCTATCAACTTAGTGTTAAAAGCACACGGTTGACATTTACAGGTTTTATGGGTGAACTTTGCTCCAGGTATAAATCAGGCTCATGTCACGGCAGGCTATGTGACAAGAGTTCTCTGTCTCACTGTCTCTGACATAACCCTGACCCTGGAACACACATATCTACATTTGTTTCTCCACTGTTTCCTTCTTGATTCCTTTCTCTTTTCCTACAGAAACATAGTTAATTTCTGTGTTTTTCAGTGTCCACGTGCTGCACACCATTAATAAACCATCCTGTAGCCCTTCCAAGTCACCCATTCCTCAGCTCCTACCCATGCCTTCCTCGTTACATCTAGTAGATCTCTCTCTCTCTCTCTCTCTCTCTATATATATATATATATATATATATATATATATATATATATATATATATTGCTGAGATAGAAGAAGGGAGAGAGGGAAGGAGGGAAGGAGAAAGGGAGGGAGGGAGGGAGGGAGGGAGGGAGGGAGGGAGGGAGGGAGGGAGGGACAGAAAGAATTCTTGAATTTTGTACAGCATTTACTCCATGCCTATCATCTCCTTGATTTTCTTGATATATTTTACATTTCTTTCCTTCTCTGACTACTCCATCTTGGGCTTTTTGTGGGCACCTCTTCATCTGCCAACTGTATATGTCTACTTACACAATATGTGCTACCAAGGCCTTCTAAAATACTGTTCCGGTTTGTTTTTCTATTACTGCGGTAAACACCATGACCAAAAGCAAGTGGGGGAGGAAAGGGTGTGTTTGGCTTGCAGTTTACGGAGCATGGTTGAGGGAAGCTAGGGCAGGGCTCCAAACAAGCACCTGGAGGTAGGAGGTGAGGAAGGCACGGAGAAGCAGGAGGGCTGCTCACTGCCTTGCTAGCCATTGCTCTCTCAATTTACTTTCTTCCACAGCCCAGGATCACCTGCCCAGGGGTGGAAGTGTCCATATCAGCCATTTGTCAGGAAAATGCCTCCACAGACATGCCCATAGGCCGAGCTGATGGAGGTGATTCTTCAGTTGAGTTTTCCTCCTAGACGTCTCTAGTTTGTGTCAAGGTGATCTATTTCTTCTCAGGCCTCTCCTGACGCTTTGCATTCTGCATTCACTCACTGCTCACTCTTTGCTCACCCCTTCATGAATGTTCCATGGGTTCCTCAAATGCAAATATCAGTATCTGAACTCAGTATTTTGCCCCCAAACTCTCTCATCTCTTATCTTTTCTGTATCAGTCTGTCATATTGAAACCTGAGCTACACATGACTTCTCTCACATCTTGATTCCCCACTCTCCATCCTTACATGTTTCGAAGTCTCTTGAACTTGACCCCTCTCTGGTATTCCTACTGTCATTGTGTTAACCTGAGCGTTCATTGTCGGTTTCTCAGGCCATGCCAGCAGTGTCTTAAGAAGCATGCCCTCCTTGCTCATCATTATCAGTACCATAGCTACAGGCATCACCCTGCCAGCCACATAACTCAGTGCCATTTTGCCTATGGTTCCTCTGCTGGGAAAGTACCCTGCTTCCTCTATCCTATAACTCTATCACCTTCTAGCTCCCTGCAAACCCACCCTCATGGATACAACTCTGATGCAGCCTCTTCTGTGGAAATATTACAAAGCTAGTGTCTCTATTTGCTATACTTTTTACAAGCCACATTATGACCTAATTACCTCTATTCCAGCAATTTACTGCCACGAGAGAATTAATGGTTAATCGGTCAATCAACCAGCCCATCACTCAACAATGGCCTGCCTAAAGAAACACCTGTTTGTGATATGTTGCTAGCCAGGCTCTTATTATCATGGACTTCATTTCTGTGCTGGCTGTCACTTCCCAGCTCTTCCTTAGCTCTTGCCCTTAGTGCTGGGCATTGGGCTTCCCAACTCCAGTTAGCCTTCCTGGGGTCCTTCATACTCTGCCTCCACTCCACCCCACTCATTTTCTTACTTGTCCAGCATCAGAGTCTTTTAACTACCACAAATTTCATCAATCACATCTAAGCACTAGAAGGAGCTTTAATCTCTGATTTATTTCTGTTCTTTATACTTTATTAAATATTTCATGGTAGTGCAGCCTTGAAATCTGACCAGCACATTACAACTTTCTGCCTACAGGCAAAACAAATGCTTCGTCCAGGAGCAAGAAAGTGACATAGCCTAGGGCCAGAAAATGAATGGCCTGAGTTGGATCCTCTGGAGATTAAAGATGCATCAAGCCTTCTTTCCTGGAATAAACTGCATGGTTTAATGATGATGTATCTTGTATTGTTTTCAGTACCAGAGAATACATCTGAAAAGGACAAAACTGCCTTTTAAAATTTTTGCTTTTCTTTTTTTCCTTCATGGTACTGAGGATTGAAACCAGGCTTAGTTAGCACTCCCTAGGCAAGAATTCTACTACTGAGATGTATCCTCAGTCCATGAACTTTTTATTAAACCTTACAGATGGACAAAAATACTCCAAGTTTAATTACATTTTGGTATTTTTCTAAAGATAACTATTTTATATAATATTTTAATCGCTGAGAATTGCATACATGTATACAATGTATTTGGACCATATTCCCCAGTCCTCCCCCAACTCCTCCCAGTTTCATCCCTCATCCCCACACCCTCACAACTAAATGTTCTCAAAGCTAACTCTTAAATTCATTTTTTTACTTACCCATTCAACATAGTATAGTGTAATATAGTATAGTGGAGTGTAATATAGTGTAGTATAGAGTAATGTAGTGTAGTATAGTATAGTGTAATATAGTGTGTAGTATAGAGTAATGTAGTGTAGTATAGTATAGTGTAATATAGTGTAGTATAGAGTAATGTAGTGTAGTGTAGTATGGTATAGTGCAATATAGCGTAGTATAGAGTAATGTAGTATAGTATAGTGTAGTATAGAATAGTATTGTATAGTATAGAGTAGTATAGTGTGCTGTAGTATAGTATAGTATAGTGTAGTATAGAGTAATGTAGTGTAGTATAGTATAGTGTGATATAGTGTAGTATAGAGTGATGTAGTGTAGTATAGTATAGTGTGATATAGTGTAGTATAGAGTAATGTAGTGTAGTATAGTATAGTGTGATATAGTGTAGTATAGTATAGTATAGTATAGAGTAGTGAAGTATAATATAGTATAGTGTAATATAGTGTGTAGTATAGAGTAATGTAGTGTAGTATAGTATAGTGTGATATAGTGTAGTATAGAATAGTGTAGTATAGTATAGTATAGTATAGAGTAGTGAAGTATAATATAGTATAGTGTAATATAGTGTGTAGTATAGAGTAATGTAGTGTAGTATAGTATAGTGTAATATAGTGTAGTATAGAATAATGTAGTGTAGTATAGTATAGTGTAATATAGTGTAGTATAGAGTAGTGTTGTATAGTGTAGTGTTGTGTTGTATAGTATAGTGTGCTGTAGTATAGTGTAGTGTAGTATAGAGTAGTGTTGTATAGTATAGTGTAGTATAGTTTATAGTATAGAGTAGTGTTGTATAGTATAGTGTAGTGTACTATAGTATAGTATAATGTAGTGTAGTATAGTATATGTAGTGTTGTGTAGTATAGTGTAGTGTAGTATAGAGTATAGTATAGAGTAGTGTTGTATAGTATAATGTAGTGTAGTATAGTATATGTAGTGTAGTGTAGTGTAGTATAGTATAGTGTAGTGTAGTGTAGTGTGCTGTAGTGTAGTATAGTGTATAGTATAGTGTAGTGTGCTGTAGTGTAGTATAGTGTATTGTGTAGTGTGGTGTGCTGTAGTGTAGTATAGTGTATAGTATAGTGTAGTGTGCTGTAGTGTAGTATAGTGTATTGTGTAGTGTGGTGTGCTGCAGTGTATATTGTAACCTAGGTAATAGAGAGGAAAGTAGTTTATCATCCTAGGAGAGACTTCTACTTCTGAAAACCATATTGTAATAATGAAAACTATTTCAAAATAAATTCCACACAGAAAAGTTTAACTACTTTTAGATATTTATAAGATAGCATAAAATAAGTCTTTAATAAGTTACAGTGGAGCAGCACTGTTGCCATGAGAGGAATGGATCGATTTTATATTAGTTTGGAATCAAATCCATTTTGTAACTGCATCACTAAGAACTCTAGGAGCGATGGGTTCCAGGCTAAGATCTTTGAGCTGAGTTTTGGGTTAAATCTGTTGTAAATAATCAAAGTTCAATTTTCAGATGTAGCAGATTTGGTGGGTTTTTTTCGGTTGTTTTTTTTTTGTTTGTTTAGTTTTTACAAAGGTCATAATTACATTAAGACTATTCTTTGAGCTGGGTGTGGTGGCACATGCCTGTAATCACAGCACTTGGGAAGGCTAGGTAGAAGGACCACATGTTCAGGGCCATGCTGGGACACACAGAAAGACCCTGTCTCAGCATCACTCCCAGAAGACTAGTTTTTGACAAGCCATTCATCGTTTCTGTATTACACCCCAATTATTCATCGTTTCTGTATTACACCCAATATAACTGCAGCATCTGAATTGCTTTTCAGAACTGATCAGACCAACGGATTAAATAGATAAAGATATTCAGAAGTCTTAATCCGTTTTGCATTTTCCTCAAGGAACTGTAAAGTTATATGCCATACCAGCTCATCTCTCACCCTTCATACATGTAATCACATGGGCCATGGGTGCCTGTGTTATCTCCAGTTCTCTGTTAAGTGGGAGCCTCACCACAACAAGGCCAGGAGCCTGTCCCCTGCTTGGTGTTCTTGTGCAGAAAGGGATTTGAGAAGTCTGGTGTCTGCTGGCGGCAGGGAACATCAGTCTGCTCACCCACTGGCTCAACTTTTCCAAGACCATATGCTGCAGAGGAGTAGTTCTCTTCACTGAAAACTGCCGAAAGTCGAGGCTGAATGGGGTCTCAGGTCAGAGTAGTTTGGAAAGACGCTGCATAGCACAGTCCCTCTGAGGAATCCTTCGTCTGTGTCAGTGAGCTCACAGCTAGTGCCCTTAAGGGAGGAGATGAGTTTAAGTTTCCTCAGTCCCATATGTCCTGCTTGACCAAGAGCTATAGAGCTGTTCCTTGAACAGCACACCTGTTAATGTATTCTTTGCAGCCCACACAGGAGGTACAGCCTAGACCTCGATGACATCATGCTCTTTGACAGGTGGTGGCTGTTTTGCCCACCCAGACTTTCCAATAAACTACTCAAATTGAAACCTCTGTTCTGAACATAAAATCCTTCGCATGATAATCTACACAGTGCTCATTTTCTTTCCTTAAATCAGCAGTGGCAGGGGCCAAACCTATCATTTGAAGTAATTCTATGCCTCAATGCTGATTATTAAGTCTGCAGTTCTGACAAAGCCGAACCAGCACCCACCATCTGGTGCTGTGAACCTGGAGGGAAAACTGTGTTTTTATTAAACATTTCTTCTGTGAGATCCCTTTGCTCCATTGCCTAGATGAACAGCACCATGTGCCTGCAGCAGGGGATGCGCAGTAGAGGGCTCTTACAGAGCAGGCAGAGCCTGTGCAGAGCTGCGGCCTCATCCTGCACGTCACCTATGCAGCAGTCCTGAGTGGGCGCCATTGACTCCTTCACCTCCCAGAAGAGGAGACCAGAAGAGGCTCCTTCACCTCCCAGAAGAGGCATAGAGAGAGGGCTAATAGCTTGGCCAAAGTCAATAAATACCAGTTCAGAAAGTCAGAACTCAAAACCAAGGCTGTCTGTCTCTGGAGGGCACACTCCAACACTTCACTGAACTGCCTATGCAGGATCAGCACAACGGACTACCAAAGATCAAAATGTCTACAGAGAACCTTTTTTTTTTCACATATATTTTTTTTATTTTATAATTTAATTTAATTTTACATATCAGCCACGGATTCCCTTGTTCTCCCCCCTCCCACCAACCCCCCCACCCTTCTCCCCCCCTACCTCCCACCCCCGTCTACAGAGAACCTTAACAGACACTATTTCTGTGAGACAGAAAAAGTCATTTGGATGACTCAGCTTGCAAGAAAGAAAAAGGGTGGGGCTGGAAAGATGACTCAGTGGTTTTGAGCATGTACTGCTCTTGCAAAGGACTTCAGTTCCTAGCACCCATATCAGCTGATTAAACAACCACCTGTAATTCCAGTTCCAAGGGATCTAGCGCCCTCTTCTGACCTCCATGGGCACTCACACTCAAGTGTACATACACAGAGGGGGGGGGAGGAGGGAGAAAGAGATTAAAATGAAAGTAAGTCTTTTTTAAAAAGAGAAATAAAAGATAAACTCAGATTGGTGAAATTCATCTGTTTTGATATGTCATCTCCTAGACTACCATTGACCCCATGTGACCAAAACAATGTATCTAGTGCCATTAATCGAATTAGATTCAAGAACAAATTACAAAACCCCCAAGTGCCAGACATGGTGGTGCACGCCTTTAATCCCAGCACTCTGGAGGCAGAGGCAGGTGGATCTCTGTGAGTTCAAGGCCAGCCTGGTCTACATAATGAGTCCTAGGGTAGCCAGGGTTATGGAGAGGGAGGGAGAGAGAAAGGAAGGGAGGGAGGAGAAAAGAAACTCCAAAACCAACTGTCTTAGTTAGGGTTTCTATTGCTGAGAAGAGACACCATGGCCTCAGCAACTCTTATAAAGGAAATCATTTAATTGGGGCTGGCTTACAGTTTCAGAGGTTTAGTCCATTGTTGTCATGGTAAGAAACATGGCAGCATGCAGGGAGACATGGTGCTGGAGAAAGATCTGAGGGTCTTACATCTTAATCCACAGGCAGCAGACAGAGACTATGTGCCACACTGGGCACAGCTTGAGCATAGGAGACCTCAGAGCCCACCTCCACAGTCACACACTTCCTCCAACAAGGCCACACCTATTCCAGCAAGGCCACACCTCCTAATAGTGACACTTCCTATGGGCCAAGCATTCAAACACATGAGTCTATTAGGGCCATTCCTATTCAAACCACCACACCAACTCAGAAAATTTATCTTGAAGACAATTCCTTGGAAAAGACTTCAGGGACCAAAACCTGAATCAGTTTTCTATGAATTCTGTAACAAATTGTCACACTCAGCAGCTTTAAACAACGGAAATGAATTGCCTTACTGGACCCTGACTAGAATCAAGGTGCCTCCAGGGAGGAATCTGTCACTTGCCAGCTTCTACGGGTTCTCAGCAGTGCTTGGCTTGGTCTTGCCTGGATTGCCAGTCTCTCTGACTATAGTGGCTTCTGCTTCCAGGAACTCACATGCTTGACTCGTCCAGGACCATCTCCCATTTCAGGTCTATAACCTTAACCACAGCTGCAAAGCTTCAATACAATATGCCATAATGGAAACAAGTGTTCTGGGAATTTAGGACATGGGCCTCTTTGGGTAGGGTGGCGTCATTCTGCATTCTGGGGGCAGTATTCTTTAACATGCCCCACATACACAACAGTTTCCTCACCCATAAAATGAAGATAATCATAGTGCCTTATAGCGAGAAATCCACAGGAGTCTGCTTGAAGGGTAAAAGGAATTTATTAGGAAAGAACTCACTAGACAGAACAGGAGAGTTGTCACAGGGTCCTGGAAGGCTGGAGTACTATCCCACACTTTTCTGCCGCCCGAGTCAGTCCACACCATCCAAGCCCGCAGGCGAGAAAAGAGAGCAGCGTACATGCATCTCGGGTTTTAAGGGTCACCCCGAGACCACACCCCGGGGCAGGTGCTTTGAGGTTATAGGCAGAAGAGTTACCTGCTGCACCTCAGGGTCATAGTTAGAACAGACATCCACTACAGCTCCTGTCTCCTAAGGTGGTTGGAAGGGTTGGTAAGTTGACATAAGGAGAGCCCTGACAGCGGTGTACACTGGGCTCACAGAACCCAGTCAGCAATGCGGCTTCTCCATGGGGTGCGGGAACCCATAAAGCCACAGCTGTCTGAGTATGTCAGAGAGAAGTGTAGAAGAGAATGGACATTGTTCATACTGCTTGAATATTTTATCCCTGGGAGCTGTGTGACCTCTTGACACAAGGTGGAACCCAGTGCCACTGTAGTCATTCTTTAGATAATAAGAAGTCATGTTTTATTTATCTGAAGTCTCAGAGATGGGATTTGAGCAGGAGAAATTTCTACATGATTTTTAGAACTAGCTACAACTATCTATATCCTGCCTCACCAAAATTCAGAGTGGGCATGAAGCAGATGTTCCATGCTGTGCTCATGAGGGAGGGCTCTCCATCCCCTGGTAACGAATCCAGTGCTACAGCTCCATCAGTGAGAACTGGATGTCTACACTGAAGAACACTGGGCCAAGAAGGTCTTCCTGTTAACTGTGGAAGGAGACTGAGGCACCCGGTGTTACATGGGCAGCTCTAAGGAAGGAGTAGGGACCTCTTGAGGGCATGAGTAGGGAGCACGTGGAGGGAAGGCATAGGGAGCACTTGGAGGGAAGGCATAGGGAGCACTTGGAGGGAAGGCACAGGGAGCACTTGGAGGGAAGGCACAGGGAGCACTTGGAGGGAAGGCATAGGGAGCACTTGGACAGCTTTTGTAGGGCATCGTAGTTAACAGCCTTGCAAATATGTCCTATACAGAAAAGTGATAATAATTGGTATCATTTACCAGGGAAAAGTTGAAAGGATAATTTAATCTTACATATTATATGGAAAACTTCCTAATTGAGAGAGATCTAGCCAATGGCAGGATCTAGAGCCCAAACAGAAATTTACATTATTTAGAGAAGGATCTATAAGTAAAACTCAATTCTGGAAATAGTGAAGTCCTTAACTCGGTGATTGTTAAAGAAAAGACAATTATTTGTCTAAAAAGCAAATCTTCATATTTATGATTTCACTGCAGAGTACCCCCTCTTTACCAAAAATAACTGTAGGGGTTTCAGGTTTCTTAGGGGTGGCAAAAATTTAAATGTAAAAAACCCCAAACACTGGGAGTTGAAAATGATACTAGGCTTTTCTAACCACAGCAAAATTTTAGACTTTCAGTTTATTGGATATTAAGTCTGTTTGGCAGGAAAGCTGTTTGAAATAGATTTGTGAATTCCATAAATACTCATTGAGTGACCAACTGTGTGCTGGACACAGAGTGACAAACAGAACCAATAAAGTTCCTGTTTTCGTTGAACTGGCTTGGTCTTCCTAGTTGGGAAGACAGAGAAGAAACAGAGCAAGAAACATGCTCAATGATGATAAACAGGCCACAGCAACCTGAAGCCAGGGTATGGCGGGGGACAGGGTGACTCTTAGACATCAAGCCATCAGGAAACCTCAGAGGAGGTGACATTTCAGCTGAGAGTGAATGAGTGGAAGGAACCATTGTGAAGATTGGTGAAGGGACGTTGGGTAATAATGAAGACCTGGAGCAGTGGTTCTCAACCTTCCTGATCTGTGAGCCTATGAAAGTGTTGTTTAACTGTGCTGCAGTAAGCGGAGGAGGCAGGGGAGGGGAGGAGGAAGAGAGAACAAGGGGAAGTGAGAGAACAGAGGCCCTGGCTGGCACAGACTGGACCATCTATGAGGTCTGTGGCAGAAGCTAAACATTGTTACCCAGGAGAAAATTTGATTTTAATATACAATAGATGGAAAGCCATAAGAATTCAAGCAAAAGAATGGCTAGATCTAATTTATATTTTCACTCCCAGTATCAATCTGTGTGAATCTCATGCACAGTTGTTTCTTTTTTTTTCTCCTGTGTCTGATTTACTTATTCCACGTAGTGTAATATGATTTCCACCCATTTTCCTGCATGTTCTTTATAGCTAAGTAAAATGTTGTTGTGTTAATGTACCACATTTCCTTAATCCAAAACTTTAAATAATTCTGGATTGCCAAATGGTAGAATGTTGAAAGGCCAAGGTAGAGTCAGGCAAAGTGGAAGATGGATGCAGCTTTTCCAGGAGACTGGCAGAGGGTAAAGGGGGTGCAGCTGGGAGCCCCTGCAGTGGGCATGGCTACAAAAGGGCCTGGCAGGAAGTGAGGACTCAAGAGTTAAGGGATTGTCCAATTTAGCACAGCATGTCTGCTCAGCGCACACAGGGATGGAAAACAGTTGGGTAAAGGAGACTAGAATGGCAGGGGAGCTGAATCTGGAGAGCTGGGCTTGGCATCACTGGTAGGTGGGTAGTATTCAAGCTCTTTGGTTGACTGAGGGTCTTGGTGCTGCCCTGCATTTACAGTCAGCCCTGGGAACTTCAGTCACCCCAGCCCTCCTGAGAACCATGGCAAATCCAAGCAGATGTTTTGGGCATCTTGTGGGATATATAGAGTAACTCACTCTTTTTTTTTTTTAATCTGTTTCATTTTTAGATTTTAGAAATCCTAGTTTTCTGCATTCTTCTGTATTTCCATAAAAGAAAAGGAATGAAGCACATTGTGATCCTGCTCACCCTGGTGGCACTCCTTGGTAAGAACCTGTTCTGAGTCTCTTCACTGTGCGGAGTCAGGAGGCTGAAGGAAAGTACCTGGGCATGCTATCCTTCCTCACTGTTTCTGTTTTCTACCTCTGCCCCTCAAAAAGAAAGTCCAAATTATACAAACTATAGTTTGCATATCATTTCTCAATTTATACATATTTAATTCTTTTTCAAATACATTTAAGTTTTTTATCTGTTGCTAATTTTTTTCTCCCTGAGAATCTGAAGATTTTTTAAGAGAATAATTGAAAATATTGAAAAGAAGAAACTAAAGAACTCAATGATCTTGCTTCACAAGATCTATCCTGTTTATACTCTTAACTTAAATGTGGATAACATGAAGCGTAAGCATGATTCTTTTAAGTGCTATACTTCCTTCATTCTTTGTTTCTTTTTGTCCCAGTGGCTCCTGGAAAGGTTGAAACCTGGTGCTTAGATAACCAACTGTATTCTAAGGACTTTTTTTCTCAGACCCTTTCATCTCCCATCTCTCCTGATCTTTCTCATACACTTAATATGCCAACACTAAGATAGCTCACACCCCATACTGAGTAACTTCTCTAATACTTTATTTAGAACTCTTCCTTTATCCCCCTCTTGCTGTAAGATGGACCAAACTTAATAGACTGTACTGACATCACTGGAGTAGGTGCACCCCACCCCATTTAGCGAGATGCTGGGCTCCCATCTTTCTACTTCATCAGTTAGTTAGTCCTCTCCTCTGCACTGGAGCATTTGTGTTCATGACACTTATTTTTGGAAACAAATATCCCCTACACAAAACACCATCTGCTGAAAACAGAGGGGGGACTTTGTATTTATTTCAAAAGCAAACAAGAAAAGAAAAAATGTGTACCATATAGAAAAATATTGAAAATAAAAGGAAAGTTGAAATAGGAACATAACAGAATTAAGATCAAGTTGCGAACATAAATGTAAGTGAAACCAGTTTTTTAAAAGAAAGATTTTCAAATTGGACTTCAGAGAAACTCTCAGTTTAATTTTCAAAATGGTTCTGAATTGAATTCAGTCCATGTGCATGGGTACAACTCTGTGTGAGTTGCTGAAATAGCCACACACATACCCACTATCTTCTAGAATGAGTCCTTCCAAAGCCCCCTCCTACTCAGATCTCTACACCTGCCATGATTAGCACTCGGTACTAGGGCAAGGGCCTCCTTCAGGACCAGCTCCCTCTCTGATCAGCCTTGCTAGATGTGAAATGTTTTGAACGTATATACGTATATACTTTACCTAGAACTGTGTAACTTATGCCTAAAGTAGAAGAAAATAGGTATCGTGTTTTACTAAGTTTAAAAATCAGGCAGAGAACATTAAAGATGACAAGCAGAGGCATTCTGAGAAGAAGAGTCTTGTCCAGCTGGGCAAGGTGATGCACACCTTCAACCCTAGCACTTGAGAGGCAAGTGGATTTGAGGCCAGCTTGGAGTACATAATGAGTTCTAAAAGAGCCAGGACTGTATAGTGAGACCCTGTCTAGAAGGAGGAGGAGGAGTAGGGGTGAGAGGAGGAAGAAGAAGGAGGAGGAGGAGGAGGAGGAAGAGAGTCTAGTCCAATGGTACCTCATGTTGAATATGCTATGGGAAAATCTCAGAAATCTACACTAATAGAAAGGTAAGAGGTGTAGGAGACTTCTCTCTGCTCATGGAACATAAAAAGAGATATACAAATGCATTGAGATAGAAGATCTGAATACTTAGTGTTGAACTGGACCCTCTAATATTGAACTACACAAAGTGCAAACCCAGATTGAATTGCAGCATATATATTCAAGATCATTGTGAAAATACTTAATATTAAAACCTATAATTGTTGATTAATACTATGATCATTATTATTGCTAGTCACTAGTGACTTTTACAAGAAAAAAAGTAGTTATGAGAATCATGGGAAGATTTGAAAAATGTATGGTGTTGTATGATTTGAAACACACGTGAAGGGCTGGAGAGATGGCTCAGTGGTTAAGAACACTTGCTGTTCTTCCAGAGGACCTGGATTTGATGGACCTCCTCCTCCTTCTTCTAGACAGGGTCTCACTATGCAGTCCTGGCTCTTTTAGAACTCATTATGTACTCCAAGCTGGCCTCGAATCCACTTGCCTCCCAAGTGCTAGGGTTGAAGGTGTGCATCACCTTGCCCAGCTGGACAAGACTCTTCTTCTCAGAATGCCTCTGCTTGTCACCTTTAATGTTCTCTGATTTTTAACTTATAGATGGCTCACAACCATGTAGCTCCATTTTCAGGGGATCTGATGCCTTCCTCTGCCTTTGCAGGCATCAGCATGCAAGTGGGACAAAATGCCCATACATATAAAATTAAAATTAAAAAACAAAAAAACGCACACACGAGGCAAAGTTGGAGGTGAGTGAGAGGGAGTGGAAGTACATGGGTAGTTTTGTCTTCATTGTTGATCTGATATTGATTGTGTGATAGATCAAAATGTCTGTAATCCTAGTACTTCAGATATGCAAGCAGGAGAATTGGGAGTTCAAGGCCAGAATCATCTATATACTTGAGCTTGAGGCCAATATGAGCTACGTGAGACCCTATCTCAAAAATAAGAAAAAAACACAAGAAACGGAAAGGCAGAGCAAAATGGCTTCCAGTGAGTAGCTGTCTTGCTACTGGTGACATCTGGTGACATCATTTACACACACACACACACACACACACACACACACACACACACACACTTTTTAAAATCTTTTTTCCATTTATTGAAAATAGGTTTTATTTTTTCCTCATACAATATATCCTGATTACAGTTTCCCCTCCCTCTACTCCTCACAGTTCCTCCCCACCTCCCTTCACATCTGGATTCACTCCCTTTCTGTCTCTCGTTAGAAAACAAACAGGGCTGGGCGGTGGTGGTGCACGCCTTTAATCCCAGCACTCGGGAGGCAGAGCCAGGCGGATCTCTGTGAGTTTGAGGCCAGCCTGGACTACCAAGTGAGTCCCAGGAAAGGCGCAAAGCTACACAGAGAAACCCTGTCTCAGAAAAAAAAAAACAAAAACAAAAAAAACCAGGCTTCTAAGGGATAATAATAAAATAAGATATAATAAAGTAAAATATAATAAGATAATACAAAACCCAACCCATCAGAATTGGACAAAACCAACAGAAGGAAAAGAGCCCAAGGGAAGACACAAGAAAGAGAGACTCTGTCATCCACTCACGTGGGAATCCCGTTAAAACACTGAACTGGAAGGCAGACCCATGTCGGCCCTGTGCATGCTTCCTCAGTCGCTATGAGTTCAAATGTGTTCTGATTATGTTGACTTAGAGGGCCTTGTTTTCTTGGTGTCCTCCATCCCCTCTGACACTCACACTCTTTCTGCCTCCTCTTCCACAGGGTTCTCTGAGCCCTGAGGGGAGGAATTAGATGGAGACCTCCATTTAGGGCTGAATGTTCCAAAGTCTCTCATTCTCTGCATAGTGTCTGGCTGTGGGTCTCTGTATTTGTTCCCATCTGCTGCAGGAGGAAGCTTCTCTGATGATGGTTGAGCAAGGCACTGATCTATGAGTAGAACAGAATGGCATTAGGTGTCATTTTTATTGCTACTTTTATTTTAGACCAGTGGCATTTGGGTTTACCCTGTGTTCCCAGGCTATCTATTCTCAGGTTCTTAGTCACCCAAGCAGTTTTGGGTACCAATGCCGTCTCTGGAGTGGGCCTTAAGTCAAGTCAGACATTGATTGGTCACTCAAGCTTGTGTCACCATCACCCTAGCATTTCTTGCAGGTAGGGCACTATTGTAGATCAGCGGGTTTGTAGCTGACTTGGTGTTTACCTTTCTTTTGGTAATGTTCAGAGTACCTTCCTGTGCCAAAGATGCTAGAACGAAGGCGTAAAGGCTCTGTGCAGGTGCCGGCTCCACTTCTCCATGTTCAGTGAGCTGTGTAGGTGTTGTCCTCGGCAACAGGGAGCTGTCACTTGTGGAGAGCTGTTACCTAAGGTTTGGTAACAGCCTGGGTTGTTTGGGGGTTCCTATGGAACCCCTTTGGCCAACAACTCCATTAGGTATAACCCAATCCCAAGACTGGAAGCTTCATTTGATGACAGGAGATGGACAGTTGGGGCTCTGTCTCCCCCATTAGTTGGCGATTTCATTTAGATCACTTTCATATATGTATATGTTTTAGGAAGCTTCTACTGTACTAGGTTTCCAAACTACCCCTCAAATGCCCCTAATTTTAGAGACTTTAATTATAAATTGACAATGTATAGCTATATAAACTTATGGGGTAAAGGGGTGTTATGATTTATGAACACTATTGTAATGATCACACTGGTAGTTAATATATCCATCACCTCAAACATTGACCATTTTTTTTGTTCATTGAGAGCATTTAAATTGTATTTTCTTAGCAATTTTTGAATGTCAGGATAAATCTAGTGAAGGTCTTTTGTTACTTTGGCATGGTTTAGGTTTTGAGTTCTGTTGCACAGTGTAGTGAGTATTGTTAATGACAATCTGTGATCTCCTTTCTTTAAAAAAAAAAATCTGAAGTCTCTATGCACAGTCCTCCCAAGGGTCAGAATGCTGTGGGATCCAGAAACCTCACCCTATTTTTAGCACACTCCAGTTGTCAATGCAAAAACAACTGAAATATTGATGGCTTTGATCAGGAGATGTTAATCTAGTATCTAGTCACCCAGGAATCCTTAGAATGGGATAAAGAACTAAGCGTTAAACTAGGAGAGCCAGAAATCAAATTAGGAATGAGCAGGACGCTGGGAGAATATGTCGTAGCAGCAAAAGGAGTATGTGTTTGTGGTTGTTGATTAAGAAAATAGAGAAAATAGAAGAAAACAATAAAAATGTGTGTCATGAAGACTGACACCATGTGACAGCGTGACTCCAGAAGGCTGTCTGTGAGGCTGTTTCAGAAGCCTTCACACACAGCTGTCAACACACTATTCCCCTTCAGGTGATTTCCACAGAAATAGGCAGGATGATGGACGGATTTATGTTCAGAAAAGTTCACCGCAGCCTCGTTTTAATGTAAGAGGAAAAAGGATTCAGTCTAAATATCCAAAAATAGGAAATTGTCAAAATAAATTATACACCTCATACGAAGGCATTCTTGACAGCCAATAAAAGTCTTTAGAATGCTTCATGTCATAGAAAACACTTGATGGTGATAAAAATAGGTTTCTAAGTGTGTAGACTGTGTGAGTCACGTGCTGTGATACATTCTTCCTTGAAAAAAGTAAAATAATGATGTGCCCAAATGTTGACAAATGACTTGAGGATGAGTACTCAGATGACAGTTGGGGGCTGGAGGGGTGGCTCAGTGGTTAAGAGCATGGCTGCCCTTCCAGAGGACCCCGATTCAATCCCCATCACCCACACGGCAGCTCACACCTGTCTGTAACTCCCGTTCCAGGGCTTCTGACACCCTCACACAGACACACATGCGGGCAAAACACCAATGAACATAAAATAAAAATAAATTATAAAAAAGATGACAATCCTACACAAAGAAACCCTGTCTCCAAAAAACAAAAAAAAAGATGACAATTGATTTTTTTTTCCAGACAAAGTTTCTCTGTGTAGCCTTGGCTGTCCTGGAACTCATTCTGTAGACCAGGCTGGCCTCAAACTTATAGAGCTCTGCCTGCCTCTGTCTCCCGAGTGCTGGGATTAAAGGCGTGACAATTGATTTTTATTTTCCTTTCCAAACTTTCTTGTATTTTCTAATTTTTAAATGAACATATATGCTTTTATAGATTTTTTATTAAGCAATTTTTTATTCATTTTATATACCAACCACAGATCCCCCTCTTATCCCTCCTCCCACCCTCCCCCAGCCTTCCCTCCCAGCCCACCCCCTATCTCCTCATCTGAAAAGGTAAGGCCTCCCATGGGGAATCAGCAAAATCTGGTACATTCAGCTGAGGCAAGTCCAAGCTCCTCCCCCTGCATCAAGGCTGTGCAAGGTGTCTTACCATAGGTAATAGGCTCCAAAAAGCTGGCTCATGCACCAGGGATAGATCCTATTCCCACTGCCAGGGGGCCCCTTAAACAGACAATTGTTTCAAGCTACACAATTGTTTCACTTATGCAGAAGGCCTAGTCCAGTCCCATGCAGGCTCCATAGCTGTTGGTCTAAATTTCATGAGTTCCCATGAGCTTGGTTCAGTTGTATCTGTAGGTTTCCCCATCATGATCTTGATGCCCCTTGCTCATAGAATACCTCTTCCTCCTCTTTGACTAGACTTCTGGACTTCCTGGTGCTCGGCTGTGGATCTCTCCATCTGCTTCCATCAGTTACTGGAGAAAGGCTCTATGATGACAGTTAGGGTGTTCATCAATCTGATTACTGGGGTGGGCGTCCTCCCATTACTATTGCTAGTAGTCTAAACTGGGTCATCCCTGTGAATTCCTGGGAACTTCCCTAGCACCAGATTTCTCCCTATCTCCATGATGTCTCCCTCTATCAAGATATCTCTTTCATTGCTCTCTCACTCTGTCCCTGTTCCAGCTCGACCATCCTGTTCCTTCATCCTCTGCCCTCTATTGCCCCTTTTGCCCCCAGATTACTCAGGAGATCTCATCTATTTCCACTTCCCAGGGTGATCCATGTGTCCCTCTTAGGGTCTTCCTTGTTACCTAGCTTCTGTGGGTGATAATCTGGTTATCCTTTGCTTTACATCTACTATCCACTTATGAGTGAGCACATACCATGTTTGTCTTTCTGAGTCTAGATTACCTCACTCAGGATGATATTTTCTAGTTCCATCCATTTGCCTGCAAATTTCATGAGGTCATTGTTTTTTACTGCTGAGTAGTACTCCATTGTGTATATGCACCACATTTTCTTTATCCATTCTTTGGTTGAGAGGCATCTAGGTTGTTTCCGGGTTCTGGCTATTACAAATAATGCTGCTATGAACATAGCCGAGCAAGTGTCCTTGTGGTATGATTGAATATTCTTTGGGTATATGCCCAAGAGTGGTATCATTGGGTCTTGAGGTAGAATGATTCCCAGTTTTCTGAGAAACCACCATACTTACTTCCAAAGTGGCTGTACAAGTTTGCACTCCCACCAACAGTGGAGGAATGTTCCCTTTGCTCTACCTCCTCTCTTTTATAGATATTTTAATTTAATTTTATCATATTCCCAGTATCATAGATCACAATTGATAGTATCTTAATGATGTTTCCAGCCATCTTTCCTTGTATGCAGAGGTCTCTAATGTACATCACACTGATACTGTGTCACAATTGTGAATTTCAGCCAATTTTCATCAGCCACCCTCCCCTTCCCCCCCCACTCAAGAATAGCAAAAACAAGTACTCTGTAGTGCTTGATAACCAGCCTAGAAATAACTTGAAGAATTACAAAAATAGCAGTTATTCATACATCCAAAATATGATCAGTTATAGAAGTTGGTGGTTTGTTTAGCAGTTTTCTTTTTTTTTTCTTTTTTTTTTTTTTTGGTTTTTCGAGACAGGGTTTCTCTGTGTAGCTTTGCGCCTTTCCTGGAACTCACTTGGTAGCCCAGGCTGGCCTCGAACTCACAGAGATCCGCCTGGCTCTGCCTCCCGAGTGCTGAGATTAAAGGCGTGCGCCACCACCGCCCGGCTTGTTTAGCAGTTTTCTAAAGAATTCTAGTTTGGGGGGTGGGGTGTTGCTTGAGTTTATCTTGAAATTATATGGCAGTTAAGTTAGCTGGCCTCTAAGGTCATCTGTAGCCCTGAGGTTCTAAGGCTATTGGAACAATGTGTTCAATTGCTTCTCCATTAATCAGCCCTCTGGGAGACCTGGCTGGCCAGACCACATGGCTGTAGCCACACTGTGCTCCAGTTTCAGGAGGAAGTTGGGGTCCCTGAGGAGTGACCCGCAGACTTAACCACCGAGTGACATACAGGTGTACAGAGCTTAAAATCCATAGGTTACCTAAAGCCTGACTGGGTCTCAGTCAGATGTGGCAGATCAGGTCAGAAGACACTTTGAGATGGAGTGGACCCAAGTTATAAGATCTCCTGGCTCAGATTGGAGATTCATTTTAGAATTTGCCTCTTAATCTCTGATAATTAAGACTTTTAATTGAAAGAAAATACTTAGCTTGGAAGTGTGCCATAGTATTCTTCAAATTATAGTGAATCTTCAGATTTTGAAAAATACAATTATGGATGGTCTTTACCTACTTTAAACATATTCTTTATATATTTTATATGTTCTTTTTAAAAGCTAAAAAGGGCCGGGCAGTGGTGGCGCACGCCTTTAATCCCAGCACTTGGGAGGCAGAGCCAGGCGGATCTCTGTGAGTTCGAGGCCAGCCTGGACTACCAAGTGAGTTCCAGGAAAGGCGCAAAGCTACACAGAGAAACCCTGTCTCGAAAAACCAAAAAAAAAAAAAAAAGCTAAAAAGGAAAACATTCTGATATATTATGACCCATGTAGACCAACAACAGTAATGCAGGAGTTCTTCCCTTTCACATTGTGTTTGGCTTGTAATTACTTGATTTCATGTAAAAAATTACTTGTGAATTTTCTTCTTATGTGCGCTGTATCTTGCATGTGTGCCTTGCTCCTCTGGGCATGGGTGATGGCCTGAGGCTGACATTGAGGAGTCGTTTTTTCCACCTTTTAAAGACAGTCTCACTGAACTTGAAGCCCGCTGTTGGAGCTAGACTGGCTGACCAGAAAACTCCCGGGATCCACTGTCTCAGCCTCTACCCCACCCCCAGCAGTGCAGTTACAGATGCACACAGCCACAGTTTTTACATCTGTTCTGGGGATTCGAACTCAGGTCCTGTATTTACGCAGCAAACACTTTACCCACTGAGCCATCTGCTCAGCCCCTGCTTTAGAATTTTCTATGGTTTCAGCTGAAGTATGAAATGGTTTGCAACATAATTTCAAAGGATCTGAGACAGAGAAAAAGCTCTGGATTCTATAGAAACGTGAAAAGAAAACACAGGCTGCTTGGCAGTCCATTTTGTAGTCCGTTTTTCTTCATTGATTTCTGGAACCTATGAAAAGTTGTTCCCACCCCGTCCCTCCTCAGCACAGAACATCAGAAGATGTTGCTCATATAAATGTCATATTTATGGTTCAGTCTGAGAAATGAATACTCAGTTCTGGTCCTGGTTCTCTTTATTGTCTTTGTCAGAAAGGGCATGGCACTCACTAATAAAATCTTCGCACAACCCTCAGTAAACTCAGGCTGCTCGGTGAAGCCTTTTGCTTCCTGTCTTCTGGCCTGTTCAGCTTTGGACTTCCCACTGTCGTCTGTCATTTTCCCCGGGAGGCCTCGGCGCTCTGGCCTGTTGCTTCCCCTCATTGCCTTTGCCTTTCCCATCTGAGAGTGCTTCCTGTCGTCTCTGTGGCAGTCTTCCAACAGTTGGGGATGGAAAGTGAGCACCTTGCTGCAGAGTAGAAGGCCCCCGTCCCACGGCAACGCAGTGTGAGCCGCAGAGCCCTGTGTGCGTGCGTCCGCCCTGGCACACACCTTCCCAAACACGGTCCTGAAAGCACAATTGGCACATTAGCCGCTCCAGCAAGTAAACGTCAGATATGTATCTGTACATCGGTCTCCACTATGTATTTTGTTTGTGTTCTTGTCTTCCAGCCTCATTGACTGTGATTTCAGTGAAAGCTGTCTCAGGCATGATCACTCTCTCGGTGACGGGTAAAATGCAGCTCACGTACGCCATCTTCTATATCATGCTTGTCATCATGGTCGCCTCTTGTGTTTTCCAAGTCAAGTAAGTCAGTGTCCACAAAGTCAGCGGGCTTTCAGGACCCCTGGGCCTCTCTGCGCGCCAGCTTAGGTGATAGGCGAAATGGTCTCTGCGCTGGCTTAGGTGATAGGCGAAATGGTCTCTCACGGCAAAGACCTCCGGCTTCTCCACAGCCAGCATGCCTTGCTTTCCTCTTCCACCCAGTGATTAGTTCGTACTGAGAACTGCCTTCGTGTCTTGCACAGTCTGAAGTGAGGCCGCCATCCAGCTAAGTGGGCTCGATGCTTCCCTGATGCTCTTCTGCTTGTAATTAATACCGATCGCACACAGGTTGTCATTAGCAATAAATCAAAGGAGCCGGTCCACATCCAGGGCTTCTTTCTAAATATAGGCAATGCATGAACCCTTCACCTCCATCTCTTAGCTCATGCTCATTAATTGCCCAGAGATGGACGAAACCAGACGTTTGGCCCGGAGGAAAACCCTTTCTCCAGAACTTTGTATCTTTGGCCAGAATTTCCTTCATACCCATGGGATTTAGGAATGATTGTTTCATGTTTCTCTTGGGTCCTAATACTGGTGACATGGAACATTTTTAATTCCTGTCCCCCACCTCCATCTGTTTTAATCACCCTCCCCACTTTTCACATTGTGATTAAACCTCTGCCTGCTGGGCTCTTTTGAGTTATCCAGAGAGTTCACCCCAAAACACTATGCAGAAGCATCTCCCAGTGCCCAGAAGGAAACCAGATCTCAAACTGCTGATGAGGGGTGGGGCTTGTTCTACAGATGGCAGCAGTCTGTCCTGTGGGTAAGTAGATCTAGGGCCTGAGGCAGGAGAGTGACAGGAGAAATCTACTTCCTAAGACGGAGTGTGTTTATCATACTTCACCATTCTATTTCACCACCTCTGTCTTCTGAATTAATCGGTGCTGATGCAGTGCCTTGGGGAATTTAGTGATTAGTGTCATTACTTTATAGCACACTTCAGGAATGTAAAGGCAGACACAGCTAAAGGAAGACTGTATCCTGTCAACCTTATTTAACTCTCTCTCAAAGTAAAAATGTAGTCCTCCACCTTGATTCCCATTAAAATTACCCAAGGTTTGTTTATACATGTACACACACACACACACACACACACACACACACACACACACTAGCTTTGTCCACAAACCTCTTTTTTTTTTTTTTTTTTTAGTTATTCTTGACATCTGCTGTCCTTGCTGGAGAGTGAGCAGATCACTCGCCCTACCTAACAGCAGTACTTTTTGAAACCTCCCAGGTAATGCCCATGCAAGGCACTGCTTTGTCTCTGCCTGAGCAGCACAGCCAGTGTGGGAACTTGAGTTCCTGGGGGTGGCCGGAGCGAAGCTCAGCTCCCACATGTGCTCTGCAGCTGGAGCACCAAGCATTGCTTTTGAAACATTAAACATTCCTTTGCTTCTCTGTCTGCTTTCTTGGCACGTGGCATGTCAGTGGATAGCTATACGTTCCCCAGATATGATATTCCACAGGTTCTAAGGTCTATCCTAATGAATCAGCCCCGGTGTGATACTGGTCCAGCAGCTTGAATCACTTCCAACTCAAACTTCTGTGGCCTCGGAATATGATTAATTGCTTTTCATTGGTACTGTTGTTGGTTTAAACAGACCATAAAACCTGACATCTGATCTCATACATCAGATGCATCGAAGCTCGGACCGCTGATTGGAAGTGCCCTTCCTCTGCACTTCCTCTCCTTTGTAGTTGAGGCTACAGAGCACGCACTTCTTCAAGCTATTGTTAGCGTGCTGCTGAGCGCTGCTGACCTGGAGCCTCAGTAATTGCCGTCTCCTCTAGGTTCCTGAATCAAGCCACAAAGCTCTACACGATGACCACAGTGGTTCCAGTCAACCATGTTTTCTTCACAACTAGTGCCATCATCGCAGGTGAGTCCTGGCTTTCCACGGAAGGCGAAACCACCCCAGCACAAGTACAAGATCTTTTCAGACTCAAAGGAGGAACAAGGAAGCTTTGGGAGTCCATGTTCCCAGCCTCCAGCCAGTGTCTAATTTCCTCCGAGGTCCTTTCCTTTGTGTGGATACTCCCTGGGGCTCTCTGCTTCCTCATGCAGCTCAGCCCTGTTTTGATGGCTCTCACTGACTTGAGAGTTCTAATGACTAGAAAGTGTTTCCTTACTCTGGAGCTCAAATTAGTTTCCTTATGAATTCAAGACACTCACCTTTGCTCCACTTTCTCAGTCTTCTGCCTGCAGCTCCTGCTAATCAAAGTGACAGGAAAATCCTCTCGAGTCTTCCCTGCAGGCTATACACCCCAGTCCCTTGAATTCATCCTCTGTGCCCACATCACCTTAATGAGAGAACAGGGTCCCTGACCTAATTTACCATTGCACAGAGAAGGCCTGACAGACTCCACATTTGCTAGTGCTCTCTTAGAGCTCTTGTATTTTAATGAAAATACCTTTACATTTGCAGAGATATAATGTTAAAAAAGTACAAACTTAAAACTTGGTCCAAACCAAAATGCACTAGATTCAAGTAAACCATGTATAAATTTGATAACAATGGGCCCTGGCTCAATATTATCAAAAATCTCAAGCTACTTGATGTATCTGCTGTTTTCTCGTCAGGCTGCTGCTACAGAACTTGCTATGTAGACCAGGCTGGCCTCTAACTCATCACCCTCCTGCCTCTGCATCCTGAGTGCTGGGACCACAGATATGTGCCCCCAGGCCAATGGACAGGTTCTTGAAGTAATTCATACAGCCTTCTGTTTCCCAAAAAATTGAACCTCAAAGAAATACTGTAAGAAAAGCTTATATCCCAAGGTGTCTATCTTTTTTAGTGTCGAGTGCTTTCTAGTGAAAGTGATAAAAGATTGTATGTTGATGTGCCCTAGAATTATCAGAAAACTAAAATAAAGCAAAAAGAATTACAGGTATGACATACACCCTAATAATCAATATACAGAAAAATGTAAAAAATAATGTAGTTCCCTGAGCAGGTTTTTCAGCTAATAGGGCTGTATATAACATTCAGGACTTTCTGGAAATACTAACAGCTCATCTGATGTTGCATGTGGAATGGAGTGGCAGTGAAGCTTTTCGACGGCCTCTCCTCCCAGCAACGAAAGGTACAGCTGAAAGGTGAAATGGCTATTTTCTTCCTGCCAAGTTAATAAACGTTGGTTCTTATTGCAGTAGCCAGCCTGGACAAGTCTGCCCTGTCACAGGCACCTCACAGGGCTGGGGACCTGGAGCCACTCTCCCAGACTGAGTTTCATGGTATTATCAAGGGCGTTAAAAAAGCTTCTATTCTGATTCTACAAGTCAACACCAAAACCTGAATGACTTGACTTTAGGTGGGCAAAGGACCTAAATGTGCCTGCAAAGAAAATATAAAATGGCCAGCAAGCAAATGACGCTAAACATCAGTAATCAGCAAGGAAAGAAAATGAGATGTCACTTCACGCATCCAGAGGATGACTACTGTTTGCTGTGGTGTTATTTTGTTTTGTTGTGGAGATAGTGTCTCTCTATGTAGTCCTGGCTGTCCTAGAAATCATTATGATACCTCAAACTCACAGAGATCTGCCTGCCTCTGCCTCCTGGAGTGCTGGGATTAAAGGAATATGCCCAGTCAAAGGCGTATTTGTTTATGTATTTTATGTGTATGGTGTTTTGTCTGCATGTGCATCTGCACCCCAGAAGAGGGCATCACATCCCATGAGACTACAGTTATAGATGGTTGTGAGACACCATGTGGGTGCTGGGCATTGAATTCAGGACCTCTAGAAGAGCAGCTAATGCTCTTAACTGCTGAGTAATCACTGCAACCCTCGGGTGGCCACTACCAAAATTTTTTAAAAAATAACAGCAAAGATATGAGACATTGGAATGTTAACTCCTGTACTATTGGTAAATGGAAATATAAAATTATATAGCCATTATGGGAAACAGTATGCAGTTACTCAAAATTTTTTAAATTATTCTACAATCCAGCAATTCTACTCCTGTGTATGTACCCCAAAAATGAACACAAATTTGTAGCAGTAACCATAATAGCCAAAAGATGAAAGCAATCCCAGTATCCATTGACAGATGAGTGGACAGAAAAATGTGATGAGTGCACACAATAGAATACTATTCACGTTTAACAGAAAGGAAATTCTGCCACTTGCTCCAGTGCTAATGAAACACAAGGACATTATTAAGAGAATCAAGTCAATCTCAGAAAGAAAAGGAAAATAGTGAGCCCATGTACTCGAAAGAAACACATGGTGGTTACCAGAGAAGAGAAAATGCTTGGTCAGAATACAGTTTCAAGTCTTCAAAATGAAACTGTTGTCAGATTTGAATATGCAGCAATGCCAATACGTTTAACACTACTGAACTCCATACATAAAAATGGTGAAGATGGTAAATGTTACAATTTTAATGTAGTTTTAAAATAAAAAAAAGTCTCTGCTCTCTAAAACAGAAATTCCATTTCCAGAAACTCATTCTGATGACACAGAAAGCTCAAACACTGGGGGAGGTGTGTACCAACAAGCTCATTACTACTTGGCTGCAGAGTGGGCGCATAGATACAGCTTACATGCCCTTAGAGAAGCTGTCATTGGGGTGCATTGCCTAGATTAACAAAAACCTTCACATGATTAAAGAGAGGTACATCACAGCACAGGGAGTGCTTGGGAAGTGCGCATCCATGTGGAAACATCAGCAGAGTGGATGAGGTTCTTTCTGTAAGTGAGGAGGTGAGGTTGAGACTGAGCTTCTCCTAAGGGCGGGTCTCACCCTGCTCACCATGGTGTCTCTAGTACCTACAGAGTACCTTCTAAAAGATACGGCAAAACTGGCACCCACCACACACACAGCTAGTTTCAGATGGTCTATGATTTAAAGATTTCCTACTTAATAAAAGCTCTGTAAAGTCCTTTGGACCTTAAGTGAAGAAATCATTGGGACTAACTGGAAGAAGTCATTAAACCAGATGATACATGCTTTTCCCCATGGCCTACAGAGGAAAACCAGAGGAAGAAAATGGCAGGAAGCTCCATGGAGAAAAATGGGTCAAGGCAACGCCCAGTTGCCGGAGATTCCTCTATGCCCGTATGGGCATCTGGCCAGACTTACAGAACATAGGATATAGCCAAAGAGATAGCATTGCTGCAGCAGGCAGCCTGGGGCAGGCCTGCCATGACAGTGGCCTCGGCATCCAGCTGGCTTCTCACGATGGGTCCACTGACTCCTGATGAAAACCATAGGTGGAAGACGGTTGCTGGAGTTTTGTTCTCTTGCGTGTTCCACAGAGAGACCCTGGACTGAATAATACAATCCTGTTTACAGTGCTGGGAAAACATCTCAGTAAAGGGCTTTCCACACAAGCATGAGGACCTGAGTCCAATCCCCAGAGCAAACTCACATTTAAAAAAGGGGGTGGAGCTGTGTCTGTGACCCCAGAGGCTGACCAGCCAGCCAAGCCAGGTCGGTGAGAGACCCTGCCTCTAAAAATGAGGTGGATGTTCAGCTCATGAGAAAGGACACAGGTTGTGCTCTGGCCTCTAGCATATGCACACTTATGACTATGCATGCATATGCAAATACATGCACGTATAGACAAAAATGAAATTTCTGCTTACAAAACCTATGTTGGTTTTATAACATTGATAATTATATTAAGCCTACAAGACCATGCAAGTCTTTTGAGTAGCTTGAAATGTAAGAATAGCACACAGGGTCTTTTAAATTAAAATATTGAATATACATTTTAAGGGAAGCCACACATAGAAAAAATATATTTACATGATTTTTTTTTTTGAGATAGAGTTTCTCCGTGTAGTTTTGGTGCCTGTCCTGGATCTCGCTCTGTAGCCCAGGCTGGCCTCAAACTCACAGAGATCTGCCTGGCTCTGCCTCCTGAGTGCTGGGATTAAAGGCGTGTGCCACCGCTGCCTGGCTATTTACACAATTTTTTAAAAAAATAATGTTTGCTATTATAAATGCCCCTGCCCTAAAATTAGCTCTGTCCTCTTCTTATACAGGCATCATATTTTACCAGGAATTCCTTGGTGCTGCTCTTCTCACTGTGTTTATATATCTCTTTGGGTGAGTAAAAGTCTCAGAGGTAAGGTATGTGAAGTTCTATTAATTTTGTATAGGATTTTTGGCACAGTACCTCAAGTATAGAAAATTGGAACATACTACAAGAAACATATTTTTCAACTTAACACTCTACACAGGGCTTTGTGCTCTTGGCTTTGTGGCTTGTGTCCCCCTTTGAGAGTTCTGAAACACTGGGGATTTTCAGTTCCAGCCAAAATCATAAATCCACTGGTGTCTGTGGTTCCTCCGTAGGTGTTCAGTTCTCTGTCAGGCCACCTCTCCCTCGGAGCTCCTAGGTTGGATCACCCAAGTGAAAGGCCGAGGCTGGTAGATTCTAGTCTTAGATGAAGTAGCTTCAGGTTGGTAGCTGCCCTTTTTATCCTAAAACAGCCAGTTTGGCCTTTTCTGGAGACTTGGTGGATGTCACCACTGACATTTGCTGGCAAACCGAGCACCAAACCTTGACGATGTGTTGCCAATGAATAGCTACTTCCATGGGCTCCAGGCACACCCCGTTAATGTTTAGCTGCCTCTTGATCTGCTATTCAGCATGACCATTGTTATGCAAACTTGAGCCTAGTCTATTTTCAACATAGGAAACCATCTATCTTGAAAATTTAATTTCATAAGACATTTGGGCGCGGCCAAACTTCTGGGGTCTGGAAACTATGACTACTCTTATGGCCAAGGACAATGAGAATTCTTAGAAAATTAAAGAATAGCTTGTTTTTCACTTGTGTTGCATGCCAGTAATGGGTCTGGGCATGCATGGATAGAAAATGAGACCTAGTGTCTACCCAAAGGGTTTAGAGCCTGAATTAGCCTCCAGATGGTGAAAACCTGGGGCAGAGATTTATTGGAAACTGCCCAAGTCTTGGTTCTGGGTATAACTCTTACTGGCTGTAAGAATTAAGACAAGTTTGAGGCAGTTTACCATGAGAAATGGGACATACAAAACTCATGGACTTCATGTCATCATGTAAAAGGGTGCAGTTATTTAATGCAATGGCTGCTTCAGTATTCCTGTGTTCTTCATTAGCATGTTTCTTACAGGTGCTTTCTCTCATTCCTTGGAGTATTTTTGGTGACGAGAAATAGAGAAAATGACCATCTACAACAGTCTTTTATTGATTTTGGAAATATTCCTGGTAAGAAAAAATATGTATATTTTTTTCTCTAATTTATAATAGATTGTCCTTGGGCCTGAGATGGTTCAGTGGATACAAGCGCTTGCCACCAGGCCTGATGACACAAGTTTACGTGGTTGAAGGCGATACCCGACCTTACAAGAGTTCTGACCTCCACACACACACACACAGTCATCTTTTTAGAACACAGGGAGAAAATTTACCCTTATAAATTAATCATTGTTGGCACTATTTTAGATGCTAACATAAGAACATAATTTTTACCTCAGGAAATGCATTTAGTGATGAAGCCCAGGGAGGTGTAATGTTGATAATTTATAGATGTCAGTTCTGCACAGAACAATGAGGTTGTTGGGGAAGACTGAGGCAGCTTGTTCCCTGTGATGCCAAGAGTGACCACCACCACCACCAGGACGTGAACACCCTCTTTCCTCACTTCATTCATGCACAATGGGTACCATCTTTCCAATGCTCGTTTCCACTGAGAAACAACCCACCTTGTGTGTGTACAGTACGCACAGAAGCAAAATCCAGAGCAAAGGCAGCCATCCTTACCACCCTCCCACCCTAACTCACCCACCCACTCCTAGCTTTGCTAGGGATTTTGGGTGACCTACAGGTTTCCATGCAATAGTAGAGAAAGTTTTGTCCACCATTCTGTCCATCATGCCTTTAAAGCAAAAAAAAAAAAAAAAAAAAAAAAAAAAAAAAATCACTAAAGTTTCTATAAGATTGAGAAATGAAGACCAAGGGAGTGAGTTTGGTATTCTCTTTGCTATGTGAGCTACCTAATCAAGAGTACTCAGTGATAGGATTGGCATTAGCAGCAGCAATGCTCGTTAGGGCTCATTTAAAACTGATTTCTTTTGTAAGAAATAAAAATGCTGGAAAATAAAAGGGTTTGTTTGTATGTAACTATTTTCTGCTTCACAGAGCTTCCTGTATAGGATCTGCAGTGGCTCTTGGAGCTCTGGTCCATGATGTTTCCTGTGTTGTTGTATAGATAGGGGGAAGACAAAACACAGCGTTGAAAGGTCTGGAGATGAGTGACTAGTTATGTGGCTCTCCTGATTGTTCCAACCTGTCCTCATGCCCAGTGCAGAGTGGGCAGATGTCATGTGGATAAGTGTGTGACCACATGACAAGTGCTAGGAGATTTTTGTGGGCCTTTCCTTCCTTGACGTTTTATCTTTTTCACTGAGAGGGTAACCACATAGTATTTTTTAACGGCATAAAATGTGGCCAGAACTGGAGAGAAATTATTAGGACATTTTTATCTTTTAAGAGCTCAAAAGGTCTTTTATGATTATTATCTCCACAGGGAAACAAATGTTGGACAAAATACAACCAGATTCAAATGGCTTATCCTATGGAACCTTGCCTGATGGAAGTGACTCAACCCGGAGCCAGAGTGGAGAGAAGAAAGAAGCCTAAAATGCCGAGAGGGATGCCGTTGGCCGGTTATTCAATACCACCTTTTTAAAACATTGCACATGTTCAATTTGTGTCAGCAGCTATTTCACGCTGACATGTGTGCACATTCGATTCAGTCCTCTCCCCCACTGTGGACAGTCAGGGCCCTCCTAATCTCTAACAGTCTAATGCTTTCATGGAATGTAACTCAAAGTGCTCCCCACACCCTGCATCTCTCCCTAGCGATCATCTAACTGGCTGTATCTTAATGAGAGCCTGGCTGCTTGAGCAGGATGTCACACAAAAATGTGCACTCGAGATTTGGCCATAGAAGGCATAGGTTGCTCCTCCATGTGGCTTGCAGAATCAGCTTGTTGGCTTCAAAACACTCTCTGCTGCCACAACCTGTCTTTAAAGAAAGGTCTGATGTGCTTCTCTTGGGCATCTTCTACGAGCCTTTCGTGAGGACTTACTCCTTTTTCCCTGTCAGGATGGCAAATCTTCTTTTCAGAAAACCAACTCTGTTAAAATCCTCCTTTGAAAATAAAGGGCCTCTTTAAAAAACAGAATTACAAATGGTATTCTGTGTTGGTATATACCAAAAACTCAAAGACCTGGCTGCTGGCATTTTTTTTTTTTTAAAAAAAGGGGGGCCTATGGGGGTTGGGGATTAGGGTCAGTGGTAGAGCACTTGCCTAGCAAGCACAAGGCCCTGGGTTCCGGTCCTTAGCTCCAGAAAAAAAAGGTGGGGAACCTATGCTGGGCAGTGGTGGTACATACACACCTTTAAACCTAGCACTGGGGAGGCAGAGACTGGTAGATCTCTGAGTTCAGGACTATCCTGGTCTACAGAGTGAGCTCCGGGACAGCTAGGGTTACACAGAGAAACCGTGTCTCAAAAACTTAAGAAAAAAATGGGGTGGGGAGCATTTTAAGACATAAAACGGTGCTCACCTCTGTGGCATATGTACTAAAATTCAAACAGCACATTTTATCATGGTCTTTGTGTTAAGTATGACACACAATTTTTTAAGTGTTAAAAATTTTGCAGCAATGTTTATTTTTTCAATAAAACTCTAGAATGGTAGTATTTTCTCCAGCCTTATGGTCCTATTATATTTACATTGAAATTGAAGGAAAACATGTCATATGCCTTAAGTTGTTACAGACCCTATACTTTATTGGGTGGGCTTCTATGTTTTAGCTTCCAATATAAGTCTCAAAATGACATTTAGATTCTTAGGATATTCATACTACACACTGTTTCTCCCTCCAAGTCCTCTGAAGCTTTGCTATTGTGGAATTTCTTTCTGAATGCTGTGAATATGTGTGGCTCCCATTGGATAATAAATAAAGCAGTTTTGGCCTATGGCAAGAAAGCTTACAGCCCGGCTGGAAATCCAAGCAGATACAGAGAGAAGAAAGGCAGAGTCGGGAGATATACTAGCTGCTGCCAAAGGAGCAACAAGATGCCGGCAGACTGGCAATGCCATGGCCATGTGGTAACATATAGATTAATAGGAATGGATTAATTTAAGATCCAAGAGTTAGCTAGCAAGAAGCTGAAGCCATAGGCCATACAGTTTGTAAGTAGTATAAGCCTCTGAGTGATTATTTTATAAGCAGCTGCAGGACTGTGGGGCCAGGCAGGACTGAGAAACTTCTGGCTACACTTGGCCAGTTTTTCTACAAAAGGGAAATCATGATCAGAGAACTGGGTCTCAGCTCCTTGAATCTGGCTATCGACTATAGCCAATAGAAGAACCTGTGCCTCGTGTGGCTTCTCTGCTTCCCCTTAGCACACTCACTAACATACATTTGCAGGCAGAATCTGTAATAACTTTTATTGTTTGTGCTATACCTAATATTTAAACAATGAGAAAAGAGGACACATTTATTGTAACTAAATAATAAGGTCCATCCTTAATGACACTTTAATCATGCCACCCAGTGTCACTGAAGACTTGTGTTTGTGCATGGCGCTAAACTTGGAGCTAGTGAGATGCTAATCTTAATTGTTTCTAGTCTTTTAATGTTTTATTTATTATAACCTGAACTCCTGACCAAACTGGAATAACCCAAAGCCGATCTCTGACTTCAGATTATTATTAATAGTTCCTGCCACTGTGAAAAGTGTCCCATTAATCTGGATGCAACAGTCAGATAATTAATGACATGTTTTACTGAATGGGTGCAGCACGTTGGCTCTGGGAGGCTCAGCTAAGTTATGTGTCTGGTGCCTTAAACAACAAATTTCTAGTAAATCTTGACATTAGTTTCAAAGATTGGGAAGCAATTAGAACAACGAGTTTTCCTTGAACTAGGACCACGTTCATAGTTACAACACCCAGTTTTGAGCACTGTAGAATTTTGCAGACATAAGCATAACAATAGTATATTGGAACCCTCCAACATTTGCATGAAAGGTTTTGAGAAATGAAATTTATTATTCGGTACAGAAATGCTTTTGAAATCAAGGTTAGATATATTATATTCAGACCTAATTTTACTAACTGTGGTGCACCAAACCAAGGTGGATGGAAGTCTTAGTTTACTGGCCTATAGAGTGTTTCTCTTCCTCTTTTTCATGCTCAGTGCCTGACAACAGCCAAAGCCAACCCACCCCTTCTGGAGTTGTAAGCTGGGAACCTTTGGCCAACATTTGGCTCATCTGACTGTTTGTCTAGACCAAGGATTGGCTTTTTCAGTACAGACTTAAAAAGTAAATATTTGGGGGTTTGTGTTGTCCATATGGTATCTGTCCCTCACTACTCAGCTATTCCATCATAGCACAAATGTAGCCATAGACAATATGTAAACAAGTGAGAATGGATGTACATCTGTAATTATTAACAAACAAAAAAATTAGTAGCCAATCCATGTCTGTAGTTTGCCAAGGCCTGGTCCAGACTCTTTTGCTCTTGCTATGCAACTTTTTTTCTTGTTTCTTGAGCAATGGAGAGCTAAAAAAAAAAAGAAAGAAAAAATTGACACTTCATGGTTTGTGACAAATCAGATGCTTGATATTTATATTAGGATCATTTTGCTTATATAAGAAATAAATGGATTTGTTATGAGTTTATTCTCAGAGTCCAACTTTGTCTCTTTGGAAAGCAGTGATTCTTTTATGGACATCACTAAACAGGCTGGAAGAATTTACCTAGTCCCACGTACCACTCTGGTAATAGCTTTGGGAATTATCTCTCGTAGTCGAGGAGTGCAGTGGTCTCCCCATCTGACCACTTAGTTTAAATGCTTGCTTACCCTACGCTATAACACTCTCATTAGCAAAATCCCTTGAAAACTAATACACCAAAAGATTTTCAAGCAGAGATTAAGAATATATTCTTCACACACACACACACACACACACACACACACACACACACACACACTACCACCCCCACCTCCACATACACATGTTCCATGTACAGCACTGGAGTTTCTGTTCTATTTGTGGAAAAAGAAGGAAAAGAGGAAGATTTCATGGATATGTGCAACCTTGTGGCTATTGAAGAATAATGTGACAATGTCTAAGTTTAGCTCCAAAGAAAGCAGGTATGATGGTGGACATGACTCAGATGAACGGAGATATGAAGCCAAGAACCGCCTGTGTGCTCTGTTTTCCAGGCACACAACACATCCAGGAATAGTGACTACACATGCTTGGCCCCTTTGAAGCCTGCCTCTGGGATGCCAATTTAATAGAAATAAGAAGGCTATGAACACAGCAGTGAGCAAAATGAACCTTCCCAGCACCTGTCCAGTTTGCTTTATGCAAACCCTGGGGCTTGCTATGTAGGCAGTCTTTAAGCAACTGTAAGCCTAATGCACGTGTCTGGCACTTGTCCATCCCTCAACTCAGTCTTTTTTTCTGTTGAAGTTTCACCTTTTCAGGATGTCATATAGCTGGGATCCTACAATATGCAGCCTTTTGAGCCTGGTTCCTTTCATTTCTTAATACACATTTACCTTGCCTCCATGTCTCTCATGTAGTCACCTAGGGAGATTTCTAGGTAAACACCACACATTCCGCACTGCTGATAGCTCCGAGTTGAACTGAACATGATCGTATAAGGAATTGTGAGGCTGCTTCTAATCATTAGACTCATCAACAGCCTGGCTCTTATTATGACCATCTAGAAGCAAAAATTAAAAAATAAAAAAATAATCCACACATACATGGTTTCAAATATAGACCAGTCTGGGGCTATTGAACACATTGCTTTAAAACAGCAATTGTGGTAAATCCAAGGAAGAGCCTTCCCACCCAGAAATTCTTGTCTGTCCCTTTCTTACCAGCCTGAGGGTACCACACAACACGCTGTCCTGTGCCAGGAGAACAACTGGCTCCAGGAGCTATGGCCAAACTAGGAAAACCCCCTTTCAATGTGGATCCTTTATTGAGACTTACTGAGTCCCAACCACAGCAGAAAAGAGGAATATCAACCCCATAGCAAATAAGTGACTTTTCAAGGTACACCCATCTGAGCAAGCCATTGCTAGGAAGTTCACAGAGTCCTGGGCAAGATGCAAGATAGTCTCCGTGTTCCAGCAAGGAACCTCCTTCCAAGGGTGAGCCGCTGCTCTGCTGGCGTGACCAGTCTCCCAGCACACCCACTTCTAGAACCTTCACATGGGAGCCCTGCTCTGCAGGCGTGACCAGTCTCCCAGCACACCCACTTCCAGAACCTTCACATGGGAGCCCTGCTCTGCAGGCGTGACCAGTCTCCCAGCACACCCACTTCCAGAACCTTCACATGGGAGCCCTGCTCTGCAGGCGTGACCAGTCTCCCAGCACACTTCCAGAACCTTCACATGGGAGCCCTGCTCTGCAGGTGTGACCAGTCTCCCAGCACACACACTTCCAGAACCTTTCCTTTGCTGGTTTTAATTTTAAAACAAGCCTCACACAGTTTCTGAGGTTTGGGCTTTCCTCCCCGTGTCCAGAGGACTCTACCTAAGCCTTCTGAACACAATGCACCTACAAGAAAATGAATCAGCTTGAGAGTGCTTGATCTAGAGACTCAAGGCTTAGGATCATTGCCTGATTGTCGGCTATTCATCCAATTACCAAATGACTCAAACTGCCAAATACTCATGAAGCCACTAGATCGAAATTGGTTGCCTACTATTTTTAGTGTGTGTTTGGTTTGGTGTTGTTTTAGAACACTTTTGATTTTGCTTCTTGAACACTGAGCAGAAGGTATAGAGATTTCCCACATAATTCCAGTCCCCACCCTTGCACAGCCCCCCTTTATCAACATTCTCCCTCACATGGCATATCTGGTACCATCAGTGAGTTTATTCCGGTGAATCCTTATCGTGCCTCATTCCTCGTCTCCATTAGGGTCCCTGTTCTGCGTCAGTTTTCTTTTTTTGTTTTTGCCAACTTGCTACAAGCTAGAGCTATCTGTGAGGTGGGAAGCTTATCTTGAGGAAGACAAGCCTGTGGGGCATTCTCTTGATTAGTGATTAAGGTGGAAAGGCCCAGCCCATTGTAGGTGATGCCACCATGGGCTGGTGGTGCTGAATCCTATAAGAAAGCAGGCTGATGCCCCTTTCAGAACAGAGCTGGGGGGGGGGGGAATAGATGGGAGGTGAGAGGAGGGAACAGGAGGAGAGAAGGGAGAGGAAACTGTGGTTGGTATGTAAAATAAATGAAAAACATTTAATAAATAAATAAATATCACTTAAAAAAAAAAAAAGAAAGGAAGCAGGCTGAGCAAGCCAGGAAGAGCAAGCCAGTGAGCAGCACCCCTCCGTCGCCTCTGCTTCAGCTCCTGCCCTGACTTCCTTCAATAATGGACTGCGATACAAGAAGGATAAGCAAAAGAACTTCCCAAGTTGCTTATAGTCATGGTGTTTCATCAATGCAATAGAAACCATAACTAAGACAGTGTTCTTAGAGGTGTGTATTCTGCAACTTGATTAAAGGTTTGGTGACACTCATCCACCATCACAGTGTCGTGCCAAAGATGCTCTGAAGTCCCTGTGCTCCCCCAACCTCCCCACTCAGCCTCTGGTCGTTTTGCTGTCATGGGAGTTTTGCTGTTTCTGGAACCTCATACGGTTTTTCTCATACCATACACAGCCCTTTGAGCCTGGCTGCTTTCATTTCTTAGTATTCATTTATCTTTCCTTGTCCTCTCATGGCTTGGTAATCTATTTCTGCTTAGTACTGAATGAGGTGCCACTGTCTGGATGTACCTCAGTTTACCATTCATCTACCAAAGGACATCTTGGCTGCTTCCAAATCTTGATAGCTTGTAGTCCTTAGGAACATAAAATGAATGAGATATGAAGACCAGCATCTTGGGAGCTTACCACCTAGTTGTGGAAATAGCAACTATTATTTACTGAGTCCACAGAGCCCAGGCAGACACTACGCTTCATCTTCTCTTTGAGTTGCTCATTTTATCCTTACAATTTATCCAGTAGGGAGGCCTTCTCTGCACTTCCCACATTAGAAAACCAGAGCACACAACAGCACAGAGATTACAGTCAGATGAGCTGAGAGTGACACCTAGAGCATGAAATTTAAGGAAGTCATGAAATCTTCCTTTTAGGGTCATGAGAAGGCCACTCCTGTATGTGCAGAACACCAAGAGTAAGTTAGTCCTTAAGTCTAGTCTGGTACACACCCTACTGTGTTCCAGCCCTGCACAGGATTGAGTGACTTGACCAGTACACTGGTCTTACACCCAACACATACAACTCTTTTTTTAATTACTTAGTTTATTTTTCATTTTATGTGCATTGGCGTTTTGCCATGGGTGTCCGGTCCCCTGGGACTGGAGTTACAGACAGTTGTGAGCTGCCGTGTGGGTGCTGAGAATTGAACCCTGGTCCTCTGGAAGAGCAGCCAGTGCTCTTAACTGCTGAGCCATCTCTCCAGCCCCAGCATATAACTCTTATCCTGTTCTTATCACTATTGCTACAATCCCTACATGGCACAATGGCATGTCATAAATGTCTTTCTTAGGGCAATTGAACAGACAACCTGGAGCTATAACAAGAGAAAGGTCACCTAGGTTAAGTGGTCTTCAGAGGAATAGGGATGGTAATAGGCTAGTGCCACAAAATGGATGTTCTCTCTGCAACCTAAAAATAAAGCTCTTATTTGGGGAAAGGTGGGGGAAAGGTTCTCTCTCTCTCTCTCTCTCTCTCTCTCTCTCTCTCTCTCTCTCTCTCTCCTTCTCTCTCTATCCATCCCTTCCTCTCTCTCGTGTAACATAGTGTTTGGTGCACGCATGCATATAGAAGCCCATAGCTGGTACCAGGAGTCTTCCTTGATCACCATCTACCTTATTCATTGAGGCAAAGTCTCTCAGTTGAACCCAGGACTCCTGGACTGGCCTAGTCTGGCTTTGCAGCTTGCCATGGAGAATCCCCATTTCTGCCTTCCAAGTACTAGAATTACAGGTGAGCCACCACGACAGCCCAACATTTACGTGGGATCTGGGGATCTGAGCCCTGGCTCTCACATGTGTGCAGCAGGAGCTTTAACCACAGAGCATTCTCCCTGGCCCTGATAATTAAGTCCTTTAGAGGGAGATCAACCTGGATTACTTGGGTGGCCCCTAAAGTGGGTATCCTTTAAAAAGATAGAAGGGAGGAAAACTCAGACTTAGTCACTTGAAAATGGAGGCAGAAACGAGAGTCTTGAAATCACAACAAAAAGTACCTGGAGCCACCAGAACCTAGAAGAATTCAAGGATGACTCTCTCTCTTTTAGGGACTTCACAGGGAGCACTGCCCTGCTGACCATCAAGCCACCAAACATGTGATAATTTGTTGCAGTGACCTAGAAAATGAACATACAGCTCAACATGGTCTTTGAAGAACCAGGACATAGGAGAAAGCCCCACCAAACAGAGACTGGTAATAGCTCAAAGCGAGCTCGGTATGTGCCTGTCACGTGGGGAAGGCAGCTCCAAAGGCCTCGAGTGGCTGGATCCGGTATATACTAGACTTGAGAAGAAAATGGTGGCATTTGCTTCATATCTAAGAATGCAACATGAACGTGAATATTGTATTAGGACTTTCCTGGCTGAGAGCTGGCCCAGACGGTCAAATACTTGTCGCGCAAACTGGGGGACCTGAGTTCACTCTACCAGCCAATGAACTCCAGGATCAGTGTGATATCCTGCCTCCCCAAAATTGAAAAGAATACTTAATGTTCACCTCTGGCCTGCACAGCATCCACAGATATGAATATTTACACACATAAAAAATAATAGCAAATAACTGAAAAGGACTGCATTAGTCACTTTTCTGGTTGGTATCATCAAGTCCATGCCAGAAACAACCTAAGGAAAAGTTGGCTGGGTTCACAGTTCACAGGTTTTGGTCCAGCACAATGGGGAAGGCGTGGTGGTGGGGGCAGCTCCCCCCCTTGGTGGTGGAAATGTGACCGTACTGTTCCCATAACTACACACATGGAAGCCGAGGGCAGGTCAGAACCAGGAGCAAGGGGAACTTTCAAAGGTCTATCCCTAGTGACCTACTTCTGACAGCCAAGCCTCACTTCTGAAAGACTCCACAGCCTTCAAAATAGATGTTCAAAACGTGGGCCTAAGGGGCCATTTCCGACTCAAACCACAAGGACATTGTCAGCATCTTCAGAAATTCCCTAACAAAACTGGGTGAGACTTCCCATCATCCTTTGGTATTCTCTGTCTGTGTGAGATGGAACAACAGGTACCCTAGAGATGATGATTTGATTCCAAGTGTGCATTTGCAGCCCATCTTTTCTTACCGGAAATGAGCAGCTGTGGCTGGACTGCAGGCTGGATAGTGACTTCTGAGATGGCCCTGGGGAGCACATGCCTCCTCTCCAGAACACGGGAGGCATGGGCACAGTCTCAGGCGAGGAGTCCATGGTGTCGCAGCATGAAGAAGGAAGGGTCAGCAGAGGACCTTGGCTGAAGTTAGAGAGTAGGGGGGATGAAACCAAAGAGCTCAGAGCTGTCAGTTGAGAAGGAGGAAAACACAGCAAAAGAAGCAGAGACTGCAAGCGTTAGGGTTAGGGACTGGGGACAGTGGTGTTTTTCGGGGAGCTACTGGGGACCTAGTCTGGCTCTGGGAGGCCACAGCAGCTCAGCCCCTCACTTCAGAGGTGCTTACAATACCCACTCAGCCCCCAGCCAGTCAGGGGACCACTGGACCCCCAAAAGGCCTGATGTTAAGTGTGGCTTCTCGCTCCATAAAAGTGGGCATTGTCTGAGACTATAGTGCGAACCAGTCGGCGGGAGTCGGCACCAGAGGCAGTATTTCAGGCAAGAAAGGAAAGGTGAGCCTGTTAGTGACAGGAAGCCTTGGGAGACTGCCTAGCTTTATCTTAATGAACACTACTTTGTTAGTTTTTAAAGGCTCAGAGTCACTCATGTATTCATCTAATGACGGCTTAGGTATGGCTAAGCGAAAAAGCGGGTACAGAAAGGGGTGCTGAGGAAATGGGGTAGAAGGGGAACCCTCTTCAAAGTGGAAAGATTACAGTCATGAAAGCAAGCAGAACCGGGGTGCAACAGCAAAAGACCGTCCTCAGTTCCGTCCACCGCGCAGTGCACAGCCGGGTGGGTGCGCCAGCGCAAACCAGAGAAATGAACTAATGAGAGTGAGAAGAGACCCCTTCAGGTAGTACAGTCGTCACGCCCCCACCCCAGCCCCACCCCCACCCCCTGCAAGCCATGCATCCCTGCTCCAAGTTGGGAACTCTAAAACTCTGCCTTCAGACCAGGTGACGTCCCCATCGCCTCCCTCCCTCCCACTGCTAACTCCCCACCACTCCAGGGAGCTTAGCATTCCTGGGCTGTCTTCCCCTCCGGTATGGACACTACCCAGAGCATGACAGCGTACAGGACCTGTAAAGGACAGCACTGTCTCTGGGCGTGGGCACAATGGCCTGGCTGGCCACTCTACAGCCTTGTCTAAAGTGAACCACCTGCTTCCTGCTGGGCTCAGCCCGGCCTTCCAAGGTCTCCACGGAGTAGAACTGCATCCAAACCGCGGCTGAGGAACGACGCCTTGGCTGTGTTTGCTGTTCACCAAGGAGTGTTGTGGAGTCCAGACTCATTTTCCACTGAGTCGAGGGAAAGTAAAGACAGCACCAAACAAAAAATAGCTTCCTGGCACTTCCTGTTTACTCTTTCCACAGAGTCTCCTCTACCAGGGGCTAGAAGCCCCCCTTCCGAGAACACGGAAAGCCATGCTGGGTTTTCTGGGGGTGGAGGGAGGGGGGGTTCTTCCATGTTTCTATCTCCCCACCTTTGTTACACACAAGTTGTTAGTTTCAAGATTCTTTTTTTCTAGCACTATTCAGAAAAAGGCGTGCTACTGCTGGTGTGCCCCTGGTGACCCCACTGTCCCATCTATAAAGAACAGCTAGTTACATCAGGGCTTCTGAATAAGATGAAGGGAGATGATGAAAAGGTGAAAGAATCGGGGAGACCAGGGACCTGTGCCTGGCACCAACACCCCCTTTCCCTTCCCAATAACGTGGGCATGTGACATCAGAGGTAATCCCTGGCACACCCTGGCCAGGCAGGAAAAGCTACCCAGAAGGACAGAGCAAAGGTGGCCCAGACTCAGACGTAACACACACGTGCATGTGTCCTTTCTCATAACCACTGGGATGCCAGGCATGTTTGGACAGAAGGCCTGAGTGACGGAGGAGCCGTTTCTGGGTGGGCCAAGACGACAGGTCTTCGCTGTAAATTGGTGCTTGGCCCTCCCCACAGCCCACACGCTGCACGTGTTGTCTCTGTCCAAAAGCAGTGAGAACGACTTCACTTTCCTCACTGGTGTTTTGCACCACAAGTTAGTAATGGAAAAAACATTTACCCTGTGGCCAGGGACGTTACAACCTATCAACAAAAATGGCTGAGAACAAATCCAAGCCCTCTTAACTGATGGGTTGTTGTTGTTGTTGTT
The DNA here is from genome assembly GCF_949786415.1 of Peromyscus eremicus. NCBI lineage: Eukaryota > Metazoa > Chordata > Mammalia > Rodentia > Cricetidae > Peromyscus > Peromyscus eremicus. The sequence continues at coordinate 64,449,698 of NC_081436.1, forward strand.
TTTTAAATGAATGATTGAAACAGCAAGGCAGACTTATTTAATTTTCATAATTTAAAAATTGACAATTGAATAAATATCTTTCAAAAACCATCAGTATGAAAGCCACCCTGTTCTTGTAAGGAAGAGAAATGAAGCAAAGTCACAAAAAAAGCCAACCAGCTTCTACTGAAGGGAACTGCTGTGAACCGAGCTGCATCCCCCAGGAAAGATACACAGAAGTCCTCCCTGCCTCACACTGCCTCAGTATGTGACCTTATGGAGCGTCTTTAAAGGGGGAACTCTGGTATAAGGGGAGCCATTAGGGTATCCGGTGTGCCTGATGCCCTTACTATTAGAAGGGAGAGGTTTGGACACAGACACACACACCGAAGGTCATGTGAAGATGCACAACAGCACCGTCAACAAGCAGAGAAGTGTCTGAGACCAGCAGTGAAGCAGGGAGCAGGCTGCCCCTCCACCCTCAACAGGGGAACCCCAGTGTTACCCTGATGTCAAGCTTCTAGGCTCTAAAACATGAGATGATAAATGTCTGTTTTTAAGTGCCCTAATTTGTCACAGTAGGTTTAGCAAATTAATACAAGGGCTTTTGTCTCCTTGGGCATTCGTCGGTTGTGTCCGGGAGCGGTGTTTAAGGGTCCACTCTTAAGTGGACACCCTTGCTGGGAGACAAAAGCCCCTACTCCCTCCCACAGTGCAAGCTGAAAACACTGCTTCCCTTCTTCCCAGCCCCAGACAGTTGACACTACGTTCCCAACACTGAAGTAGGAGTTTGGGGCAGTTTAAATGTCCACGAGCCACAGCAGTGGTGCCATTGGACACACGGTTACAGTGGTACCTGTGCCATCACAGTGTCACCAGAAACCAGGCCAGCCAGCCATTTGGCTTTACTTGGACTCCGCCCACTGATTCTGTGGGCTTCCCAGCACTCAGATCTGTGCCAATCAACTGAGAGCCATGCTCGTCCTCGGTACCTCCAACTGTGTGGTCTGTGTATGGTATTATATGTCTGTATATCGTTCATCGTCTGCCTCTACCCCTGCCTGCCAGCTGACCAGCCTCTTAAGATCGGTGATCTTGACTGTTAGAATCACTGATATGTCCTGGTGGTGTTTTAGAAACTTTAAGGTGTTAAACCCAGGGCCTTGTGTGCTAGGCAAGTGCTCTGCCGCTGAGTCACCTCTCCAGCTCCAGTCGAGCTCTCTTGCTATCCCTGCTGCATGAACAGCTCTTTCCTCGTTGGACATTTGGGACCCTCAAAGTCACCCATGAGGGCTGGTATCAACTGCTTCCAAACACATGTTCATATTGATGTTTTGACCTCTTTCCATGAGTCAAAAAATATTCTTCTTTCTTTCTTATTTTCTTTTATCTGTATGGCGTGTGTATTGTGTGTACATGTGTGTGCTTGCTTGTGGATATGTGTGTGGAGGCCACAGATGGATATCAGATGTCTTACCCTATTGCTCTCCTTGTTATTTTTTGAGACAAGATTACTTACTAAAGCAGGAGTTCAGAATCACAGTTAGGCTGTCTGGCCAGTGATCCCCCAGGATCTGCCTGTCTCCACCCCCACCATGCTGGGACTATAAATGTGTGTCACCGTGCCCAGCTTTTATGTGGACATGGGGTTCAAACTCAGGTCCTCATGCTTGTGTGGACCCCCCCCCCCACCATGAGCATTCTTGGTGGCATCTAGAATGGTGAACCCTTTCCTGAACATTTTCCATTTCCTTTGCTCAGGTCCAGCTCCAGACTCACGGAATGTGTTTTTAAATAATAAGACTTGGAAGTTCAAAATTATTACTCAATCCATAGGCTGCAAAACGAATGCCGTGTTAGAGGCATGAAAGCAATGTTAATCTCATACGTCTCCATCAGAGCTCTTGGGTGACCGGGGACTCTGCCAATGAGTGGTAACATTTTTAAAAGAACCCTTCCTCTGAGCAGTAGTTCTCAACAGTGGGCTTAAAATAGCCAGAGCCATGTTGTCAACAGATGTGCTGTCATCCACGCTTTGTTGTTCAGTTACAGAGCCCAGGCGAGGGGCTGAGTGCGACTCTTTAGGGCCCCAGCACTTTTGGAATGGCAAATGAGCATTGGTTTCCACTGAAAGTCACTAGCTGCACCAGCCCCACCAGGAGAGTCAGCCTGCCCTTTGAAGCTTTGAAAGCAAGCATTGACTTCTCTTCTCCAGCTCTGAAAGCCCCAATGGCATCTTCTTCCAGGAAAAAGCTGTTTACACTATTGCTTAGCATAGCTGTCTTCTGGACTTGGCTCCAGCTTCTCCATGGACTCTGCTGACTCCCTTCGCACATTCATGCTGTGGAGACAGCTGCTTTCCTTAGGTCCGGTGAGCCAACTTCTGCTGGCCTCAGCCTCAGCCTCAGCAGCTTCTGTACTTCTGTCAGCCTCCCAGCAGTGCAGAAGAAACCAGGACCTTGCTCTTGGCTGAAGGAATGTTGTCATGCATGCATTCACTTTTAGTTTCCTTCAAGAACTTTCACTTTTGCATAGCAATATGGTGCACGAGGCCCAGCTTTGGGTCTGTCTAAGCATTCTCCAGGCCTTCCTCCTCATTTCTCTGTGAAACTCTTCCGAGATTACTGTAGAATAATTAACTGCCCTGGTTTCAATATTGTTGTATCTTGGGGGGTGGGAGGTAATAGAGAGAGAAAGATAGAGAAAAGCCAGTCAGTGGGGCAGACAAAGACCACAGCACATACAGATTTAACTGGATCAATATGGCAACACTGGAGACACCCCAAAGCAGTTACAATAGTGGTACCAAAGGTAACTGATCCTGGGTCATCATAATCAATCTAGTTCTGAAAACATTGCTGAAGTGTGAGCTCCTACAGGGTTACCATACGCATTTGACTTATCAAAATGTAGTATCTGTGAAGCATAAGAAAGCATGATGTGCTTGTAAATATTTGTTACATAAGTGCATCTCTGAAATCTGTATACATGTAGCTACAGCAGTCACTAGGTTCCCCCATCATCAAATCTTGCCTTATTTTTTTGCCTTAAGCATAATTCCTGGTTGCTTGGTTCCTCTTCCCTCTGCTACCATGGAAACCAATAGCCCAGAAACAGGTTGCTTCTCATCAAGTTGGGCAACATATATTGCACCCCACAGAACACACGTCCTCCACGGCCAGGGTCCAGGAAGTACTAACTTGGCAGCCTAGTATCCTGGATGCAAACAGCTGTAATCTGTAGTACCCCACCAGTTCAGGTGGCCCTGAGATCCCCAGGAGCTCACACAGTGTGCTGAGGGGCTACACTGGTGAGTCACTCTGTCTATGAATGCCTACAGTGACCACACAGTCTTTTCTCAGGGGACTCTCAAGCCATAATGTTCCTGGTGCCTCTTATTGTAGCTGGAGAGTTTTCTCTCCAAGTCCGGCCAAGCCCCAGCAGTGTGACAGCCCATTAATTCTCTTTGTCCTGCCTATACTTCCTGCCTGGCTACTGGCCAATCAGTGTTTTATTTATTACCCAATCAAGCAACACACGTAACATACAGACCATCCCACAGCATCTTATTCCCGTCTTTCTCTCTTCCCAAGCAATTGCTGTCGCAGATAGAGTTCCTACAACGGACAAGCCACATGGTACTCAGCCCTGCAAGTGCCACAGAACTGCAAAGTCATAGTTCTTAGTTCCCCTTCACGCCAAGGAAACTACAGCCCAATGAGGTAACAGCCTCACCTGAGATCACAGAGCAAACAGTGAGGCAGAGAGCCCTGAGCTTTGGAGACACTACCCTGCTGCTAAAACACCCTTCCAAGGCTGTTGTCTCAGCCTTGTGCCTGAAAAGGTTGGCAGGGGACATGTTGGAGCAGACACAGGCACCATGGAAACCCTAAAGTGTGCACTGCACACACACACACACACACACACACACACACACACACACACACACACCAGGTATAGCCACAGAAACATTATAAGTCTAGATGTAATTTTTGAAGGAGGCTGAACTCTGAGTTCCAGCCCTGTGAAAGTCTTTGAGAAATAACAAATAAAAAAATAATCCCATCTCTCTGGAATGACGTAGGTGTGGCTATGTCTAAAAGCAGAGATTAGCTGACCCCAGTGATCCCGCTTAGCTTTATGACCATGATGAACCATCGCTGGCCCAGCAGGCTAACTACTTAGAGCATTATTAAATCTGTTTTTAATAACACGCCATCCCAGGACCAAGCCCTGACCATGACTGCAATAAAGGTTCATCAGCGCTGGAGAGAGCAACCGTCAAGGCGGAGGTGGGAAACGGGAAGGCCTCTTGTTCTGCAGTGTGGGGCTTCTGAGTCAGAGTGCCTGGGGAGGGGTGGGGTGCTGGAGGATTTCTCTCTGTTGAGTTCTGCAGGGTAAAGAAGAAAATAATGGATCCCGTACTACTGCATCAGGCCGACAGTCCAGTCTGAAAACGGCTCAGCAAAGGGGCTTGAGTACCCCACGTCACTGGAGACACGTACAGGCAGTGTGCAGATCACAAACACAGTCAGCATTCTTAACGCGTCTAAGAAGTCAGAAGTTGGGTGCCTTAGGCTGTTTTCAGAAATAGCACCTATGGGGGACAGTGACACTGAATTGAAGATCCAAAAAGGGCTTGGGCATGATCCGCAGAGACTGTGAAACCAGGGTCTAGGAAACCAGAATCTCAGAGATAGTTGAGGAACAGCAAACCTGTGACAGGGTCAGGAAGTGTGGCCAGAGGAGATGAGAGAGGGTGGACCCAAGAAAGCAGCTATACCCGTGTCCAAATGTGAATGTCCAGAAAATCTGGCCAGCTGGCTGGGGCCTCAGTCCTGCTAGTGATGACAACCCCCGCCAGAATCCAGGCCTTTCTGTATCTGATAAGATGGGTGCAGTTCATGTGGAGCCTGCAAGGGCCTGGCTCCTGAGGGTGGGCAGATCGATGAGAGGAAGCCAGCTCAGGGTGTGCTCACTGGGGGAGGTGGGTGACCTGGGTCCCATATCGGTCTACATCGGTGCTCCCACTAGGGAAGCCAGCAGGGCTACAGCGGGTGGGCTCCGAGTGGCCCCGTGGAGAGGCGAGGCCAGGCAGAAGCACACCCGGTTCATGTTCCCAGCAGCCCCAAGCAGGACTGAACATATAAACACACCTGCAGTCCCCTGGGAAAGGAAGGGCTGAGGGCCCCATGTGAGTAGATGTGGCCAGAACTTAGGTTCCTGTCTGCCTGTGCCAGGAAAGCCTGGGGGAAGGAGACCCAGGCGGAGTGCTTACAAAAGATCCCCTGGCCCTCAAAACCCTGCCGCAGCTCCCCAGTTCGCTCCCCCTCCTGCTCGGGGGCCACCGACCCACTTCCCTGCCACTCTCTGGAGCTGGCCCCCTGACGCCTCTTCCACATCCCGGCCTCTACAGCGATGGCGGCTCTGACCGAACACCCTTTCCCTTCCCCGGCAACCACAGGACTCGCCCTTTACCTCCATCAGCTGTCAACTGGTCAGCAAGTCCTTGACTCAATCCTGAGATGACGCTCACCTTCCTGTGTTCCTCACCGTACTTCCGGAAGAAAAATCAGTGTGTCACCCTTGTTCTGTTTGTCTGTTCTCCCAATCAGAGTGTCACTGAGGTGACTCGCAGAGCTGAGTGCCATGTCTCCTCCGTGTCACATGTCTTCTATCACCCTGTTGGTTTTTTTTTCCCCTGTTCTCTTAAAATCTACTTTTTCCCTCTTGTGGTCCACTTTCTAGTTTCACAATGTACCCCCTCCATGTATGTGAATATATAAAATCTGCGTATGAGAGAAGAGAAAGACCCTGTCTCAGAAAACCAGTCAAAGGGCGCCCCAGATTGTCCTCTGGCTTCCATGCACACTGGCACACACAAGATCAATGCTGGACTGAGGCTGCAGGGCCCCCTTTCTAGGGGGCTCACTTAAATGACTGGCTGTTGGTCTCTGTCTCTCGGCATGTGGACTTCTCCACAGGAGACGTGTGCTCGTGCGTGGCTTCCTGCACCACAGACACCAAGGGCCAGGGTACTTTTCATTGTTTGGTTTTGCTTGATACAGGTTATTCATTTATTTTTGTCTTACTATGTATCCCAGACTGGCCTTGAACTCCCAACCCTCCATGCCTTCTAGTTCCAGCTCTGAAATTACGGATGTGCACCTTCGAGTCCAGTTGTAGTGCTCTTTGTCCTAGCCTTGTACATCCCCACCATCACTTCCTCTATATTCTACTCATTACCCAGGCCACTCTTGGATCAGTATGGAAAAGGGGTGTGCATGTACCGAATACCATGAGGACCACTGGGAACCGGACTGGTTTTTGCAGTGTCACACCGTTGCCTGAAGATGGGGCACAGTGGGTGACCAGCAACTAAATCTTATTCACCCGCCTCATCTGATTGGACCTGACATGACAAGAGCCCATCCTACTGCGTTCTCCCTCCACCCACCCGGGCACACGGGCAAGTCCACTAAGATGAGCCGTGGGCCGGCCTCGGTGGGGCTGAGGCAAGAAAATGAGACGCTGCACCAGGGTCTGTGCTGCCGTGTCCTTGGCTCCTCTGCCCATTCGTTCATCTGCTGAATCACTCGCACCGACAGTGTGCGAGGGGGCCAGTGGTGACTCAGATCTCCACCTAAACTTTAGACACACACTTTATGTCCTGGGGGGTATTCCAAGGGCCTGCTGGGAGCTCAGAGGAGAACTCTGTGGAGCTTGTGCTGGGGTAGATCAGGAGGACTTCACAGGGAGGTGTAACTCCACACCTCAAGGGAGGCAGGACGCTTCCCCCAGTCTGTGCAGCCAGAGAACCAGACAGAAGGAGGCCCGGTGCTGTGCCACACCCTCTCACATGGCTGTTCATCAAAGTGGGAGGAATTGCTGGTGCAAAACAAGAGCTCCAAGGGAACCTCGTGATCTCCCGAGCCGAGTCCCAAGGCCCTGGAAGAAGGACACCTTTGTGTCCCAAATACTCACTGAAGCGTCCCAGGAAAGGGGCAGCATCTGGAGGCTCCAAGTCAAGGCTGTTTTTCTTTTTCTCATTTTTTCCTTTAAGGCTCATTTATTGTTACAATTGATTCAAATAGTTTAATTCCCGCAAAGACCTGCCCCCTCTGGTCTCCATGATGTCAGAACACCGTGAGGTAAGCGCCCTGGAGCCATGTTTAACCTTCCCAGCTGAGTCCAATGGAGCCCTGGTGCTGCACCTCAGCAAATATGCAAGCTCCTCGGAAGAAAGGGACCTTGCAAAGACAAGTCTCACTGCTCTCTGTGAACTTCCCGGAACCACCTGTCTCCAGAACCCCCTTGTCCTCAGAAACAGGGAGGATATTTCCAACCCTCCTTTGTCACCAGTGCCTTGCCTGCTGCCCCGATGTCCTTCCCCGTCCTCAGCGCCATACTTGGCTAAGCAGGGGAGTGGAAAGTCCTCAAGCACAGCAGGGTTTTTCATTTTCTAGTACGCTTATTTCCTTGAGTCTCGTTTTAAACACGGGCTGTCGTGCAGGGTCTGTGTTTCTGTGTAGGACATTTCATACACTTGTGTTGGAGCACGATTGGTAGGTATGCACACATGCATGCAGACTGTGAGGTTGTAGTGGAGTTTGCTAGGGCCCTCCAGTGCACATACTTCCTTTCTCAGCCCCCCTGGCCTTTATGTTGGACCAACATGGCTAATTTGGGTGTAAAAGAGATCACCTCTGGATCTGTGCAGGTTGGCTGAAAACACCGTGGAAGTGAAAGCTGTTATTGACTGCATTTTTGAGAGATCTCTCGCTCTCTGTCTCTGTCTGTCTGTCTGTCTGTCTCTCTCTCTCTCTCTCTCTCTCTCTCTCTCTCACACACACACACACACACACACACACACATACACACACACAATGTGGTAGCATGGAGAAGTGAGGTCTTTGAGTGGCAATCAGGTTCAGGTGAGGTCATGAAGACGGGAAGCATATGGGGGAGAGAAAAGGAGAGAGAGAGCAGAATGGTCTAGTGCACACCACACTAGTGTACTTTCTCCGTTTTCTTCAAAGTAGAACAAATAAAGCTTACATTTGGGGGCACATGAAAGGTAGGAAGAGGGCTCTCACCAGAACTAAGTCGGCCAGCACCTTGGTCTTCAACCTCCCAGCATCTAGAATGATGAGACATAAATGCCTGTTACGCTGCCTGTAGCTGGTAGCTTGTGGAATTTTGTCACGGTGGCCAGAGCCAACCAGAGAGAAGCCTCAGGAAGGTGTGTCCTAGATGATACAGTACCAAGGCCGGAGAAGGTTGTCCAAGTCCTACAGGTACGTTAAGCCACTGAGACCTTCAGGTCTGTCTGTCGTGCGTCTATGCATCTATCATCACTTCATCTATAAAATAATGTCTATAATGCCAGGGCACAGGGTCACTGCTGGGCCTGAATTAGGTAATAACTGCTAAAGACAATGTGTCCATTTTCTCTCCAGTAACTCAGTTAAACTGAACAGGTACCCTAGGGATGCCCTGCATACCTGACAGGCTGCAGATGCTGAGCACAGGGACTCTGCCCTCGGGGACATTTCAGCCCAGTGGGGCACTTGTGTGAACTGACACAAACTATATAACATGGTCATTGCGTGACGGGAGTGTACTGTCAGGATGGCGAGGCCAGTTGGAGGCCAGTCCAGCAGCACGGAGAGGAGGAGTTAACTGAGTCAGGGTCGGCCCAGCTGAGAGAGCATGGCTGTGAAGGATGGGATATGTGTAACAATGGATGGCCCTGGTCATTAAGAACATTCCTAAAGGGCGAATTCTCTGAGTCTTCTTTGCTTTGGGGACATGTAACTTTGAGAGAGCAGCTAGGGAAAGTGAGAGTCTCCTTAGATCTTCCTAAAGCAAATTCAAATTCTGATTTATTTTTATAGCTCTAGCATAATGTCCTACTTCCTTCCTCATGGTTTAGAAGGAGCCCTCCGCACAGGGACAGAGAGCTTCTGGGGGCAGCGGCAAATCGTTCGCCTCCAGGTTCCTGAGTGTAGGCCTGGTCTTCAGCTGGAGCTCCACAAACACTGGTTGAATCTAAAGAGACAAACGCCCTGCCGACTTCCCTAAGACACCAGGTAACGTCTCTCGGGGCTGCTAACATCCTCTGTTTCCAGGGCTGTTGCCCCAGCCTGAACCTCTGGGAATGTCACCGTTGGTCCACACTGCCCCCCTGCGGTCATATTTAGGAAATACATGTTCTCGGGAGACCGTTGGACCCCACCTCTTTGACTGATAACGTCTGAGAAAAACTATTTTAGCCTTTGTGTCTTAAGCCTCTATTTGCCAACAGATTGTTAATAATAGGTCACATCTAAAGGGAAATGGCAGGATGTGACAAACCTCTGCCGAAGAGCATGCTTGCTAGGATGATGACAGGCAGATGTTGGATGCCACCCTCTTGCCCTGTTTCAGTGAGTTTTCTTGGTGAAGCATCTTTGGCACTCTTTCTCCAAAATAGGAGATTATACAGCTTACAGAATTGCTATGGGGATTAAAATAAATAGTTCATATAAAGTAAGCTAAACTCGCTGGCAGGCATATGCAAGCACTCAGCAAATATAAACACAAGGCACTCAGGTTTCTGCTATTCTGTCTCAGTCTTGCTGTGAGAGGATGAGGGGACATTAATGCCCCTCCACTGTGCTAACAAGAACACTGAGGATCAGAGAGAGTCAGTGACCTCCCCCAAGGTCCTTCAGTCAGGAAATGCAGGACTTGAAACCCATCTTTCTAGATCTTGCCAGTATCCTAAGCCAGCCCTTGAAAGTCCTGCCCCTGGAGGGCAGACCCGCTGGGAGAAAGTTGGAGAGATCCAAAGAGGAAGACAGAAAGGCACAGACCTAAGTCTAGCACAGTAAACAGCTCACTTCTACTGTGGGTGTGAAATCCTTACTGGGCGGGGCTGGGAGTGTTCTTCCCAACTCCTGGTCCTACAGAGTACCCAGTGCAGCAGGAGGCCCAGGTTCGGGCCCCAACTCTTATACACAGAGCTGCGTCGTGTGGCTGAGTGACTTAGACACATGCTGTCCACTCTCCAGGACACAGCTTCTTCCATGGCCAAGTGAGACAAAGGAGTCAGCAAAACACCTGCCCAGCTGCCCCATCTTGCCATTCCACAATCTGTACCCTTCAGATGCCCCCTAGCTGTCTGGGGGAGAAGGGTCAGCATTGGCCCACAGAGAAACCAGAACTTTGCCCTGGGGGTGTGTGCTGGAGAGGGGTGACAGATGGAAAGAATAACTGTGCTCTATGGAATGAGCAGGAGATTACCCCTAATCCCTCTGGAACTGAGTAACAGTGTCGACGAAGGCCTGGGAGCCAGGCCAGTGATTTATGGGCGAGATTAGAAGACTCCAGTGAGCTTTAGCCTGGAAGACCCATGCTGGGCAGGGCATGAGCAGAGGGTATGGCTCTGGGGTGCCCGGGGTTCAGAAAGAGAATGCCAAGCAGCTACCTACTTTCCCTCAGGGTAGGGGTGGCTGTATGTTATTGTCTTGCTTTTGGCTGATGTTTTAGACGTGAGCAGGCCAATCGGGAGACGTAATCACAGGCCTTTCATACACACACTCCTAACAAGGGTAAGATGAATAGTGTGGGTGGTGCTGGTGTCATAAATATCACCGGCATATCTGGGCAAAGCGAAAGCAAAGAAAATAAATCTATCAGGACTCCAGGGCCATCTTTCCAGAAAAACACCGGGATGAACAAGACCAGATTCCACGGACAGCCCCAGTGCCAAACTCCTTAACTGCCTTCACAGGTCACCAAAGCTTAAGCTGCTTAGGAGCATGGCCACGTTTGACTCACATGTGCATCTGAGCCCTGGATACCCAACCCAGAGCCGCCGTCATGTCTCTGACAGAGAAAGATTGGTGGATGGGCAAGTTCAAAGTGTGTGTGCCTAAGGTCAGCCTGAGCACCCTCCTGAACGGCAGGCTGTAGCTAGAGTTTTCCTGCCTTGCCCACAGTCAGGGCAAATCTTTCTCACCCGCCAGTCCCACAGCCGTTCAAACCCGACCAAGTAAACACAGAGACTTATATTGGTTACAAACTGTATGGCCATGGCAGGCTTCTTGCTAACTGTTCTTACAGCTTAAATTAATCCATTTCTATAAATCTATACCTTGCCACATGGCTCGTGGCTTACCGGCATATTCACATGCGGCTTGTCATCATGGCGGCTGGCAGTGTCTCCCTCACCCAGCTTCCTGTTCTCTCAATTCTCCTCTCTGTTAGTCCCGCCTATACTTCCTGCCTGGCCACTGGCCAATCAGTGATTTATTTATTGACCAATCAGCAACACGTTTGACATACAGACCATCCCACAGCAGCGGGCCAGTCAGTGAGCTTCTCTCCTGGCTGGCTTCCTCGTCTATGAAAGGGAAATCAGAGTCGTGGTCAGAGTGTACTAAATGGAACACGACATAGAAAGCCCTAAGGGGGTATCACATGCCCAGTGTCCCGCTTTTGACAGTATAGTGACTGAATGAGGTCGCTGGGGGCCTTACAGATCCACTCCACACACCAAGCTGGCAGGACTAGTGTTTTTGTTTCCCCACGGAGAGTGAGAGAAGATGAAGTGCCCCAGGGGGCTACATGAAAAAGGTCTCATGCTGGGTGCGGGGTCTCTTACTCAAGGCCATGTTCCAGCTTGTCTCTGTGGTCACTACAGTTTGGTGGATACTCCCACCTGACTTACAAAAATGTGCCTACATTCTACCTGGGACCTTGGAGGAGGCTCAGATCACAGCCACCTCCTTCCCAGACTCTGGGGGTAGTGGGGGTGGGGAGCAGAGCCAAGCAGCTGAATGTGAGTGGAGCTGGCCCTAGAAAAGGAAAACTCCAGACCCCAAGGCTGGTTGGCCCCATGCCCAGAGCCAGCTTCTGGGACTGCTGCACAACCCCCATGTGGAAGAAAGAGCAGGTGAATGTGTAACCTGTCAGGACCCAAGCTCTTCCCTGGCTGAGAAGTGGCTCCTACCTTCCCCCTTTCAAAGACAGGGCCCACAGACACCTGACTGAGTGGGCTCGGGGAAGCAGGGGGCATGAGGTCTGAGGACTCCATCCAGCCATGCCTTCTGAGGCAATCTTTGTTCTGGTTTGGGGCCTCTTGCTGCTTCTTAGCGTCCGGCCTGGCTGGTCTCCCTCTCCCTCAGGTGGTCTACACGCCTGGACAGTTGTTGACTCACCCACTGAGTTTTTCCTGTCATGAGGGCCAAACCTTCACAGATGATCAGTCAAGACTCCCAGAGCTGGCGACTGAAGGAAGCTCTTAGTATCCATGCAGACTTCTGGGAACGTGGTGCAGTTGGCTAACACGACTCCAGCATTGGATGACCAGACACTACAGACAATGACATTTTGCTCAGTAGCAACACCAAAGAGTCTAGACCCTGCCACTGAGACCTGAGTCTCCTAGCACCTAAAAATCTGGCTATCCCAGTCCACCAGAACTTACTCAGTCGGGTCCCAGTGTGGGGAGCCATGGGAGCTACATGGCTTAGGAAAGCCTGCAAGATGCTGGGAAAGGACCAGAATCTTCAACAGCCAGCAGCTAGAAACCAAGGCTCACCATGGAGTAGGGGTGGGAAAAGGCACACAGTGGTCCTCAGCCCCTGGGTTTAAAAAAAAAAAATCTTGCCTTGATTTCTAACACCCCAAGAGGTGACAAGAATGGCATTTAAAGTAGTCGATGGCCCAGAAGTAGAAAACACTCAGAAGATAGTCTAGCCTGGGGATTCTGACACCACCCCACAAAATCACCCTGGGAGCTAACAAAACCACGAACTGCAGGCCACCCACAGGCCTGGCGCAGCTGGACTCTCCGGGGCTGATGCTCAGAAATGTGTGCCTCTGGCACGTGCCCAGAGCTCTGGTGATAGCTGGGCGGTATGATAGCAATGTTTGGACACCTGGGGTTCTGTGAAGAGCCCGGAACATTCCTGCCCATGGGAATGTTCAGTGATTTTGTTCAGATGCTGAATCTCCCCCAGGTCTCGGACAGTACCTGAGATTCTAAGTTCCTGTTGCTGAGGCTGCTGGTCTCAGGGACACACGCCAATCAAACTGTTCTCTAATAGCTTTCTTCTTCCTGAGAAACAGAAAAAAAGCCCAGAGCAGGGAGAGAAGAAAATGAGGTGACGGGAAGCTGCCAGCAGCTGGGTAACAATGAATGATGGACAGCTAGCCAAGGCCAGCAGGGCAACTCCATTCATCATTTCCTGACCAGGTGACAGTCCAGGGCCTTGCTCCCTAATGACAATGTGAATATGCAATGGGAAGTATGGACCTGAATACAGCTCTGCATCTGGCAAAATGGACATTAGAGTGTACATGCCAGCTGCTGAGGCTTGTTCCAGAGTGCACATCAGGAACACACACACACACACACACACACACACACACACACACACACACACTGGAATAGCTCTGCAAAAGCTGCAACAGGACACAGTCATCCTGACCTGGAGGGCCCTGGCTCATGTTTTCCTGACCCACTTTTGGTCAGCTTTTTCTGTAGCAATGTCTTGGGAACGGGAGAAACTGGCCCTTGGCGCTTCCTTTTGGTCTTCCATGGAAACTGGATGCTGGGGGCCAGAAAATGAACACTCCCTGGGGCAACCCTAGGCTCATATGGAAGGGGAGCTGCTCAATGAAGATTTCTGTTGTGAGCTTCACGTAAACAATGTGGAGGTGCTCTGGATCCCTCAGAGCGTTGCTGCCCACAAGGGTAGTAAACTCATTACACATAATCGGGTACACACAGCTGTCAGCTCTTTCCCCAAGGTTCACTCTCCCGGCTCTCCACTCCTGTTGCTCTAGTCACTTCCTGAAATAAACTACTTCATGTAAGCAGCCCCTGGCTTGCTTTAATGGAAAGAAAATGAGCTCTTTCCCTGAACAGGGAACACTGAATCATGGAGCACAAGACAGGAAACTGGAGATGCAGAGACCCACAGCCCCCAGGCTTCCCCATGGAGATGCACAGACCCACAGCCCCCAGACTTCCCCATGGAGATGCACAGCCCCACAGGCCCCAGGCTTCCCCTATGGAGATGCACAGACCCACAGCCCCCAGGCTTCCCTATGGAGATGCACAGCCCCACAGCCCCCAGGCTTCCCCTATGGAGATGCACAGACCCACAGCCCCCAGGCTTCCCCATGGAGATGCACAGACCCACAGGCCCCAGGCTTCCCCTATGGAGATGCACAGACCCACAGCCCCCAGGCTTCCCTATGGAGATGCACAGACCCACAGCCCCCAGGCTTCCCTATGGAGATGCACAGACCCACAGGCCCCAGGCTTCCCCATGGAGATGCACAGACCCACCAGAAGCTGCTCTGAGAACAAATCACTTCATGTCTAAAAACTGATTTAAGGTTCTCTGTGAGTCCCTGGGAGCAGGGAGTGAAGGAAAGCTAGAGAAATTGGGCTAGTTTACCCTGGGGAAAAGAAAACAGACAAGGTTAATAAGTGACTTCAGTAAAAATAAGGAGTTGTGAATAAAGTGACTGTCACCCTAATCTTTCCCCTCCTAGTGGACAGGCTGGATATGGTGAGCAACTCTCACACTTGACATAAAACCTTTTGCGACTATTTCTTTTCTAGATGCTTCTTCAGAATTCAGAGTCCATGGGCCAGCAAGATGGCTCAGTAAAAGCACTTGTCAAGCCTTAGAATCCAAGCTCAATCCTTGCATCCCACAGAGAGAACTAACTCCTGAAAATTGTCCTCTGACCTGTACATGTGAGCCATGCACACGCGTGCACACATACACACACACCACAAACACACAAACACACACACACACATAGAAACATACACACAGACACACATAGAAACATACACACACACACAAACACACACACACATCACATACACACAGACACACACACACATAGAAACATACACACAGACACACATAGAAACATACACACACACACACATGCACCACACCACACCACAAATACACACCAAATAAACAGCAAAGCCTTGTCAATTAGGATATTGCTCAAATGGGTCTACTCCCTAAAATGTGGAGTACTGATTGATCTAAGCCTCATAAATGCTCCTAGTACAGGATATTACACAACGACTTGTATTTTGATTGATTTTTTTAACTGCAACCTATGCTTACTCATGAGGTCTTGTCACCACCTAGTGGCTTATTTGTTCATTACAACTTTTACCTGGACTCCAAGTTTAAATACTTTAAAATAAACACTCGGATCAATTAATGTTTCAGTTCAACAAAACTGTATTAGACAGAAGTGAGGAGCCAAGCACTGTGACAGAAGCTGTAACATTAATAAAAGACATGGCCTCATCTTCCCAAGGCTGATATGTAAGAGTTAGACAAGTACACAATGCAATCATTAATTATCACACAGTGCAATGTCATCAAGAAATAAAATTACCATGGGCTGAAGAATGATGTAGGCAGAGGAGTGGTTTTGGTTCGGTTTTGTGTTTTGAGACAGGGTCTCATTAAGTAGCTTAGTCAAATCTTGACCCCTTCTTCCTCTGGCTTCAACATCCCAAGTGCCGGCATTGCAGGAATGCACTACATGTCTGTCTGTCTACAAAAGCAATGTAATTTAAATGGAGTGGCAGATAAGGCCATGAAAGTCAAGCTCAGAAGGGTGGGATGGAGTTGGGTGAGAATATTCTGTGAAAACAGAGCTGGTCTGTGCAAAGTCACCAGGGGTCAATGTCTCAAGAGGCTGTGGAAGGAGAAAAAAATCCAGTTTGTCCAGAACACTGTGAGCAAGGCCCAGGGGACCACGATGAGACTGAGCCGAAAGTAGGAGGGTGTCCTTAAACAGAGGCACACATACAGAAAAGAGAGAATCCTCTAGGACAGAAGCTGGTCCAATCCCAACTTTGTGAGAAGGTGCAGGGAGAGACTGGAAAGACTTTGTGAGTTCTGCCACTTGCTTGGCCCCAGCAGGATCTCAGTCAGGGACTCAGATGACAGATCTGACTGTCCTTGCTGACAGGACATCTCTGGCCAATCACAGACTGCAGCAGTGGTTCTTAACCCAGGGTCTCTTATGTATCCCTGAGTCCAGGCCAGTGGTTCTCAACCTTTCTAATTAACACAGTTCTTCCTGTTGTGGTGACCCTCAACCATAAAATTATTTTCGTTGTTACCCCATAACTATAATTTTGCTACTGTTATGAATTGTAATATAAATATCTGATGTGCAGGATATCCAATATGTGATCTCAGAGGGGTCTTGACCCACAGGCTGTGAAGCACTGGTCCAGGCTGTAGCCCAGACCAGTTAAATTTGCATCCCTAGAAGTCGACACCATGCTTTCAAAGTTTGCCAGTGACTGAGTATGCAGCCAAAGCTGAGAACATCAAGACAAAGACTTTGGTGCTCTGGAACGCTGGAGTCACACAAGTAATGAGCCAGGCTGTGTTTGTTTGCTTGTTTGTTTTCGGTTTTGGTTTTGGTTTAGTTGGTTGGTTTTGTTTTTAAGACTACGTCTTGGCCCAGGTAGAAGCCCCACTCTGGGCCACAGTGCTCTCATTAAGTTCCTACATAGATGTCAACAGCTCGTGAGAGCTGATGTCACAGAAACATACAGCTTCTTAGTGTGGAGGAAGCTGGCTAAGCAAACAGAGTTATGAGGCATTCTCATAACTCATAACGCAGGTCTCTAAAGTCAGAGAGTCCAAAGAGCCGGTTTCTTAGGCCCCACCTGAGCCTAGACTTATCAGAACCCAGGGAGCTGTTAACAAACGCTCACAGTTCAGCCCAGCAGGAGATGGATTTCTGAGCGCACCCTGTGGTCCTAGGGAGACCTGCCCAGAACTGTAACTAAGTTGCTGTTCTGATACCTGCAACTGACTGTATACGGTGTGTTTACACAATCTATCAAGGAGAATGTAGCTGTCAGTTTGGGCCCTGAGAAATCTGTCCAGGAGAATGTAGCTGTCAGTTTGGGCCCTGAGAAATCTGTCAAGGAGAATGTAGATGTCAGTTTGGGCCCTGAGAAATCTGACAAGGTGAACATGGTTGTTAGTATGGGGCCCCTGAGATATCTGTCAGGGAGAATGTAGCTGTTGGTTTGGACCCTGAGAAATCTGTCAGTTTGGGTTCCATTAAATCTGTCAAGGAGAACGTAACTGTCAGTTTGGGTCTTGCCAAATCTGTCAAAGAGAACAGCTGTCATTAAGTCATGTGCTGCTACCCCCTCTGCTCCACCACCACTGCTGGCAGCTACCGCTCCACCACAGTATTCTTGGGGCAATCTACCCCAATACGAGCCTGCCTCAGGAGGTGGCTACTCTTCCATGGTGCCAGATGTCTTACAACCCTCACCGCCTGTGCCACTGTCAGTCCGTAGGTGCATAAAAGCCTTCCCAGTCAATATGGGTCCAAATGCCAATGACCAGCCCTGGATTCCCACCCCCATAGCTGATTGCTCCCTCATCAGGAAGGCAGCCAATGAGTCAGGCCCAGATTCCCCCTACTTTCAGCAGGTCCTTCCTCAATGGTCCATGCAGTTACAAACTTATTTTGATTGGTATCATTTGCTTAAAGCTGTGTTGGAGCCTACAGTCTTTCTTAGCTAGAAATCAGTCTATGATGATCAAGCAGAATCCCAGGCCTGGACAAACATCTTGCTCAATGTCCCAGTGACCTATGATATGCTCACAGGGCATGGGGAATATGTCCATCCTGTGCACCAGGCACAGATTGGTTTGAATGTCTATTTTCAACAGGTCTCAGACCTGGTCCTCAAGGCCCTAGAAGGGGCTCAGCCTGGCCTGCAAGCAATAGGTGTCTCTGCCAAGTAACACGTCCCACCTCTGGTGAGATGGAGAGATCCTATCTCCCTCCAATGGCAGCCGCCAGCCCCCCTGCTAAGCCATGGGAGAGGGTATGTTTGTGTCTTTCCTCAAAGTGCCACTATGCCAATTTGGGTCCCAGCAAGAGATGTGCACTTGGCCATAGATCACCTGCTTCCACCAAGGAGGAAATAACCCAGGATGGGTAATGTATATACTCCCCTTTCTTGTTCTCATTGCCCCTCTAAAGACTGAAGACTTGTGGAGCCTTGCTTTTCCTCATTTTGTGTGATGCCTTTTGAGATGAGGAAAATTAGTTTAGCAGGCCTGGAGCTAGCTAAATATATTAAGGGCCCATGGTCAGCTAAGTTTCTATATTATCCATTACAGCTAACACATGAAATTTTACAATTAAATCAGACAAGAACACAGGTTATCACCTTTGACTCTTTATTTTTTTTAAAGGTTTGGCATGATATAAAAAGGCTGTTTGATCCCTCCTGGATTTCACTTATGTTTTATTGGTGGGGCAATGCTTTTGATCTTTCTCCTTTTTAAGTTTCTCCTATAGCACATCCAACAACAACAGGCAGCCACTAAGGCAACTCTATAGGTTTTAATGACTCTTAGATATCCAACTCATAGCCCTCCACAGGAGGTTATGTATGCCTAGCTTTCTGAAATTCAAAAGGCTACTGCCTGACACTCTCCACCCAGGATGACACCCCAGGGATGGATGCCCTTCAAGGGCTGGTAGTCAAAGACAGGTAAGAGCTTGTTTGGCAAGACAACCTAAGACAGGCACAGTCCAGTTGCTGAGCCCCCCTGAGGTGGGGTCAACAAGGCTGGAGCAAAGAACTCCAACTCCCACTGAGTGCCCATGTAATAAAATAAAAGGGTGGATATGTAGTAGGACAGGTCCATAGGGTCGAGGAAATTGGCTCAGACCAGTTGCCAAGGCATGCACATAACATAGCCCTTAAGAGCCAACCTGGAGTCTGCCTGAGGGCCTAGCAACAGGAGTTGTCAGAGTCCCTAGTCACTGTCAGAGGTCCTGGTCACTGTCAGAGTTCCTGATTGTGCCCAGCCAATGAGGGACAACTACACAGACTGGGTGCTGGAAGGAGGGTATATAAGGCCTTCCCTGTTATTGAATAAATGAGTTTATTATTTGCCTTCAATGGACTCATGGTGTCTGTGTCGTTGATGCTGCACCTTCTCACCCCCTTCCCCAAGGGAGCCATTAGGACTGAGATAGCCAGATCCAAGTTACATCGTTTGTTTGTATGTGTGTGTGTGTGTGTGTGTGCACATGTACCCATGCAAGCAAGTGTGGAAGTCAAAAGATGACATTTGGGAGTCAATTCTCTCTTTCTACCATGTGGTCGTAGATTTTTGTTTAACCAATTATCAATCCCTTTTTTCCTTAAAAGATGCCCATTCATCTATATCTTAATGTCTAAATGGATAGCTACAGGAAGCTAACAGTAGTTCTCATCTGAGTGGTAAAGTCAGCATGGTTTAAATTATGTTATTGTTAACCAGGTGCAGAAGTACAAGAAATCAAAATACTTGGGAGGCTAGAGTTTAAGGTCAGCCTAGGAAAAGAAAAGTTCTGCCAGAGAGTGGTTCATGGCTGTTGGGATCTCCAGCTCGGGCCTCATTCCAAACCCCACCCAGATGTTGGGCTGGGAACTGGACCCTACTCCTCCCATTCCAAACCCCGCCCAAAGAAAGCCCACCAAGCAGCGGCTCCTCTGTCAGAGCTCCTCAAGACTATGCCTACAGGGTATTTAAGGTCCAGTCCACAGACCTTTCACATGGTTTCTCCTCTTTCCATCACCTGGGGATGCTTTGTCCATTAAATCTGGACTTTCAATTTGGCTTGAAATGGCTTATTGCATTGGTGGAGAAACCCACTACCAGGGATTTTCAAAATATTTATCATCTGGTACCAAGCCTGGGTAGAGTCTAGTCTTTCTGTGACCATGTGGCATGGCCATAGGAAACCATTCTCACTCTCCCTTCCCTCCTCCGCCTCTGCCACAACTGACTGACTTTGTTCAGTAAGTCACCCATTCCAAACCAAAAGCCTATAAGAGATCCAGGATCTCTTCTGAATCTCTGACCCTCTGGGCCAAAGATTTCTGGAGTGCCTGCTAAGATTGCTAAGCACCAGGTAACTCTGGCCTGTTCCAGAGCAGGGATGCCTCCTGATCCTTGGGATTCTCCTGCCCAAAAGACGTTCTGCAGAGACAGTCCCACACACAGGTCCAGGCCACAGGTTTATAGAACCAGACAAGTTTCTCGTAACCTCTGGCCTTCAAAAAAGGCTTGTGAATGCATGCTTTTGGGTCAAGTCTGATCCCCAATCACTACAAAATTTATTTAAATCGGGTCTAGTTCACACCATACACTGGTTTGAGCACCCCAACCCCATGCAGGTTTAAGAGCTTTGCATTTCTGTCCCTTCCTTATTTGTCTGTGTCTCTGACCCCTTTCCCTGTTCCCTGTTCATCTGCCTACTTCTCATGCTTTTGCTCTATCACTCTCCAGTTTCCTGACTGCTCTCCCACCCTAAACTGCATATATCTCATTCTTCTGTTTGTTAAATGGTTTGTTCTTCTGTTTGTTACAAAGTGTAAATGAAATCCAGAGACACCATAGCTGCTTCATGTCCAGCACATGGCTGTTTGTTCCCTCCCCCAACAGCCTGGGAGACTCACAACTTTGGCTCCAGCTGACTGTATTCTTCATTTGGCTCTTGCCCCTCCCCTTCCACAAACTGTTCCCATTGGTCTGTTCCCATGCTCCCACCCACTTCACCCTTAACAAATCCATTCTCCTTCAATGAACTCTGTTACACCTTCCTCTCTCCTAAAAATCTCTTTTTCCAAATCCTCCACTTGCTGTTCAGCTCTATCACTCAACTGGGCTTTCTTTCCATCTCAGGCAGCCTGCTGCTACTCTGTTTTTCAGTTTCCCTCTGCAGCACCTTCTCCTCAGGACTTAGCTGCATGAGGCACTGCTGCTTGCAAGACCAGCACCCCACCTGCCTCGAACCCTGCTGCCTGTGAGCTGGACACCATGGGTGGCAGTGCACAGATGCCCACGGCCAGCTGCTCCAACCTGATAGGAGCTGAGTTATGGTCAGGAAGCGTCTTTTATTCCTATGCTTTCTTACATGCTGCTATATACTACAAACTCTTATTTCAGGATTTTAAGTTGATCATCTGACATGGTTTCTCTCAGAAAGTCTTGTTTGTCTTCTTGTTAGAAAAGTCCTATTTACTTTGTGTGTATGGATGGAAATGTGGGCACTGTATGCCTGTTTCTGACTGGTCTTGGGTGCCTGAGTTTACTTGTTCCATGTGTCTTGGTAACAGCTCAGCTGTTATTACAATTAGCTGCCTGGGCTCAGAATTTGCCTCTGGGATTTTCTGGTCCTGAATCTGATGTGATAACAAAGTTATTTTATACTCTTCTACCTTATTAAACAAAAAACAGGTAAGAAATTGGGTATGGTTTAAAATCCGTAAAACTTGTAACTCCAGATCGAAACTACTCTGAAAAACATCACATGGTCTGTCAGCACCTTAATTAAATACAACATGTGGGCAGCCACCATTGTGACTAAGGTTGAAAAAAAGAAGGTCATATGACTTTATCACCATTTTTTGTTGTTTTGTTTTTCAAGACAGGGTTTCCCTGTAACATTCCTGGCTGTCCAGGAACTTGCTTTGTAGACCAGGTTGGCCTTGAACTCACTGAGATCTGCCTGCCTCTGCCACTTGAGTGTGCCAACACCACCCGGCAACTTTACCACCATCTTAAATAAAGGTGGCCACATGGAGTGACCCCACCAAGGAGATATTAGGTCTCCAATAAGATAGATTTCTGTATGACAATTCCTGTCCTGTAATAAAAACAAGGTTTATGAAAGGTAGGATGTAAAACATGCTGGTTTACTGAGGTATTAAAGCTGCACCTCCATGCACTCATGGACAGGGACGTATCTTGCTGACAGCCAGATTTTGTAACATAAAAGTATTCCCCTTATTATTGATTTTAAATTGTTTACTGTGATATTCCTTCTAATCTTCTTGCTTTTACTAACATTGGTAAGCTGTAGCTAATTGGGTAAAACTGTATGTCCAGATTTAGTTTATATACTCAAAGTTAAGCCTAAGCAACATTTGTCCAGTTTAAATATACTTAACCGACAATGATCCCTGATCTTCAAATGCTTCAGAGATCTGAGAATATGGTGTTTTAATAAAAAGCTTCTTGTGATAGAGACATGCCAGCTCTTGGTGGCATCCTATATCTCCTCCAAGGAAGATGGAAGAACTTCCACTGCTTTAAATGTATCAAAGCCAGCCACAGAGTGGATAACTGCTTTGTACCTTAACTGCTGCCAAGACCCTGTCCAGGCTGTGAACAAGCAGAACACTGCGGAATTGATTGCCCTGCTTTGCCAAGACAAGGTAGACCACTCTCCCCAAATTCCTACCCCACAGGAAAGCCTGTCAAATCTTCTGGGATTGGCAGCTAAAGACTGGTACTGCCTATGGGACTTCTGTCCCCAGCAACCACAGAGACACCTGGGATAGCTGCCCTAGGTATCTGAAGGCTGTCTCACTTCTGCTTACTCAGGTGAAATTTATCCTTCTCAGATCTGAGGGTGTTTGATGACTAGGGTACTGACAGATTTGCCCAGTTTAACAGCTCTCCCCTGAACTCCCCAAGCCTACAACAACCCGGGTAACTCAATAGTTCATTAGTTACATTTCCTGTTAAAAATGCAGAAAGGTTTGCCTCATCCACAGGCTTCATGGCACAGGATAAATAGGTTTCAGGTGTAACATCAGAGGTTCAGATAAACTGATAGAGCACTGACTACAAACAGTTTTCAGAAGTTCTTAAATTTCTGTGGATTTTACTGTCCCAGCTTTTTGCATAGAGGCTTTTTGCTATGGCACCAAGATGTAAATCTGTTCTAGCTGTCTTACAGACTCCTGCATATTCCTGGCAAAGAGATCTGCCACTGTATCAAGGAATCTGGCCCGGTGGATTAGTCCCTAGATGGGTCCACTCCTCCTGCCAGTTGTGTGCCAAGGCCAACCTGCAGGGGGCCCTCCAGATACATCAGCCCGTGCACCAGCTCAAGGACACCAACTAGGCGAGTATTGGCAGGTTGGCTTCACCCACATGCCCATTCATAAAAAGTTCTGTTATCTCTTAACTTTTATTGACACCTTTACAGGATGGATGCACTCCCCACCTCCAGGGGAACAGCAGATGTGATGGCTCAGGTACTCCTGGAACACATCATCCCCCAGTTTGGCATACCATCCCCCTAAGCTCCTGGGACATCAGTGTTGGTACCACCTCTCCAGACTCAAGGGCATATCTGCTCCTGAGTCTGGCTCATTCACCCTTATCTCTTTTGTACAACCAGGGCACATCTCCATTCCATTCTTTCTGGCAGTCTTCACTCTTCCCATGCCTAACCCCCTTCAGAGGGCCAATGTTAATAATCTTTTTCTTCTAGCAATTTGCCTTCTCTGCTTCCTCAAGAAACAGATCCCTGAGGTTTCCAGGATGACAGTTTCCAGGATAACTGAATGCTTCTTCACCCACACCTTCCACTGAGTATGAGCTCACTGTCCCAACTCCTCCCTCTCCATATCATCCCTTGCCAGCAAGAAGTAGCCAGACTTGAAGCGGCCCCTATATATAGGCAAAAAGGTTGGGATGTTGGGAATCTCCAGCTTGGGCCCCATTCCAAACCCTGAACTCAGAAAACCTGCCAAGCGAAGCTCCTCCCCCAGAGCTCCTCAAGACCACACCTACAGGGTATTTAAAGTCTGGTCCATAAACCTTTCACGTGGTTTCTCTTCTTCCCCTGAGATCACTCGGGAACGCTTTGCTCATTAAATCTGGACTTTTAATTCGGCTTGAATTGGCTTATTGCATTGGCGGAGTTACCCACTAACCAGGGGATTTTTAAAAATACTTATCAATGGCTGAGACAAGAAAACTGCTGCCAGCCGGGCGGTGGTGGCGCACGCCTTTAATCCCAGCACTCGGGAGGCAGAGGCAGGCGGATCTCTGTGAGTTCGAGGCCAGCCTGGTCTCCAAAGCGAGTTCCAGGAAAGGCGCAAAGCTACACAGAGAAACCCTGTCTTGAAAAACCAAAAAAAAAAAAAAAAAAGAAAGAAAACTGCTGCCAAGTTGGGGCTACACGGTAAGTGCCAGACCAGCCAGGGCTACACAGGGAGACCCCGTTTCAAACCACCAAAAGCTGTGTGTTACTGCTGTTGTCTTCCCTCTCTAAGTCACTGGCATTCAGTCTGCTTCTTTTCCTGCTGCCGCCACTACCCTGACAAAAGCAATCTAAAGGGGAAAAGGGTTATCTGGTTCACAGCTCCAGGGCACTGTCTACTGCGCTGGGGAAGTCAAGGCAACAGGAGCTTGAAGCATCTGACCACATCTCATTCACAACCAGGAAGAAGGATGAAGGATGAATGCTGTGGCTCTGACCACATCCCATTCACAACCAGGAAGAAGGATGAAGGATGAATGCTGTGGTTCAGATACTTCCTCCTTTTTATAAAGTCCAGGATCCCACCATGGCCTATGTGGGCAGGTCTTCCTACCTCAGTTAACCTGACAACCCCCCACCACAGGCACACCTGGAGGCTAACCTAGGCAATCCTTTACAAGTGTGCCTGCAGGCTTGTCTCCAAACTGACCAGATCTTGAAATTAACACTAACCATCACATCATGTAATATTTTAAAGAATATTCCCCCAGAAGCTGGGAATGATGACGCAGGCCTTTAGTCTCAAGACTCAGGAGGCAGAGGCAGTTGGACCTCTGAGTTCAAGACCAGCCTGGTTGATCTACACAGAGTTCTAGAATAGACAGGACTATACAATGACACACACCCTCTCCCAAAAATGGAAAGTAAAATCATCCAGAATTACTTCCGTGTCTTACATGTGTAACTGATCTGAGTGTTCAGCTTAGAACTTTTTGAACACACTTCAATTGTGGACCTTGACATCATTGCTCCCTCAATAAGAGAACAGGAGCCATATCACTTATCCCGAAGCTGCATGACTCTAGTAATCAATTCCCTTGCTATAGAGAACAGCCATCCTAATAGTCTTTTTCTTGACAGAGCTGGATCTCCCTGACAGTCCATTATTTTTTCAAAGAATATTCCAGAAAACGTGTGTCCCCTGGACAACAGGGATGCGGGAGGTGGGAAGATCCTGAAGAGAATTCTTCCCTGCAGAGTCTCCGCTATGCGATGAGCACTGGGAAGCTGAATGGAATACAGCTCTTCCCAGATTTACTTGGTAAAGGAACCATTTTCCCAGGACCAGCACTCCAGGAATACATTTGGGAAGTGCTGGTCTGAGCTCTCACCACACGGCTCTTTGACCTATCACCCACAAAGCAGTGACCGCTAATGTGCCCTGTCCCCAGGACAAGGGCAGCAGGCAGAGTGCTGAGCAGAGTGCAGCTGGGTAGCCACACGGCACACTCAGACTTGCCATGGAAATCACTAAGCAACAAAGTGGCAGGCAGCCTAGAAAGCGAACGTACAACGGTTCACTAACTACTACTGTACATCAGGTGATATTTTTCTGTTTACAGACACCACTTACGTTACTTTTTTTCTCAGCTCATTGGAGTTGGGCACTGAAAGAGGCTGGTGGGAGAGAAACACCAGTTATCTCCGTGGTCCAGTTTCGACTGTAAGGCCTGTGGTCTTTTTTCCAACCCATCGTGTCAAAGATCTCTCCTGTGAAAGCCCGAATGAGCACTTACTGAGGAGCACCCATAGGGCTCCTTCCGGCCCCCTTTCAAGACCTCAAGTGAATACTTGTGGGAATTTGTTCTGCCAATGGCTTTGCACTGGTATAGATTCTTATATATTGATACAAATGTAAAATTATCTTTCTACTTTTTTAAGGTAATCTGTATATTGATAAACATGAAACCATACTTGTCATATTGTACATGTTTCTACTTCTGTTTAAAGTATTTTTGTATATTGATACAAATGTAAAATTATATTTGTCATACTGTATGTATGTTCTATTTCTGTTTAGGATAGTCTATATATTGATACATACTAAGGATGTTGTTGTCGTATTGCACTCTGATTTCTACCTCTGATTAAGGTATTTTTGTATATTGCCACAAATTCAAGGTCATTGTTTTTATACCGTACATCTGCCTACAGGTTGTTTATTTTTATAATGGGAAGCCTTAGTCTTTAAGCTATTTAGGTTGGCAAGAATTACAGGTCAAGTCACCCATGCTTGTCATACTTAGTCATGTTAGTTAGGTTTCCTAGATATACAGATATATATATATATATATTATGTATCAGATGGATAGGCAATCTTCAAATACTTCATAGACCTAGAGAATATGGCATTTAAATGTTTTAATAACTTAGAATTCTGTTGATGTGAGACATGATTGCTCCTGACAACACCAATCTACTCCCAAGAGGATGTTGAGCATTGAAGACACTCCATATGGAATTTGTCTTCTTTTCGGCAAAAAAAATGGCTTGTTGGGCATAGCACTGCCCTTGCCCCGGCTGCTGACAGTAAGCATGCTGTCCAATCCAGACAAGCAGGACACAAGCAAAAGCAACTGCTGAACCTTGCCAAGACAGGGTAAGATGGTCTTTCAAAATTTCCTGCTTCTGAAAATGATCTGTCAGATATTCTAGGCCTGTGGCCAAAAGTAGATACCCCAACATTGCAGAGAAACATTGGGCGACTGTCCAGGCAGCCAGCTGTCTCTGTCATTCCTTGCATGTTTCAGAAGTTGCTTGCTTGCACTTCCTACTCAGGTGATGGAGTTCCAGGCTAGTTATAGTTACAATACTCTCATATCTTAGCTAAGAGCATATCAGGTACAAGATTTAGATCCTTCAGGATAGGTTATGTTATTACCCTTTCTTTCTCCTGGATAATACCTGATAATTTTTCTTATTGTATATAGTTTTATATTAGGTTTAGAACCTTCTTACTTAGAAAAAAAGGGGGTGGGGTTGTGGGAATTTGTTCCTTCCGCCAATGGCTTTGGGGGTACAAACCCTAGGGCATGGCTTTTTGTGTAATGTGACTCCTTAAGAGCAGAGGGGGTTGAGTTGTGAGACTCTGATGGTGGTCGGAGATCCGACTGCTGGTTCCCCTCACCCCGGGGCAGAATGGAGGACCACAGAGGCTGTTTACTCTGTTCTGTATCCTTGAGTGCATTTTCTCCCCATTTTATATCTTAATGAATCCTTGACACCCTTTCAACAGACTCTCGTGGATTTGCTTACAAACACTTTGACTGCACAGGTGTGGCCTACTGTTCCCATCACCTTGCTGAGAGCTGCTGTGTGTCCCGAAGTCTTCACTAACTAATCCTACAGAATGTTCTCAAAAAAAAAAAAGTTTTTGCTTAACTTAAAGTATCTTAAACCAACCTGACCTTGAGTTCTTTTTGAGGGGAAGGGGATAATCATATTTAACAGAACATATCTGAAAAACAAACCTTCATGGCCTTGAGAAATCACCTGCAAAAACAATGTTTGTTTGTTTGTTTTTTAATCAGATGAGTTTTGTTGTTTTAAAACAGGGTTTCTCTGTGTAGTCATGGCTGGCCTTGAACTCAGAGATCGACCTGCCTCTGCCTCCCAAGTGCTGGGATCAAGGCGTGTGCCACAATCACTGGCTAATCAGGTGGGTTTTTTATTGAAGTATTTTCTCTTGTTACTTCTTAAATAGCTGGGCATTCCACCACTGTTGATGTCATGAGGATGGCAGCCATCCACAGTACAGCCCACAAACTGTTCAGTAACCAAGGTCTCCTTAAGAGTCCCAGAATGTTCTCTGGCTAAAGATTGGTGCCGCATCTGCCGGGCAACATTGACCATCTCATCAAAAGTGTATTTCCATAGTGTTTAAAAAAAAAAATAACAAAGCAATCAAAGGCTCATACCATAGACTCAACACATTTTGTCACACACCCAGTCCCCCTGAAAATTGGCACCAACTTGTGAATTCTTTATGGAATAAGATATTCAGGTCACCAGGATATAACTGAGCATAGTCCACACAGCCTGAGTCTCATGTGCAGAAGCTAGGCACTTACAATGTCTTCCTGTCTCCTTGGCTCTCTGATGCTAGGCTTAAACCTGGGGCTTCATCCACGCAAAAGCTTGACCACTGAGCTATGCCCCAGTTCCCTATAGTCTTCTCTTGAGTAAAAACTTGTAAACAGTCATAGCTGCATACCATATGACTGAAATTTTTTCAAAGAGACCTCACAGCTTTTTGTTCCTAACAGAAACAGTGTGTGTGCAGGGGTGAGGGTGGGGGCTGAGGGGGGATGGGGGTAGGCGGGCACAATACTTCAATACAAAGTGTTCAACTAGCATGTTAAAGAATTAAACATATTCCCAGTACAGGAAAAGACAGAAACACTCAGATTATTAGGATAAGGTAAACAGATCATCATCCACATAATTATATCATTTTAATTCTTGTTTCCAAGCAGTTGCACATTGTATTCTAAAACAGAAGACAAAGACTGCCAGGACTCTGTGGGATTTGACAAAAATAGTTATAATTCATGTCCAACCAGGCTGTGAACCCGAATTCACACCTCAATGGCAATTCTTGCAAACCGATACTGCAGAGAGGTGGGCGGTCGCAGCAGCACCAGGCCCCTTGAGGCTGCCGACTGGCTGGACAACATTTCCAGCAAGCCAGTCACACTAACAAACCCTAAGGCTTCTCCACAGCCAACAGCCATAGAAAAATCTCCCTGTGTGACAAAGCCCAGGAGGACTCTAGAGCAGTGTGAGGTTAGTCCTGGGAGGGGGCCTGACCACAGCCCCTGTATCAGAGCTTCCCGTCCAGTTGGAGGCGCCCCTGCGGCCAGGCCCTTGGAGACAGCGTGTTCTCGGTTCTGCCTCTTCTCCATTTTCTTCTTCTCTTTCTCTTTCAGAATCAGGCTCTTAAATGGATCGCTGTGTCTGGATTCCCGGGGTCCATGGAAACACTGATCCTGACTGAGCTGGAGCAAGTCCTCCTTGGATGGGACACAGATCATGGTGCGAGGCTCGGGGCTGCCCTTCCTGAGCAGGGACAGGCTGACCCACACCAGGGCTCTGGGGAAATCATCCAGGATGGACAAGCAGGCCTTTCTGGTCAATTCCTGCTGGCCTCCGCGGGGAGCCCGCCTGGCCTCAGAACTGGGCCCACACCAAGCAGAGAGTTGCCTTAGTAATTTCCTACTCCTACACGAAGTAAGAGACATACAAAATCATAATTAAAAACCATTTAAAGCACACAATGTATTTATAACTAACATTCTTCTTTTCATGTGCCCGCCATTCTGAAAAACTAAAAAAATGTGCCACACTGAAAAAGCAGAGACTTCAGAATTAGGGCAGAAAAAATAAATAAGGTTTACAGGAAAGTAAGATAGACCTTAGGATTATAATCAAAGCAAATTAAAGCAAACCAAAGCAAGAGGACGAGAGTTTGAGGAGAAAGAAGGATACGAGAATCTTAAAGGAGGTGAGGCAGGAGCACTATTCAAAACGGGAGCACATACAGAACGCTGAGAAGCGGAGCTGAGCCCACGGGAGCACCAACGGCAGCGCTCATGGCAAAGGGAAGCTGTGGCATCACCACGCCACGTGACTGATGGCCCACCCACGTCCACACAATTCCCACAGGACTGATGGCCCACCCCACATCCACATAATTCCCACATGACTGATGGCCCACCCCACATCCACACAATTCCCACAGGACTGATGGCCCACCCACGTCCACACAATTCCCACAGGACTGATGGCCCACCCCATGTCCACACAATTCCCGCATGACTGATGGCCCATCCCACATCCACACAATTCCCACAGGACTGATGGCCCACCCCACGTCCACACAATTCCCACAGGACTGATGGCCCACCCACGTCCACACAATTCCCACAGGACTGATGGCCCACCCACGTCCACACAATTCCCACATGACTGATGGCCCACCCCACGTCCACACAATTCCCACATAACTGATGGCCCACCCCACATCCACATAATTCCCACAGGACTGATGGCCCACCCACGTCCACACAATTCCCACAGGACTGATGGCCCACCCCACATCCACACAATTCCCACAGGACTGATGGCCCACCCACGTCCACACAATTCCCACAGGACTGATGGCCCACCCCAC